>NC_142516.1:121122500-121802500 GCF_057876585.1 Rhinolophus sinicus | reverse complement strand
TATATATATATATATATATATATATATATACTTTTATACAAATATTAATATTAGAAGTAAGCAATCCCTAGAAAGCCTATCTAAAATGTGTTTAAAAATAACTGGATTTTATTTTTAATGACATTAACCAGATCCTTTTTTACCCCCCTGTCTTGTAATACAAATATTAACATTAACCAATAGTGTTTATCAGTAACATATACCCTGGTTCCTTCTTTTTTCCCTGGGCTAAGCTTCTGTGAGGAGCCAGAGGTTTTGCACCCTTTGATATATTACTTTGTCTTGGCTCTTTTCTCCTATGATAAAGGTCATTTAAAGATCACTAAATGGCCCTGTGATGTCCTGGCTACATACATTTTGACCAGTAACACAAGTCAATCCTGGAAGGCGGGAGGCATCTGTCTAAATCTATCCTCATTCATATCTATCTATTCTCTCATATTTGTTTAATCATTGTGTTTTCACTGATCATATGCCAAGATTAAGAGGATGAAATAAAGGTATCCATTTGTGGATAATATCATCTAACTTTGGAAACAGTGTTGCAGCAATTCTTAGCTTCTTCAAATCACCTCATTGACTTTATTACCACATAAACAATTTGAAATTGAACACTTACTGAATATTGTTGATTATTATAAGATGGTCCTACAGATAGTGATTATGACATTAACTGCAAACACGGCTGATTAAGAGCTCTGTATAAACTATAAAGTTGCATTTTATTTCTCCAGCACAAAAATACAATGAGTCAATTATCATAAACCCAGATTTTAAACTAGGAATTCTTATGAAAACAGCTCAGCATGGGAAAATTAACACCATTTATAAAATATATGGGGCTTATATTTTTAAATTATTTAAAGAAGATGAAAATATGCGTGATTAGAATACAAGGTCTGACAATTAAGTTTGTAAACTTGTTGCAATGTTGTTGCTAACCTTTTTTGATATCAGAAGGATTATCATTATGAATTTGTACCAACTGGATAAACAGTTAACCAAGTTTACTATTTGGAAATGCTGAAAAAGCTGCGTGAAAAAGTCAGACGACCTGAACTTTTTCCCAATAATTCATGGCTCTTGCATCATGACAATGCAACAGCTCACACAACACTGTCTGTGAGGGAGTTTTTAGCCAGTAAACAAATAACTGTATTGGAATACCTTCCCTACTCATTTGATCTGGCCCCCAATTACTTCTTTCTTTACCTGAAGATAAAGGAAATATTGAAAGAAAAACATTTTGCTGACATTCAGTACATCAAGGGTAATAGAAGGATAGCTCTGATGGCCATTCCAGAAAAAGAGTTCTAAAATTGCTTTGAAGGGTGGACTAGACACTGGTGTTGGCGCATAGCTTCCTAACGGGAGTACTTCGAAGCTGACCATAGTGATATTCAGCGATGAGGTATGTAGCACTTTTTCTAGGATGAGTTGGCAAACGTAATTGTCAGAACTCATATACTGAGGTTTTAACATGCTATATAGTTCGTCAGTGATTATCCTAAAGGAATCCATAGATGCGAAATAGTGGCCATGAGAAGGCGGTTGGAATTTAGTGAACATGATAATTTAAGAAAAAGTAGCTACTTTAGGTGTATTTGCAAAAGGCTCTAATTTCCCAAACCCTAATATCTTGATTTTCTCTGTCATGTTAACACCTAGGAGTATTTCTTTTCCATTTCCATGTCCCAAGAATGGAACATGATCCAATGATCATAGCATATCTGAAGATCAAGGGTAACACCAGACCCTTAATACTGCAAACTAAGCACAAGATGTTGGGTATATTTTCACCTTAGAATAGAAATGTGTATAAATTCATTCTAGCCTCTGAAGTCATGTTATTACATATGCTTTTTGTGAGAGACACACCTCTCTTGTTTGCACAACTCTGGATGGCTCATCTGGGACCTGAGGGAAATTAAGAAAATGGGTTGTTCTGGTTTGCAAAACTGTAGATAATTTTATTGTTGGTATAATGCCTTATTGGTAACTATGGGAAAGGGTGCATGTGTCCTTCCTATTAAGCTCAGAGAGGATATCGTATCGTCAAGGAAAAAGGGAAAAAAAGAACTTTATGCATTGTAACATTTACAATCATCTCTGAGAATTAGTCCCTTTCTACCATGTAAAACTCACTACTAAAGCTGATAGATGGCACATAAAAGGAACATAGACACATTTCACTTGTGAATATTGATGCAAAAATACAAAATAGATTGTTAGCAAATGTAATTCAATAACACATCAAAAATATAAGATGAATAAGTAGAATGTATTCCAGAAATCTAAGGATGTTTGAAATGTAGGAAATCTATTATAGAATTCATTATATTAATGGACCTAAGGAGAATAAATGAATTAATGTCCTCCATTAATACTAAAAGTAGATTTAACATAATGCAACAGCTCTTTATGAAAAAAGAAAAGTTAATAAAATAGCAACAAATGGATAATACCTCAGAATAAATAAATCTGTCTATACATCTATCTTTTGATCTATCTATCTACCTACCTATGTCAACCTGAAGCCAGCATCTTTAATGGGGAAACCCAGAAACATTTTTAGTATCACTACCCCACTATTTAATTCATAGTAGAGGGATCAAGAATTAAAACTATCTCTATATGCAGATAATATAATGGTATACGTGGAAATCCCAAGAGAATCATTAAGGATAAATTGCTATGAACATTGAAATAATTCAGTAAGGTAGCAGGATCTTAAGTCAATGTACACAAATCACTAGTCTTCTGATATATAAAATCTAATCAGAAGATATAATGAAAACAAAAATCCCATGTATAAAAGAAAAAAATTAAATTCTAGGAATAAACATAAGAAAAAATATGTAAAATCTGTATTAGGAAAACTTAAAAACACCATTGAAAAACACAAAACAGTTCCATATTGAAGATATGGAAACACATCTTGTTTTTAATAGAATTGATGCCAGTAGGGCAAATCCCCAGAAGTGGGGACTCAAGCCCAAGGCCAAAAATGTTCTTGGCTTCAGGTAGGAAGGAATTCAAACGTGCATCGATACAGAGTTTAAAATGGAAATGAGTTTATTTAGCAGAGTAAGACAAGGCCATCCCACAGACCGAGTAGCCGTCTCTAATCACCAGGAGAACAGAGAACTCCTCCTCCCACCAGGGTAGGGTTTATATGTAGTTCCTGTTTCTGTGGAAAACTTCTTGGTGTGGGGAAAAGGAGGAAAGAAGTAACGTACAAGAAGAACAGGGGCAGGTCATAGTTTTGTAAAGCACAGCCTGTGGCTAATTTGTAATAGATTTAATTACTGAAACAGCCACTACAATGGAATCTTTGCTCAGTAGGCTTCGGATGGTCTTCTCTCTGTGATTGATTAATGTCTGCCCAAGTTCTGTGTCTGGTAGCATGTAAGTAGCAGGCTTGGAATCCAACCTCCTAGTTCCTTCTTTTGTAAAAATAGTCCTCATGCCTCATCCCTGTATTAGAATGTCTTTTTTGATTAATATATCATTTTAGAACGACCCAGAGAAAAACACTGATAATTTTTTCTGGAATTAAACAACTTAATTTTAGAGTTCACATAAAACAAACAAACAAACAAACAAACAAACAAACAAAAAACAAAAAAAAAACAAAAAAAAAAAACACACACACAAAACACACAGCAACCAAAAAACATAGATACCCAGGGAAATCCTGAAAAAGAAGAGCAAATGGGATGAGTCCCACTAAATAGTAAATTATAATATAAAGCCTTGATTATCACAATAATCTGGTATTGGTGTGAAAATAAACAGACTAATGAAACAGAAAAGAGAGTCCTGAATTGACCCAACTACATATGAAAAATTATTTTATCATAAAGGGGGCATCTCAGAGCACTTACAAAAATGCTGTGCTTTTAAGAAAATTTTTGTTTTAAAACTCAATAAACATTTGGAAACATATAAAATTGGTTACTCTGTCACAGAATAAACAGAATATGTTTCAAAAGAGTCAGAGACATACATGACAAAAACAAAACCATACAAGTTTTGGAAGAAAATAGAAGTGAATTGCTTTATAATCTGAGAATACAGGAATATTTCTGGTTATGAATAAAATCCAGAAGCAAGAAAGAAAAAGATTAATAAATTTAACACATTGAATAAAAACTTTTGCTTGGAAACAACATAAAGTCAAATGACAAATTATAAAGTAGGGAAAAATAATTGAAATTTATAAGACAAATGACCAATTCCTGAAATATGTAATTTTTTTAAATTAATAAGATTAAGAACCTTATAGAAAATTGGCAAAAGACATAAGCAGACTGCTCACTCAAAAATATAAAAAATGTTCAACTTTACTCATAATAAAAATGCAAATTAAATCTACAAAAAATAATATTTCTCACCCAAACAATTATCAAAAGTTAAAAAAAAAATGGATAAAATATTCTGAAGGTGAAGTTGTAGAGAAACAGGCACTCATACATTGCTGATGGGAGAGCACCACGTGGAGGGAATTCGGTGATATTTCATAAATTAACAGATACATTTATTCTTTGAGCCAGCAGTCCCATTTCTAGAAATCTACCCTGAAGATACTACTCTTAGGAATGTTACCCTAGGAAGAAAGAATAAGACTGCGAGGAGACAGAGGGAAGGAAGGGAAGGAGAAAGAGTGTGTGTGTGTGTGTGTGTGTGTGTGTGTGTGTGTGTGTGTGTGGAGGAGGGAACAAAAAAATAAGAGGAGATGAGATCATTCTTAAGAAAAGGTGCAGCTACAGCTAATTGTAATGGATTATAACACTCTAAGCATTGCAGGAAAATACTCCACCCTTAGTGTCGTCATGACAATTCCTACCAGAGCCATGTAAAAAACAAGGGAATCCCACCTCCAGTTGTGAAGGAGCGGTCAAGGAGGAGAGCAATGACGGGCTCTGAGAATGCTTGTGTTGACCAGCCAAAATAACTCTCTAGAAAATCCATGAAATGAGCAGTTTATTTGGGAAAAGAAAAAGAAATGAGACCACCCCAGGAGTGTGTGAACGCACACTTCTGATTCGAGCTCCAACTGGCCGCACATGTGCAAAAAAGAGAGAGCCTCCCTAAGATAGTCTCTCTCTATATATATTGACATATGAATCACTCACCTGGAAGTTACCACAAACTTTAACAGGAAGTCAGGACTAGGGAGTTAACAAGGGGCCCAGCTCTGCCCATAGTACTCCCAGCAATATAGTTAATCATCTTAAGATGCCAGTTCACTTTTATCTCCTGAAACTCCATCCTTAAAACTTGACTATTTTGCACCCTCATTCTGATAAAATTCTAAGCCTCTTTGTTCTTTGGTGCAGTTGTTCTTCTTCTGGGCCTGCCCACTCTCATGCCATCTTGAGAGTGTACTATTTCTTTTTTTTTTTAAATAAATCTACTGATTGTTTGGCTTTGTTCACATGACTCATTCAGTACGTCCTTGAATTCTTTCCTGTGATAGTTACCAAGAACCCTTTCTCTAGCAACAAGAATACAAAAAAATCCACAATATTACTTAATGCATTATCATTTGTAATAGCATTTCTAAGGCTGGACCTGACCAAGGAGGCTCTTAGCAATATGAACAATTGCAGATATTTTTCTTCAGGCAGTGGGAGCCATTTAAGGCATTAACATGAGAACAGTTTGCTTCTTAAAAGGTCACCATGGCCTTAGTATAGAAAATAGAGTTGGAGGAGTTAGATTGCAGAGACATAGTTAGAAGATTAATATCGTCATGTAGGGTGATTGATATATGAAACCCCTTACTACCAGAAAACATAGAGGCATAAGCTGCCATGATCTTGGAAATTTTATTGATCATATTGCATAATGGGCACAGGAAGCAACCAGTGTTTTATGCCAAAACTGACATGGAGAGACTTGATCTACATGCCCTCCTAATTATGCCTTCCCTGAGTTTGCCATCTCTGATCAGAGGATGTGATTGGTGTTGTCATAGGATGTTGGAAGGGGCGTGGGGACTTTTCCTCTACTTTCTGTGTTTAAAACTTGGGGGCCTGTGAATTAAACTGACAAAAGGCAGATTAGCAAGACAAAGCCTATTTGCCTATTTATACAGGAGCTCACAGAAAATGCAGCTCAAAGAGGCAGCTAGATTTTAGGACTTAATATACTTACAGTCTTAATAAGGGAAGGGAGTGTAAAAGTCACTTATGAGGAAACAAGTGACTTTTAGGAAAGATAAATTGGCCGTTGGGAGAATATATGGAAGACATGATAGTGTTGAGATACGAATGTCTATTTAGAATAGTTTTTACGCTTTTAAATGGTTGAAAAAATTTCACAGCGCAACATTTTATGACAGATGAAAATTTATATGAAGTTCAAATTTCATTCCATAAATAAGGTGTGGTTTCCTTTAATTTTTTTTTTTAATTTTTCTTTGCTTATGTAACACTCATTCATTTACATATTGTTTACGGCTGCTTTCACACTACAACAGAATTGCTTAGTTGTGATAGAGACAGTGTGGCTGCAAAGCCTAAATATTTACTACATAGCCCTTATGGGTGGAAAATGGGCCACAGGTTAACTCTGAAAAGCTCAGGAGACTGAAAGTAACCACATAGGATGGCGAGAACGTAAAAATTCCTAACTAAAGTGGGCCATGGTGGGAAGTCACATCTTTATCTTCCTTGATAAGGTCAATCTTTACCTTAAGTGAACCTGTCTATTGTCTTTTTGCACCTAATATAACATCCTTGTAATGTCAGTAATCCCTTTTTACCCTGACCAGAGCAGGAAACTACAGAACCCCACATTGTTATTATTGTCCCCTGATTACTATGTGCTGAAAAAGTGAACTATTAACCTTCCCGTACCCACCTATGCAGAAGAAATACCTGTCTCACCAGTTTACTTTTATGCAATCCCAGAGATTTCCTGCCTTTGCTTTCTCCCATGCCCTTAACCTACCACCAATGGATTTCATGTAACTCTCCTCCTTTGACTCAACATATAAAATAAGCTGTAAACCACCATTTTGTGGAGCATTTTCTCAATCTGTTGAGATTTTGCTTCCTGGCAATTGTCTGTTTGGCTCAAATAAACTCGTAAAAGCTTTCTCTTAGTCTGCATGTTTTTTCGTTGACACCCTGAAAGAAAAAGTTTGCCCACTTCAGGTCTAGGGCCATGTTTGTTTCATAAGACATTCTAACTTGAATCCTGGGAGAAAAATGGACCAAAGTCAGTCATCATGCAAATGTCAATTTATTTAAAGGCATCCTACCTTAAGATAAATATATGTAAATGATACGTGTGTGAGTATATGATGCTATATGATAGATATATCGCATACTCCTTAGCAGAAATCTACTTTGGGCACTGCTATTTCCTGTTCAGGCTCGGGAGCCATGACATTGAAGTTCCCCACTCTTCCATCATTCCTGGCAGCTAGGGCTGGCAATACAATCTAATTTGGGCCAATAAACGTCAGTGAAACTCTGCTGGAGAGTGTAAGTTTTATAAAGCTTTTGCTTTCCTTTAAAAGTTCCCAAATTACCTCAGTTCTCTAAATGAGAACTTACTTAGAAATCCTATCCACCTTCTACCAGTTTTGAATACAGAAGTGATGGCTGAGGCTGTTACGGCCACACCATGATTATGAAGTCACACAAAGTGAAGTATAGACATATTGGTTCTGACATCGCTGAACTTCTGAGCAAGCAAGATCTTCAAAAAAAAAAAAGTAATAAATTGGCTCTAGTAAGTAGAGGTCTGTATCATCTGAGACCACACAAGCTTCCTGAAAAAAATAATGTTCATCCACTCTCTTATTGAAATACCTAAGAATTCAAAATTCAAAGGCATAAATCTCCTAGCATCACAAGTAAATGTATTCACTTAGAGACTAATACAGAAAGAGAACATCAAGACAAATACTGGTCTTAGAGGTTTTGTCTACCGAGTTTTCTCATATCTTCTTTTCTTTGTATGCCTTCTGGATCTTCAGGTACCTCTGACTGAGACCTCATTTTAAAATCTATTTCCTTTTCTCATTGTGTTATTGCTCAGGCTGTGGCCATAGGCAGTGCCAATGCTAATTCTTTCATCTCCACTTAATAACACACAGCAATCTTTATTAACCCTAACCAACTCTCCTGGTAGCAAACTGCCCACTGCAGTGTCAGAGCAAAGCAGACAACACCTCTTACACTGCTTCCAAATCTGTGCCAATCAACCATTCTAGGAATCTGTGTAAATGGTTTAAAGAGCTCTTTCCTCCTGGGGAAAGAGGTCCAAAATAAAGTGGTTGTCCCTTGAGGATGCAAAAGAATGATTAAGGTAAAAAGACTTCTGGAAATAACCGATCAAAACAGTGACAAATGGATTGTTTTAGTACTTGAGTATTTCCTGATCAATATTTTAACCTAATAATAATTTCTCAGAGGACTTTGAGTACATAGAGATACTTATTACCCAAATTTAAAAATTCTCTACTTCCCCAAAGCCAGTAAAGAATGTAATGAAACAAAATACAATTAATATCAAGAAGCCACCAAATTTACAAATGGATAGTTCATGTGCAGAAAACTTATATGAGACAATAACAAGAGGCCAATGAAATCTTCACATAAGAACTCGCTCCCCAAGCATCAATCACAATAGCCCAAAGACAGGGGCATCACTGATTGGTATTCCTGAATATACAAGTAGCATCCTAGTTAGTGCCATATTACATGCCCAATGCTATTAAAATGATTTCCTAGGTACGTTTGTTACAGATCTAGAGTTGTTTAAACAAAAAACAGGAAAGGTTGTAGGCATTTCAACTTGAGTGAAACTGCACTCATTTTTTAATAGAACAAAATATGTTATACATATATGCTACATGGAATGAATTGTGGTGTTTGCACAACCATTAAAGAAACAAAATATGTAGCTACTTATATTTAAGGTCACAAAATAACTGAATACATTAATTATTCCATTAGTAATGTCCTATGAGAAAATTTCAAAGTTGTGAATAATTAAATTCCCTAGTCTGAATACACCATTTATTTAAATTAAAAAAAAACAAAAAAAAAAACGATTTAAATTTGTTTAACAAACAGAAAACAGAATGGAAATTGCTAGTTCAGAGTATCTGAGGAACTGCCCTGTCTGCCTTTTACTTGTAATCTGGGCTTTTGGCAGACTTTACTGCCTCATTTCTAAAATGTATCTGTAGGGAGAAAAAGTCTCCAAGAGAAAAATTTCTGCAAAATAAAACAAATCCTCATAAAGGGGTAAGCTCCCACTGAGATAATAAAGCATTTGTCTCAGCCATATGCAAAGGCAGATAACTTAACAGTAAACAAGCATCTTTGAAAGCAGGTATTACACCGAAAGTTCTCATCCACTGCAGATTTTCAGCAGGCCCTGTGTCAACGTGGCTCTTCTACAGCCTGAAATGTTCAGTGCAGGAATGCTTTCCCAATTTAGAAAGGAAAAACACCAATTAAATAAAAATAGATTTAAGAACACTCAGTCCCTCAAAAAGTGAAAAAAAAAAAAAAGTATAACTTTTTTTTTTTTTTTTTTTCCATATTTAAAGCACACTGGCATGTACATTGTGTTACTCAGATTAATTCTGTGCAACTTGCACCAGTTAAGCAAAATGGGGGAATTTAATGTTTTATCTAACCAAAAAGCAGACGACGGAAAAGGTGGGGGTAGATCTGGATATAGGAACCCCTGATCCAAGAACTCAAGCAACATAAAGACTTTCTCAGTGTCTCCCATACCTGCTGCTTTTGTCCATCTGGCTTCACTCTCACCAACCGGCTTCTATAAAGACCTCTGAAGAACACGGTCTTGAAATCTATGGGTTCGTTCTTATAGTTTAAGAGGACATGATGGGGACTCTCTTTTCCTGAAATGCATCTTTCCTTGAACCATTTACCAGAGCTGAAGTGATTAGGTAATATATACAAGTATGGGTACCACTTGGGTCCCATCCCTGTGGCATGGGTGTCAACTACTATGATTGGCAAACCCCATTGGAAGCATGGGGTCAAGGTAGGAGTGGAGGCGTTACCTAAGAGAATTTAAAGTTCAATACATATTACAATATTCTTACACAAATACTAAAATTCCTTAAAGTTTATATAATTTGCGCTTTTTACAATAGAACAATATTTGTTTTCAGCAGTGTTCCCTAAACAAATCAACAATTTAAAAATCCTTGTGATGTCTGTTTTTCAAACCAACCATAATGTCTAATTTTCAGGCTACACACATCAAGCTGGTTTTAAGGTTTTTCTTCAAAGTATAAAAGAAGTGAGATACACATTTAGAGAAACAGACTTGAGCAAATCCTAATACATGAGCACCAAATCTGGTCATACTTCCAGGGCACTTTTTATATTCCTGAAAGATCCAATTTGTAGGCCATCCTAGAGGCCACACCAACCAGGCGATGGCCTGACTTCCAACCTTACATGTCAAATTTTCAACACAGGCAAAGTTTGCAGCCTCTACCAAGTAAGCTGAGACTATCAAAAAAGCACATTCCCTTTTAACTAATGTGGACTAAGGGTAAGTTATTTAAAAAGGAGGATGCTTTCCTCTCTTCCAATTTTCCTGCCCTTTTAAACAACTCAGGCAAGAACTAAGTTCATTAAAAAGAGTAGGCTGTTTCCCATTCTTCTGATTTTCCTAGAGGTTCGGGAAGTCTACATAAGTAGTGACTGCTGTATGAGAATACTGATGGAAATTGTTTTGTCCATCACCTATTGCTTCTTCCCTGTTGTACTAGGAGACAGTCAATTTATCCTTCCCATCTTTCAAATTGGGGTTTACAGAAGGGCATACTCTTCACCTAGACCCTAAAAAGTTCCTGGCAATTTGTTCTAAGCATTTCTGGTACAAGATGACAATTTACAGGCCCTCAAACTCACCTTCTATCTTTTAAAGTGCTTACCATGTGGTTGATTGTGACAATGGCCACACATTTTTTCCGTCCATCGGTGAACATTGGTTGTGCTCACCCATACTGTCCAAGCTATCCTTAATGGTCTGCTTTGGCAAACAGAGTATTGTCAAATATGATACAAAGGGAGGCTTGAAAAGCCTTGTTCATCGGGATTTCTCATTGGTGCCCTGAGTCACCACGGGGATGAGCTCAAGTTAGTCTGCTGGATGATGAGAAGTATGTAGCCCACTTACTCCTGTCACCCCAGATCATAAGGAGGTACATCCCAGAAGCAGAGGGGCCTAGGTGACTGACTACTGTCACATGCTTAGCCCAACAGAAAAATCCCCTCAACTAAGCACAGACTAAACTGCCAACTCATAGAATCGTAAAAACAAAACAAAACACAAAACAAGAAACCATGGTTCTTGTTTTAAGGTTCTAAGTTTTGATGTGGGTTTAAGCATCAATATCTAGCTGATAACAGTGCTGTCATTAGAGGTTAGCAAATGGAGCCCTAGAGTCATGTGACTCAAGGAACCCTGTACTTTGTAACTCCTTCCTGAAGATATTCTAAGCCTCCCTCAGTAGCTATAACTACTGAGGTGAGGTACTACAAGTTCATTTATCACTTCTGGGATACTCTATAATAACCCCTCCCCTTGACTAAGAAAAACAAAAAGCAAAACTGTAGGATGAGCAGAAATAGACAAGATAAGAATGAGAAGGAATCATTATGTGTGTGTGTGTGTGTGTGTGTGTGTGTGTGTGTAATATTGAAGTAAACAAATTCTGAAAGAACTAGAAAGATATATATGTTCTCAGAGCAGAATATGTTTTTTCTCCCAAAATTAATCTATAAGTTTAATACAATTTCAATTAGAATTCGCCCAAAATGATTATTTTTGAAGTTGAACAAAACTATGTTAAATTTCATGTAAAAGAATAAATGCTCAACCATAGGGAAGGGAATTATAAAGAGAAAGAACAGTAAAAAGGACTTTCATTACTAGAAATTTTAAAGAAATACAAATCTGCTGTAATAAAATCAATATACCATTAACCCAGGAAGAAGCACTAGATCAACAGAATAAAATAGACAATTCAACCTACCTCCCTATATGTGAATGTAACATATGAAAATAGCGTCACACTGATTCAGCGAGAGTAAAGAAGGCTATGTAATGATACTGACACAACTTTATCTCCACAGGGCACAAAATAAATCTAGTTCTCTATTACATTTAAAGATTGAAATATAAAGTTTGTATATATATATAGAGAATATTTCTATGAACAAATAGAATTTTCCTACATAAAAATGAATTAAAGTTTGGTGAAAAATAACAGAAAAACAAACTTGGAAAAATATTTCCAATAAAAAATATATTTTAAATGTTATATTGCACATCTGACATGCCAAACAATGTTCTAAGCTCTTTATATGTTTTAAGTCATTTATTCCTCACAGCAACCCTTTTAGGAAGATACTAATCTTCTTTAACCTATTTAAAATATTTCTTTTCTTTTTTAAAAAATGTATGTATGTATCTATTTATTTATTTATTTATTTACTTTTTTATTTAAATTTGTTAGGGTGACATTGATTAGTAAAGTTATATGTATATCAAGTGTACATTTTTCTATAGTACATCATCTCCATATTGCATTGTGTGTTTACCACCCAGAATCAGTTCTCCTTTTACCGCCATATATGTCACCCCCTTTACCTTCTCCCATCCGCTTACCCTCTGCTAACCACTAAACTATTGTCTTTACGAGTTTTTGTTTGTTTGTCTTGTTTGTCTGTTGCTTTCAATTTTGTATCCCACATATGAGTGAAGTCATATGGTTCTTGCATTTTTCTGTCTAATGTATTACATTTGCCATGATAATCTCAAGGTCCATCCATCTAATCACAAAACTTCAGTGGCTGGGGTTGCTCTCCATTGCTCCGCAATGAAATACAAAGTTATTCTGCAGTTCCAAGCCTTTTACAATGATCCAGGTTCCCTTGGTGGTCTTATCTCTTACTATCCCCTTCTATGAATATACCCTGGGTTTTCCTTTCTTTATTCCCTTACTTCAGTAATAAATTCTGCTTTGGATACTTCCTTTACTTCACCCATTTGTGACATGAAATCTGATGGTTTTGTCAAAGTCCTACTTTCTCCATGTATTCTTTCCTGATTTTAGATCAGGTATAATCTCACCTATATTCAACCCCCTTTAACTTTTCTTGATGCTTTTCTTGTGTGCATGTAGTGAATTCCCTACTGAAGGATCAACTATGATAACAGAGAATATATTTTACCTATCTGTAAAGTGTTTAGGGCAGAATAATTGCTTGAGCCATATTTATTGAACCCACTACATTAACAGAGGAAAAGGGAGGTTTCTGCTATGTTTACCATTATTTTCTACTCAAATTTTTAGTGACTTCTCAGAGTCTATATTCTGAACGTTCTAGCATGGAATATGAAGTACAACTATTCCAGTCTTTTATGAAATTTTATTATTTTATAATTATTTATAGCAAAATATTCTAAAAACTCATTTGTATATCTTGGATTCTATTTTAACTCCTGTATTAAAAATTTCTAACATGTTTATGCTTTTAGTTTTACAGTTTTTTATTCTTTTAGTCTTAAAACACATGATCTTGAACATATTAGAACTTCCTAAATAGGAATTAAAATAAAATCCCAAGATACACAAAAGAGCTTTTTAAATATTTTATTTTGCATAATTATAAAATGATAATGAAAGTTACATAAGGAAATAATTTTTAAAAAACATGTTACCAATATAGCTTAAGACCATTAGGCACCAGGAGTCTATCATCCCATTTTCTATACTTGTCTGTCTAGAGTTTGTCACTTGTTAGGTTAGTTTATCTACCTACAAATGGAGATAACAACATGAGCACTGGCTTAGAATATAATCTAAGGCTACTATAACGCTCCATGACTGTGCTTTGTAAATGGAAAGTCATTAGAAAATACCAAAATTTTGTAATAGACAAGATTAGCTGTTTCCAAAGACCTGATATTCTACAAGATGTTAATGAGTATTTTTAAAAATACAACAAAAAGTAACTTGGTCATCTATGTTTCAGAAGTGCTATATATTATATTTCTTCTCTGGAAGATCACTCTATTCATTGCTCTACTAAAGAGTACAAATTTGTTCATTGAAAAGACCTGATTAACGTCTGTAACATTGTGTTTAACAAACTTACTGAACCAAGAGATATCTTTCAATTTTTTTAATAACATATATTAACACCTGGAAGAATCAATGCTTTTCTATATCCAGTTTAAGCAAGTTTGGACTAGACACTAAGAACTTAACCTTTCATTTAAATTAAAACACACACACACAAAACAAAACACACACACACACACACACACACACACACAAACTGTCAAGCACATACTGCCAAATGGAACATTTAAAGATGCAAATTAGCAACACTATTTGTATAAATCACTATTAGGGAGTTAGTTTTATAAGTTGGGGAAATATTCTCTGTTTGGTCCTGATGGTGCTGTATTCTATGCTGGAACAGTCACTTCCTCAATGATACCCTCATGGTCAAAGTAGTTCGTGTTCGGCTCAACATACTTAATTCAATTCCAGGATGTAATTTATACACTGGAGTAATCTGGATGAGTATGTTCATTTTTCTGGCTTTTTTTAAATCCATAAAACTTTGAATGATTCACAAAAGACAAATTATCAAGCTGTACAGACTAACAACCCACAATTTAGTGCATATTTCTTTTTTTTTTTTTTTTCATTTACTATTCACTAGGGTAAATAGTAATATGGCTTTGTAAAATGCGGCACACAAAAATCTTATCTTACATGATTTAAATAAGATTGGTATCATTTCAGAAAATACTCCATTGTTTTTATTCTACATGTTTGACCCTGGGCTAATGGACTAATGTTTCAAATGCCATCTTAATGATATTTACACCTCAAGATTAGATTGGCTTCTCCCAATTTATATATTAGAAACCTATTTTTTTTTTTTAACATGAAGTTGGATAGATGGCAGATTTAAGTCCTTATCTGTACCTAAGGCTATAGGAAAGAGGTAAACATGGGAGAAAATTATATTCATGTGGAAAAATGATAAAGCTTTTAGTTTTATCTTATCCCTTTCCACTATAACAAAATATAAATTTTGAGTGTTTGCTTCTTCCAGTGCTTTAAAGAGGGATAATTATTGTTTAGTTTACGTTCAGCAATAGTCTCTTAGAAGTGTGGTTCTGCCTCATCTCTGTGAGCGTATTGTGGAATCTTAGCTATAAAAGTTGGTCATTAGCACAGGGATTGCAAATATAGAGCTGAGCCCTTTTTACTGTGGTATCAGAAGAAGGAAAGCCTATAGGGTATGCAAAAGCCTCACTGGTACACAGTAGTAGTCACAATATAGTTATAGGGATATGAAATACAGTATGAGGAATATAGTCAATAATGTTGCAAGGATTATGTGGGGTGCCAGATGGGCACTGGACTATTCGTGGACAGTGTAGATGCCTGACGACTGTGCTATACACTTGAAGCTGAAGTTGAATAATATTGAATGTCAACTATAATTATAATTATATATATATATATATATATATATATATATATATATATATATATACATGTACATATATGCATATAAATGTATGTATAGTCATGGGATGTGGAGGACAACATAGGGAATATAGTCAATGGTATAGTAATAGCTATATACGATATTAGAGGGGTATTAGATTGAGGGGTGTTATGACTTTGTGATGGGTGTAAATGTCTATTATTTTGTTTTGTACACCTGAAACTAAAAAACAACAAAAAAACAAAAACCCAAAAATTAAAAAAAACAAAAAAACTATCACTGGTGATTCTAATTTGCCTACTAGAAGTTTGGGGCTCCCTTCATGCCATTTTACCTTTGAAAGTTGGAAAATCGCAGCCATAAGAGGAGTGTCTCTTTATGGGCATGACACTCAATAAATATTTACTGAATGCATAAATGGTGATTTGTTTAAAAAGCTATTACACAATGCTATTTTAATCCTCTCTCAAAACAAACAACAAAAAACCTTCAATATCTCCTACTTGGTTTTAGGTCAAGTTGCATCCCCTTACACAATCACAAAGGTCTTTCTTAATGTGGACTTTTGATGCTCTGGTTGTGGTAGAGGAGAGAGGAAGGAAAGTGTGGCACATAAGCAAAGTTGTCTGCAAGCGACTTTGTGAGTTCATGGACAATGTGCTGACTGGGACCTAGGCTGTCCCTTCTCCCATAAGCAGTGTGCGAGATCTAAGCAACTCAGTTTCCTACTGGAACAGGCACTTCCTTCATCTTCACCCTTGTCCCCAGAAGAGAGGACTGAAATACTATGAAATGCAATCTCTCCTTTCACAGGTCAGCTGGGGATCCCAGACTGTGCTTGTCAATAGATTGCCTGCTGCCAAGCAGCTGGTTGATTTCCTCATTGACTTGACTCCTTACTTTAAAAAAGGGAGACCCACGATGGGAGAGTTCCCTCTATTGTCTCATGTCTTATATTTTCTCCCTCAGAAGTAAGGACCCTGGCAAGCCTCTCTAATTGATGACAGAGAGACTGAGGGATAATACATATTTCTGTCCTGACTGAGGCCTTCTGAATTTTCTCTTTTCCTCGTGAAACCCATTCCTAACCCCTATTTTGTGGCATTGTAGAGAAACTTAAAAAGGACTTCCATCCATGACAAAACAAAATTGAAACGATATATCAATATCTACCTGCAATTCATGCATGGAATAAAGACAATCTAGAAAAAAAAAAGCCCTCAAGGCAAAAGACAAGACTTGAATAAACAAATTTTTAGCACTCAGAGTTATAACTAAGTTCAAAATTCTGTAGACACAATTGAAGACACTGGTTTCAGTTGAAAAGGAGATATAAATCACTCTCATAAACTCTAACAGACAGAGGAAAAGGCAGAATTAGCAAAAAGAGGATGTGAGATATGAAGAGGTTGTCCTTGGCTCAGAAGACATGAAATTTAAAATCAGATGTGGCAATAGAAGTCTTCTTGAGAGAAACCAAGGACAAGATTTTGCTACCTACTTCTTTGAGCCCAATACCAAAAATATGTTTTGTTTTGTTTTTTGTGAACCACCCTAATATAAGTTTGGTGCAAAAGTAATTGCAGTTTAAAAGGTTAAAAATAATAGCAAAAACCGCAATTACTTTTGCACCAACCTAATACAACCATGTAAGCTGACTAAATTAATGACAACAGATTCATAGGGAAAATGGCTTTTTATTGGCAGTGCAGTACACAAAGAAAGAATGACTAGCACCAGCAGCCTGTCTCCTCATCTCCTCAGTCTGGGAGCCTTGTTCCCCACGTTTGGTATCAAGGTTTTTTCCTGTAGGTCAGATATGTCCCTTGATGGTGACACTGGTGGTTAAATTCTTTTGAACCAACATCACTGCACCCTTACTTTGGGTGTTTTCTTAAGGGGAAAGTGAGAAGTCCAGCTAGGTCTGAGAAATCTCTAGAGATGAGCAGGATGCACACTGCTTGTGACCAGGGTCGAATCTGATCATTCCCCTTTTATTTCTATCATCAAAAACTATAGTTTTCTTCTCACTGGCTATTTTCTCACAAAAGTATCATATCAGACACAGGTCCTACTTCTTCATGGACTCAATTGCTCTTATCTTATTTTATTTATAGGAATATTTAGCAACACCAGAAAATGAAATTTATTGTTTATCAAATGCTGATAAATACTACTGTTATTTCTGTTATCTGAAACTCCATATTGTAATTTTAAAACAGAAACAGGATTAATCATTTGGAACTCCTGTTCTCATTCAGGGTAAAGAGGAATTATTTGGAACCAAGGGAACCTGAGCTGATACCACCCCAAAGAATGGGAAGAGGAGAGCCAAATCCAATTTCTGTGGTGTCTCTCACAATGTAAACAAGACATCAGAAGGAGTTATGCTCTTCTGAGTCCCACAACATCAGCACTGCTGTTTCTCAGAGGGCAGTTAGAGACCTACACAGCAGAAGACAAAGTTGGGGAAATGTCACCATCA
Organism: Rhinolophus sinicus; assembly: GCF_057876585.1. NCBI lineage: Eukaryota > Metazoa > Chordata > Mammalia > Chiroptera > Rhinolophidae > Rhinolophus > Rhinolophus sinicus. The sequence goes on along the minus strand of NC_142516.1, from coordinate 121,784,458 downwards.
ATTCCTTCACCCTCCTGCTTGGGTCTTCATTTCTCCCACTTCATCTAAAGTGTTTGATTTTGCAAGACATAAAAAGGGACTGATGAAAAATTTTCCCCATGTAAGTGAGGGAGAGTTTTCTAAAGAAAGGAGTAGAAAATAGCAGACTAGACACTTTGAAAGAGACAACTGAATAGATAGGACATGTGGCAGGTAAAAAGACTGTCTCCCAAAATACCCATTTCCAATACCTTCTGACATGCTTTCTTGCATTTTGGGATTAGAAAGCCAAAGGGGGAAAAAAATTAAGATACCCTCATTGCTAAGGTCCTGGAAGTAACTGAATTTCTGTCAATCTCATGAGCTGAGTTATGTGAAATAAAAGACATGAGGCATTTACTCAGCTAGAGAGAAATGGTGTTAGAGCCAGTAGTGGCAGCAACTCGATGATTTGATTGACCATTGCCTGCTTTGGTTCTTTTCTAGTTATGGGACTCATGCCATTGTTCCGTGGTGAAAATTCTCTGATCTGCAGATTCCTGATCAGTGATAGGGGTAGCATTCACCTTGGTGGTCCAGTTCTATGGTAAGTCATTGGTGGAAGCTCAGTGTATAGTCTACTTTTTCAACCCTTATAACAATTCGGCAACATATTTATACTCTCTAATCCATTCTATTAAACTGATCAGAGTAATTTAATTTGCCTGAAATTAAGAACTCGTTGGAAGACAATTCTCCAGAGTCTCACATTTCTGCTCATCGTACTGCCTTTGTTCTTTACTATCTTTTGAAAGATGTTAGCATAGTAAACAGCCTTGGGAGGGAGGGATGGTTTGCCCTCTGGAGCAAAGAGGAGGCCTGCTTACTGTCCTATATAATAAAGCTATTATGTTGTGAGCTGCTCTACAGAGAAACCCACATTGCAAGAAACTGAGGGTGACCACCAGTCAAGGAGTAACAAGTCCAAGAACCTGTGTAGGATTGCGTCCTGCCAGCCATAACATGAGTGAGCTTGAAGCAGCTCCTTCCTTCCACAGTTGAGCCTTGAGGTGACAGCAACCTTGGGAGAAACGCTGACTGCAGCCTCGCAAGAGGCCTTGAAGTAGAGGACCCCGCTATGCTGTGCAAGGAGTCGTGACCTACAGATAACCTGAGGTAGTCAGAGCTTCTGCTTTCAGCTTCCAAATCAAGGAGTAATTTATTATACAGCAATAGACACCTGAAATATTCCCTATCTGAGCTTCTGGCCTTGGGAGATGGATGGCGACCAAAAGATAGAGGAAGTCATTGTTTAGAGAAAAGCTGCCTGACTAGCAGCACAGGTTTTGGACTTTTATGTGACCTAAAATTCAATTGCTTAAGTCACGTACACTTGGGGGTGGATAAATAGAGCAGCTAGAATTACTTACCTTAATAATAAATTCTGTTTTCTCTTAGTATTTTATTATTTTCTTGATATATTCTTGACTCAATCGTGTGCTGTGTAGATGTCCCCATTTTTTTCAAAATGATTAATTTTAATTGTTTCAATTTTTTCTCCTCTACTGATTTGAAATTTATATATTCTACTTCTATTTTTTTCTAGTGGTTTCCCTTAACCTTTTAACATATGTATGTAATGGGTCATTGAATAAGCAGGACTCATAAGTTATAATCAGAAAGCAATTATATTTGTCTCCTACTATTCATTAACATTTGATTCAATGAGGAAAGTTCGCTCCTATTCCTAGATAAAAAGGCAGGCAATGCATGGCTTGTCAGATAATTATTAGGTAATTCAATGTCTTATAACAATTTTAAACAAAAAGAAAATAAATTAAAAAAAAAAAAAAGCAAGAAAGAACTTGGCATGTGTACTACCTACTGTGTTTCCCCGAAAATAAGACCTAGCCAGACCACGAGCTCTAATGCGTCTTTTGGAGCAAAAATTAATATAAGACCGAGTCATATTTTACTATAAGACCCAGTAGAATACAATATAATGTTATGTAATATAATATAATATAATATAATATAATATAATATAATATAATATAATATAATAATACTGGTACCTCAGGTATTTCTAATCCACCCAGAATTTGAGAACCACACAAAACATAGTCTTGATTTAGAAATTAGAATGTCCAGTCCAATATGTTCATTTCCATATTAATGTCCTTTAGAGAAGATTCTTCCAGATCCCATCTGACACGGGATGCCCTCTGCTGGTAAGCAGGATGGTACTTACCTTCTCTTCAGGAGGTTAAGTGGCCTTGTGTCCTTCCCTGGGTCTCTTTCTTCTTGAGGAATTTTTGATCCATCTAGCTTCAAAACAAGAGAAGGGAAGATTAAAAGGAGGGCAGGAAAGTTCTTGTTTGCCAAGCTTAAAATTTTACATGTACATTTTACCAACAAAATATTAGTCAGTATAGTTATCTTCCACCTAAAGAATATAATAATTTTAGAATGTTTTAACCCTCATTATCCTATCATACATATTAGTATGGTCTAATCTCTTAGCTTATCTATATTTTTAATCTTACCAAATTGGTGGTGGTTGTTAGTTATCATTATCATTATATACAATCAAGGTTTACTTACATGTTTCCCAATTGTTTTGTTCAGTATTAGTATTTGCCTATTGAAGCTTACTCATATGTTTTCCAATTGTTTTTGTTTAATGATATGATTTGCATTTTATGGCTCTTCAGGTTTTCCTTGTGTTCCTTTCCAACATTACTCTGCACCCCTTTTCTCCATATAACCAATTAGCCTAAATTCTAATATGAGAGATCACCTTCGCTTATTTCTCTCTCACTCTTGAAAGAGCTTTCCACTGGCTGTGGACTTTTAAACTCATTATTTTCTCTCAACCTCTTGAAGATACAGAAGACCCTATAGTATGTGCCTATCCAGTATCTGGTTTTGCATTTTCTCTTGGTAAGAGAATACTAAAGCCAAATGGTAGCCAAATAAATATCTCCACTCCCAGACCTCACTGCTGCTAGAGGTGGTCATTAACACAATTCTTGCCAATAAGATATAAGTGAAACTCTACTGGTCATTTCTGTGAAAGGTTTTATTTTCATGACAAAAAAAGACAGACGTTGTTGACAAAATCCTACGTTTATTTCCACCTTGGGTGTGTCTGTGATTTCTGTAGCAACAGCAGCCATCTTGTGACTTTCAAATTATAAGCACAAGGAACAAATACAATTTTAGAGATACCAATTCTGACATTGTTGAGCCATTTAATTAGTGCCAGCAAACATCCATCTGATTTTATATATTAAAGAATCTTATATATTATACGAGTTATATATGACACAACATATACATTAATACTTTTTGCACTGGCTCATCTCTCTCTGCTCTTCTGTCTCACATGCCCCTTGTCATCCATTCTTTAAGTCCCAGTTCAAAATTTCCTTTTGTAAATATTTCCTTGACTCCCTCAGGCAAAATAATTCATTTTCATCTGTGTTCTAAACAGAATTTATTAACATTTATCACATTATATTGTAACTCATTTTTGGGGTCTGTCAATCTCAACAGATTGTTTGCTCTTCAAGAACAGGTGTCATACTTTCTTTATGTACAGTAGACCCCTCCTTGTCTGCAATTTTGTTTTCTGTGGTATCTGTTATCTGTGGTCAATTAGAGTCTTAAAATATTAAATGAAGAATTCCAGAAACAAGCAATTCCTAAGTTTTAAGTTGCATGATGAAATCTGGCCTGGCCATGCCCTGGACGTGACTCATCCCTTTGCAGAGTGTCTGCACTATTGATGCTCTCTGCCCATTAGTCATGTAGTAGCCGTCTCAGTTATCAGCTTGACTATGGTGGTATCGCAGTACTTGTGTTCAAGTCACCCTTATTTTATTTAATAATGACCCCAAAACCTGAGTCTTGAGGCTGGCAATTCAGATATGGCAAAGAGAAGCCATAATGTGCTTCTTTTAAGTATATAAATGTGAGTAGAGTACAAGAATATATTTTGAGAGACTACATTCATAAAACTTTTATTACAGTATACTGTTATAATTGTTCTACTTTATTATTGGTCATTGATGTTAACCGTTTACTGTGCCTAATTTATATACAAACTTCATCATAGGTATGTATGCATAGTGAAAGAAAAGTATATATAGGGTTCGATACCATCCGAAGTTTCTGGCATCCATGGGAGGTTATCTTGTAACATATCTCCCTGTGGATAAGGGGCGGCTAATGTATATTTTAACACAAATAAGTGCTTAATAATTGCTTATTTAATGAATTAATCTATGACTGATAGGCCTGGTTTCATTATTATTAAGATATTTTTCCTCTGGCTTTCTTTTTTGGAGTATGTTTTGTTTAGTGGCTTTTGCTGACAAATGAACACAGAATTCCTGCAGGAACTTTGCAGTACAAATAATTCATCCAGAAATCTCCCCAGGGATTACTGGAGTTGTTGAGCATGTTTTTAACGAGCTTTTTGTTCCTGGAATACTATAGAATGTTATTGTTAATAACATTAGTTTAATTCTATTCTTTTCTCAAAATGCTGAGAGTGTAAATATAAAGTTTCCTATAAGAGAAGAAATACTATTTTTACATCTGTTAGGCTAGAAGAATGATTGTTTTTATTTAGAGCAGACTTGGAGAAAAAGTACCAAGATAATATTAAAGAACATTGTCTAGGAGCAAATTTTACATTTCAGAATGATTTTACTATTTTACCATCAAGGTTAATCAGACTGGAGAATATTTTTCTTTTTATTGTTTTTATAGGTTTCACTGAGCTTTCTAACTAGGAGTTACTTTAATAGTTGTTGATTTTGCTTTCTTTTCTGGGACATTGTTTATGGACTGAAAAACCCTTTGTATTTACAGACAAGTGAGCCAGACTCTGATGATCAGGGAACTTACTGTGAAAGCCCAAAGGCATCTTACTATAAGGGATTCATAACTAAAGAATGAAGGTAAGGCAGATAGAGAAGCAATTTAGTTAGACTGAAATAATTTAAACCTGGCGGAATAAAATTGTATTTGGAAAATGATACCTTGATACTACCAAACTGGAGTAAATTAAACCTATCATGATTTCAGACCGGACATAAATTATTTCAGTCCTTGCTAGAGAAACGTTTGAAAGATTACTAAATTCTCCTTGAATTGTCATTCCTTGAGCTTTAATATATACTCAAACTACAAACCCTTTAACTATGCATGATATGTTTGATTTACTAGTTGTTCATATGTATTACTTTTTTAGTTTCTATCACCAAAAAAAAATTTCTATTCTTGTATACAAATATTTTCCTTGCTATCTCATCGTTTTACTCAAATTGTTCTTCTTTGTTTACTTGCTTTAATTAGAAGAGAAAACAACTTTAAGTTTCTATTTTGTTTGTATTAAAACAGAAAGTTCCATGGGAGATGTTGCAAACAAATTCTTGCAAGAGATTTGCAGGTGATATAAGAGTTGGCCAACTGTAGACAACTGGGGAGTGGGTTTGTGGGGACTTTTTGATCGAAGAATACATACCCTATCAAAAGTAGATAGCTGCTACTTAGCTCTTGTTAATTTTTAAAGGATTTTTTTCCCCAAACACGTTATGCATCCAGATACTTGCGTGATATCTCCATTTTAAAAACTGCTAGCCTACCTAGACATTGAACATTAATGACTTAACATAACAAAGAAAGACATAATAGAAAAATAATATATCACTGCCCATGAGGCAGTCCTATAAATTAAAAAAAAGTAAATAAATACATCAAAGGTGAACAAAATGTAACTTCTAGCTCCAACTCCCAATTTACAAGGATACAGAGAACACAGGATCTCGTTAAACTACACCACGGGGATGCAATCAGCACAATCCAGCCTGTGGGGAACCACAGGACCAACAATATAGTTTCTTCAATAATTGCAAGGAAAAAAAAAGAGAGAGAGCAATGGAGGGGTAATTTATAGACTAAAAGAGATTTAAAAGATACATCAACCAATTACATGTGCGAACCTGTATAGATTCTGATTTTTAAAAATTATAACATTTATGAGATACTGACTAGATAATTGATATCAAGGACTTAATGCTGATTTTTAAAAACATAATAAAGTTGATATGGGATATGGTTATGTTAGAAAAGCATCCTTATCTTTAGTGACACATAAAATATTTATGGATGGAATTTCAGAAACACATTCACATTAAAAAAACACACTAGGTGAATGTCACGTGTCTGCAAGCCATGTGTGGCTTATGGGCTGACAGTTTGCAACTCTGGGTCTGTAGGAATATATGCAACTAATTTACTATTCTTATTTCTCATCATCATCAAAAAACTAGGATATATTAATTATACTTATGAGATATAAAGACATACAGGCCACAGTTTTCACTGGGAGAATATGAGATATGTAAATCAGCCCTTAAAGAGTAATACAGTATTGCTACTCACTCATCTTCTGTTTTAATATTCAACTCTATAAGTGTATCTCAAATTGCTAGACTATTTGCATGCTTTCCCAGATTTATAGGCTGATAACAGTTAACATAATGCTTCCGAGTAATAACAAATATAAGTTAGTACACAGCTTATGGGTCACTTCTGCTGTGAAGTGTATTTTTGAGCAAACCATCCTTCCCAGGTCTGCCAGTCAACAAATGCTACATATTCAGAGTGCTTAATGCCATTATACAACACATTGCAAAATGAGACCATTTGGGGACCAATCATACCCTTTTCCAGGGTCCCTGGAGACAGCTTATCATGAATTTGTTAGAATCACTGAATTCTGTCTAATTCCCTAAGTCCTACTTGAGGGAATTAAAGTTAAGAGATTTTGGAGAAGTCATTGGTGAAGACCCTCTTGAGCCCCATTGTATAAAAAGTGGCCTCAGTACAGCAACTGGCACTTACAATTAATGTGCTCAAAGAAGGCTGATTCCTTTCTCCCTCCTCCACCCACTCCTTAATGAAGCCCCTTTAATGGATAAGGAGAATCATCTAGTACAGTGCTTCTCAGTCTGGGGATGGGGGATTAAAGGTGGGAGTAGAGGTGACATATTAAACTTACCCGGGGGGATTTTTAAGTATATATACTCTCATCTATAGATGAATCAGAATTTGAGAAATGGGAAGGACACATGAAATCTCAAAAAATACTCCCCACGTGATTCTAACATGTTATATTTCTGATGATGCCTCTGCTTATGGCCCCCTGGAATCTCCCACCCCCTTGTTGAGGACCATTGCTCTGTGAAGATGGATCTCAGAGTCTTAAATGAGAGAAATTGCAAGGATGTTGCTTTTCTGGTCTAGTCCATCATCTACCCTAGGAAGTCTGTCATTCTGTAAATTTCTTAAGCATATCAAATTTAAATCTTAAAATCACAAGAATTATATTCTATTGGTTTCTGTTAAATAAGACTCCTTCAAGGAATTGAATTCTAGGAATTCAAGGAATTGAATTCCAGGAATTCAAGGAATACATTCCTACAAAACACTGTACTTACAGTTCAAGTGTGAAATAACTCACATAGAAACATAGTACAAGGGAAGACAAGACTGTTTATCTATTATTAACTGGAAAATAAGTTATAGAATAAGGAACAGGAAACTAGAAATTGGTATAAGCAAAGAAATAGGCTTTACATGTAGCTAGTATGCAGCTGCTATAATTTTATATACGGAAATACCTTAGAAATGAAGTGGAGTGGAAGCAAATGACTGCTCATGGACAATTAATCAAATGTAATTGCCCAGGCTTAATTCTGCCTCTTATTAAATGCTTCCATGGTCTGTGGATAGCTGCCACCGACAGTTCTTGTACTTGTGACATCTTTCATTTGAAGATGAAAGAGTTATGAAACTTGCTCTGTTCATTGTCTCTGAAGGATCTGACTTTTTTTTTTTTGCGATACAGGAAATAGATTAACATTGATTTTTGGCTTTCCTTTTGGAGGATGATAGTCAAGATATGAAAGGATTGATGCTTTTCAAAATTCCTGTAAAACCTGTTCTATGTCTACCCTCTTCTTTCTCCTTTTATGCTCCTCTTACATCTTCCCAATCATCTGGTCAAAGGGCATCAATGCCAACAGGCTCACGGCACTCTGTCCTAGCTGGGCACAACTGGCATGAAGGCTTCCAGGGCTCCCAGTTTGCTGACAGAAGGTCAAACGTAAATATATTTATGAGAGGTATGCACCCACATTGGTGTGAAGGAATAAATGGGGCCCAGATGATTTCTTATTGCTGTAAAAGCACATTTAAAGAGTCCTAGTATAATGTATTTATTGTATGAATCATTTTAAAAAAATGAGATTACAAAGCTGAAGAGGATGACTTCTATTGTGCTATTCATTAAAAGATAAAGGAAAGACCAACCTGCAAATAAACATTCCTTTGAAGATCATATATTTATACAAAGTACAAATCTCAGTTTAAGCATCAGAGATGATGCAATCTCCTTATAGTTCTCTAACATCTCAATTTGTACTATGTACTGCTCATTGTCTGAGGTGGTAATTTGGGGTCCCTACTTCTTTTCCCTAGAGTTTTATCGAAGGTCTTTGTTTTCCAAGTATGGGGCACTGAGAGGACTTGATCACATTTATCCTCTGGATATGTATCACAAGCATAATTGGCCCCCAATTATTAGCACACAGAGATTGTCACTGTGCATCTCTCTTTCCTGTGAGAGAGCTCCTTTTTGTCCTCTGCTCAGCAAGGGATTGATCTATTTCTGCACATGCTGAGTTACATAATTGTCTGAGTAGCAGTTTTAGTAGCTTCTTCTAATCCCTCATCACCCTCAAGGCAGGGGACAATTCTGCTGCTTCCAAGCCATGCTGGGCCACATGAACTTCTTGTGACCGTCTCAGGTTCATACAACTAAATATACTCCACAAATCTTGCTTTGGGAACCTTGCCTCTGTAGGGCTCTACCGAAATCAGGGCACAGCTTACTCTTCCGAATGTGCTAGGAAAATAGCTTCCTTCATTACAAAGCTTTGTCTGGCATAAGCTTGTTCTTTTCCTTTTCCTTGTCCTTCTCCTTTTAATCAACTTTATTGTGATCAACATAATTTATATACCATAAAATGCACTATAAGTAATCAGTTTAATGAATTTTGACAAATGTCCACAGCCATATAATCATCACCATAACCAAGATATAGAACATTTTCATCACCCTCCCTCAGGCCCTTTGCAATCAACAACTTCTCTGAACCCGGAACTAGGAAACCTCAAGTCTTCTTTTTGTTACTATATATTGATTTCAACTATTCCAGAATTTCTAATAAACAGAATTATGCAATATGTACTCTTTCAGCTTTGACTTCTTTTACTCTCATAAAGATTTTAAATTTCCAGCATATAGGTCTTTCACATCCTTGGTTAAGTTTATTCCTAGGTATTTTATTCTTTTTGTTGCAATTGCAAAAGGAATTGTTTTTTGTATTTCTTTTTCTGAGATTTCATTGTTAGTATATAGGAATGCAATGGACTTTTGTGCGTTGATTTTGTAGCCAGCAACTTTACTGTATTCGTTGATTGTTTCTAATAGCTTTTTGGTGGAGTCTTTAGGGTTTTCTATATATAGCATCATATCATCTGCAAAGAGTGATAATTTAACTTCTTCATTCCCAATTTGGATGCCTTTTATTTCTTTCTCTTGCCTGATTGCTCTGGCAAGGACTTCCAACACGATGTTGAAAAGCAGAGGTGATAGGGGACAGCCCTGTCGTGTTCCTGAACGTAGAGCAAAGGGCTTCAGTTTTTCTCCATTAATTATGAGATTAGCAGAGGGCTTGTGTTATTTGCCATTTGTTGTATGTCCTCTTTGGAGAAATGTCTCTTCAAGTCCTCTGCCCATTTTTCAATTGGGTTGTTTGTTTTTTTTGTTGTTGAGTTGCATGAGTTCCTTGTATATTCTGGATACTAGTCCCTTATCGGAGGCACTGTTTGCAAAAATCTTCTCCCATTCAGTTGGTGGCCTCTTTATTTTGTCAATGGTTTCTTTTGCTGTGCAGAAGCTTTTAAGTTTCATATAGTCCCATTCGTTTATTTTAGCTTTTACTTCCATTGCCTTTATGAAAAAATGCTCAACATCACTAATCATCAGAGAAATGCAAATCAAAACCACAATGAGATATCACCTCACCCCAGTCAGAATGGCGATCATCAACAAGACAAATAGTAACAAATGTTGGAGAGGCCGTGGAGAAAAAGGAACCCTCATACACTGTTGGTAGGAATTCAGACTGGTGCAGTCGTTATGGAAGGCAGTGTGGAGGTTCCTCAAAAAATTACGAATAGAATTGCCATATGACCCAGAAATCCCTCTCCTGGGTATCTACCCAAAAAATCTGAAAACATTTAGAGATAAAGACACGTGTGCTCCAATGTTCATTGCAGCTTTGTTTACGGTGGCCAAGACATGGAAACAACCAAAATGTCCTTCGATAGATGAATGGATGAAGAAGTTGTGGTATTTATACATAATGGAATACTATTCGGCGGTAAGAAAAGATGATATAGGAACATTTGTGACAACATGGATGGATCTTGAGAATGTAATGCTGAGCGAAATAAGTCAGACAGAAGAAGCAGAGAACCATGTGATTTCATTGATATGTGGTATATAAACCAAAAGCAACAAAAGAACAAGACAAACAAATGAGAAACAGAAACTCATAGACACAGACAATGGTTTGGTGGTTGCCAGAGGGTAAGGGGGGTGGGGGGTGGGAGATGAGGGTAAGGGGGATCGAATATATGGTGATGGAAGGAGAACTGACTCTGGGTGATGAACACACAATGGGATTTATAGATGATGTAATACAGAATTGTACACCTGAAATCTATGTAATTTTACTAACAATTGTCACCCCAATAAATTTAATAAAAATAAAAAAAAAAATAAAAAGATTTTAAATTTCCCACATGTTGGTTAGGGTAACAGTATTTCACTCTGTTTGTTTGTTTGTTTGTTTGTTTGTTTGTTTGTTTTATGGCTAGTGGTATTCTATTGTGTGAATATATCACAGTTTGCTTATCCATCAGTTTGCTTATACACCTGATAATAGATAAACATGTTGTTTTCAATTCAGGGGTATTACTACTGAAGCAGTCATGTACAAGTATTGTTTGGATATAAATTTTGACGACTCTAGGTTAATTACTGGATTTTTAACCTAGATTTGCTGAATTAATTGATAAGAGTTTGATTAACTTCACAGGAAAATGTAAATTGTTTTCCAAAGTGGTTGTATCACTTTATACTCCCAGCATCAATGTCTGAGAATTCCAATTCCTCCACATCCTTGTTGACACATGGTATTGCTAGGCTTTTTCATTTCAGTCATTCTAATGAGTCTGTAATAGTTTATCATTTTAGTATTAATTTTCCTAATTAAAAACAATAATAAGCATCCTTGCATATGCTTATTAACTAGTTGTATATTTTTCTTAGTTAAGTGTTTAAATCTTTTGCCAAATTTGTAAACAGAGTTTGGTCTACTTATTGAGTTGTAAGAGTTATTTATATATTGTGGATACAAATCTGAAATACATGTTGTATACATGTATTTCAAATATTTTTTCCCACTCATACCTTGCCTTTTAATGTATTAAAGGTTTCTTTCAAAGAGCAAAAGTTTTTAATTTTGATGAGGTCAAATTTATTCTTTTATTTCTTTTTATGATTTGTGTCCTATGTAAGAAATGATTGTCTACTTCATAGCTGTAAAGATTTCCTTTTGTCCTTCTAGATTTTTTATAATTTTAGTTTTTCCAATATAATCTTTCTATGCTCTATTTTGAATTAATTTTTGGGGGGTTCTGTTCTAAGGTTAGTATCAAGGTTCACATTTTTTTCCACATGAATATCTGGTTGTTTCAGCACCATTTTTTTGAAAAAAATTATCATTTCTGCTTTGATTTATCTTGGATTTTTTTTTGAAAATCAATTAATTGTATATGTGTGGGTTATTCCTGGACTCTGTTCTATCGATCTATATTTTATTATTATACAAATAGTACACCTCTTTTTTTTAATGCTGTCTTGAAATATATTTTTTCTAAATAATTGCATTTTAGAATCCATTTATTAATTTATACATTACAGCTTACTGGGATTTTAACTGGAATTGTACTGAATCTATAGATATATTTGTTGAGAATTGACATTTTATTATTGAAGCTTCTAGCCCATGAAATTAATATATCTTTATTTATTTGTCTTCTTTAAAATTCTCTTAGAAATGTTTTACAGTTTTCCGGGCAGAGGTCTTACCCATATTTTGATAAATTTACCTCCAAATCATTCATATTTTATATCAATATAGATTTCCTACCAATAGGAAATCTATTACTAACCTTTAGTGTTTGCCGTGAAAAACAGTGAAGTGTTCCCCGAAAATATAAAACCTGTGAATTATATTATCATATTTCTCTTTTGGAGATTTACAGTACACATTAGTGTGTTACATGCTCTGAGTAGTCTTATAATAAAGGTACCTTTAATTTTGCTTAACTATGTGATTCCCCAAGGAATTTGACTATGGAAATGTTTTGCTTAATACCCATTAAGAGCTATCTTATTGAATTACGATTCTGAGGAACGAGTTATTTGGGAAACAGTGAAATGCCAAGATGATGATTAGGTCCACTTTAAGCTGACTCCTTCTGTGGGTGGGAGAGTGTAGATCACATGACAATCTCTACATTTGAATATGCATCAGAACACTGGGTTCTGTTGGTCATGAGGGGACAGTGAAACAACAAACAGATGGTAAAACTTGCTCTTCTGGTTAATTATTTCACATTTAGTTTTGCTTGGGATCTTGTTTTGCTCTTCCAGTCACTCCATCCTTGAGAAGTGTGGGTCAATTAACTGTCAGTAAAAATAAATTCTAATGATTTCCATAACTGGAACTGTGAATGCCTGATAACACAGAGGTAAGGAGAATCTCCTAAAGGTATAAGAAACGACCTTAAACCTCTTCTCCTGATCTTTTAATGCACAAAGGAAATAGAGCCTGGAAACCTGCTTTGAGATAAATGAATAGATGGAAATGCTTATCTCGCTGAAGTAAGGTCTTAACATTCAGACATATATTAAATGAAATAAAAACAGTTTTGTAAACATTTGAAAAATATGCTAGAAGTGTCAGTATTTAATAAACCCAAGGTGACAGTTAATATTTAAGTATAAATCATTTTGGCTTCTGCTTATAAGAAGCTTCTCTGTGGTATGACAAGGCTTTTTTTTTTTTTCTTTTTTAAAAAATCAATATAGCAAGATAAATAGATGAGTTAGTTCTTAAAGCGCTTTTTTTTTTTTTTTTTTTGATGATGGTTAATCTTTACTACATCCACTGGCAGGGCATCATTAGCAGTGCAAGGAAAGCATATATTGCAAGGAAAGATATACAAATGGGCCTGGATTCAGGGGAAAGAAGATGAAGATTGAGAGACTATGAATGGCTAGTGCCAACATAATAAAAACAAAATATACACCTCCACTGTCTTATTTTATACTCCAGAATATGATTACTACATATACTTCATATCCAGATTTCATACAGCTAGACCCTTTCATTCTGTGCCTTATTCATATGCCCAAGATTATACTCATTGTCTTCTCTAAAAGTACATTTAAATTTGGGTAGTAAACTACATTTGTTTGTTTGTTTTCATTATTTTTTTTTAATATTCTGTCATTCTCAGGCTATTTCTGGATAGTTTTAGCTCCTCTGTAATCCCATTAAAGCTAAGTACTCCATAGTGTTGGAAAGAAAGGTAAATATCTTCAACTATAGACATTTTCCCACAGGGAGACCATACATGATTTTATTTAAACACCACATCAGCAAAGAAGGGGGAGCATTATTATATCACTTCTACTGAGCACATGAAGATTTAGAAAGGTTAAATTATTTTGCAAAGATTACATAGCTTTGTTGGTAGAATTGGGATTTGAATCCACCTCTGACTGCAAACCTGTGCTCTTCCTTTGTATCTCTTTCCCTAGAAGAAGATGATTTTATTATTTTATTTATTTATTTATTTATTTATTTATTTATTTATTTTTTTTGGTAAAGGTTGGGAGCTTTTATGGCAAATGAAGGCTATAACACATATATTCCTGACCTCATTTTCTTTACTATTTATGTGTAGCAACCAAAATAAGCATATTGACAGAGCCTTAAAGATGTGTCGGAGACTGCCTTTCCTCTGGGAAAGATACTTATTACGTATTTTCTGGTGAAAAGCAGAGACAAAAAGCAGAACAGAAAGTTAGCATTTCTACCACCCTTGACAAAGACCAAATCTCATGTTACCTAAAGGGGCTAACAGACCTGCTCAAGTATATCTAATTTAAAATATTTATAAGACATTCTATGAGTCTTTTTCCTTAATGAAGGTGTGACACAGATTTATTTCAAGTTCCTTTGCTTATAACTTAGAGAACATAAAAAGAGAGGAGCATATATTTTCAGGTTTTGTCAACATGTATATTTTAAAAGGGAAATATATCTTGATTTTATTCTGTTTTGCGAAACATTATTTGGTTCTCTAAGCAGCAAATACAAAGTCTCATATAAAATGCATCCAGACCTAAGGCTGAGATGCATCAAAACTATTCCCACAAAAGTTTCTCCTTCATTCAGTTTCTGTACAAGGTGTCTCCTGCAATTTTTATATTTTAAAAATTTCCTCATATATCATATATACATCTGAAATCCCAGCTCCCAAGGAAGCAGTGTTGAAATTTTTCTGAAAATACTCTCAAAGGAAACTTTTGAAATTGAAAAAGTTGTTTTGATGTTACAGCTGGGAGTTTCCAGTGTATCAATGTATGACTTTAGGTGATTAAAGAGTCCCCTAAAAGGCAGAGACCAACTGGTAGACACCATTATACTCTCTGGGAGGGACTGTGTGACCTGGGGTAGAACTGGCTCAGAAAACTTCAGGTGTCAGGGAACACCAGTTAGGCATAACGTATGTGTGGCCAGAGATATAGACAAATAGCTAGAAGAGCTCTTTGGCATAGTCTAAGCACAGATCTCCTATATTTCAGATGTGGAACAGAAGCCCAGAGGGATTAAGTTCATTTGACCCGGGGTCATACAATGAATTAGTGGCCCAGTGTTCACTTCCTTTTCTCAGTTAATGACTATCTATCATCTTAGAAAACTGAAGAGTAAAGCTGGTTTCCCTTCACTAGTTGAAAAGCAGAAGCAAACCTTTATAAATGAATAATTTCTAACATTGAATGAAATTATTTTCATGTCCACATGTATATTTTTGTTTAGACAGATAAAACTATGAAAGAAGGAAAAAATAAATGACTAATAAAGGAACTACTTCAGTGATTAATGCTATTATAAAATGACAGAAAATAAATGGGAAAGATTTGGACACAGTTAAAACAAGTAACAAAAAGCTGTGTTTTTCTGTCGTTGCCTTAAACAGACTTTCAATATTAGAAACACAGTACCTCAGTTCTTCAGAATCTGTCATTACAAATTACATTGAGAACAGAGTAAGTTAGTGATTTAAAAAGCACAGAATCATCATCTTCTGGTAAAATAAGATTGAGGAAATCACTGAGAAGTGAACCAAGATGGCTAACAGGGAGAGACATGCTTTCACTTTTGCCCATTGTTGAATACACCCATTTGTAATTCTTGTTTCATTAAAAAGAAAGCCTAATTCAATATAGTTAGAAATAAATCCACTATCTTATGAACGATTATAGAAAGATGATTTTAAACGTTTTTTTTTACTCCTTCAAACTAAAGTTTTTACAAAGCTTCAATACAAATTTCAAAAACAACTAAAATAAGGTTGAGAAAACCATTGGCTTTTCATCCATATTTGCTTTGAACAATTAGTCATATTTGCATATGTTAGATATAACCATTTGTTCATTTACCCATTCCACGTTTATTTTATTTAGAATATTCAATACATTAACTACTTTGATACACACTGGAAAATGATCATGGAACATGTGATGTAAGCGTAAAGGCAGAGAACTCATTTAGCATTTACAATAAGGTATGAGTATTATTCTATACCGTATTATTATGTACTATAACAGAGAAAATTCTGAGTACATGGAGTGTCAACTAAATTGGTTTCATGGTATATACTGGAAGTACAAATTAACCAGCTTCTCATTCATATACTAAGAACCACTTTTCCATATTTTTCCAACTTATATGAGCTTAGCAGTGAATTTCATAACACAAGTCTTTGCCATAATTTTTTCACTTGCCATTGACAGTGTTTTTAGTTATATTATACATATATATATATATATATATATATATATATATATATATATACACACACACATATATATATGTATATAGAAACATTGGTTAGTCATAAAAATTAAAATAATCAAATCTATCAAAATGTACACATCAAAGAGAATTGGCAGTAATCATTTAAGGTACACAGTGGAGCAAGAATTAATGCTTTAAAAGGGCATTGTATTATATTAACAATATCTCAGCCTAACACACAGTCAAACCAACAAACATTGCAAGGGACTTAAGCTGTATTTAAAATCTACAATTTGTAGGCCCTTCTTGCTGCCACTCTTTCTAAAAAATTTTTTTTAATTATACACAAGAATCCCATACTGTCTAAATTATAATTTTCTTGTTTAACATTTTTTCTGACAAACTTTTTATCCTAAAAGGCTATGATGCTGCAACTATGATTTATTAATTTCTTTCTTTTTTAAATACCTTCAGGCATACAGAATAACATAGTAATCAAACATTTATATAACTCACAATGTGATAACCCCAACAAGTGTACTATCCACCTGACACTGTACATAGTTATTGGAACATTATTGACTATATTTGCCATGCTTCACTACACATTCCCGTGATTATTTGTTTAAATTATAGTTGACATTCAATATTATTTTATATTAGATTCTGGTGTACAGCATAGTGGTTAGACATTTACACAATTTATGAAGTGATCCCCCAATAAGTCTACTACCCATATCTGACACTACACAGTTTTTATAATACTAGTGACTATATTCCCCATTTGTACTTCTTAATCCCTACACATTTCTCACCCAATCCTCCAACCCCTTTTCCATCTAGTAACCATCAGTTTGTTCTCTGTATCTATGGGTCTGTTTCTGTTGTGTTTGTTCATTTATTTTGTTCTTTAAATTTCACATATTTATCTTCTTAATCTGACTTATTTCACTAAGCATAATACCTTCTAGGTCCATGCATATTGCTGCAAATGGTAAAATTTCATTTTTTATGGCTGAGTAATAGTCCATTGTATATATGTACCACTTCTTCTTTATCCAATAGTCTACTGATGGGCATTTCAGTTGTTTCCATGCCTTGGCTATTGTAAATAGTACTGCAGTGAACATACGGGGTGCATATATCTTTTTGAATTCATGTTTTGGATTTCTTTGGATAAATACCCAGGAGTAGAATTGCTGACTCGTAAGGTAGCTCTATTTTTAATTTTTTGGAGAAAACTCCATAGTTTTCCATGGTGTCTGAACCAATTTGCAATCCCACCCACAGTGCACAAGGATTCCCTTTTCTCCACATCCTCGCAAACACTTGTTGTTTGTTGATTTATTGATGATGGTCATTCCGATGGGTATGAGGTGATATCTCTTTTTGGTTTTAACTTGCATTTCTCTGATGATTAGTGACATTGAGCATTTTTCATATGTCTATTTCATATGTCCTCTTTGGAGAAATGTCTGTTTAGGTCCTCTGCCCATTTTTAAATTGGATTGTTTGTTTATGTTGAGCTGTGTGAGTTTTCTATAGATTTTGGATATTAATCTCTTATCAGATGTATCATTGGTGAATATCTTCTCCCATTCAGTAGGATGTCTTTTTGTTTTGTTGATGGTTTTCTTTGCAAAATATTTCAGTCTGATGTAGTCCCATTTATTTATTGTTTTCTTTTGTTTCCCTTGCCCAAGGAGATATATCAGAAATAAATATTACTAAGAATAATGTCTCAGAGTTTACTGCTTATGTTCAAGTCGTTAATCTATTTTGAGTTTATTCTTGTATATGAAGCAAGAAGATCATCCAGTTTCTTTTTGTTTTTGTTGTTGCATGTATCTGTCCAGTTTTCCCAGTACCATTTATTGAATAGAATGTCTTTATTCCAATGTGTATTCTTGTTTTCATTGTCATAAATTAAGTGACCATATAGTCATGGATTTATTTCTGGGCTCTCTAATCTGTTCCACTGATCTATATGTCTATTTTAATGTAAATTCCATGGTGTTCTGATTACTATAGCCTTGTGATATAATTTGATATCAGATACTGTGATCCCTCCAGCTTTGTTCTTCTTTCTCAAGGTTGCCATGGCTATTCAGGGTCTTTTATGGACCCATATAAAGTTTAGGATTATTTGTTCTAGTTCTGTGAAATACGCCATTGGCATTTTGATAGGGATTGCATTGAAGTTATAGATTGCTTTGGGTAGTATAGACATTTTAACTATATTAATTCTTTCTATTCATGAGCATGATATGTGTTTCTATTTATTTGTATCTCCTTTCATTTCTCTCTTCAATGTCTTATAATTTTCTAAGTGTAGGTTTTTTGCTTCTTTGGTTAAATTTGTTCCTAGGTTTTTGTTTGTTTGTTTGTTTTTGTTTTTGATGCAATTGTAAATGGGATTGTTTGCGTAATTTCTATTTCTGACAGTTTGTTATTGGTGTGTAAAAAATGGAATCAATTTCTGAATATTTTGTATCCTGCTACTTTAATAAATCATTTATCAATTCTAATAGTTCTTTTGGTGGAATCTTTGGGGTTTTCTATATGTAATATGTGATCTGCAAATAATGACAGTTTTACTTCTTCCTTTCCCATTTGGATGTCTTTTATTTCTTCTTTGTGTCTGATAGCTGTGGCTAGGACTTCCAGTACTATGTCGAATAAAAGTGGTGAAAGTGGACATCCTTGTTTTGTTCCTGATCTTAAAGGTAATCCTTTTAGCTTTTCTCCATTGAGTATGATGTTAGCCATGGGTTTGACCTATATGTCCTTTATTATATTTAGATATGTTCCTTCTATTCCCACTTTGCTGAGTTTTTCTCATAAATGGATGCTGGATTTTGTCAAATGCTTTTTCTGCATCAATTGATATGATCAGATAATTTTTATTTTTCATTTGTTTATGTGGTGCATCATGTTAACTGATTTGCGAATATTGAACCAAACTTGCATACCAGGAATAAATCCAATTTGATCGTGGTGCATGATCTTTTTAATGTATTGCTGAATTCAGTTTACTAATATTTTGTTGCAGATTTTTGCACCTATGTTCATCAGGGATTTCAGCCTGAATTTTTCTTTTTTCTTTTGTAATGTCTTTGTCTGGTTTTGAAATCAGGGTAATTGTAGTTTCATAGAATAAGATTGGTAGCCTTCCCTCCTCTTGATTTTTTTGGAATAATTCAAGAATAATAGGTGTTAATTCTTCTTTAAATGTTTGGTAAAATTCACCTGCAAAGCCATCTTGTCCAAGACTTTTATCTGTGGGAAACTTGTTGATTACTGATTCTATTTCATTAGGAGTAATTAGTCAGTTCAGATTTTGTTTCTTCTTGATTCAGCCTTGAAAGGTTATATGCTTCTAGGAAATAATCCACGTCTTTTATATTGTGCAATTTGTTGGTGTATAATTGCTCACAATATTTTCTTAAAATTTTTTGTGGTGTCAGTTATCACTTCTACTCTTTCATTGCAGATTTTGTTTATTTGGGTCCTCTGTCTTTTTTTCTTGATTAGTGTAGTTAAAAGTTTATCAATTTTGTTTATCTTTTTCAAGAAGCAGCTCTTGGCTTCATCAATATTTTCAGCCCTATTTCATTTACTTCTGCTCTTGTCTTTATTATTTCCTTCCTTATACTCACATTGGGCTTTGTTTACTGTTCTTTTTCCAGTTTCCTTAGGTGTAAATTAGATTGTTTGAGATTTTTCTTGTTTCTTGCGGTAGGCCTGCATTGCTATGAATTTCCCTCTTAGGACTGTTTTTGCTGTGGCCCAGAGATTTTGGATCACTGTATTTTCATTTTTGTTTGACTCAAGTTATCTTTCAGTTTATTCCTTGATCTCATTGTTAACCCATTCATTGTTTAGTAGCATGTTATTTAGTGAGCATATGTTTCTGTGCTTTTCAGGCTTTTGTTTTTCCTTGTAATTGATTTCTAGTTTCATACCATCATAGTCAGAGAAGACACTTGGCATAGTTTCAATCTTAAATTTATTGAGACTTCTTTTATAGACTGACATGTGGTTTATCTTGAAAAATGTTCCATGTGCACTTGAAAAGATTGTAATTCTGCTGCTTTGGGGTGAAATGCTCTAAAATTATCAATCAAATCCATCTGGTCTAGAGTGTCATTTAAAGCCACTATTTCCGTGTTGATTTTCTGTCTGAACCATCTGTCCATTGGTGCCAATGGTATGTTAAAGTCACCTACTATGGTTGTTTTACTGTTGATCTCTGCTTTTATGTTGGTCAATATTTGTTTTATATATTAGGTTCACCTATGTTGGGTGCATAGATGTTTACTAGTGTTATGTCCTCTTGTTGGATTGATCCCTTTATCATTTTGTAATGTCCTTCTTTGTCTCTCATTATAGTCTTAGTTTTAAAGTCTATTTTGTCTGATGTAAGTATTGCAACACCACTTTGTTTTGTTTTGATTTGCATGAAATATCTTTTTCCTTCCTTTTACTTTCAGTCTATGTGTGTCTTTTGATTTGAGGTGGGTCTCTTGTAGAAAGTAGATGTATGGGTCTTGTTTTCTTATCCATTCAGCTACCCGATGTCTTTCGATTGGAGCATTTAATCCATTTACATTTAAAGTGATTATTGATAGGTACATAGTTATTGCCATTTTATTATTCATGTTATTCGTCTTCCGTTGTTTGTTTGCTTGTTTTCCCCCTTCTTCTTCTTAAAGTTGTTCCTTTAACTTTTTTTTTGTAATATTAGCTTCATGGCAATGAATTCTTTTTGCTTTTACTTGTCTTGGAAGCTCTTTATTTCTCCTTTAATTAACTAAATTAATTCATTTTTATTATTTTTATTTTTTAAATAAACTTTATCAGGGTGACAATGGTTTATACACTTGAAACCTATCTCTCCTTTAATGTAAAAAGATAGCCTTGCTGGGTAGAGTAGTCTTAGCTGTAGGCCTTTGCTTTTCATCACTTTGAATATTTTCTGCCACCCCCTCTTGCCTGCAAAATCTCTGAGGAGAAATCAGTTGATAGTCTTATGGGAACTCCCTTGTAGGTAACTAGTTGTTTTTGTCTTGCTGCTTTTAGGATTCTCTCTTTGTCTTTAACCCTTATCATTTTAATTATAATGTATATTGGTGTGGGCCTATTTGGGTTTATCTTGTTTGGGACTCTCTGGACTTCCTGGGCTTGTGTGTCTATTTCCTTCACCAGGTAAGGGAAGTTGTCAGTCATTATTCCTTCAAATACTTTTTCAAACCCTATTCTGTCTGTTCTCCTTCTGGCACTCCTATTATGTGAATGTTGTTATGCTTGATATTGTCCCTGAGGTACCTTAAACTATCTTCATTTATTTTAGTTCTTTTTTTTTTTTTTTTTCCTCTTTTTGTTGTTCTGATTGGGTGTTTTCTGCTACCTTGTCTTCTAAATCACTGATTTGACTCTCTGCTTCATGTGATCTACTGTTGATTCCCTCTAGGGCATTCTTCATTTCAATTATTGTTTTCTTTCTTTTTTTTTTTTTCCTTTGGCTGGCTCTTTTTTATGATTTTTATATCCTGTATGCTTACTATCACTTTGTTGAAGTTCTAACTTAGTTTCTTGAGCATTATTATAACTAGTGTTTTAAACTCTGTTTTTGGTAGGTTAGTTGCCTCCACTTCATTTAGTTCTATTTCTGGAGTTTTCTCTCGTTCTTTTATTTGGGACACTTTTCTTTGTTTCCTCATTCTGGCTGCCTCTCTGTGTTTGCTGCTATGTATTAGATCTCCTATGTCTTTCAGTCTTTGCCAGGTGGCCTTATGTAGTAGGTGTCCTATGTGGTCCAATGGCTCAATCTCTCTATTCACCTTCAACAGTGTTAAAGGAACATATAGTCAGTCAGCCCTGTGTATCTTTGGGTTCCTGCATCTAGGGATTCAACTGACTTCCCTCTTCCATGAGGTAAGCAGGGGTTCCTGCAGTCCCAGCAGTGTGTCCCAGATTTTAATCGTGACTTTAGACAGCTTGTGGGGACCAACTCCTTTCTTGCCACCACTCTTTAGTCTCAGGTTCTAGGGGCCAAGAGACCTCACCCACTGGGGTCCTCCACCAACTGGATCCAGCAGGGGAAGGGGCATTTTCCCAGCTGGCCTCAAAGGCAAATGTAGAAGGCTCTCAGTTGTTCTGGACCTATTCCTGGAGGCCTGAGCCCACACGAGCCTCCATGCCAACTTATGGTTTGTTATTTTCAAGAGCTACATTTCTTAAGTCTGACATCATTAGCCTTCCATTATATGGATATTTATTTTCAAGATAGTCTTCTAGCTACTTAGGATACTATTGGAATTCTAGATAAAAATTTGAAGGTCAAATTTCATTAAGAGAATAAACACAGAGAGAGAGAGATAGGTAGATCAATCTACATTGTGTTTAAATATGTAAATTGGCAGGAAAGGAAACAAGAGTATAAATCTGTCAATCATGTGTTTAGAAACTATTTTTCACTACAACATTGTTGCTATACAAGCAAATTAGAGCCTGAAATGAAAATGTAGAAAGCAAATTGAACGCCCTTGAGACCAAATAATATAATTAATATGTTTCTTCTTTTGGATTCATACCCACTGAAAATCTTATCCTATCATCAATTTTAATTATTATTTTCCATTTATGAAGTACCAGGTGCCTTATGAATCTCACTTGACATACAGCAAGAACACAGTTCCCAACAACAACAATCTTCCAGCTGCAGCAACCTCCTGAGTGGACCTGCTGTTCATATCCCTAATGGCAGTTCACAAGGTAACTTTAGAGAAAGCTAAGAGAACAATTTGGAAAGGGGAGGGAGTTTTCTGTAAATTTTTAGGACAATTTCTCAAGCATTAGCGCACAGCAGAATCACTGGGAGGGCTTGTTAAAGTGCAGATTGTTAGACTCCATCCTCATAGTTTTTGATTTCATAGGTTTGAGGTAGGGCCTAAAAATTTGCATTTCTAGGAAGGTCTCAGATGATGCTGGTGATGCTGCTCTAGGGGCCACAATGTGACAGCCATGGTGCTAGGAGATGAGAAGCATCCAGGCTTCCTCACTTCCTGATACATTTAAGGCTGTCTTCAAACTTTTTCTCATCTCCACGCAGGCCTCCACTTCCCATCTATTCCCACATCTATTCTCATATGATCCACCTCTCGGGGAAACTAAGAATCATTCTTCAGAACCATGTAGGCTTTCCCACCATAAAAGAATTTGGCACTCAGTTTCCAACTTTATACATTTATATCACTTATGCACTTTCTTTTCCTAAGGAGAAAAATGATTTCCTGAAGAGATTTATTTTATTGCTTAACAATAAATGAGCTGGTTAAAACTAAAGTAACTAATTTCTAGAATGTCAAATTAAAAGACCGAGTAGCACTTGAGCCTGAAACAGCTGCAAAAGCAGTTGCAGAAGTCAGCACTCAATCAAAGGAAAATCCAAAGCAGCTGAAGCAGCTTTTTTTTTTTTAAACACTTAAGTGTTTTCTTCTTTCATATAACTCATTTTCATTCAACTGCATTATGATATTCTCAAAAATGCCAACATTGTCATTCTGCATATATCTGTAAACTTCTTCTGAAGAGATGAAATTAAATTTCAACCTCTAATAACATAAAACCAGCACTTGATATCTTGCTGCATATAAAATATATACTCCATTCACTTCTTCGAGACCTGGAAGGTGTGATGACAGATACTGAAAAAGATGTGGGGGCAGCCTTTCTCTGCGTTCTGTACTGCACATGACTCTCGAATTGAAGTGAGTTTATAGTCTGAGCTTCTCTTGTGCAGGCTCCATGTTGAGTGCTCTGACACAACTTCCTGACTAGGTTATCATGTAATTAATGTCTGTATTAGTTTCCTGTCGCTGCCTGTTGTGGATGAAATGCTTGTGGCCTCCAAAATTCATATGTTGAAGCCCCATTCCCAATGTGATGGTATTTAGAGATGGGGGCTTTGGGAGCTAATTAGGTTTAGAAGAGGTCATGAGAGTGTGTCCCCATCACAGGATTACTGTCCTTATAAGAAAAGAAAGAGACACTGGAGCTCTCTTTGACTCCTCCATGTGAGGACACAGTGAGAAGTTGGCCATCTGCAAGCCAGAAGAGAATCCTAACCAGGAACTGAATCTGACAGCACCTTGATCTTGGACTTCCCAGCCTCCAGAACTGTAAGAAATAAACATCTATTGTTTAAGACACCTAGTCAATGGTATTCTTTTTAATACCAGCCTGAGATAACTAATACACTGCCCTAAAAATGACTATACTCTTAGTAGCTTAAATACATTTATTACCTTACAGTTTTATACATCAAAAATGTGGTATAGGTCTGATCAGGCTAACATCAAATATGTCTGTCATCAGGCTGTGTTCCTATTTGGAGGGTCTAGGGGAGGATCCATTTCCTTGCTCATTTGGGTGATTCGTAGAATTCAGTCCATTGTGGTTATAACACTGAGGGTCCCCTTTCTTTGCTGGCTGTGAGCAGAGGACTATTCCCAATTTTCAAGGCCACCCACTTTCTTTGTTCCCATCTTCCATCTTCAAAGCCAGGAAAGACAGGTCAAGTCCCTCTCATGCTTGAAATCTTCCCTCCTTCCTTTTCTGTCACAACTCTCTGATCCACTCAAGAAAGAGTCCCTGCTTTTAAGCCTTCATTGGGTCCACCTACCGTGTGTCCCCGAAAATAAGACCTAGCTGGACCATCAGCGCTAATGCGTCTTTTGGAGCAAAAATTAATGTAAGACCCAGTATTATATTATTATATATTATATTAATTATATTATATTATATTATATTATATTATATTATATTATATTATATTATATTATATTATATTATATTATACTATACCTGGTCTTATAGTGAAATAAGACCGAGTCTTACATTAATTTTTGCTCCAACAGACGCATTAGAGCTGATGGTCCAGCTAGGTCTTATTTTTGGGGAAACCTGGTAGGTAATATAGGATAATCTCCACATTTCAAGGTCTATATTTATAATCACATCTGCAAAATCACTTTGCCATGTAAGAAAACACTCATGGGTTCTGAGAATTAGAGCATGGACATCTTTGGAGACATTATTCTGCCTATTACAATATCCAAACAAGGTTAACTTTGAGAATGAGAGAGAGCACTATTAATAATTATGCCACAATAACAGGAATAAACCAGAACACAGGCCACCAAATCTATGACACTAAGAGTTAAGAGAAGCGTCTAAAATAAGGTGTATGTGTGTGGGGGTTGGGAGGTATTTTTTAACGGGAGAAAATAAATTGAGCTATATTATCAGAATATTATCTAACCAACTGAGTTAAAATAAACATTTGGCTTTTATAGGCCAGAGTATGGGGTGGGGTGTGCTAAAGAGATGACTAGAAATACAGCTATGCCTTCAAGAAACTTCCAGATAATTTTCCATACATGTGTTTATGAATGTCCACCCTGAATCCCAACCATGCTCTAAGTCCATATGAGTTAGTGGGGATGAATGAGCATCTGATGGCAGAAAAAGAGCATTGATTGCAGACAA
Source organism: Rhinolophus sinicus (assembly GCF_057876585.1). NCBI lineage: Eukaryota > Metazoa > Chordata > Mammalia > Chiroptera > Rhinolophidae > Rhinolophus > Rhinolophus sinicus. Next base: position 121,758,641 of record NC_142516.1, on the reverse strand, counting down.
AGAGTAAGTTCTCCTTGATCATGAAGGCACATGGAGTGCAAGATGATCAGAAAGTCTTCTCCAAGCCTGCCGGCTGGCAAACTAGGACCATTGGGTTTAACTAAAAAGAAGATAAAATGAATGTCCTATTTAGAACATTCCTTTAATTAAGAAGTAGACTACTGGGGAGTCTGCTTTAATTAACCACAGAGTACCACATTAACCTTTTCTTATGTTGTTACAAAGTTGAAGCTCTACTCCCCTAGGTGGAATTTCTTCAAATGCATTCTGTGATCCTTAGGCATATGCAGATTGAAAAAGAAATTAAATATGAAGATACTGTTTCCATTAAAAAGTAATTATGAAACTCAAATTATGCATGTATTCATACATGATTGCATAATGATTTAAAATGAAGCAATTACTTTGAGACATTCATCGGCCCTAGTTAGAAATGCTTGCATATTTTATGAGAATGTTTTATATTTATTTACATTTGAATCATTATACTGTAAGATGAGACTTTTTGGCTTGGGAATCTTAATTTTATTAATCTATCATAACCTTACTTGTACAAAAATGGCTATGATTCTGAGTTACACATACACTATTTTAATATTTTTGTAGTCATGTAGTATTTTATGCATTATTTGAAATAATTTTCTTCATAAATTGTTATAAAATTTATATAAAACTTCGGAGTTGTTTCTAGACAAATATATTTAGAAATTTTCATTGTTAAGAGCTGTATATAAAATAGTTTAATAAATTACTTTCACACTCATCACTAAACAGAAAACTGAACATTGTGAAGGAAGTACTTTAAGATATTTATAATTTAAGAAATTAAAATAGGGGTGGCTGGGTGATTCCATTGATTAGAGCTCGAGCTCTGAACAACGGGGTTGCCAGTTCAATTCGCACATGGGCCAGGGAGCTGCGCCCTCCACAACTAGATTGAAGGACAATGACTTGGAACTGATGGGCCCTGTAGAAACACACTGTTCCCCAGTATTCCCCAATAAAAAAAAAATTATAATAAAAAAAGAAATTAAAGTAGTTCTGACTTCTGTTTTGAATTACTGTTTTGAATGTACAGTATTCTTAGTAGAGACAAGAAATTTAATTTCCTTGTGACATGCAAATCACATGAAAGTGGTTAATTTTAAACTTTAAACAAAACTATGAAATAAATCAATTTCATAACAAGAAAAATATAATGGATAGAAAACAAAGAAGAGTTGTTCCTTTGAGCATGTATAAACAAAGACATTGAACATAAAAGTATAGATCAACCTTGAAAATGATGTGATTGATATCCATGAACATAAGTTTTTAGAATAAGTTCATAATCAAGAGAGGAACACTATGTCAAAACAACTTTTACTTACAGAGATAAGAAAATACAAATGTTGAGTTCTATTAACATTTTCTATGAAATGCACATAATTCAATATTCTTGTGATTTTTCAGGTTGTTAAGTTTCATTAGACACACTTACCACAAGATAATTTACCACAGAATGTGTTTATGTAATAATGTAACTATGAAAAAATTAAAATTTGTTTCATCTGGCATATTAAGTACCACAAACAATAAACTATATTTGGAATGAATTTGTAAGTAGCATGTAATAAGGGATAGGGACTGAACATGTTACAGGAAAGCAGTTGCAGGAAATGGATATTGGACAACAACATGGAAAAGAGAAGATAAATGACACTGGCTGCTAATACAACATTGGAAAAGTCTGGGTCACTCAAAAGTTTTCAGGGCAATGGCCTGATAGAAAAAGTGATTTCAAAATAGATTTTCAATTTTAAAAATTGGAAACAAGTCATCTTTTAGTGTGGTTGAACAAATACAAATATGGATAAGACATGATCTCTGTCCTAATAAGTGGGTAAGAAAGAGAATCATAAACATGATTATATCACAACACTACAAGTGCTATACAAAACATGAGTGCAAAATGGTATGGCATTATGGTATGTAATGTGTAAATAAGCATGCATAGAAATACGAAGGTCAGACAATTCAGTTCGCGAACTCATCCTAGAAAAATTGCTACATCCCTCATTGCTGAATATCACCATGATCACCTTTGAAATACTCCCCTTGGGAAGCTTTTCACCAACACCAGCACGTAGTCCACCTTTCAATGCAATTTTAGAACACTTTTTCTGGAATGAATGGCTATCAGACCTGTCATCCTATTACTCTTCATGTCCTGAATGTCATCAAAATGTCTTCCTTTCAATATTTCCTTTATCTTCAGGTAAAGAAAGAAATCATTGGAGGTGAGATCAGGTGAGTAGGGAGGGTGTTCCAATACAATTATTCATTTACTTGCTAAAGACTCCCTCACAGACAGTGCCATGTGAGCTGGTGCATTGTTGTGATGCAAGACCATGAACTGTTGGAGAAAAGTTCAGGTCGTCTAACTTTTTCATGTAGCCTTTTTAGCACTTCCAAATAGTAAACTTGGTTAACTCTTTGTCCAGTTGGTACAAACTCATAATGAATAATCCCTCCTATATAAAAAAAAGGTCTGCAACATCGTTGCAACAAGTTTGCAAACTTAATTGTCATACCTTGCTTGTATAGCTTCACAGAGGTGGCAATTTAAGGTTTAAACAGTAATTTAAGGAGTTCATCAAGTGTAGAACAAGGACAAAAATACTATAAGCAGAGAGAAAACCCTGAGTACAGGCTCAGAAACCCGTAGGTACATGCAGGGGACTGGACTGGTAAACGGCAGCAAAGAACAATCAGATGCACAGCTGGACACAGTTATAAAGGGCTTTGACAGTCATAGCTTATGCTTTGGACTTATATTGTAGTGATGTAAAAGAACTAAGCATGGTTTTGTAGGGGATGTGCATATCAGAGGGTTCAGTTTGATCAATAGAGGGAAAGGATTTGCAGAAAGGGTAACGTGTTATGAGGGTTCTGCAATGGTCTAAATGAGAGCTGGGGAGGGATCGACAGAGATCTGACATAGTTGGTATGGTAAGAAGAGAAAAGCTGCAGAAAAATAGTGGAGATATAACTCAGAGGTGTGATGTCGCTAACAGAAAGAGGCCATATAAGAATAGCAGCAAGTTTGAGGACGAGTTGGAAAAGAGATCAAAAGTCCTGAGTTTGACTTTAGACATGTTGAATTTGAATTGCCCATGGGATTTTCCATTAGATGGATTCAGTAGGCAGTTGAATATTGGAATCTCATGTTCAGAAGAGAGATCAGGGAAGAGATACAGATTTGAGCTTGTGGTAAGTGAACCTACAAGAATGGGATGAGACTACCCAGGGAGAAAATATACATTGAGAAATGACCTTAAATATTTAAAGGGTGAGTTGAAGAGCTGTGAAAGAAGTTAGAAATAAGTTACCAGTAAAGTATAAGGAAACTCAGGAGGGTAATGCATCTTTTTTTGTGATAAATTTTTGCAATCTGTGCCACCGGTATACCCCATTTCTGAACCGTAATGCAGTCACAAATAACATCAATATATTAATGCAGCTTATATTTTTAATGGCACATGATTTTCTTAGTTGTTGGTTGGGGATTAGCATCCAAAATATTGATGGTCTTTTTTATTTTAAGAATGGAATTGTTTATTAAAAGGAAAAAAAAAAGCATTAAGATGTGTGTCTCTCATCTATTGTGACATCTCTGCTCCAGTATTTCAGGTTGCACTTTAGCAATTTTATGCAGTAGTCCCAAAATACTATTACTCAAAATTGCAGTCACAGTCCTACATATCTATTGGGTTATTTTGGTGCAACACCAGCAAGGAGATGATGAGTCAGATACTTCACAATTCCTCTGTTTCTAAGCATATGTTTTTTCTCTGGTTCTAGTCAGCATTAGCAGCAATGGTTTAAAAAATATATAAAAGCTGTGGTATTAGTTCTCTGTTGTTTCTCTGTATTGAACTTACATTATTTATACAAGCAAACACTATGTATGCTACACTTAAACACCCTTCTTTATTGTCCTGTTTTATTCTTACCTGAGGCATCCCATATTTATGCTAAGTTTGTTTTCTTGAAACACTGTCACCTAAAAACACTATCTTTCAAAAGTGAAAATGTTATCCGGTGATTCTTTTGCTAACCTTTTGATTATTCCTTTAACATTCTCTCTTTTTTCTTATGCCATTGCCAAATATTTATTTTTACCTTCAGTATTGCTTTTTGAAAAAAGCTCAATTTCCTATTATTTTAGCAGGTAACTTATGTTTACTACACAAGAACAAAGGGAACAGAAATAAAAAACAAAAAAAAAACAAAAAGGCAGCGATGTCATCATTCTGGCAGCACAGTCTTCAACAAACTTGGTAGAATTGGCAACTATTTACAAAACTCAGCATAAGTAGACTTAGACAAATCTACAGATTTGATCAATATTCACACTCAAATCCAAAGTTTTTCATGCCTTAAGTAGAAATCACTGAAGAACATCAGACACATATGGAAAAGGCACGATGAGATTACACATTGGCCTGGAGTTTCTGTCTTCAAGTTTTATCAAAGAACATCTTTGGAGAATTCAGGGAACTATTTGACTCTCCTAACCAACATGTATGAAAGAACTGAATATGTTTCTATACCTTTATTTGGTCCCCTGAATATTAAGGGTAATCAAAGCTTAGCTAATGGAACACAGATAGAAACAAACTAAAATATTTCGCATAAAAGGCCAAGCAGACTGCCGGCTTTTTTATTGATGAATTTATTTTTTGGTGGGGGAAGGGGTATGGCTGTGGGAAGAGTTACAATGATTTGAATAAATGGGAATGTGATGTATGTATAGAATTTTTGTCAAGCTGAACTTCCAGATTTCTGTCCAAAAGTTTATGATAAGCCTTTCTGGAGAAGACTCATGGAGAAAGGCTCATGAACAGTTGGATATTAGTGATAAAAGGTAGAGTCATACATTCTGATCTCTAAGATGCAGTCTCGGAGAGATAAGTGTACAGGAATTTTATTAGGAAATGCCCTTAGAAGTTTTGATCAACACTGACCCACCAACCCAATGTTTTCATGGTTTAAGCAGAAAATCTCCAATGAAGATTAATATGAAACACATGTAGAAAAGACATAGTGAGAACGCATATTTGCTTGGGTAATTTGGGCAAAGAATGAATCAGGATTGGATAGAGGAGAAACTGGGCTGTGATATGGTCTCAGTGAAGGTCTAACCCAAACCATTGGGACCTCTGAAGATGGGTAGCCCCTAAATCAACCAATTATTGAATACAGGCTGAACCAGGGAAGGATGTGACTCTCTTCATCTGAGGCATTTCCTGAAGAAGGATAATAGCTGAAGGCTCTCTGCTGGAAATACTCTCGACAGCTGAGGAAATAATCCCTTCAGTCCTGAAGCGGCATATGTGTCCCTACCACAGTATCCACTACAGTCCATTCCTTTTACGACTCAGACCCACTTCTAGAAGAAGTTCTTGGAGCAGTTCCTCTAAGAATTTGGAAAGCCTTTTTTTGTGGGAAAGTTAGCAGACAAAGGCTAGTAGGACAAAATATCATCCCAATACTGTAGATGTTCTTAGAGAAGCAACTAATAATCACCATTTCTCTCCTATCAACTACTCTAGATTCCCTGTCTTCAGTTACCACCTCGGTTTGTGTCAGTGGACTCCTTGTTCGGCATGACCTACACCTTCACCCCTGAGGAGTCTGAGGCCATGGTTATGAGGCCTTTCTAGATTCGTCAAGTCATAGCGTCTACATTTGTCTCAATCCTGGCCATAATACCTCCATGTTATACTGTGTCTCCCTGAAAATAAGACCTAGCCAGACAATTAGCTCTAAAGCATCTTTAGACAAATTAGCAAAATTAATTATATAAGACTTGGTATTATATTATATATTATATTATATTATATTATATTATATTATATTATATTATATTATATTATATTAAAGACCCAGTCTTATATTATAGTAAAATAAGACCAGGTCTTATATTACTTTTTGCTCCAAAAGACGCATTAAAGCTGATTGTCTGGATAGGTCTTGTTTTTGGGGAAACACAGTAACAGACTCTGATGGGCTCATTTGATCTTATGACTTGGGCATCACTGGACCCATGGTAATTCTGTTTCTATCAGTGTTTAGTAATGCACCAGGAATTGTTTTTCGAAAGATCTAATTATCCACTAACTATGATCTTATTAACTTTTGGAGTCCGGTTTGTGATTCTCCCATTGGGATATGCATAAACTCTACATCAGTAACTTCTAATGCTAAAGAATTTTCTGGATCATATAGAGCAAGTGCCAGAGCTGTTTGAGCTACAGCCTAGAACTGCTTCAGGGCCCTTTATTACTTAGATTCTATTTAAAGCGGGCAACCTTATGGATTTCCTGGTTTATGCATTTAGAAATGTTTCCAAGTGTGAAATATATCATTCCTTCCAAGATGTAGAACAGATTCAGAGGCTTCCACTTGCCTTTCCACACTAGAATAGATCTCATCTCATAGATGAAAAGAAGTGTGGGGCTATTTCAATTACAAGTAAGGGTAACTGGGGAAATACCACTCAGCAGGTCCACAGAGTCAGTAGATCTACTGTGTCCCAAATGTAGGTCAATACTCTATTTATTAACATCCCCCATAGGCTTTCACTAAAACTGGGGCACCATGACGTTACTCATCTTGGTGAATAAATCTCACCTCCAATTCTGTCTGTATATAAATGTTTATATACAGTCACTTGTGTGATGGCTACAGTGCCCTTTGAAGAAAAACTTGGGAAGTTGCAGTACATGAGGTCTGACAATTAAGTTTGTGAACTTCTTGAAACGATGTTGTTAACCTTTTTTGATATCAGAGGGATTACTCATTATGAATTTGTACCAACTGGGCAAAAAGTTAACCAAGTTTACTATTTGGAAGTGCTGAAAAGGCTGCGTGAGAAAGTTAGACGACCTGAACTTTTTGCTAATAATTCATGGCTTTTGCATTACGACAATGCACCAGTTCACAGGGCACTGTCTGTGAGGGCATTTTTAGCCAGTAAACAAATAACTGTATTGGAACACCCTCTCTACTCACTTGATCTGGACCCCAATGACTTCTTTATTTACCCAAAGATAAAGCAAATATTAAAAGAAAGACATTTTGATGACATTTAGGACATTAAAGGTAATATGACGACAGCTCTGATGGCCATTCCAGAAAAAGAGTTCCAAAATTACTTTGAAGGGTGGACCAGGCACTGGCGTCAGTGCATAGCTTCCAAAGGGGAGTACTTCAAAGGTGACCATAGTGATATTCAGCAATAAGGTATGTAGCACTTTTTCTCGGATTAGTTCTCAAACGTAATTGTCAAACCTCACATACTTGTAGTACTGTTTTAGGATTCTGCCTTCTGGGGACCCAGACTTTCTTTGTCATTTGTTTCCAGATCTTAAAACTGACTCAAATCAAGAAAGTAGGCAAGAAATTGCAACTGGTTATTGCGTCAACTTCTCCCAGCCTGATCATCCATCCTTGATTACTGTTGTTTGTAGGTATAGAGCAACGCTGTTGGTTCTCATCCATTTTGTCCCAGGAGCAGCCAGGGCTCTCTTGACCATATTTATAACTGTTGGCAGACCATGCCTTCTGGCTGCCACTATGACCTTAAAATTTATATTGAGTATTAGGTCCACTTGGCTTACAATAATTAAGTGCCACCAACTTTCTGTTCTCTATTGTTTTAGTGGTCTTATCATTTCAATCAGTGTGGTGGATTACAGAGAACACCTTCCACTGAATTTCTTGGTAATGCTGGTGCCCCTTTAGCAGCACATTCCTAATTGCTTTGGTAAGTGGTGTCTTCTCAAAACCTTCTTGTGGAACAGAGCATCTGATGGGATTTCAAGCATTACATAGCATAATGTATTTCTCTGAGACTTTCACCATCTGCTATGACAATTGTGGGATGTCTACCTCACATAGTGTAGACCACCATTTTTCCATGATTCTCATTTTTCCTAGCATTGTGTTCAATCCCTTTTGGTCTAGCACACTCAGAATCCAGTTTGTTATATACTATCTTAGCTGCTCACTAGCCCCAGTACTTTCTCAGGTCATTATGACTTAACCCTAGTTATTAGTCTTGTCTTCAGGAGTAGAGGTGGGACAGACATGGAAAGAAGAACACTCCACCATTTTCAAGGCCCTAATAGAGATGACTGAACTACTTTTACAGGCTCAGAGAGTACAAAGGAATCTGGGCATTTGATATTTGGGGGTGCATCAATCCAGATGTCCTATCCCATATGCTAGGATTTCATGGTTTTTTTTTCTCAGCTAGGGCCTTAACTTTGCTATAGGAAACCTGTTTGGATTGAGAGTTTAATCTTCTGTAGCTCTGCTAACTCATATAGTTAAGCTCTGGGACCAGTGGATCACTTTTTCTTTTCTTCTGCTATAGGAGATGAGAACTTCTTTATATGATACCAGGGAGGCCCTCACATATTCACACTTGGTTTCATTTTTTTAAAAATTAAATTCATTATCTTTCTCCCAAAGTGTCAGTTATACTGAGTGTTTACCACCCTATTGTACTGTTCTTATAGTTACTATATCCTGTATAGTCTCAAATGCTTGATGTATCTTACTTTCTAGTACATTTTATTCTACTGCAATCCCATCCCAGCTCACTTCCTGTCAAAGTTTTAGTAATTGCCCTATATCCATGGCAGGGACTACCTGTGCTCTATCAATGGTTATGGGGTTTTCCCTGGCATTGTCATCTGGGTGGGGTAATTCAACTCTCAAATTCTATCACGGGGTCTTCTTTCTCAGACCAACCCTGGCACCACCTATTACAGGTCGGGGTCACTGGGAAGGAAATTATGGCTTGGAGATCAGTTTCTCAGCAGTTTATCAGGGAAGGTTCTCACAGTCAGCACTCGTGGAAGGGGAGGAGAGGAAGCTGAGTTGGGAAGACAGAGATGTTGGCTTACAATGCAGTCTTGACAAAGACCACAGCAAACTCCCTGGGTGCTCTGAGTTTGAAAGGTGCTCCCATCAACCAGTTATTGAATGGAGGCTGCCACAACAAGGATTGTACTCTTGGGCAATGCATTTGTTTTCTAGGGCTCTATATAAAATTAAACAAATTAGATGGCTTTAAAAACAGAACACTATTTGATCACAATTCTGGAGGCTAGAAGTCTAAAATCAAGATGCAGGTAGATTTGGTTTCTTCTGAGGCCTCTCTCCTTGGCTTGCAGATGGCCACCTTCTCATGGTGTTCTCATGTGGCCTTTTGTTTGTGCATGCACATTCCTGGTGTGTCTATGTGTTTCCAAATGTCCTCTTCTTATAAAGACACCAGATACATTAGAGTAGGACCCACCCATATAATCTCATTTAACCTTAATTATCTCTTTAAAGGTAATTATTTGTCTCCAAATAAAGTCATACTCTGTGGTATTGGGGGTTAGAACTTCAACATATGTATATGGGGGAGGGGGCACAATTCAGCCAATAACAGTCAATCTTTACTTGAAGACCATCTGTTAGTACACCCAGCACCTGGGCAATACATTCGTTATTCCAGAAGGGGAATCTGTTCAGCACATCACACCATCCACTAAAGTCAGGTACTGACTGTTATGGGATGAATGTCAATGTCCTCTGCAAATTCATATGTTGAAATTCTAACCCCCATTGGATGGTGTTAGGAAGCGAGGCCTTTGGGAGGTAATTAGGTCAAAATCATCATGAATGGGATTTTGCTCTTATAAGAAGAGACGGGAGAGAGCTTTCCTCCTTTGTCCTCTCTCCACCATGCGAAGACATGATGAGAAGATGTCCTTCTGCAAAAGAGGAAGAGGGCCTTCACCAGAACCCTACAATTCTGGCACCCTGACCTTGGACCTCCAGCCTCCAGAACATTAAGAGGTAAATGAAAAGAAAGAAAGAAAGAGACAGACAGAGAGAGAGAGAGAGAGAGAGAGAGAGAGAGAGAGAGAGAGAGAGCTGTAAATATGTGACACTAACTTAATGTTTATTATAGCAGCCCAAGCTGACTAAGACACTGACTCCTTCAAATTACTCATATTTACTTTTACTTATAGCCCATCTACATCATCCAAATAATAAGAATGTTACTCTGCCTGGAGTTCTCTTCTTGTACTTCAAATACCAGTTCTCTCCAAATGACATAAATGTTCCTTCCTCTCCTTTATACTCCTTATTGTGATTCATTGAATTTGCTCAGTTTTGCCATTGACTCTTTTTTAGAGTCTGAATTCCATGAAGACAGGAATATTTTTAATTTGGTGTTTGCTTTTATATATCCTTATTTTAAGAAAATTGTAGCACTATTTCTGGCACACAATGGTGCTCAATAAAATACGTATGGATTAATGTAATATACTGCAGGGCCATCTTTTTGCATGTATATGTAATATTTCAACATTCACAAAGTCAAGCAAAGCTATAACCAACTTTAGGTTCAAGTAATAAGAAAGTGATTGGAAGTAGTAACTGAGTACTTGCTCAAGCACCTTTAGGTAGGCCTGAGAGTAATTTAACATGAGAAAACAACAACAAAATATTTTCTGGGCCAGGTATAGTAGTCCTTAGATGTGGATGAGATGACATCATCGGTGATCAATTTATTTGGATTCAGATTTACTTTTTCCAAGATAAATTTGTAAAATTCAAATACCATTGGAAGACAAAAGCATTATTAGTCATTAATATTTTTAGATGGTTTTTGAGGATTTCTTCAAATTACTCTCCGAAAGACAGCAAGATAAGAAGTAATGACATATAGAAAAGAGATGTTTTCATGTTAATGAAGGGGAAGAATTGAGAATAGGATACTTTGGAGGATGGTGTGTATTAGATAGGAGTGTCACTTAGCTATGGGAGAAGAATATGGGGTGATCAAATCTGGGGCAGAAGAAACCAATATGAATGAAAGAGGTATTAAGAAGAAGAGGGGGTGAGTTCTAAATATGAACTTAAGCTGCTTCAGAATTTTGCCCTGGGCACTCATCATTATTTCTGAATTTTCAATCTTCATCCAATACATAAAATATCATCTTTTCTCCATAAAAGCCTATGATACAGCATTTCAATTCATGTCCGAAGTGAAATATCAGTGCAAACAAACTGGCATAAAATCAGAAAACACAGATGGTAAAGGTGATGCTAATAATACTTTCAATGGCCTCTGAACAATGGAGGAACATTAGAGAATATTTCCCAACACCTAGCACTGAAATTCATAGCAATAAAGTTGGGGGCTGTCTCAAAAACAAACAAGCAAACAAACATACAAAACAAAGCTGAGTGCCCCAGTTTACGGCATGTAATTTATGCTCTTGTTCTTTCACGATATCTTCTAAAATAATTAATGTTTTGGTCCGTATTTTACTTACATGTTCTCTGAATAAAAGAGCACAAATTTCTACAGTCAGTAATCCATCAATTTTATGAAAATGTAACATAATTATCATTATATTACATACATCACTTGCTACTAAATTTTCAGCATTAGTACATTTTATATTTGAAAATAATGGCCCTGTGTTGTGATAGGATCACAAAGTAACATCTTTTTTTAGCCCATTACTAAATTTTCTATTACGTCAGCTGAGTTATTTGAAGATAATAATATTTCGACCATGCGTTGCCTCCCTAATTATATTTATATCTCCGCTCACAACTGATACCCTCTTTCTTTTCTATCCACAACAGAAAAATCAGTAATAATAGATTGAAATTTGGATGGAAAATATATAAACAAATAACGCAAACTGTGAACTTTAAATTGAACCATGAATCATGATTGAGTGATCTCATTTTTAATGTTGCCAAAGTAAAATTCTTTTTGTGGCAAGATAGTTCACAGCTACTTTTTACTCCAAAACCTAAAGGTAGAAAGTCTTTGAAAAACAAGGGTGATTCAACAGCATAAATTCAGCAGAAAAAAAAAAAAATCTATTTTATTCTGCCTGCCTTCCCTAGAGAAAGTAATAGAAAGAACTAGTAAGGAACATGCCTAAGGCACCTTAACATACATTTCCTTCCCTTGTGTCGCAAAATCACAGTGCAGCCTGAATTACCTAGGAGCCAACACTTTTAGATAAAAAACATCCCTGCGATGATTTCAGGTAAATATAAACTTAGTGCTCTCAATGGAATCTTTGTTTTAAATAAATGAGAGAAGACTATTTTAAAATATTCTCAACCTGAGTGGTAATTACTATTTACAGTCATAACGTCTTTGTTTGGGACATGGCTGGAGAATGGACAGGTAGAGGATAAACACGGAATATGCAACATAATTTCATGATGTGTAAAGCAACACATCCCACAGTTGGGAATTTAAAAAAAAGATCCCTTAAGTTTATAAAGACAGTGAGGGCATTAAATGAATCACATAATCAGAATTTTTGAGGCGGAAGAAGATTTAGAAGTGTTTAAATGCAACCCTTCAGTGATTTTTTGTTTTTGTTTTTGTTTTGTTTTTTCATCTAAGTAAGTATAAATGTTTTAGAAAAGAAACTTAAAATCCTAACATTAACCTATCAAATAATTTGAACCTTGGTTTGTATTTTACTAAAGCATGAAAACAAGCAAAGGGGACCAATGTCTATCACATTTTCTTCATTTACTGCATTGAGTATCTTTTGACATATTGTGTACTACTGTCTGTTGTCATTAATACTGATTCTATCTTCTCAAAAAATGAAATCGAAGATGACCTATTTTTAAAATTTACTTGTCACTGAGTCTGTGCATTTCCAGCACTCACACTTGTTCCTAGGGAAAATAAAGTCACTCATACCCATTTTTTAGGCTTAATATGAACACTATGTTATGCCATAGTCAGAAGTTATTGCTTCTGCCAGGCTATTCTGAAAAAAAAAAAAAAGAAAAAGCCTCTTCATAACAAATTTGAAGAATCATAAGAAAAACATGAGGACACTTATGGTTATAACTTTGCATTCAGACTACAGTAAAATACTTGTTGTTCCTTAGTTCTTGAATGTTATATATAATGAGGGCATTTTCACTTTAGGATCTTGACAGGAATAACTTAAATAGCACTTGATTCTATGAGAGTGATGTCTACAGGATATTATATGGTGACTATAAAGTTGTGTGTGTGTTAATGTGTGTGTGTTTCGCAGAAGTAAGCTGGTAATGTTGGCAACAGGGCCTAAGTTTGCTGAATTTAGCTGAGTCATGTATTTATAAAAGCATCACCTTCTGTCAAATAGCTATGCAGACCTTGAATGCTTAAGGAGCTATTGTTAAACATATTACTTGAGGCTACTAGTTCACAAGTAAGGTCACCTCAGCCTCTTTATGGTGTAGTCTTTGAGAATAAAAATATGCTATCAACATGAAAGAAGAGTCTTCAATGAACATCAGCGAATGTTAATAATGTCAGTTAATTCCTTGAGCTGTCAATATGACCTTTCAGACCTATCCTCAGAAAAGTTGTCGATTTCTCATTTTGGGGCAGAGATTCCCATCTTGTTCAACACCATTTTCTTATATTTCTCTCAATGTCTTTTCTTGCGTCAGCTCTTTTCAAACCATTAAGATACATGAGTGCACTATTGAATAGCATCAATTTTCAAACCCTACAATGTCAAACAAAACAAAAACACACCTGACCATGCCTCCTTTGAAAAGATCATCAGTATAAATTTTAGGGTTCATAAAACTCAGTGAGTCGATCTCGTTTCATCTTTTTGTTAGTTTGAACAGTTTTTTATGTTGATGAAATTTCTGACAACGTGTTTCGTGAATTTACTTTCTGACAGTTTCAATATCTGCACAGACAATGTTCACCTGAAATGTCCTCACTTCTACATTCCCTTTGACCATTACAACTTAAAATAGTGCTTTTTCATTCTTCTGAGAATTGTTTTTGCATTTCCTCTGTACTACCCTGATTGTGTACATTGATACATTTTGGATTAAATAAAAATTCCCAATTTGGAGATTTACCTTTGGAAATAAAACGCTGCATTTAATTTTCAAGGTTATTTTTGTAACTTTTTATTTTAATATAATTTGAAACTTACAGAAAAATTGCAAGAAACTCTCATATATCCTTTACCCATACTCATCAGTTGCTTACATTTTGGCCAACTTAACTTTATCATTCTATCTATCTATCTATCTATCTATCTATCTATCTATCTATCTATCATCTATCTATCTATCTTCTGTATTTTTTTTTTCTCCATCAGTGAAGAGTAAATTGGAGATGTTCTACCTATTTACCCTGAAATAATTGTGTTTCTTAAGAACAAAAGACTTTCTTTCACATAATCACACTACAATTCTCAAAATCAGAAATTTGAGCATTGGTACGATGTTATCAAATCCAGTCCATACTCAAATAATCAGCAATTGCCTCATAAATGTCTTCAGTAGCTATTTTCTCCCAATAAAGAATCCAATCCAGCATCATATGTTGTGATAACTTGTCATATTTCTTAAATTTTCTTTAATTTGTAACAATTTTCTCAACATTTATTTTTCTTGAACTTGACATATTTTAAGGACCAGTCACATTGTAGAATGTTCTTCAATTTGGGTTTGTCTGGTGTTTCTTCATAACGAGATTCAGGTGATGTGTTTTTGAGCACAGAAGGTGATGTGTCCCTCTCATTGCATGATATTATAAAAATGATACTGTTTTTTACCAACAAGATTTTTTTTTTTAAATGGTGACTTTCTACCTTGGTCTCTAAGTAAATAGCTTATATAGCCAAAAATGAAATATAAGCAAATGCAATACAGTTCCTAAGCATCCTAAGAATAAAAACAAAATACGGATCACATAAAACTAAAGCGAATATACTTTTTTCCAATTTCAGAGAGACCTTCCCATTTTTATTTTATATTTGATTATACCTATACACTATGTTATTTTCTTCAACAATTATTCATTGCCTACCCACCTATGTTCAGACATTTTTTTTCCCCCTGCCTGGCACCAAATTTCTCAAAATTAAATATTTGCTACTCCATGGCTTCCTTTTATATCCCAAATAATCTTAATTTCATTCACCATGGCAATATCAACATATCTTCAATGAGGTCACAATTTCTTTTAAATTTACAGTTCAAATGAACATGCTTCAATCCTAGCTCTGTTTACAAGATTGCAACATTTGACCCCATTTACCACTTCTGTTATAGAACCTCCCTAGATGTTTACAGCTTCGTTCCCTCCTGAGTCTCCTTGCCTATTTCTGATTCCTATTCACTCTCTTCAGTTGGTTATTAATCCTCCAAACCACTTCTTACTCGTTTTTTCTCAAGCTCTCCCTGAAAAATCCCATCACCTTCGCTCAAATCTGGACTTCAGTTCTGACTTTTCCCTGGAACTCTTAATCTATATTTACAGACAGTTCCTAGAATATTCCACTTTGACACTTTACAGGTACTCAAAGTCATTCCTATGACTCAATTCTAACCCTGCTTCGCTTCCTGTATTTTTCATCCTGGTTGGTGGCATCCCCTTGCTCCAATTTAGAATGTTGCTGAGAGCTCGCCAAGTGATCGGCTGTGACCTCTATTGCAACTGCACCACAGCCCACCTCTCTCTGTTGATTCCTGATGCACTCACCATTCACAGGTGGTTCTAAGAGAACTCACCAATAAACGCCCTACATGGAAATCTCTCAGAGTCTGTTTCCAAGGGAATCCGATATATGAGACAACGTCTAATCTGCTGGACTTGGAAGAAATAGAACTTAATGATTTGGCAGAGAATTCTACTTAAATCAGTGCTTTAGGGAAATGGAGGATACTAGACTCTTTTAAGGATTGACTGATGACAAGTCATTGAGTTACATCCCCACCCCAAAGTACTGAATAGAGTAAAGCTCCATGTACACACCCTGCCCAGCTCCATCAAAGCAAACAGGATTTTCCCAGGTCCCAAAGCAGGATTTTTCAGGTGATTATTAGCACTGGGACCTGACCTCCAGGGCTCTACAGCTGCCTGGTTACTTCTACTCTACCTTGTCAATCCAGGGCTCTGCTCCATCAGGTGCTTAGATAATGTAACATTTTAAGATTTATTTTGAAACTTCTAGAAATAAAAGTATATCCCCATGTACTTTTGAGATGCCACATTGGTTGGTAATCAATGCTGTAGTATCACATTTCATTATAAGCAGGTTTATAAAGCTAAGAATAAGCACAGCAAGTGACTTCAAGAAATGAAGAAATATGTCAGATGGGTACTAGACTTATTGGGATGATCACTTCATAAAGCATGTAAATATCTAATATCTATGCTGTACACCTGTATATTGCATGTCAAATATAACTGAAAAATAAATTTTCAAAAAACAAATGAGGAAATAAGAGGATTGATAATTTTTGTAGCAGTTATGAAGCGTAACAAAATTATTACTATATTTGCAATGCTAAATGGCATTGTACATATATATTACACTTAGGCATGATGGATTGTTAGAAAGTTCACCATTTAATTTGACTATTCAAAAAATATCTGTATGTAGAAACTATTATTTTGTTATGTTCTTGCCTCTACTAAATCAAGTTTCTTTGTTTTCACCGATGCCGAATAAAGTCTATACCCAATCTATATTAGGTATGGTTTTTATCATCTTTATGTCTAGCACAATTTTACAGTTTCATCTTTTGTATAATTTATAGTTCATATTAATCATAAATTAAAAATAGCTATTTCTAAAAATGCTTTATATATGTCAGGCATTGTACCAAGCACAAACCATGGGCCTAGAATTCAAAGTCAAACATTTTGACTCTTTAGTTGCCACAAAATCATTTTTTGAAAATATTAATATATGATATTATAGACTCAATGTTTATATCACCCCAAAATTCATATATTGAAGCCCTAACTCACAATGTGATAATATTTGGAGAATAGAGCTGTTAGGAGGTAATTAGGGTCAGATGAAATCATGAGGTTGGGGACCTCAGAATAGGATTAGTGACATTATAAGAAAAGACACCAGAGAGCGTGCTTCCTCTCTCTCTTCTCTCTAACACAGGCACTGAGGAAAAGCCATGTGAGGACCCAGTGATCGAGAGGCCGTCTGCAAGCCAGGAAGAGAACTCTTACCAGGAAACATATTGACCTTCACCTTAAAATTGGATTTCCCAGCATCCAGAACTATGTTGGTTAAGCCACCTAGCCTATGGTATTTTGTTATGGCAGCTTCAGCTAAGACTTATTAATTCTATTGGAACTCCAAACAAATTAAAAGTGCAAAAATATTCAACAAAGATTGAGTAGACTTTTGTCATTAGGAAATTTTTGTGCGGGTATTCTAATAAATGAACAAACAACTAATTTTACTTTCGAACAAGCTGCCAATTCTTGACAAGTCTTGAAATCTCATTTCTATTTTATTTTTTCTTTGCCTAAGAAATATGTGATTTATGGTTTTATAATTTTTGAGGGGAGAAATAGCTTAGGCTAATTTTTCTTAGACACTCTGTGCTATATTTTCTTATTCTCACTTGGTAAGTATTTCTGATTTCTATTAAATATATGTTTACTAAAACCTTTTTCTCTTTAGACTAAATGCAGAGTTTTGCTATTATCATGAAGTTAGAATCTGAAAGACATCTATTTTCTATTAAAAGTAGTATTCAATGTCAATTTTCTAAGCATCCAACATATCTCAGCACCACAGATATCAAATGAAATATACGAAATATCCAGAAACATCTACCAGTGAATACTCTGCAATCAATCTTTGCTATCATAAAGTAAGAAGAGAGGTCTTTGCTTCAAATTACTACTTGTGCACAGTACCTCATTAACTAGTCCAGCCAATCAATTAAAGTCACTGAAAGGGGCATAATAGGACTTTGGAGGAAGATAACCATTTTCCTCATTAAGTACTAACAAGCCAGTTCTCATACTTTTCTGATATCATTATGTTCCCTCCATTTCCTCCCTGCCCATTAACTATAATCCTAATAATCACATATCTGCTTAGAGCAGCCTGTCTTTTTAATTTACCTGCAGTATCATTTTGAACATATTTCCCTGAGAGTTACAGATTTTCTTCCTGTTACAAAACTGTCAGTCCAAAATAATCTTACCTTTCATTTATGAACCTACTTGACTCTTAAGCAGTCTGGTAATAAAATGCATGGTTGAAAATGTGAGTGACTATGAAGTGAACTGCATGGAAATTGGAAGAGTGACGAGGTGCATTAATAATGTCAGGATGTGTGCCATATATGACACTGTTCTTTGTGTGAGGTGACTAACTAAATAATTGGACAGGAAATCCCCTGTGAACTGGTAGAGGGCATTCTGTTTACATGTGTAACGATAATGACGTCTGTGCCAGTACTAGAGAATTTTCTATCAGTTTTAACAATAAGATATGAAAATGTTCTTGCAGAGACTACTTACACAGTAGTTAATACATGTTAATTAAATGACTCTTACTATTGAGTATATTTTTCTTAAATTTGTGGTATTTTTGAAGCCATTTATTTAATAGAGGTAAGGTATTTGTATTTGAATCTGTGACTAAAGCATGCAGTATTGTATGTGAGCGCGTATCTTTTCTTTTTTTAGGCAGGTTTGCTTTTCTTCCTAATTTTCTGCTCCTCTTACAAACCTGCCTCTCTCAATGTAAGGATTTGTGGTCAGATTTTGCTGGTAGTTGGGACATTGTGTGTTGTCTTCAGGGTGTTTGAATTCTTTTATAGGGTACATTGTTCCAATATATGAATTCTTTTGAATCATAAAAAAATTTGCCCAACTTGTTTCAAAGAGGAAGTGTAATCTGGAGCTGAGTCATTTTTGTTTGTTTTTCTTTTATCATTCTCCTAACTTATATAAAATTCACTTTTGTAGATTATTACTCTGACATGAATATGTACAAAAAAAATCTTAATAAAGTGAAATGTCAGTGGATCTTTCATATCATGTTATTTTCAGTGCTCTTTGTTAGGCAGTGATTTGGATGAGTCATTTTTCTTCCCTTTTCAGTTTTGGAGGATACATTCAAGTATCCTTACAGCTTTCCAGAAACTAGGTGATATCTTTGGAAAGTGGTTATTTGGTCTGAATTATCTAAATAGTTTCCATCACTTCCTGTGTTTACTATAGAAATGGTCTCTTTACAAATCCAATAAAGGGTGGCCATTAATACTAAATAATATATGGTAAGTGACTAATAAATACATAATAATATTCCCATGAGTGGTTTGCATGAGTTTAAATAGCTGACACATTATCACTTAAAAAACTTTCAAATTATAGTTACCACACTTAAAACATGGAAAACAGATCTCACAAAACACTTTAAATTTTGATCATAGAGATTACAAATATAATAGAATTCCAAATAATAGAATTCTTTAAATACAATATGGATGTCAAAGTTCTATTTATTTATAAATTCAAGTCACATAAAGTGACAAAGTTGTAAATATTTAGTATAATTGAAAGCTTCACATATAACTTGAGTGTTAACCATAAAAGATATGATTAGAGAGAATTGTAAAAACAAGTAAAAGTAGTATATTATGGATTGCAAGCATGTGAAACATGGGAAAATTTTTAATCATTATTTGAATTGTATTATATTTTAATGTTAAGTTGCATTTAAAGTGAAAAAAATTGGGAGAAAGAAAGACAAATCAGTCTTAATTCTACCACTCCAAAATGGACATTGATGTTAATCTTTCCTTTTTTTTCATGCATACATATTCTTATTGACTTACTACAATAGTATATAGGCATTTTATATACTTCTCCACTTAACATATTTCTTGAGTCTATGTAAAATTCATAAGTGCATATTTTACTACTGCACATTATTTCATTATGTGGAACTGTCAATATCTATATAACTATTTGTCTATTGTTCACCATTTAACTTTCCTACTTTTTTCTATTATACTGTGATAGGCATCTTTGTGAACTTAGCATTTTCTGTATTTTCCTTTTGCTCATAATAAATTCCCAGGAGTGAAATTGCTGGATAAAAATTTCCAAATACTTTGTCACCATAGCAAAGTGCACTTTAGCTAACTACGAAGAAGCCATGAACTAGAAAGTTTGTCATTTTATGATAACTTTTTCAGCCAATGTGGAAGAGACCAATATCCATTCTCCCTTTCATTCTCCTAGAAGCCCTGATTTTTAGCTGTTTTCAGCTAGATGTATAACATATTCAAAAGAACCACTCCAACCCGTACAATAAGTAGAATTTTGAAAACCCAGAACCAATTTCAATAAAAGTGGATTGTTCTGGATCCTTCTGAAATTAACGATCATTAAACAGATATGGTTGTGGGATTGAATTTCATCCTCATGAAAATTTGCTCTGGTTATATCAGTGTTTGTAAATGCAGAGGCTCAGGCGCACATGTACATGATTTGATTATTTTTTCTATTTTAACCAATAATTTTAATTTCATAAAATCATAATGCTTGAAGGAATGTTAACAAGGTATTTGGCAGGGTCCTCCTCTTTGGGAGTAAGTTTTATTACGCTCAGTTGAAAAGATCAGATTTGTGAATTCAGAGTTGTTAACTCAGTAGTCAGTTGACTGATAATGGACTCCTGATTAATGTTTGAATTTCAACATTTACTTATGGCTGAATTGGACCTTCCCGGGAAAGGTCAAGTCTTCTATACTACACTGCCTTTCCTTTCTTAAAACTTAGACTGAGGGTCTGTTTTAGCTATGTACACTTGGCCACTATATTTTCCATACTGGACGAGATCTCTTCTTCCCTTGCCTTTACATGGCAGTGTGCATATTTATCTTATTACGTAGTGATTTGTATTCTCACAGCAGCTCTTTTTATTCTTGTACTTTCTCCACTCTCTAGCCCATTTTCTTCCCAACTTAATAGACTATAGACTTTTGAATGCAGAGAGGTCTGCTCTGTGTTCCTCATGGTAGGGACTTAAATGTTTGGTTAACTGAATTAAAGTTCTGAAAGTTATTAGTCTGGGATAAAAGTGAGCTGCATGTGTTTTTCTTTACTCCCCTTCAGCATTCATGCCAATAGTTCCCTTAAATCATATGGAGAGTTGAACAGCATGGAGGTTTTGTTTACTTGTAAGACTCTGTTTTGACTCTGATTGATGAAGTGAAAACTAATTTACATTTGATGTGTGGCTCCCTTATCTTAACCAGAATGACAGCTGTCTGAGAGATAACTTGTTAAATGTAAACTGTGTAGTTACCCGTTGCTTGCACAATATGCCTTGTCTTAATACAAACGGATGTAAATATAGGCCTGTAATTACTTTCTGTCATGCATCTCTGCATTTATGGTACTGAATACATATAGATGTTAAAACAAACAGAATAATGCATAGTTATTTTACCTCCAATTTGGTGACAGAAAAGCATTTTTTTAGGGATTGAGGGTTAAAGAGGATAGTTCCACAAATAAGACAGCTTCAGAATCTGTTTAGCTAGTATATGCCATTATTAGTTCACGTAAAGTCAAATGAACTTTGGTTATTAAATGTCTGACAAACCATGAGAATTTAGCTCAATAATGAGTCTATGTCTAATGATGATATTTAACTACTTTTTAAAATTATTTGAGACATGGGCCACAAAAACCATTTCACAAGTTCATAAACTTGAAATGCTATTTTGAAAGCAAAGTGAAATTATGCATATTTCAATCATAACATTTTTATTAGTATTCCTCAATGTATTATTTTCCTTGAGGTCTTGAAAGAGAGAGCATGGTATGTCTGTGGCATAGGATTAATTATATTGTACTTAAGCAAAGCCAGCGTGAATAACTTTTGTCTAGAGATTAATTAGGTTAGGAGGTACTTCCTATTATACCCAAAAAGTTAGGATTCCCCTTATATACTAAATGAAGTATTTATGAAGCACAGAGCAAAGTGTGTCTCATGGGGAGTATTACTGCTTAATATCTACAAAAATGTCAATACCCTCTCCGTCTGGTTTACCTCTGACTGTATGCTAGTGTCAGCAGCTTCATGTCTTCAGACCACAAATGATATCCTACAAATTAAAGGTTTTAGGACAAAGGATACCTGATTAACGAAATAACACTTCAAGAATTTCATTTAAATCTCCCAGGTATTTCTTATGTGTTACCTTATTTGGAATTGTTTAGAATCATAATCTGATATGTCCTTTTATTTGTTGGTTTACAAACAGGTTAATCTCTTGTAGGAAATTTTAGAGAAATTCACTTGAAAGTTTTTTTAATGTTTATATTTCCTATATTTCAGTAATGAAAATATATATTTTTGTTTCCTGGAAAGTATTTTTTAGCTCTTTAGTATAATGACATTGACTATAACACATGACTAAATAACAGACACAACACAGGTTAAGGAGAAAAATTGAGGGAAGAGGTTTCCACTTCTCTTACATAAAACAGACTTAGCATTTCATCTATTTAAAATAATGATCCTAGGCTTAAAATAGTTATTAAATTTGACTTTGAAAGGTAACCAACTATTCTAAAAAGTGTAAGTACAGAAAGAAAAGCTTAATCTTGTTTTTAACTACATTAGAGCCTGCAGTTGGGTAACCTTTGAGAATCCAACTTGCATTGAAAAAATGCAGTTTGCCTCCTTACTCTGATTTATCAGCTCAGTGTAAGTTTGCCTATAATAGTCATAAATTTAGAGAACTTGATGACCAATAAGGCATTCTTTTGCATGTCTACTTTACTGTTATTACATAAAAATTGTATACAATATCTTTGTGTCACAATTAGAGAGGTCTGTGATTCATCTCTATAACACAAAGCTTGGGGTAATGTTTCATGTTGCAAAGAGAAGCCTAACTTTTTTAAGTTTCCAGAGTCATAAAGCAATTTAGTTTTAGTTTTCTGCTCATATTTTCATGATTTCTGCTTAGTAGGCAATAAAAATCCACTATGCAGATATGTTTATTTAAGTATATTTTAGCTTACATGCTGGTACTTAGATTTTACAGAATATTATTTACTTGCATTTATAGTGAGTAGTGTATACAGGTCTGTCACTGTATTATTTCAAGGATCTCCTTTGTAAAGTCCTCATGAGGGTAGGCTCTTTGCCTTTTTATCGTATTCTCCATTCACAGTTCCTAGCCCTGTGCTAGCTTATTAATCCATATCCAAATCAATAATAACATCAAACTCTTTCATTTAAATATTATAAATGTAGACTACCATAAAAAGAATTAGCTCCTTAAGATTTTGGTGATGTGAATAATTTGTTAATTTTTAGACTTAACAATACTATGGCATATAAATAATAATATGACTAGGGAACATATGAGGTTGTACAATTATTAATAAGTTCATGAACTTGCCACCATGTGCTTACATTGACAGCACTGTACAAACAGCTCAGTAAGGTTTCATAACCTTGGTATATCAATGTCCCACAGTTGTGTTCATGTTGATGTGTGGTGGTGTCTTGCTGAGTGGCATTCATTATTGTTGTTGCGTGTTTTCGTGTGCCATCGCCAGAATGTCTGAGCTTGAATTAGAGCAGTGGACAAACATTAAATTTCTTGTTAAACTTGGCAAGAGTGGAAGTGAAATCAGGGACATGTTAGTCCAAGTTTATGGGGATAATGCCATGAAGAAAATGGCAGTATACAATTGTTTTAAATGTTTTTTTCTAAAGGGAATGTGTCACTGATGAAGAGAGGTCAGGGCAGCCAGTAACTAGCAGAGCTAACAAAAACATTGCAAAAATGTGTCGAATTGTGTGTCAAAATCAATCATCGGCTGACTCTGAGAAGTATAGCAACCAAGTAAACATCGATACAGAAACAGTTAGGAAAAGCTTAACTGAAAATCTTGGCATGAGAAAGATGTGCGCAAAAATGGTCCCAAAGGAGCTCACTGATGAACAAAAGCAAAGGAGAGTCAAAGTTTGCCAAGACCTTTTGGAGAGGCAAGACAATGTTTTGGGCTGTGTTATCATTGGTGATGAAACATGGGTGTACCAATACAACCCTGAAAGAAAGTGTCAAAGTGCACAATGGAAGTCAGTCAATTCTCCAAGACCAAAAAGTTTAATCAGTCCAAGTCAAGAGTCAAAACAATGTTGCTAACCTTTTTTGATATCAGAGGGATTATTCATTACGAATGTATACCAATTGGACAAACAGCCAAGTTCACCATTTGCAAATGCTGAAAGGCTGTTTGAAAAAGTCAGACAAAAACACAACCTGACATTTTTGCCAACAATTCATGGCTCTTGTATCATGACAATGCACCAGCTTGTACGACACTGTCTATGAGGGAGTTTTTAGCCAGTAAACAAATAACTGTATTGAAACACCCTCCCTACTCACCTGATCTGTCCCCAATGATTCCTTTCTTTACCGAACCTAAAGGAAATAGTGAAAGGACATTCAGGACATCAAGAGTAATATGATGACAGCTCTGATAGCCATTCCAGAAAAAGAGTTCCGAAATTGCTTTGAAGGGTAGACTAGGCACTAACGTTGGTGCATAGCTTCTCAAGTGGAGTACTTCAAAGGTGACCGTAGTGATATTCAGCAAAGAGCTATGTAGCACTTTTTCTAGGCTGAATTTGCTAATGTAATTGTCAGACCCCGTATATTATAAGCACTATGGTCTACAAATGGCCTCTGTCACACAGTCTTCTATGGTCATCAATTGATAATCATACCTTAAGTTTTCTTTTCAGAGCCATGCTTCCATGGCTGTCTTTCTTTATGTCATCAAGTATCTCCTATACACTACAAACACATTCATGCCATTTCTCCCTCTTAAGGTGATCTATAACTTAAAATTAAACCATGTATTTTCTTTTTTATTCTCATGAGATTCTTGGAGGTTCTTTTAGAAAATTTCTTCACCAGCTATCAGTAATGTAAAGGATATATTCGGGCTGCATATTATTAGAGAAGTTACTCAGTCTTACAAGTGATCTCTCATCAGGATGTCTTTCCTGGGTGACAAACCACAGTGATTTATTTCCATAACGTCAGATACCCATAACAAGAATTCTAAAGATGGTATATACACTGAGACTTTTTAAAAATCGCCAACATGTTTATCTTCAAAATTCAGGTTGATATAGGAAGTGAAAAGATGCTTTTGATATAGAAGTTTCAAAGACTTTCAGAGTCTTATTATCAGATTTACCAGTATACAGGACGAATAACTCAGCAATGAATCAAAAACATATTTTTGCTAAGACTCTAGTTTCAGTATTATTTAGAAAGTTCAATTTCCTCTGAGATCTAATCTTTAAATGACTATACATTTTTAAAATTTCCCTGAACTGCCAAGTCTTCCAAAGCTAAATAATGCCACATTATTTTAACTTTTATAACTTTTCTGATTAGAAAGGGACTATATACATAGTAATAGCTACGCAACAAGTCAGAGTAGAAAAAATATTCTGCCTATACAAGAAAATAACATTCATATTTTGATGTATTTCTTTCAAACTTTGTCTCAAAATATTTTGTACACAGTCAAAACCATGATGTATATAAAAATTTTTATTGTGACTTTTTAATTTAATATTTTAACACCAGCATATTGCTGCTATAAAATTTTATAAACATTTTATTGCCTGCATATTTTCCCATGTTATGAATAAACTATTGCTGGCCATATATGTTCTTTCCAATACTTTTAGAAATATAAATAACTGTCAGATAAATAGTTTGGCATAAAGATTCTTTCTATACTGTAGATTATTTCCTTTGTATAGATGTTTAGAAGTATAATCATTGTGTCGATCATTATGATTATTTTTAACACTCATGATTGTGCTGCCAAATTGCTTTCTATATTGCTCAAAGAGCTGAAAGGAAGGGTGGTTAATTTTGGTATAATGAGAGTTTAATGTTACTAAGTGGACATAACTAACAAGGATAATATTATAAAGAGGAATGGACCTCATATTCCATATCATTTTAGAGTCACCACAAAGACCTTATCTCACCTTCCATATTGTTTAATTTCATTCAATTTCTGAAACTCCAGTAAAATAATAAAAATTAAGTATTAGTGTTAGAGATATAGCCCCCAATACAAATTCTACATAATTTTCACCAATACAGCATTTCTCAAAAAGTGTTTTAATAGCACTATTCCTATACCACTCATCTGTCTTGGTCTAAGCCAATGAAACATCTCTCACAATCACCATGAAAGATCATATACTGGCTGCAGAAACACTTGCTCATCAAGGTCAAGTGTGGGAGAAAAGAACAGAGTTGTTCTTTGAGCAGTGCAAAATTAGAGCTCAGGTTGTGAGATAAAGCTAGCAAGACATTGATCAATTGATTAAATGGATCGTAATAGCTATTGAAACCAACATTTTCTATTTCATATTTACCTATCATCTACGCCCCTATAGTTAGCTTACTGACTAATGTCATTATCTGATGATAACCCAACATTTCCTAAAAATATTCTAACATGTCATAACCATAGCAGGTCCTTTGTATGGGGGTGATAGGTGGTTCTTTGAAGGTCTGAAGGGACAAAATTGTCCCCTAATTTTTGACTATCCTTACTACTCCCCTTCTCCTTGTTTTCATATAGTCAAACTGAAAACCACTATTTAATTGGATACAGAGATTTAATTCATTAGCATTATTATATGCTAACTACAGACAAATTTGATTAGATTATACATCATATTTTTAACATTTATAAACCACTCTATTGGATGACTACGTTTTCAACAGCTATTATCTTATATTTCAACAAATCTGTATTATTTTGTTTTGATTTTAAATCTAGGGAAAGAGATGCTCATGGAGGTGCTGTACTTTGTCCAAGGTCATTTATTCAGGATGAGTGAGTATAGTTTAGCAAACTCATGTCTTACTGATTTCAGTTTGTGGTCTTTTCATACTCTACACAGATAACAGTTTACTAGTTCGCCACTACTGTCCTCTTAAAAATTTTAATAAGTTGACATCTTGAGAAGTGTTAGATAGGTATGAGAGGAGCTGACAAAAATGAATAAATGAGAGCCTATGCGGGAAAAAAAATCATAGAGTCTTATGACGACTTTGCAGAATGTCATATTGATTGTTTATAATCAGAATATTTTCATTGATTCATTGATTCATTGACTATGATGTCTATAGGTTCTGATTGCTTAGTGTCAATATTTTGAGTATCTAAAAAAATATATACAGAGGGTGCCAGAAAAAATGTATATGCCTTTTAAGAAAGGAAAACACTGTATTAAAATTGTAATACTTAATATATACCAATAACAAAAGATGAACACAAGTCATGCGTACACAATTTTTGGCACTCCCGGTATATATATATATGTGTATATATATATATATATATATATATATATATATACATACATATATATATATATATATGTATGTATATGTATATACATACATATATATGTATGTATTACATATATATTTATGTTACATACATATATGTGTGTGTATATATATGTATATGTGTGTATATATATATATATGCCTAGGTTAGGAATCTCAAGAAAGGATATGCAGAAGTCCAACTGTTGATTTAACTGGAATTATAAAATATTTACTGTTCTATTTTTTTTCCTGAACTTGCTTTTTCTGTACCAGTACTGAAGTGAATTTTAAAGATCAAAAAAGTTAATGTGAAACAGTGTCTGCTGTTCAGTAAGACCTAAACAATACAATTATCTCTCCTTTGTTGCTCAATTTTGATTTATATTTCTGAGGTAACAGTTATACACATTGAACAGAAAGTCAGTTATTTTCTTAGATTTTGTTGTATTGACCTCTTTCTTCCTGTCACTCATTACCATTCTCGTTAACAACTTCATCGACAAACCCATAGCTCCATGAGTACACAGATTGAACCCATCTCTGGGGCGGGATACATACTGCCAATTACTAATTAATACCTGTGGATTCGTTAGGAGCTACCATCTCCTGAGCTGTCCATCCATGAACTTTCATGAACACTAAAATACATTCAATTAAGAATAAAAAAGGAGGAGTAGGAGCAAGAGAAGAAAGTCTGAAAAGGTGAGTCAATCAACTTACCAGTTTATTCAAAGATACTGAGGACATGCTCAATCTGCTATATCTTTATTAGAACCATGTGATCAAGCAAGTTCAGACAAAGTCTGTAAGTGAAGAATGCATACTATGTTACTTAGGGCATGGAGTCAGATGAAGGTGTCATTACTTTGGCAAACAAAAATATCCCTTTTTATTGATGCCAATGCCACTTAGAATTCCATTATCTTTTGCTACATCCCTTTGTGAATTTACTATAGCCAAAGGGTAGCCACACAGCATTTTACTTCAGAGCAGTAACAGTCATGTCAATTACTTAAGAATAAGGTGTTGGCAGCTTGAATGAGCTACTAATCATGTAATAATGGCTCAGTAATGTTATTTCACAGCTCTGTGGAATTGTTTCCCTTCATCCAGTGATGTAATATGCCTTGTTGTAAAGTAGTACAAACACCACAGTGCATTAATAGATCTTTCAAAAGAACATTTTATGAGATTTCCTTGATTTTGTTTCTGAGAGAATTGAACTTTGGACTGATTTAAAAATTTGCATCATGCTTTCCTGGTTGTTGGTTCCTAGCACTCCATAGATTAGTACAGGAATTGTTTTACTTTTCTTCAAGCATTAATCACAAAAGAAGAATATCTTCAAGGGAAAAGAAAACATAACTATTTCAAGTGAGGCACTTTAATAAATCACTCCATAAAACATACTGTGATAGTGGAAATATCTGAAGAATAAAGCTACCTACAACTAAGTGTATGATGTTTTTTTTCCTTACAAAAATCCCAGTGAGACTTTTTTCACGCAAGAGTAATTTTTACACCTTTCCTATTTTCTAAAAATCACTTAATATTTTTATTTTGAATATGAAACCTTTTTTTTTCAAGTGTTTTGGTAATAACTGCAGAAATATGAATAACACAAATTTCTTTTTTTTTCATTTGAGAACTTTTTACATGGATATCTGCATTCTTAACTAGGTATTTAACTGTGACATTTTCTTAGGTCACTTAACCTTTATTGGTAGAACTCCAAGTTGGCTGCCATTTCATAATTTCCAACAGTAAATCAAGTTGGGAGTGGTCCCATCTTTCTATACTCAAACACTGCATGCTTGCTCTTCACTTTTGGGATCCTCATAGAGCTGGGGTCCCTTCCTTTGCAGAATAATGCATTCAGCAGAAAATTACTTTTAAATCATGATCAAATTATTAATATTTAGAACATATATTTACAGTTAAAATACTATAAATCTTGACCAGAGTAATATGCAGACATAAGAACAAAGAATTAGCTTTTTCACCACACAATCAATCTGTTTTCTCTTATTCTAGGGAATGAAGATGTGACACCTTCAGACAAAAAAAAAAAAAAAAAAATTATATATATATATATGTATAATTTTGAGAATCCTAAAAATATAGGATCATGTATACGAACCTGGTGGTAGAGGTGGTGGCACTGTGCAACCATTCTAGGTAGGAAGGCCAAGAAAGATTTAAGACATGATGTGTGATATTTTGATAATCTCATTGAACTATAAAAGTCAATTACTAAATTGAACTATTTTGGGAAAACTTAAAGCATGGTGGTCAGAGCCAAGAATTTCCCATTGACTCTTGAGACTGAAATGAGTTTTGTTTCATACTTATGTGAGCAATGGCTTTTCATCAAACTGCTACATGAAGTTTAGGGAAAGTTCTACAAAGAGAGGATACTAACTATGGAGGACCCAATGTAAGAAATAGCTTTGAGTGTTTTGTGGGCAAATGATGCTGGTCATGAGGGTAGTATTGTTAAACTCAACTCAGTAGGCACCTTCTATGAGCATGGTAACTTATCTTTAAGAGAGCAAATAGCCTTCCCTATTGAATAAGAGAAAGCCAAAAAGCTCTATCCACCAATGAAATGATAAAGAATTCTTAAAATACACATTCTGGCATTTATTTGTATAATTATCGCAAAACAGAATTTGTTTTTAAAAAATTGGCATAAATTATTTATACTAACTCCGAAAAACTGTTTTGGAATCTGAGCATTTAAACACAATTTTTGGCTTAAGATCTTGTTCCTACATTGGTAAAAATTCTGATTGGTTGCAAAATATTTCAAAGGAAATCTCTCTTTTCTTGGCAATTAAATATTACCTACTCCATTTCTTGATGAAGTGAGTCCAAAAATATTTAGCAATGTTATGACTATTTCAGTATTAGTGACAAGATACCAAGTCTTAAAAAAAAATCATGTTTGTGGCAAAATATTTGAAATAGTATGAAATTTTCAATGCCAAGACATTGAAAATTTAAAGATATATCTAAGTATTTCAAAGATATTTCATTTATTTTTAGAACCATTGAAATACCTATGATTCTTATTATTGCACAGATGTAAGTAAGTACTCTATTGGAAAACATTCAAACATATTATTTTCTAATTTTAAAAAATAAGAATTATATTAAAAATCATCACCATTACTTGGCTATGCTCACGCATTATGTAATTCAATCCTCACAACGACCTTGTGAATAGGGACTATTATTGTCCTCATTTTATGGATGAGAAAAATGTGGATTTTTATCATTAAACTAACAATATAATGCAAAACCAAGGTCAAAGATAAATAACAAGACACTGTTAAAATTCTGTTTAAAGGCATTAAAGTAAGCACAGGTCAGCTAGAGAGACTTTCATCTTCCGAAACTTTATGAATTACTTAAAACATAATTCATCTGATTAAAAATAGATACATGCTGAGATGCTTGCTTATAAAAAATGCAGAATTTTTATCCATTTTATATGAAAACAAAATGCATCTACTTAAAAAAAACAAAAAAAATCATTGTGTTGTCACCATTTAGAGGCAACCACTGTTAATTGTAGACTGCATATTTAACAAATGTTCCTACACATGCACAAATACCTCTACTATTTTCTTTTGAAAAAGGATGATATTCAATTTGTTTTTACCTAGTCTTTTCCAATTAATATAAGATGAATAAACTTCTGTGGTGTGAAACATTATGCTACATATTGACAGGCTATCTTCCAGAGAAGTTTATATTCTCAATAGCAGCATATGACAATTTCTTCCTTGTCAAAGTGTATTTGTATATATGTAACTATTGCTGTCAGCTTAGAAGAAAGGAAAAAAGAAAACTCTAAATGAAAGCAAATCACAGGTGTAAATTGGAGAAAAAACCAGCTCTTTCTTTTCAAACCAAGAATTTTCTAGCAACAGCTTTCTAAAGGGAATGAATAGATTTCAAAAATGCTACATATTTATTTTCCAAAAGTCAATTTATGATTCTCATCCATTTCAGAATTTCAAGACAAGATAGTGGAGACTGGTTTTTTGCCCAAACCCATTTTATCCTACTCTTTTCATTTCATATTGAGAGAGCTTTATACATATCTCTTTGGACATTTGTCTACATGTTACAAACTCCAGTCAGATCACTCCCTCAACAGCTTCTCCTTGGCCACTTCTCACTCAATGATGCATACATCAGTGTCATGGGATATCCTGGTGACACACACACAGAGAAGAGTATCTCACAGAATTGATGGTAAGAAATTTTTGGATTCCTGCTATTTGGATCTTGGTCTAGAAGGGGATGACCTCATGTTTCCATGTGGGCATGCCCCTTGGGTTCATGGACTACTCCTCACCCACTGAGAGTGGCTCAACTGGAGAAGGTCTACAGTGGTATGTTCTAAATGTAGAGCCTAGGTCAGGGGCCTGTCTTGCCTGGATTTAAACATAGTAATGCTTATTCTAGTTACGGGAATAAACTAGCACAGGTTAAAAGAGATCAGAGAATTGGTGCTGGGAGGCAAGTTCAAGTTCGGCTTTTAAATTAAGTTTTCAAGGTTTTTGAGAAGATGAACTTTGAGTAAAACCTTAATAAAAGAGGGAGGGTTGACTATTGATTATCTACAGGAGAGTATGGGAGGCAGAGGGGAGCAGCAAGGACAAAGACTGCGGTAGGAGCGTTGCTTGCATGTCTGAACAGCAAGAGGGCAGTGCACAATGGAGCAGAGTGAGTGAGACAGAGAGGAATAAGAGACAGGCTCAAGAGATAATGGGGATGAGGATGAAATATTTTCAGATCATATAGGGATTTTCATGCCATTGTGAGGCCTCTCTACTAAATGAAATGGGTAATCTTTTGTAGGTCAAAAGAGTAAGATGATCCACCTATGTTTTCAAAGGTCATTCTGATGGCTGTCTTGGTAACAGATTCTTGGGAAGCAATTGAGGAGTCAGAAAAATTAGTTGATGGGACATTATAGTTACTCAGGAAATAAATGGCAGTAGGCTGTGGCCTAGATGAGAAATAGTTGGATTTGGGGTATATTTTAGGATAGAGGCAGTTACATTTATTTTTCTGAAATTAGACATGAAGAGTAATGAAAAAAAAAAAAAAAAGGAATAAAGAAGAATAAAATGTGGGAAGAGCTGACTTTGAGAGATAATACCAGGAGTCCAGTTTTAGATTTGTTGTTTTGAGATGTCTACTATTTGACATTAAAGTAGTTGTGTAGATTTTAAAAGTTGGACAGATAATTCTGAAGTATAGTACAGAGGTCTAGGCCTCAGATGTACATTTGGGTGTTGTGGGTTTGTAGATGGTATTTAAAGTTATAAGACTACGTAAGATCTCCAAGAATGTTAATGTAAATGAACTGGGGTAAAGATGAAGAACTGAGCTGTGGGCTCTGAGGGAGAAAAGAAGGGATCAACAAAGGAGCCTGGGAATAGGAAGGCAGTGAGTTGGGAAGAAAAGAAAGAAAACGTGGTATCCTGCAAGCCAAGTGAAGAAAGTATATCAAGGGAGAGGGAGTGATTAACTGGGTGCCTGATGCAGTAATTCAAGTTGAGATAAAAACTGAATCTTGACTATTAGATTCAGCAAAGCAGACATGATTGTTGAACTTATCAAAAGCAGTTTTATGGAGTGTCATGTGGGCAAAGCCTGACTGGAGTGCATTTAAGCTAGAAGGGAAGGAGTGGAATTAGAGAATCTAAATATAAGCAATTACTTACAAACTTAAAACATATACAAAATTAACAACATTTTTAAAAATTAATTTATACTCTCCACTCAAAAATAAACATGGTTATTTTTGTATATTTTCCTTATATGTATATATACATACATTATTAAAGAAGTTTATACCATAAACATTCCCTGTGTCAGTAATTATTCTACAAAAGCAAGACTTCAACTACTGTAATAGTAATAGTTCATGCCACTGCTATATAAGTATTTATTTAACTAATCCTTTATTATTTGGTTGTTTCCCTATTTGTTATAAATAACACTATGAATAATATTATTGCACATAAAGCTTGGTAAACATCTCTGGCTATATTTCATTAGAATAAATCCAGAGATGTAGAATAAATTACAAGGCCAAGAGGTATGGGTGTTACTGCTTTTGGTCTGTTCTTCTAATTTGCTCTCTTGAAAAGCAGAATCAATTTGCACCTTCTCATTAAAACATAAGACTGCACTTAATACCACTCGTGTGACAGAGGAAGGTTTACAATGAAAAAAATGCTGTTTTGATATTAGGAAATGTTTAGTTCATTGTTGTATTAATTTGATTTTAATTGATATCTAATAAATTGAATATCTTAATAAATTTGATTATTTTAAGTTTGCTGGCTTTAGGTTTTTTCTTCTTACTGTTTTGCTAGATAAGTCTTTTTGCAAGTTAATTGGGACAGTCATTTTGTTCTTATTAATGTTTCTATTACCTATAATTTCAATGAACATATTGCTAATATTAGACATTTATTTTGCAAATATACTTCATCCTGAAATCAGATATTTATGTTTATTTTCTTATAATTCAGTTGTGGTTTCATTTTATAGATATGGAATCTAATTTGTTTTCATTTTATATTGTGAGCTCACATACAGAGTCATACTGTGTTTTATCCACTAATAAACAAATATCACAGAAGCATTTGTTGAATAATTTACCTTTTAATTATTGCTTTTAAATCTCATCTTTGCCTTAACCTACAATATTTTGTATGATAAAATATGCTCCAGGACTTTATGTTTTGTTTACTGGAACACTTTATTCTTACGTCAGTTCACATTCTTTAATTCTTCCTTTACAAAATGTGTTGATAGCTGGTAGTTCAATTCCAAAACTTCCTTGGTTATTGTCATATATTTATAGCTCCAGATAACTCTAGAACTTTTTTTTTTATATTTGCTTAAAATACGGTTGGAGTTTATATTGGAATCAATTTAAATACTTCTCTTAAAGAACTCTATCATGACATGCACTAATCGATAAACTTGATAAGTCACATTATTAAAATGAAAGATAAAAATCACACGTTAATCTCAATAGATGCAGAAAAAGCAACTGACAAAATTCAACATCCATTCATGATAAAAACCCTGAACATACTGGGTATAGAAGGAATATATCTTCACATAATAAAGGCTTTATATGATAAGCCCATAGCTAATATCATACTCAACAGTGAAAAGTTGAATGCTTTACCTCTAAGATCAAGAATAAGACAAGGGTGCCAACGCTCACCACTCTTATTCGATATAGCACTAGAAGTCCTAGCCAGAGCAATCAGGCAAGACAAAAATAAATAAACAAAAAGTTACCTGATTCAGAAAGGAAGAATAAAATTGTCTTTGCTTACAGTTGACATGATTTATATATAGAAAATCCTAAAAACTCTACCAAAAAAAAATGTTAGAAATAATTAATTAAATCAGTAAAGTTATAGGGTACAATGTCCATATACAAAAATCAGTTGCATTTCTATACATTAGTGATGAATTATCCAAAAAGAGTCAAAGGAAACAATCCATTTACAATAGTATCAAAAACAATAAAATACTTAGAAATAAATGTAACCACGGATGTGAAAAATCTGTATACTTAAAACTGTTAAGTATTTGATGACAAAAATTGAAAAAAGATACAGAGTGGAAAGATAGATTATGTTCATGAATCAGAAGAATTCATATTATTAAAATGTTCATATCACCAAATAAATTCATCTATAAATTCAATGAAACATCAAGATTCCAATGACATTTTTTACAGAAATAGAAAAATCAATCCTAAAATTCATATGAAACCACAAAAGACCTTGAATAGCCAAAACGGTCATGTGAAAGCTGGAGTCATCACACTTCCTGATTTTAAACTACAGAGGGTGCAAATAAATAAATAAATAAATAAATAAATAAATAAATAAATATAAAAAACATTCACACACATATTAAGAAAGGAAAAAAAACTGTATTTAAACTGTAATACTCAATATACACCGATAACAAAAGATGAATACAAGTCATGTGTATACCTTTTTTGGGCACCCCTGGTAGGTATATTACAAAGCTGTAATAATCAAAACAGCATGGTACTGGCATAAAAATCAACACATGGACGAATGGAACAGAATCTATAACCCAGAAGTGAACCCCTGCATATACAGACAACTAAACTTGACAAGGGAGCTAAGAATACTCAATGGAGAAAAGAGTTTCTTCAACAAATGGTGCTGGGAAACCTGGATATTCATATACAAAAGAATTAAACTGCATCCTTATCTTACACTACTCACAAAAAATAACTCAAAATGGATGAAAATGTAATGTAAAACCTGAAACCATAAAACTCCTAGAAGAATACCCAGGGGAAAGGCTCCTTAATATTTTCTGTTTGTAGAAAGAACACCCAAAATACAAGCAACCAAAGCAAAAATAAACAAGTGAACTTTGTCAAAGTTGAAAGCCTCTGCACAACAAAAGAAACAATCCAAAAAATGAAAAGGCAATCTACAGATGAGAGAAAATATTTATAAACCATATATCTAATAAGGGGATAATATCCTAATATACATAAGGAACTTACCTACCTCACTAGCAAAAACACCAAATAATCCAATTAAAAACGGTCAAAGGACCTGAATATACAATTTGTCAAAGAAAGTATTCAAATGACCAAGAACATAAACAGGTACAATCATCATTAATCATCAAGGAAATGTAAATCATAACTATAATGAGATATCACCTCACACCTGTTAAAATGGCTATTATCAAAAAAACGAGATAACAAGTGCCAAGGACAAAAGGGAATGTTGTGCACTGTTGGTGGGGATATAAATTGGTATAGCCACTATAGAAAACAATATGAAAATTCCTCAAAAATTAAAAATACCACTACCATATGATTCAGCAATTCCACTTTTGGGTATAGATCTGAAGGAAATGAAATCTCTATCTTGAAGAAACATTTGTACCCCTATGTTCGTTGCATCATTATTTACAATAGTCAAGACATGGAAACAAACTATGTGTCCATTGACAGGGGAATGGACAAAGAAAATGTGTGAGATACATATATATGCTGGGGGTGCCAAAAAAATGTAGACACGTGACTTGTATTCATCTTTTATTATTGTATATATTAAGTACTACAATTTAAATAGTTTTTCCTTTCTTAAAATATGTATACATTTTTGACACCCTCTGTATATATTACTATATATATTATTGTGTATATATAATATATATACACATATATATTATATATAATTATATATTATATATATTTACATATAATATATAATTTATATATTTATAAATTATATAGTATACGTATATGTATATTATATTTGTATACATTATATATTATATATTATATATGTATATTTGCATGCATATCATATACATATGTATATTATTCAGCCATAAAAAGAAAGAAATCTTTCCATTTGCAACAACATGGATGGACCTAGAAGGTATTATGCTAAGTGAAACAAGTCGGACAGACACAGACAAGTACTATATGATCTCACTGACAAGTGGAATCTAAACAAACCAAGATTATAGAAACAGAGGACAGAATGGTAGTTCCCAGGAATGAACTTCCCTTGAGTCTGGGGCCTCCAGTTATTCCAGACGGACACACTAGTATGCACTCATCTCTAATAATTTGTTAAAATTTTGCTGATTTCTCCTTGCCCATATTATGGTGGTTGTTCTTTTCTTGTTATCTACTGGAGGTAATATAGTCCACATACTTGGAAAGGCCTGTCTCTCTTCGAAATTCAGGTTATGAGGTTGTCTTGTGACTTCAGCTCTCTGATAGGCTCATAAAAAGATGAGTTTGTATTTTACCTTGCTTTTTTTCGTAGTTGATTGAGAATTACTTTCTTTGCAGGTTTCTACATCCTGAATAGAAGGAAAATTCCAGTTATTTGTATATGAAAGTAAGCATTTATCTTCTCTGTTAGACTCTGTTTATAGCGCTTCAATAAAATTTAGTCTGCTTAGAAACAATGACCCATACAACAGATAGCTTCCATAAATCTTTCTGTTTTTGTGCATGCTCTTAACATTTGAAGCATGGAGATTTTTATCTCCATAGAGGCTATGCACCTCTGCCCATCAATTCTAAACACAGCTCTCTTGAATAAGGGAAACAAAATGTCTGAATGGACATAGAGAAAATGGTAGAAGAAATAAAGTGTGCACAGCAAGGAAGAGATCATGATTTTGTCCTACTGAAACCAGTCAATGTACGGTATGGAATAGCTGCCGAGTTCCTTCATACTCTGGCTCTTACATGCATCTCTAGCTTTATTTTCTGATGTTCCTGTCTATTACTGCCATATTGTGGCCAGAGTGAACTACTCAACATTTCCCTAGCATACTTCAATTTATATGCAAATGCTGATTTCCCTTTCTGATGCCTTTCCAATCTGTGAACTCCAATCCCCACCCACTATATTTCTACTCAAAATTCAGATGTGGCCTCTTCTGTATAGAGTCTCTTGCTATTCTTATACAGAGCTAGTAGTTCCCTCTTCCGTGTTTTCCTAAGGTCTGTTTACCCTCTGTTGCATTATACTGCTTTTAGTGGATTCAAAGTCTTGCAAAGACAAAAACATGTAAAACTTGCAAGGGCAAGGCCAATGGTCAGCACGGATCCAGACATACTGCACTATTTATTCATCAGTGATCAAATGATATTTCCTTTTTGAATTTTTGAAAGTATAATAAATAAATCTATAAGGTGGTTATTCTCCACTTATAGTAAGGATCAGGATTTTGAAGTCTAACTCCTCCACAGGGGAAGAAAAATCTAGAAGCCAACAGTTATCGTGCAAAAAGACACAGGATCTTTCTCAGGGTTTTCCCAAGGGTGCTCAGCTAATTTAAACTTCAAAGAACGAGGTCGGGAACCTTAAGGGCAGCAAAAAAGGACAAACTAGTGGATACTTAGAAAATTGCTATTCTTAACCCGCAGACTTTAGCCTGAGGACCTGTATGTATGACTCTAGACTTTGACAGACTCCTCCACCTGTTTCTATGTTGTATAATATTCTTTGATTAACCCGGATTTATTTATGGTTCAATGTCACTATTTCTGCAGTAAATGAGCAGTACACTTATGCCCACTTCATAACACTTTGAAAGAGCCTCATTTGTTGATGGAAATGTGGCGTACTCTAGTCAATCACCAAGTCCAAGCTCTAAATCCACCAAAAATATTTCTATTTTCCAAATCAGACACCCAACATTGTTTGTTACAAGGAAATGGAAACAGGATTTGTATGGTCTTTTGCTTCACGTCCTTTGCACAGTGGATCTATAAGTGATTGTGACTGAAGACCCGTGGTGCTGAGAGGGAGCTAGTGGCATTGTAAAGTATGACTATGCCATTTATTTTCCCAGAACATGTTTGAAGCTTTATGATTTCCTTAGAGCAAA
Source organism: Rhinolophus sinicus (assembly GCF_057876585.1). Lineage (NCBI taxonomy): Eukaryota > Metazoa > Chordata > Mammalia > Chiroptera > Rhinolophidae > Rhinolophus > Rhinolophus sinicus. Next base: position 121,719,845 of record NC_142516.1, on the reverse strand, counting down.
TTTTCATCCTGCTGACAATAAGAGTAATTATTGCATATTGAAGAAAATTGCTTAAATATGTAATTTACTTTGCTTATTCTGAATATAAAAAGTACTTATTCCTATGAATTCAAATATTCAACTGTAATGTTTAGTTATTCTTGGTTGCATTATCATTATAGTTCCACTCACAGTATTTGCTGAATCCAATACAATGGAAGGAAAAGGCACTCAGGAAATGTGGTTATTGATTATATTCTTTTCTGCTTCCTTTTGTTTAGAATTATTACCTATGTGAAATTGTAAACTGAGTGCAGAAAGAAGTGTTGCTGCCCTAATCTCCCACTGTAACCTGAGAAATAATTTGAATATACAGAGTCATAAAAACAACTACCCTTAAATATTTCCATAAAAATTTCAGTTCTTTCTTTATGGGTTTCCCACAGCAAATGAAAACTGTATAGATAGGGCAAAGATGTAAAACCCTCCAAGATATAATTAGAAATGAGATCGTTTCAAAAAGCTTAGAAAAGAAAATATCAAAATAACTAATTTCGTGAATTCAGGCATGCAATGGCCTCTTGAAGAATTAGAATTTAAAAGGCATCATGATTAGCAGTATATTCCGAAGAGTGTAACCTGACCATATTTTGGCCTATATTCTCCTTATTCCTACCTCCTCATACACAGCCCAGTTAGGTAGTAAGGACAAAAAGGAAATGAGCAATGTTTTTTCTTCAACAGAGATTGGTTCATTTCTCTCATTCTACTTTTTTTCCCAGGAAATTGGAAGTTTGAAAGCAAAATTCTACAAGCGAGAAAGAATGGTGTGAGTGTGTGTGTGTGTGTGTGTGTGTGTGTGTGTGTGTGTGTGTGTGTTCACTAATGAAGCAGTATTTCTTATTTTTAGCCCTCTTACTTCAGTTTTCAGGTTTGCTAGAATTCAGAACCCATCTAAATATTGTAATTGGGTGGGGAGATTCCTGGAGTGATTCACAAACTGCTTTCTCTTCCACATCCCAGGTACCTCTAGGCTCATCAATACTCACAGAGTGCTCAGACTACTTCTATTAATAAAGCATATAGATTTAATCAAAAGACCAAAAATTTCAGTGATGTCCAGAGAAACCGTGCTCCGTATTTCTGCCTAGCTCCTGATGGATTGCTGGCAAGTTCACCTGCTGACAAAATGCTGTTGTGTTTGTCCACAGTCCTCAGTTATTATTACTGTTTATACTACTACAAGTATACTTTCACTTTCTAGCCTTATCCAAATTCCTAAAGTCTCTACATTATCACCACCACCCCAAAAGGTTATCTACCAAGAGCTCTCTCTTGTTCTGTTCCAGCCAAGTATTCATTTATTCTTCAGGATAAAGAAATCTTGTTTTAAAAAATATACTCCCAGAAGCCCCTAGAATGGAGCTGCCTAGGAGCTGCAATGGAAGCAGTTCTAATCATGTTGGCACCAAAGCTACCAAATTCTGGGTTTTTCACTTTACTTTCCAGAAGGAAGTAAATGTGGTTCCTACAACCTTGCTTAGGAATGGATTTCCTATTTCCTCCTGCATGTAGCCCTTACATTGTTTGTTGTTAAGAGTTTTTGCTCAAAATAAATAAATACTCCTGAGGAAGTAAACCACAAACAGACATGACATGCATGATAGGAAGTGAACTCTTTGGAACCAGGCTGACTTGGGCAACACAGCCTATTTCTCCATTGATTAAAAAGACCTTATTCTCTCTACATTTTATTTTTCTCATCTATGAAATGGGACGAATACACATGCTCATGAATTATGGAGCATAAGTATGAAAATACACATGGAACACTACATATGGTGCCTAAAACATAGTGGTGTGCTCAGGAAATGTTTCATTCCCTTATTTTCTTGTCCCTCTTCCCCACCCCCTTAGACCATTTAAGTTGAGATCAAAATAGAAAATATACAAGTAATTTGAACATGACTGACAGAGAACACGACTGACCAGTGTCTGATCATAAACTATGGAACCATGCTAGTGTTGATATTAATCACCTTCTTCCAAATATAGTCTGGTGACAATTACTGTAATTGTTGCCTTCAAGTAACTCAATTGCTCTGATTTTATCAAAGAAAAACATGCACTACTATTTAAAAAAAAAAAAAAAAAAAAAAAAATATATATATATATATATATATATATATATATATATATATATATATATATATATATATGATCCCTTACTCCAAAGAGATCCATTAAAAGCATTTCTGAACAGCATATGTATTAGCTCCAAGAAAACTAGAGATTGGTTAGAATTTGCTTCCCCTTCTGGATGCTTATGAGAACTGACAGAAAACCTTTATAATAACCAAAGTTTAATTCTCCCTTGATATTTTCATTTTCTCTACTATTTATTGGGAGAAATCTGGATAAGTTAGAAAAGTAGTTGGCAATTGGCAAGCACTTTAGTTCAGGATGTTATAAGCTGTCAAAAAAACAAACTTTCCAATGTAATTACAAATTACCCCTCTTTGGCCCTATTACATCTCATAATTGAACTGTCACCTACTTCTTCTATTCATTATGATAATGGATGCAGTTGGTAAATGCATGCAAAGTGTAACAAATAAGGTTAGGGCCTGTTAGGAAGACAATTTGATATGTTGTGCATTTGAGCATTTGGAAGACATCAGTCAAAATCTGAAATCTGTTTGAGCATACTTCTGGGCTTTGACAGGAATAACCATTTACTATTTCTGTAGTCAAAAATGCTTCTTTACCTCTAGATACTTGTTGTGTTAAGAATGTGAATTTTAAAATGCATTCAAAACAGCAACTTCTCCTTCTTCCTCATCCCTCCTTCTTCCTCTCCTTCCTCCCTCTCTACCATTTCCTCTTCCTACCTCTTCTTTGCCCTAGAACTGAGTGGAAAAGACTGCTTGCTAAATGCCTATATGTTTTCACTCATCCCTTAGTTGCACATTCGAAATTTTATTTTGGGTTATAATGTACTCATCTAAAGTATTTCATTTTCAAGTAGTTCTGGCCAATTGTTAACAAATGAGTTGTGTGGGTTTCCTGGAAATGCTGCTAAAAAAAGCTGACTCAACTGCTTCCTGGACTGTGAACAAATGGCAGACATTGTGGCAGCCTATTTGGACTATGAATTGACTTTGAGGACAGAAGCCACTTTTATTTATCATTATTTATTTCTCTAATATGGAGCACATCAAATTCTGAATGATACAAATCGTGTTGTATGCTCTTCCATGGAATACTATTATTGTGCTGTGTGTTTTGATTCAAAAAATAACCCCAAACCACTGCTAAACAAACATAAAAAACAACAAGACAAAACAAGAACTGTGCAGGTCAATTAAGTTTGTAAAACAATTCCATCTAATACATATGTGGCCAATGTGCACACCCATGGTCCACAGCAGCAAACTAAAGGCTCTGTAATTGCCATAGAAAAGAAAACTGGTTAACTTTGATCCAGCCCTTCCCAGAATTAAGTATTTGTCCATGTATACCTTTCTTGTAAAACACTTTTTTAATATCTTATAGAACAGTGATCTTAGAATCCTTGCAGGAAACATCACTTTTGTGATTGCACAGAATACTGGGCATGATGAAGCCTTGGACTAAACTCAGGAAACTGAAGTTTGAATCTCAGCTCTGTCACTTACTAGCTAGTGAGCCTATCCTTTATAAAATAAAGGACTTTGAATTCGACTGCTAATGTGCTTTCAGCACTAAAAGTCTATAAAACTGACAGATTATGCCTAAACAAATAGTTATTTTGGGGGAGTTCCTGGACTTAAGCATAAGTAAATAACGTACTTTATATACACAAAAGCAGAAAACAAGGTCGCAAATTTTAAAATTTTTCTCAGTTTCAAAGAAACTCAACCAAGAATTAGGATATGGCAATTTCTTCATGACTTTGTTTCTTGACTTCCTTTACATTTAACCGTATTTTTTTTTCTGTCACGGTTATGAGGGCTAAGGATGACATTCATGATTGTATTAGAGAACAGAGCAGGTCAATTATTCAGAAGAATCTTTTGAGATAATTGTTATCTTTTAACTAATTTAAAGCTGTCCACTTCTGTCTTGAAATTGTTGACTAAAGCAACTGCAAACTAATTCTCATTACATCATAGGTTGGTTTAGAGTTGTTGCAATCTGTAGGAATGTGATTCTTTACACTAAACAGAAAACTCTTCTAATATGGCTGAATTAAGTAACTCAAAAACATTAAGGAGGAAGAATGTGCAAATACATTTGTACTTTTGGCTAAACTTCTTATGCATAAAATTTGATAGTTTTGCTTTATGAACAGAACAATTAAAAATTACATTACTTTTTCATAAAAAATATACTTTGTGGAAATACAGACCTACAGATTGGTTTGATAATTTTTATACTTCAAAAATTTTAATTGTGTTTTCAAATGTTTTTTATATATTTTGTCTTTAGAATTAAACTTTAAATACTATTTATGATAACAGGTGTTTTTACATGTTAAATTATTTTAACATTGCTAAATATGGTATAAGAATCATGAAGACAGATATTTTAAACTCTTCAGAACAGCTAAATTCAGTCTAACATAATTTTACAAAGCTCAAAGTACATTAATCGAAATTTACACAAAGGAGGAATTAAAAGGGATTACTTGCTACACTAGGATTTTCTTAATTTACCAGTTTCTCTCACAGTTTTACTCTAGACAGTGAACCAACAATGCATTTAATATGTATTTTGACTGATAAATCTAATTTTACAGATCTCTTTTGCAAGCATAAAGTACGCTAGACCAAAGTTCATACATGATTAGTCAACTGTAAAAGGGCTCTGTGTGTATTGCATATTTGGTATGGACGCAAGCCTATGGAAAACTAGCAAGTCCTTCTTTAAGATCCCATGAGCCCAATGGAGAGAGTTACAGATGCAGGTGATACATCAAACACATTTTCTATGGTCAACAGTACAAAACCAGGCCGCTTGTTCTCCTATTATTTATTTTCTGGCTTTGGTAGTGTTGCCTTCAGAGACTGTGAGTTCAGATATCTACATTAAATTTAGGTCACATAAGGCTCTGATCATTCTGTGACACTTTAATAGCAGAAGTAAAGTCTTTCTGTAGCCCATACTCAGATGGATGGACAACTCCCTAGATCACATTGCAAAGGAACACCTAACTTGGGCCTAGCTGATTGAGCTTCAGGCTGCTTGGATAATGCATTCCTGACCTTGCTCTGAGGATCCTCACTGAAAGTTGTGCACAATAGATACAACTGATCATCTGGCCCACTTCCATTCCCCTCTTTCTCCTTGTTAACAAAACCCTGGAATTGGTCAGTTACCCATGACCAAAGATGACCTCACCCAGCTTGGGGTGAATTCTAATTAGTCTAATCTAATAATTTATGCTTTGATTTTTCAGGGTTAGGCAAGTGAACCAGATGAGATCAATGAGGTTCTAGAGGGGACTTCAAGAACTATTTTCTAGCTCTTGATAAGGAGACACTGGAGAGATGTGCCTTTTGGCCCCCTAGCTACTCAGTCTTTACCTAACATCTAGAACATTTTACAACAATAAAGGGAGCTAATCTGTTGGCAAAGATAAAACATTGATGATGGTGAAACAGAGAGAGGAAATAACCTGGTTCTTTGCTGACATTTTTCTTAATGATTATAATTCATGTGGTCCAGTTCTACACCTTTTGTTATGAGAGACAATGTATTTCCTTATTTGTAGAGCATATTTGAGATGGCCAAAGGCATCACAACTAATGCATGCAGATACAATTCACAACCTTATAATTAGTTACAAAATTTTAGGATTGAAAGCAATCTTAATATTTAACTGAAGAAAAAGAAAATATTAAAATAAAGATAGGCATTTCTTTTCTGGTCAAGATGGCGGAGTAGGTAAATGTTGTGCTTAACTTCTGTCATGACCACATCAAAATTACAACCAAACTGCAGAACAACCATCACTGAGAATCACCTGAAGTCTTGTTGAACCAAAGCCTCCCAACTAAAGACATGCAGAAGAAGCCACCTCGAGACTAGTGGGAGAGGCAGAGACATGTAATGGGCTGCTCTCACACCTGTGTGTGAACATTAAAAATCGGAGGGATATCTCAGCTGTGGATGTCCCCCTGGAGAAGCAAGGGGTCCCAGTGCTTCACCAGGATCCCCAGCCCAGGGTTCCAGTGCCAGGGAGAGAAGTCCCCATAATTTCTGGTTGTGAAAACCAGTGGAGATTATGGCTGAGTGGGATGGAGGACGAATGGAGTCCCAGGTTCTCCTCCCCCAGGCCCGTTTATGGACTTACCACTGTAGGACTGACTCATTTGCTTTGAGCTCCAGTGCTGGGGCAGCAGTTTGAAAGACACCAGGGACATATGGGGAGGAACTGAGTTTTGTGGCTTCATGGCGAAGGCTGGAGGGCAGCATTCTCCCAGACAAAGGAGCTGGTGAAAGCCATTGTTTCTTTGTTGAGCCCTCCCCTTCCCAGCATGCAGACGCAGGCAGCCGTGATATCTGAGTCTCCATCAACCTAGATAATGCCGTTCATTCCACCAGCCCATGTGATTCTGAGACCATGCCCCTCCCAACATTCAGGCATACCCTACCTTTTTCCAGTGGCTTTTTCATAAAATCTGCCTGCCTTGATTCATGCTGCAGAATTTCCTAAAGACTCTCAAAGGTTCACAAAACCCAAAAAAGCAGCATCTGACTTTGGCATGCCTTGTACCTCTGACTGAGCAGCCTTAAGCCTGGCACTAGCGGCAGCTGGCCTTGGATTTTGGCTTGGCCTCTTGAGGCACCTCAAAGTACAGCTCAGGCAGTGGCCATCTGTGGATGGCTGTGTGGCTCATGCCAAGTAGCTCTGGGCAGGGCACAGGCTGTGGCTGAACTTGGCCTGCAGCAGGTTCCCTCCCAGATGGCTCTGGGGCTGGCAGGCCCATTGGTCACCTTTGAACAAAGCTGGAGCATCACCCAGCCACCTCCAAGCACAACACACTCAAAGTGCACACTGGGCAGGCAGTAGAGCCCTGCTGAAGCAAATCTTGCTCCATAGGGTCAGTCTCTGCACAACAGCTTCTCCACTATAGTCATGGCCAGTCCTCACAACCAATGAGCCAGAGGGTAAATCCCTCCCATTGACATGCAAACAACAATCAGGGCTCAACTATACCAAGAGGACACACACAACCCACACAGGGACACACCTGAAGCACCCAGCTCTGATGACCAGGTAGACTGCACCACTGGGTCCCACAGCACACCTACTACATAAGGCCACTCTGCTAAGACTGAGAGACACAGGAGCTCTACCTAATACATGAAAACAAACACAGAGAGGCAGCCAAAATGGGGAGACAAAGAAACATGTCCCAAATAAGAGAACAGAACAAAACTCTAGACAAAGAATGAAACAAAATGGAAACAAGCAACCTATCAGATTCAGAGTTCAAAACACTGGTTATAAGGATGCTCAACGATCTCAGGGAGAACTTCAACAAAGAGATAGGAAACATAAAAATGCAGATAGAAAACATAAAGAACCAGTCAAAAATAAATAATTCAATAACTGAAATGAAGAATACATTAGAGGGAATCAACAGTAGATTAAATAAAGCAGAGGATCTAATCAGTGATTTAGAAGGTAAGGTAGTAGAAAAACACCCAAACGGGACAGCAGGGAAAAAAAAAATAAAAAAGAACACCCCCAAAATGAGGACATTGGGACTGTTCACTGAACAGCATATTCACTGAAAGAGTTGAGACCTGGTTAATATGTACTGGCAGGAAACAGAGGAACAGTGTGAAAGTGGAATCAGGGGGTATTGGACTGGAGAGGAGATGAAATGTCAGGCTAGATAGGAGAGACTTTACTGATATGCGGCGCTTCGCCATGAATCTGCAGTTTATTCTATGACACAGGAGTTTATTCCTGCATTGACAGTATATAGCAATATAGAGGAAAATGCTTAAGTTTGCTTAGTCTGGACTCTTTCATCCTCTTGCCTGGCTAGTAATTCATATCGCAAAATGTTCCATACCTGATTTCTTCTTCCAGGTATGTTCATGCTTAAAACATATTTCTGGAAATCTTTAGAAAAAACATCTTATGACATCACCAACCACCTGAATTTCCTTTGATAATAAAGTAGTTTTATGCTATGGAAAAATAAAATAACCTGTGCCTATCTTTATTTTATTTTCATTTTTTAAGAGTTTTATTAAAATATAGCTAACATATAACATTATATTTATTTCAGGTGTACACCATAGCTATTCTACATTAATATACCTAAAGAAATGATCACCATGATAAGTGCAGCAACCATCTGTATTATATAGAACTGTCAGATTAATCCTTCAAAAGCATACATCTGATCATGTCGCTTCTTACAAACACTAGATTTCTCTACTTTGCCATTTGTCTGTCTGGTTTTCAAGACTCTTTCCCCACCAATGCTCTCAGTTTAGCTGTCCTTTTGGGTTTATCGATTCATTAAATATTTATTGAGAACGTAATATGCGTTTGAGATACAGTAGTGAGCAAGGCTGGCAGAAGGCTTCTGTTCCACTAGAGAAGACAGGCAATCTATAAACACACTAAACAATAAATATACTAATAAATTACGTAAATCCAGATTATGATAGCTATTATGAATGGTATAGACAAATTCATGCTACATAAAAATAACTAGGACAGTCATCTTTTGATAGGTGAGGAGAGACCTCTCTGAGAAGGTAACCTAGTGTTACACCTATACTCATTCTAATTTAATAAAATAAAGCAGGTCAAATAAATTCCTCTCTCATCAAGATCCTCTCTCATTAAGATCCTTTTCCTTTGATGTGTTGGAAAACCAATATCAACTTGTGGAATGCAATGCCTTGACTCATGAGGTATTAGTGTGGATTCCTGTTAAGAAATAGTTGTAAGATGAATTCTGGCATTTGAAGTGAACAGATTAATGCGTCACTTATACAGATATTATAACTGCATAAAACCAAAAAAGGCAGATCTTTTCTACAGTTGGCCCATGGGAAACAGACTACAAGAAAAGAAAACATGCTATTATTTCTCTTACCTTAAAAACAATGACCACAAAAATCTCTTCCTCCTCTAGTTTCGGCTCTCTTCTCTTTCCCTTTATACAAAAACTACGCAAAAGAATTTTCTATAATCCTTGTCTCTTCCAACTCTCTTACCCACATTGCTGCATGTAAACTGTTCATATGAAGGTCACAAATGTCCCCTGTTGCTAAATCAAGTGACTGGTTCCCTCCCTATTTTCTTGACCAGACAGCAACACTTAAATCACATACCTTTTGTCCCCCCATCCACTTGATACACTGCCTTCACTTGGCTCCCAGACAATGCCCTCACCTGTTTCTCTGAAACTCCTACTCAGTCTGCTGGTTCTTTCTCACCTCTCAGACTCTAAATGTTGGGAGTGTTCTGGTCTCAGTTCTGCTGGGCCCTTCCCTTTTTTTACCTATACTAAACTAAAAAAAAAAAAAAAAAAAAAAAAAAGTAATGCAGTGTCAAGATTTTAAATATCATCGAAATGCTGATGACACTCAGACAGGGCCTCTCTTCTGAATTTGAGGTTTTAAATCCTCCTGCCTTCCCAATGCCAAATAGGCATCACAAATAAGTATGGGTTGATTAAAGAGGGAATGAATAAATATATTACATGAATATTCCTAAGCCACAGTCCATGTGGGAGACTCAAGCTCTCAATGTCTGTACTGCACGGTTTACTACAAATTTACTCCCCAACCCATTTTCTACCTCTGATTTCTAAGTAGATGTTTTGTACTAGCATCAGAGTAAATGCTTAGTAGACTGCGGGATTCAAATTTTGGAAACAAAGCATTTAATCAACTAATCAGAAACTTTACTAAATACTACAAGTAAGGAACTTAGATTTGCTAGAACTTATGGGTGAGTGAAAAATGTATTCATTTATCCAAGAAAAATGGGCCAGGCTCTGTTCTAGATACTGGAGATACAACCTATGATAAAATAGAAAAGATCCTTACTCTCACGAAATTTGCATTATAGTGTGGCAAAAGGGAGGGGGGGCGGAGGAAGAATGAATAAACAAAAGCAAATAAATGTGCAATATGCCAAATGGTGGTAGGGCTGTGAAGAATAATAATGCAAGGAATGGAGAATAAACTGAAGGGGATTTATTTTAGATAGGATGATCAGGGACAGCCTGTCTGAGGGGATGAGGTTTTAGCAAAGGCTTGAAGAAAGGGAGGGAAAGGGCCATGCCATTTTCCTAGGAGAAGAATTTCCAGACAGAGAGCCCACGTAGGGCAAAGGTTGGAAAGAACTGGACTGCTTCGTGTGTTTGTAAAACGTAGTGCCTACTGTATAGTTCTCAACTGGTATTTGGCTTTGTTTGTTACCTTCTCTTTCCTCCCCACACATACACAATTAGGGAGATCTTTGCAGAAGGATCCAGCAAGTTCATAAACTGAAATATTTTAGTTTAAACAGGATTATATCATTTACATACTATATTCTTTTTGCTTTTTTGTATTAAAAAAAATCAATTGATTGTCTAGGTAAGAATGGGAACACATGACAGCACCAGCCATCTTAATGGAAGCATCGATCAAAACCCAGCACTGTACTGTCTGTGAATACACAATGCTGTAGATGAGCATAAACACCAATAAGCAGGCCCATTTTTGTTTCAGTGAAAAGTTCAGCACAAGATGTTTTCTTGAAGGTAGAACATTTGTCATACTGTGTTTATGACCACAACAACGGATTTGGACAGGTTCCTATTTTCCTTTCTCTTCTCAAGAACAATTTAAATTAAACTAAATCAGAGTATCTCAGATTATCTTTCCCTCTTGTAACATAAAGTATTCTATTTTGTTGTTATTTAATTTTGAGTTTCATGCTCTGGCAAGTGTTCTTTTGGTGTTGAAAACTCTTTGCGTTGAGATGCACTGTATGTAGGTTACTTGGGGTATTTAGAGATTATGACTGAAAAAACAATTAGCTCTATTACACTGCTGACAAAAGCTGTCCTCATCTTTCTGAGCAGCTCATTTTCCTAGACAAAGCATGCAGCAGACGAAAGAAGGTGCAAACTTCCTTGCCAGGCAGTGAGGTTGGCCAAATTGCACCAGCAATCAATGGATTGAAACATGGCCCAGCCAAATAATCCAGACTCCTATGTTAATAAAGATTTTTAGAAGAGATTGTTCTTTCCCAGAGAAGATAGGCTAATTCGAATAAAATATTTGAACTAGTTATTTGTATATAGAGTCTTTGTTTCTTAAATTCCTGGCTTGACTATTGTAAATGGCTCTGGCTAGTTCTTTGATTCCTCATTTCTTGCTTATGTTATACCTAAGTAAAAACAATCTGGATATTACTTCTTTATGCTGCAAGGTTTAAAAAATGAATGAATCACATTGTTGCTGAAATTCTCTTCACATATCATCTTTTGAGTTATTAAGTTAAAACAGCTCACAGTGCCCTGTAGCGATAATTATTAAACTTTTTGCCATTTTAGAAGCTAAGAAAGTAATAATTAAGAATATCCAGTAGACTTTTAAATGATAAATAGTACTTTACAACAGATAAGACGTAAATGTATATTTTAGAAAGTTAACACTGAGCATACTGAGTTTATCTACTAGGCCCTCCAGCCCATATTTTATAATAAACTCCCACTCACAAACAACAAGGCAAGTGTTAGCCATGAATATGCATTTTTAAGGCCAAATCAATAGTTTCATATGTAACTCCTTCCTGGGTTCTAAAACCATAGTGTGGGACAGGCACTGTGTACAGGGCCAGGTCATAAACTGGGAAATATTGATTTTATATTTTGTCAATTAAAATTATTTTAATTACTTATATTTACCAATAATAGTTACATTTACCAATAATACCTAACTTGTTAGGGTCTACTGTAGCATTTTAATTCCATTTCCACATTAGTAAAATATATTAAAAATCACAGAGCTTAAATAAGAAGAAAAAATAATCAGGCAATTATTAAGTTATATGGATTGTTCCAGACTTTTTCTTAATTCTGCCTATTCAAAAGGTTTTTGGCTTTGCCTGGCAGTTTCCTAACATTGTCTAGCTTTCATAGAAAAACTTGGCAGTTTTTTAAAACTCTTGTGAGATTGAATTTGGAGAAGGAAAAAGCAATACAAGAACCAAAGTCCCTGAGATCAGTCCTGGAACATGCCCTCACTTCTCACTTTCCCTGGAAGAGATTCCTGAATCTCACCCTCACAGAGTCCTGGCCATGCCCAGCTCTGACTAATCCAATCTGTGCCAGTACCCTAGCAGGTGACTGCTGGAATAAAAAAAAATACAGTCATAAGTACCTGTCTGCTTTTAAGGGGTTGTTACAAATCTCCAGTTGGGCCTCAACGCTGCCCTTCATTCACTTTATTCCCCGTCAGTAAACTCCCACTCTCACACCTTCTCTTTTTCAAACCATCAACATCTCCTTTGCAGCCTCACTCTCAGCAGATGAATATGTTTTATATTTAAAAAGTGAGGCCATCAGAAAATAATGTTTTCATTCTTCCTCTACCAAACTACCTACTTGCATCTGGACCCATATAATCTGTCTTTCTTCTGTTCTTAGAACGAACAGTTTCTGCTTCTCTACGTTTATGCATAGAATACCATTCATTGTTTCCCACTCAAGGGTTTTGTTCCTACAAAAATCCTGTATCTCATTTCTCTCTCATCTCTCTCTCTCCTCCCCACTCCCACCTAGGATATTGAAATCAGAGTAAGATGAACTATGTCTCATTTTAAAATAAAACAAAACTTCAGCTTAGAGCCCACATTGCCAACCAGCTGCTGCCTGATTTCATTGCTCTGTCTTAAAGCAAAATCCTTTGAAAATATTATCTGTTTACTGTCTCGTTCACTTCCCATTCTCTCTAGAAACTTTTCCAATTGGATTTTGTCTACACCATAATGAAACTACTTCTGCCAAGGTCACTAAAGACCTCTATATTTCCAAATGCATTGCCCAATTCTTACGGTTTGCCATACTCACTGTTCTGCAGCATTTTATAGAGTTAATCTTTCTCATTCTTTAAATGTTTTCTTCACTTGGCTCCAGGGATACATACTCTCCGGATGTTCTCCTATCTCCCAGGATTCTTCCTATCAGTCTCTTTCATTAGATCTCCCTCTTTTTCCTTCCTCCACCTTTAAATGTTGATATGCCCAGGGCTCATTCTTCCACATGGCACCTTTAGGTAATCTCAGGTCTCACAGCTCCTTTACATGTAATGATTCACGGATGGCTCCCCCGATTTATAGTGTATGAGTTTCATACTAAAAAATCCAAATGCTAATTTGACATACATAGTAGGATATCCAATAAGTATCTTACATTTTATGTACCTAAAAATAGAACTCTCAATTTCCCCTCACTCCTGCAATCATCACTTTTCAAAATCCCCAACCCTTCTCCATCATGCTTGACTTCAAGTTTTCAGGAAGTTTCAGATTTTTAGCTCTAGCTTATTATTAGAACTTCTTAGATGGCACGTCGTTTTTACTCAATGATTTCTTATTCAGAAATACATTGTCCTTTAACACTTTGTTTTATAAGAGTTAAAGTTTCTTTTGGTAGTGGGACATAACACAATGATACTCACAAGAAAGGCAGAACCATTTGTTACTTACACCTCTGACTGGGAGAAAGTTATGGTGCAGGGCCACTCAGGATTGCCTCAGGGACAAGCTAAGAGCAAACTGAAGCTTATATATGGCAAGTGGTTACCTAGATTTTGCTGTCTCTATGGAGCCTGGCTACTTGTTATAATTTCTCTGGGCTCTAGGACATAGGGGCTGTCTCTGATAGTCTAGTACTTGGCCCTGGGAAATTAGGGCAGGTGTTTAGTGGTCCAGAATGAGCACCAGATAAAGGAAGTGGTTGGCTTGTGGATTTAATCAGCTGCTTAGGAAGGGGGACTGGCCAAGTTCTAGCCAGGGCCTCAAAACTAGGTCAAGGTAGCATTAAAAGAGGAAAATAACTGTATCAAATATTTGACCTAGTATCATTCTCTCTCTCTCTCTCTCTCTCTCTCTCTCTCTCTCTCTCTCTCTCTCTCTCTCAGGTCTATATCTATATGTAAAGATGTGTTGATTATTCTCCACTGGCTCTTCTCTTGCTGTTCTGTCATCTTTAGTTTTCTATTTTGATTTGTTAAGACACTTTACATTTTTTTTTAATAGAGCACTTGAATGATAGTTTCCCTTGTAGTTTCTCAAGTATTTTTCTTCAACCCTGAAATGAAATACAATTTTAGCAGGTCTAGGGTCCTTGAACTGCACCATTTTTTCTCACAGTGGTTGGTAGCTGCTCTTCTGGCTTCCCCTGCTGTAGATGAGGATTCTGACTTTTTGTCCTGTGTCTTTTTTTTTTTCCCCCTGAATCTTACAACATTTTTGTCTTTTTTCCCCTCTCCCTTAGAGTTCAGAAATTTTACAGTGTGTCTTTAGATGTCTTTTCTCATCAATCTGGGCTGGAGCTCAAAAAGCCCATTCAATCTGTGGCATTAGGGTTTGAGTTTAGGAGAAAACATGTCCTAACATTTGCCTTTTTATTGACTCTCCTCCATTTTTCTTTTTTTCTCTTCCTGGTAGTTTTTTAAATCTTTATTAAATCTCCTGCTATATCCTCCAAGATTCTTCCCTTTTCCCTCATTATTTTGTTTTGATTTCTCCAGTTTTTCTCTGTGCTTTGGAGTATTTCTTGCACTTCATCCATCATCCTGAACACACATTTGGATAGTAAGCATCCTCTCTTTCAACTCATCTCCTACATTGTTCGGTTGATAAATCATGTTGTTAATGTACCCATATCCTTTTCCTAGTTGTTTGCTCTACTTGAGTCTCTTTACAAATTACTATTTTAAATCAAATTATCATGTTTTCCCTCAGTGGCTTTACTTCTCTGGATATGCATTCTGCTTGGAATGTCGGCCATTCTTTCTTTGAATATTGGTCTCTTTTAGACAGGTTATTTTCTTTGTTGATTTGCTGAGGTTCAGGCCACAAATGGTAGCAATTCCACAGGTACTGTGTGGAAGTCAACACCATCTCTACCCTGCAATGGACAGTACAGAAATATGTGGGCTGTCATCATGCCCTGCAAAGGTCCCTAGGATAAGTTACCAAGAGTGTGGATTTCCTTATGCAGATCTCCCAGTCTTGGGAACAACTTAATTAGCAATCCACCCCTCCAGCTTCTTAGCATTTTTAGGTCTAGGAAGGTCAGTTTTCTGCAAAGGATAGAAAGTTTCTCACTAGTGCTAATTATGTGAACCCCAAAAGTACACATACCACTCTTGACCCTCCGTGTCTTTGGGCCCTGGAAGTCATTTGGCTCACTAGTTGCTCTCCAGTCCTTTAATTTGCTTTATTTTCATTAAGTCTCTTACGTAGATGTATGGTGTCTTATTTTCGCATGAGAATAAAGCCTCCATGAGGGCTAAGACTCTGTGTGGTTGGTTCATGGTTTTCTCTCCAGTGCTTGGCACATACATAGTATGTGTTCCATAAATATTTTTGGAAGTTTAATGAATTAAGGAATGAGGAGAGTTTGGGAAGAAAAAAGCAGGGTGCCTGTGGGACAGAAATGGATAGAAGTGGAAAGAGTGATTAAGGGGTGTTGCTGTGGAGTACATGCATTGAAAAAATGTCACCAAAGTATGTGAACAATGTTGAAATTTCTTGAGGTTGTTTGTCTCTTTCTCTCTACAACATTCCTCTGTGGACCTTGGCTTTAATAGGGCCACTGATACAATTAAATTGATTTGATTATCTTTATATGGTTAGTATATGATTTTAAGTGTAAAAATAAAAAAGAATGTACTGTATTTATATCTGTAATCAATCAGTGCTAATGAGAAACTTTCATATGGTGACATTATTAAATCATAGATTTGATTTGAAACTTCAGAACATTTGGGAGTAGACATAGCCAGCCTTAGTATATAATCACATTAGTGAGCTACATATGTGCAGTTATATGCCTTGGTTTTAAAGCACACTAGAAAATATCCAACTTTTAAAATCTGCCTTAGATGAGATTAAGTTAAAGGATTTATATGGATAAAAGAATATTTAAAACAGTTAGTTTTCTAAATCATTTGCATAAATTCTATAATTCTGTGAATTGATTAAATTTTACTTAACATGTGGCTAGAGAAAAAGGAGAGAGAGAGAAGGAAGGAATAAAGGAAGGGAAGAAAGGTGACATATGATCAAATGAATTTGGTGTGTGTCTGTGGTGTGGTGTGCATTCACATATATATATATATATATATATATATATATATATATATATATATGTTTGAGCTTATATGTACATACATAAATGTGTATATTCAATGATGTTTACTAAAGTGAAATCTTCAGTTTAAAATGTTAAATTTGACTAAATGCAGTTACTTTTGAAATCATCTATTGTTTTAAGCAACTGAGGGATCTGGTGAGAACTTATTATTTTGACATTAAGGATGTTGAGATGCTTAGGTATTTGCGTTACACCTGCCATCGCTGTGCTACCAGTTCTGTATGATTGTCTACCTTTATAATCTGAAATATGCAAGCAATGAGCTATATCAGTGAACTTCAGCAATAAAATTGACTATATTTATTACATATTATCTACATCAATGGTGCTTAAAAAGTATGTTTATCTTTCCCAAGAATTTATACAACCATGTATATTAAGCAGGCAAATACATATATTGCTTTGAATGTAAGCCTGAGTCTTTTGTAATTTTGTCAATTTTAACTTTTTCATAAACTTGGATAGTAGTTAGTGCACTGTCATATGTAGATTTAAGAGGCATCGGTGATTTGTTCTTGAAGATGCAGGTTTTCTCCCATAAATATCTCTTTTATTCTTATAGAATAAATTGACAATAAATGTGTTGTGTGTTTCCATTCTTGTATAAAATAGAACTTGATGATTATATTTAAATGAGGGCTATGATTTCAGTGTGTGAGCAAAGTAATTACTCAGAAACCCTTTTGTAGTCTTATTCAAATCAGAATAAATATCTGACAACAATAACAGAAAAATAAGAAGACAATTTTCAACCATTCTTAGTCACAGAATAAATAGAAAGGAAAAAAATTGCTCATATTATATCTTATAATTATGTCTCCCCTACTGAGATATCCCCAAAAGGTACAATTAAAAGATAACTATTCAGAAAATAGAGGCTTAATTTAATATTGAAATAGAAATTCAATGATTTTGAGTATTCAGAAAGTAGATATGTTTCTTGGTTCTTCCTCAAAGCCATCTGCTCAATGGATAAACTCTTCTTTGAATTAAAGTAGGATTAACGAGAGACACTCTTCAGATGGAATTACATGGTCTCTGCTGAACCCAGGATTCAAAGAAACAAACTTTATGTCAGAGATATGCCAGGAGTCTTCTTTACTCTTTTTTTTTCTTTAGATTATGTGCTCTCTACTTTTAGGCATGAGATCAAAATGCATATTTAGTTATGGTTGTATATTAGTTTTCTATTGCTGCTATAAAAAAATTGCCACAAATTTAGTGACTTAAAACAACTCACATTATTATGTTCCAGTTCTTTACATCAGAAATTTTGAATGGATCTTACTAGGTTAAAGTCAAAATGTTAACAGGGCTGCATTCCTTCTGGAGTTTCTACAACACAATTTTTTACCTTCTCTTTTTCAGCTTCCAGAAGTCTCCTGCCTTGCTTGATTCATACACCCTTCCTATACTTTCAAAGTCAGCAACAATAAGTGGAGTCTTTTCCCCACGGCATATTTCCCAACTTGATGTTTGCTTTTAACTCTTATTTATAATGTTTTCAATGCCCAGATACTTTTATATTAGTATAATCACATGTATTGACACTACCAAATATTAACGAATATGTGGATTTTGCAGAATCAATGGTGACAACTGTGAGGTGTATGAGTGACGTTAGCATTCATTGTTTTTTTACACGAGCTTCCTAAGGAACTAAGTACACCAAGAAGCATAGCAACAACACTGCTGGGGCAAAAAACAGCCACTATGTTATGAGCCTAATACCCCAAGTTCAGAGTCCTGATAAGACACTGTTGGAGCACAGACCCTGCTGAAGTGAACAGAACATATTCTTTTCATAAACCTAATTCCTAATCACTAAGAATGTACCTCCTCTACTGGCTGCACAATCCAAAGTGATAATCAGTCTGCTTTACTATGTATGCAAAGAAAAGAGTCACAAAGGGAGAAATAGTTGGCTTACTGATTTTACCTGGATGCAATAGGAAGCTAGAACGAGAGTTACACACAAAGATGTGTATTTCAGGCTGCAGTGATTCTGCTCATTAATAAATATGGGCCAATCAATGCCTTGGAATATAATTGAGGAATGGAAAAAGTGATAGGAGGAAAGAACAGAGAGCATCTCACCTTACGAAAAGATCAACGATTTAAGAGAACTTATAAAATTTCAAGCTTTGTTAGCAGGAAGAAAAAATACTAGATTATGTCTAAACTCTGGAAAAAAAATTGCAAATAAATTCACTATTTAGATGCCTAAAAGAAAAAAAAAAGCCCAATTATGAAGTAATAGTCACTGAAATTATTACATATTTAATTATGGCAGATGGTATTAATGGATAATAAGCTTATTTGGAGTTACTTAAGAAGTAAACATAACATTGGACTTTACAGTAAAGAGTTTTTACTTATGTCTATTGATCTTACATCTTACATTTTTTACATTCAATATATTAAAGATAAAAGTAAACACCCACACCAACACAATAAAATATAAACCCAGAAAGACTACATAAGAAAAACAAATTATTCCTCATGGATAAATATTATACCTAGCTCCAAGATAAATATAACTATATAAATAAGTAACTAAACAAACTTGGCCTTCATGTATATGTTTAGAGAAAACAGCTCCAGGACAATACAATTTATGTACCTTTAACCGTATTTGCATTTTACATATCCCTAACATATTTGGTAGTTCTCTGAGTTGCAACTCAGAAATTAACAAATAATTTCAGTGGGCATCATCTAGGAATCTCTCCAGAGATTATTTCACTGTGTATGGGGTACACATTTAATTTATTTTCTATTTGTAGGCCATTTAATAATTTTGTGGGTTAGCAATTAATTTGTACAGAACTATTAGTAATGTAAACAATATTTGTCTATAGTAATACACATGGATTTTCTTTAGTGGAAATACAAGTAATTTCTCCCATGCAGAAAAGATAACCACAAACATCTCATTTTATTGCCCTAAAGGATATTAATCTGTTTACTATTAAATAACACTCATTTCAGTATTCACACACACGCAGGTGTTTATATCTATGAGATGGACAATTCAGCTCGCAAACTTGTTGCAACGATTTTGCTAGCCTTTTTTTTTTTTTTTTGGTATCAGAGGGATTATGAGTTATTAATTTGTACCAACTGGATAGTTAACTAAGTTTACTATTTGGAAGTGCGGAAAAGGCTGCATGAAAAAGTTGGACGACTTGAACTTTTTGCCAAAAATTCGTTGTTTCTTGCATTGCAACAATGCACCAGATCACACGACACTGTCTGTGAGAGAGTTTTTAGCCAGTAAACAAATAACTATATTGGAACACCCTCGCTACTCACCTGATCTGCCCCCCCCCCATGACTTCTTTCTTTACCCAAAGATAAAGGAAATATTGAAAGGAAGACATTTTGATGACATTCAGGACATCAAGGGTAATACGCCAGCAGCTCTGATGGCCATTTCACAAAAAGAGTTCTAAAATTGCATTGAAGGGTGGACTAGGCGTTGGCATTGCTGCATAGCTTCCCAAGGGGAATACTTCAAAGGTGACCACAGTGATTTTCAGCAATAAGGGATGTAGCACTTTTTCTAGGATGAGTTCGCAAACTGAATTGTCAGACCTCGTATCCTTCAAATTCTTTTTGAATAAGTTTTTACATCTTCTAGTTTGCTCATTAATTTCTGAATTGAATAAAATTGCTGACTTGTGCTTAATCTATATTTGCATGAGACTTACAGTTTTAACTTTCTGAAAATGATAAATCACCATATATGCACATATCAATAAAAATCGTATTGATTTGAATGGGTGCGTAATATGAGTGTTACTGGGAAGTGATTTGAGTGGTCATAATAGTTATTGAGTTTCTTTATAATAAATGCAAGGAGAACATTTTCCTCATCTCTACAAAAAAATAAATAAATAAATAAATAAATAAATAAATAAATAAATAAAATCGATAACTTTTTGCCAGACACTTTAAAGTGCAGGGCCACTTTGTGTATCCACGGGCTGTGTACTACATAATTGTGGGGCACCATTTCCACAGACTCTGCTGGGACTGCTGCCTCAAGAGCTGTACAATACTGCTGCTCTGTTAAAGTGGAATAATAACATTTATTAAACCCTTATTAAGCTGCAAACATTGTTTTAAATGCTCTACGTATATTAATTCATATACTTTTTTGTTTGAGAAGAAAGTGATAATAAAGACAGCTTAGCAGTATGGGGGAAAGTAGAATGATGTGAATTGTTTTATGAATCTAAGGAGTACAAGAAACCTGGGAAGCTGGTGACACATACTTGGACAAACAGAAATAGTATTTGTTCTTCCTAATTACCAAATAGTTTATTTATAGTATTCCAATTGTTTTCTTTTCCTTTTCCTTTTTTGTCTTTTTTTTTCTTCAAAAATCCTATAGGCAAAAATTAAAAAATAAAAATTATGGAACAATAAATGGGAACTGTAGCCAAAGAAGGAAGACTTTTTTTTTTTAATACATGCTTTCAAATTGATTAAAGCTTTACAAGAATATGGAGGCAATCTAAAATAATTTAAACAGGTAACTATACTACTCATGACAATACATGAAACCATGTTGTGTGACATCAAAGTCAACTGTCTAGAACATCTCAAATTAATTTTAGGATTCTTGACATAATGGCAAGGTAGGCCTGTTTTGCACATATCACTATGGGATTTAGGTTGAAGTACTATATTTAACAACCCTCAAGGCTTTAGAAATAAAATTAGTTAAACATTATTTTATTGAAATCATAATTGAATTTTAAGATTTGGGAAAACTTAAAGATCAGTTTATAATTTCACCCTTATGTTTAAATATCAGCAAGAAGATATTCTTCAGACTTTGCTCGTACATTTCTACTACTAAAAACAATATCACACCACTTCCTTAAAGTAATGTAGGATATCTTTAGAAATATCTAAGTTTTAATCAGTTCTTTCTTTAGTTGAGCAAACTTTATCCCTAGGTACCTCACAACAATTGGAGGGAGAAGGTTGAATATAATGCTAACTTGAGTTCTAGAAAGAGACAACAGAGGGGGAAGAAAAAAAGAAAAATCTCCATAATCGGTAGGAGAAATGAATGTTCAGATTCAGAAATGCCAGCGAACCTTAGTTAATATAAATAAATCAGATTTGTACCTAGGCACATTGTAATGAAATTGTGGAACATCAAAGACAATAATCTTAAAATCAACCAGAAAGAAAATAATTTACTTTAAAATAGAGAATCTGACAGAAAGCTGACTTCTTACTACAAAATGAAAGCTAGAAAACCATGTAATAATATTTTCAAAAGACTGAGAAGTAAAATCTGTCAATACAGGATGGTTGCACAGTGAATATGTTTAAAGCAAAAGGCGAAACAAAGATATTTGCACTTGGTGTGCACTGGAAATGTTACTTGGTAGTGTCCATGAGGACAGATGGTCCGTGAATTGAGCAGGAGCCTTGATGGGATTTCTTAAGGGATAAGTATCCTGGGATATGTCTTTTCTTGGTTATAGTTCTAATGGGTTCAGAACTGAAATGGAGAAAGGGATAGCATTTGTAGAGCCACCTTGAATCTGTCACACACAGCACAATGATTTGCATAGTATATAATTAAAATGGAATGAATATGTAACTTCAAATCTGCTGTTCTCATGAAGGTTAATACTTGGATAAAATTCATTGAACACTTTTACAATTTCCAATACTAGAGATTTAATCCACATTAACAGGTACTTATGTTTTCAGCCAGAAGATCATTTCATTATTTTTCTTTTCACCAATCATTCACTGGAAAGGGGAAGATTTTGCCAGTTGTCATTTTTCGAAAACCTCATTTTGCTAAGCACTTTGGGAAACTTCTATGCTCACTTCCTGAAAGTGCTTTGACTTTTACAGTAAAATAAAATCTGCAATAGAATATCTTTTCTTAATTAGCTAATATCTGCTGTAAAATAGGAAACCATAAAAACATAATACAGTGCACTGATAGGTCTACTGTTCCAAGACTGTTGATCTGGGATATACACCTGAAGACACGCTTGTAAGTGTTAAAAAATGCATGAAATCTTCCCTTTCGCCATTCCAGTCTGTACATTCTCTTCGGTCCTATTTTTTAATCACATTCTTACCAACATGGAGAATATTTTTAAAGCTTCTGTAGGTTTTTAATCTGTATCCTAATTTATAACACACATCTTTCTTTGCGGGGATCTGGCTTAAGGGTGCATTCACACGGTCGCTTACATTTCCCGGTCAGCTAGGTTGCACACTACCCTTGTCTGCTTCTGTGATATTGGCATCTGCTTTTGAGCCCTCACTCTCCTTTCTGTATTCTCTTTACATTTCACTCCCTCTTCAAATCTTTGGTTTTCCCACTGAGGAGAGAAAGACTGACTTTCAAGTGGAGCTTGAGTGTTTACTACTCAGGTTGCTAAATCTCTCTTGTGAAAATGGGTTTTGCTTTCCTTTCAGTTTTCTCCTCTGTTTACAGTTCAAGGCTATCCCATGTTTACAGCCAGATAACACAGCCTGTCTTCAAAGCCAAGGGCAGAAGAGTTAAATGTATTGAGACTTCCAAGGCACTAACACGATCATGTAGAGGATTTCCTAATATAATTGGAATCATGATGCAAATATGTCATTTGTAACATGGCAAATTAATGGTTTTAAATGAAGAACACAATTTTGACGGTGTTGGAAGATTTAGAGGAGTGGTCAAGGATCCCTCCCACGGATCTCTGCCTTTGAGTCCATGTGGACTCACCACAGTCAGAGCTGATTCAGCATAACCTGAGCTGACTCAACATAGTCAATGACTCATGTCCAATAAGCAAATGCAAGCTAAACTGTATATAGGCACTCGCTATTTTCAATCTTTAACTAGATAGCTGGGTCTTTAAAAGATTCTATTCCAGTTATAAATCTGGGGTTTGAGAATTTTTTGAGTAGAGACAAATATTCTAGTGACAAAGTAAAACTTTTATTAAGATGAAATCTGGGGGAAAATGTGTAATTATGCACGTGGACAAAGTTCTACATTTATTAAATGCTTTCACACACTCCAAATCCATGCAACTTAGCCCTCTCCAGAACAGCATCAAGGTCATTTTGGGCATAGAAACACATGGATTCTTAATTTCACCAAAATATTTTTCTCATGTTATTCACCAAAATACTTTTCTCATCTTTAATTGTATCTTTCTATTATTGAATAGAATGAGAAAATTTTTAAAAATCAGTCATATTCTCACCCCTATTACATATAATTATCATATGTAATAATCATGTACACATAATTTTGTACCCAGCTATTTGATAAATATTATCAGCAGCATTTTTCTTAAAGTATATGACATTGACAACTGCTATTTTAAATATCTGCATGTGCTATCATTACTAACATGTAGGTTGTTTATAGCTTTTTTATTACTTTTATAATGTTATAGAACTCTTTAGATATGTACTTTTATCCATTTAGATTATTTCCCCAGCATGCATATCCTGAGGAGGGATGACTTATCCCAAGTGTTAACATTCTTTCTTCTCTTGACAGATATTAACTGCCACTTTTCAGTCCCAGACAACTTCACTGCACCTCTACTAACATTGGGAAGTGCTCATGAGACAGGTAAATGAATTTGACCAAAATAATGCCACATGGCAATCTTCATTCTTGGTTTACAAGGATTGAAATGTGTCCTTATATTGTTATCAAGCTCTACTTATCTTCTGTACATTTTCTGTTTATTATCTTTTTATCTATTTGTTTATATATTTGTCGCTTACCATGTTCTCTCTCTCTATACAGAGAACTCCACATAGAATATGATAAAGCATTTACTCTTGTATTATCTACAAAGGCATTTCTCAGTCTGTTTTCTTTTATATGTAAAAGTTTTAGGTGATTCTTTTTCAGTGTTGCTTCCCACCACAACCTTCAGAGATTAGACCAATATTCACATTTATTTTCTGATTTTGTTGACTGTTTTTCTCAATTATTTCCTAAATCTATAAAATTTATTTTTCAAATTAAATGCTATTTCAGGCTTGAAGATGTTATTTCTTTTTTCTTTAGTTTGTATGACCAACAGGCCAATTTGCAAAGGAACAAATCTGTGTACACAGCCCATAAAGCATTTTAAGCCAGCAGCAAAGTAGGTACCTCATCAAGATCTGCTTTGCTATCTCAACATAATTTGGTGTAAATTAATTCTTTATGCCAATGTGTTAACATTTTTTCCATTAAATAAATAAACAGAGATCAAAACACTATTTTCCTCTTTGAGGCCCAGATGGAAAATGGTTAAAGTTCAGATTAAATGTTTCCACCAGCAGTATGCCCAGCCTGTTAAGACGGGTTCCAAATCAGAGCATGAAAGAGATGGTAGACAGAAAAAATAGGAATTGCAAAGCTTACAAAAATCAATAGTATGTTATAGGCTGTGTGAGAGAAGCACAAACTACTTTGAGGTGAACTATTGAAAAGCTGTGTCTGAGGACAAATTAGCCTTACTTTTAAGAGCTAAATGACTTGGAGGTATTCATTTAATACTTCTTTATTTAGGTTAGGCCCAAGTTAGCAAAATTGAGTGGAAAATTAAGACTTGTCCTACATGCATCCATTATCCACTATGCTGTTTCTGCAATGTCCTTTTCTGTGCTTTCAGGCAATCCATTTACTTCCTTTTGAAAACAATTTTATAGGCTGACACTTCAAGAAGTTTCACTGTGCAAATTCATTCAACTATAGTGATTTCTTGACTTGATGTCGCTCTTTACATATATCAATATGCATATGTTTTCTATTTGTTATCAGGCTGTTATATTATCTTTGAATATAGTAGGAAAAAAGATCATCATTATTGACTAATTACATTGATAAATCAAGCCAAACAATACTTTCTCACAAAATATCCAGGTGCTGTTGGGTTAAGTTATTGGGATCACAATGTTTGTTTTTCTATGACTTTGCAACTATAGATTTTGTTTTAGACAAATAGATTCAGAGAGAAAAGATCATTTGTTTAGAGAAGTACCATTTATTGAAACTTGTTAAATCTGTTTTTTTTTAATGTAATGTTTATAGCTTGAGGGGATAATTAAAAGCATAATTTGATTTTCTTTTTTTTTATGAAAAAAACAATGATAAACCACTGAAATTACATTGTAAACAACTGAAATACTATTCCTTTAGATTATATCACTATCCAGAGTTAGCCAATGGTGAGCATGTTATCTTTGGTTCTAATTTTTTTTGGAATGTTTATTGTTTTCTACTAAAAAAACAAAAATGCAATGAAAAAACAAATGTTCCACCATTATTTTTGTTAAACATGAAATGTATCCTTTCGCCTGATCTTATTATGTTAAATTTAGATTCCCATTCATTGAGTTTCAAAAATATTGAATGCTTACTGTACTCTATAGCAGAGGTCTGCGAACTATCACTTGCCACCTGTGCCCTAGCATTTGTAAATTAAATTTTTATTAGAACAGTCACACCCGTTCATTTACTTATTGTCTATGGCTGTTTTCACACTAGAAAACCAGAGTGGAGTTGTTGTGACAGAATCCTTATGGCCTTCAAAGCTAAAATATTTACCATCTGACCCTATACAAAAAATGTTTATTGACCCCTGCTCTAAAAGAAAGTGGAAATTGATGGTGAATAAGATAAATGTAGTACCTGCCCTCATTAGAATAGAAGGAGATATTATATAATAACAGGAATAAGTATGATTGCAGTAAGAACTATGTAGAATACTTCAAGTGTAAATTCTCCTTTATGTAGGCTTTCAGACCATACATTTGTGGACAAATGAGAACTGTATTCGTAATATGAAATATATGAGTGTCTTGTAAAAATCATGTAGGATTTTCATAAACACAGATTGAAGAAAAATAAAAGCATTTGTTAGTTTAAATTATATTCTCGATTACATGATAAAGGTAAGGAGAAAGGGTGAATGACTATCATAGATTTTCTCTTATAATAATTATTTTATTCATCAAGTCATTTCCAAAATAGATGCTTAATAAATATTATTTGAAGGATTGAAATTTCATTTTGTTTTATATCTAGATACATATTCATATAATTAGAGATTTTTTTGGTTGTTCAGAGAAGTTATTTATAAATTCCGAATCTCTTTTACAAAGTTTTCTTAAATGGCTTATAAAAAAGATACATACAAGTGATAATGCAATAGAAATACAAAATCAGAACAAAGGAAAATGAGGATATAAATGCCAGACATGTATTCAATATAATTTTAAATTTGACTCTGAGCTTCCTCAAAATTATTTTAAAAAGGGTAACCTGATTTGTTATAGAGTTGTCAATTTGGAAGGGGAAACGCAAACCCATTGCTTAGGGAAATAGAAAACTTTCCTAGGATAAAATTATTTTAAAAAGTTACTTTTTCCTTGATAAAAATTAAACAGTTTAAAACTGTAATATAAAATTGATCTTCATTATCTCTCTTTAATATGGAAAAATAAAATATTTTTGTGTGTATTTGTGTGCATGACACAAAAATATTCTTTCACATATTTTATATTATAAATACACTTCTCATTTGTCCATAAATTTAGTCTGAAATCCTACATAAATAAAATTTATACTTTAAGTATTCTACACAGCTCTTATTATAACTATATTTATTTCTGTGATTATTTGTTTAATATCTGCCTCTAATGTTGTCAGTACACACACACACACACACTACATTATGTTGTATTAACTCTCCCACATTGAACAAAATAGTCTTATATCTGTCAATAATAGTAAGGTAGAGGGAGAACCCTGAAGTAACTAGTAAACTAGTCTTCAGTTGTATTGTACAAGTGTTTAGGGTGGTAACATTGCTGTAGATCCAACACACAGATCATGGTCGGCCTACTCTTTTAATGCTTATATTCTCCAAGATTTCAACGCTTAGGTTCTCTAAAAAGGAGAATTCTCTGGTGGCTGTAGCTTTGGAAAGATCACTTTCCCTTGAATCTTTTTTTCAGTCCAGAAAAAAATTGCTTCCAGGAATGTGATCTCCTGTTTTATTAAAACAAGTATCACGAAATTCTACTACTAGTTTGCAGTGAATATCTATCGATGGTTTAGAAATAAAATTTGTCAGTGAATCCATCATGTTTTCTGATACTTTGCTCTGCTTAACCAAAAAAAAAAAAAAAAAAGAAAGAAAGGAATAAAAGAAAACTCTAGAACAATCCCTTCAGAGAAACAGTTTCTTAATATATATATATATATATATATATATATATATATATATATATATAGACATTCCTGCAGTCCATACTGAAGATATCAAATTTGTAAATATTTTTTCTAACTTTACTTTTTTAATCATCTGTTCTTTCTTGTAGTAAACCAAATGTGCTGATTTTTCTGCTTAATCCTAAAAGGGCACCATCAATATATCTTTGCATGTGAAAATACATAATTATGGAATGGTTATTTTTTATAGCAGTGTTTGTAGTAATTTAGAAGAAAAACTAAATGTGCAAAAATTGAGTATTTGTTAAACAAATTAAGGAGCACCAATATAGTGAAATTTATAGTGGAAAGATATGTATTTTTTTAAAAGACCAAAATTGGATTAACCAAAACATTAACTGTTATTAATTAGTGGGATTTTGATTAATAATTATTTTCTTCATTGTACTTTTCTGCAGATAATAAATAAATATACATTTTTGCATATAGGATTATTAATTGTTTTAATTGAAGGAGTGAATTGACTTTGGAAAATGTGGTTAGGATATATATTGATCATGGTTGTCACATAAGAGAACAAAACAAGTCTGCTTGAGAAAATGCCATTCATGTGTTTGCTTGTAGGAATGAGGAGGCAGGGTGTAAAAGGAATGAAGTGGGGGTGAGGGAAGAGAGGGAATTCGTTCACATAATCTCAGAATACTGTATGTGCTACAGCATAAACTTCTTGTCAATTCTCAGAAGTTTAAACAAGTTATCAAGGTGGTAAAATTCTTAGTGAGTTTATGCTTGTGTAGAAACTGGTCAAGAGGGTTAAGTTTTAAATCTGGACTGCCAGAGGTGAAACTGAAGCAATATATGAGGGTTCAGGGGCCAAGACTAGAGGAGATCCACAAGGACACAAGAATTAAGTAAAATTATGGGGGAAGATTAGAATCTCCTCACATTATAGAATTAGTAGCTCAAAGCACTCTCTTCTGACCTCAAGGTTGGAAGGGCTTCAGTCATCCCTACCTGTGTTTGGGAGCTCTTCTGAGAAACACAAACTTAAAATACACTTCCCTGCTTTGTATCAGAAGAAATCGTCATACCAGCCCAGCAGAAGTACATCGCAACGTGACTCCAAAACAGTTGACTACGTGGGTTTAAGGGAATAGAGAATAGCCCTGTATAGGTTATTAGGATTCTGAGAACACTACTAAAAAAATGGAAAATATCTGGTATGGAACTTATTATCTGGTTATTGGACTTTGAGATATTGGAAAATATCTGGTTATTGGACTCTGACACAGAATATTATAGATAAAGGTCAGTATTATATAAGCTTATAAGAGTAATGAAATTCATGAAATTTCCCCTTGAAGAAACAGGCAAAGAAGCCTTGTGCATCAAGAGATACATAATTATTTCTTTTAAAAATAAGTTTTCACTGGGAAAGAAAGGACTATGGCTGATACATGACTTCCAAATGGTCCCTGTCCAGCTTTAATCACAAGAAATAATTCTCTTGAAAAGCGTTACCTGTAATGGTTCTGTTTAGTCAGCACCATTTAGGACATTTCTCTGTGAGAAACCAGAAACATTCTATGTAGGGCTGTGTCAAAGATTGGAGAGAAGGATGTTGAGTTGGGGAAAATATACTACTAAAATATTGCAGGATTGTCAGACTTCAGAGTTGCAGAATAAAGATGGCTGGTAGAACAGTTCTAGGGACTATGCTGAAGAGTTATTCTGTGGTCACAAACTTAGAAACATGTCTAGCTCTTTCTTTGCAGAATTCCTGACCATGCTTCCATTGGTATCAATAACAGCCTCTCAGGGACTTAGACACCACACTCTCTTATAAGTAGGACAAAAGATCTCTGCATGTTGGTAAATTAAACTTTTACAACAAACCACATATAGACTCACTATAGTGAAATTACCTCAGTAGGTAGAAGGAAGAGAAACTTTAACTTCCATACAGGGGAAGACCCAGAGTAGAGTTGGAACAGCAGAATACCTTCAGACTTGGGAGCTGGATTTGATGCATACATTCAGCCTCTTGAAGTTAAATTCACAAGCAAGACCCTGACTAGTGAAAGTAAGGAGGTCTCCACCTCCAGTCAGACGATCCTCTAGAATGAGTTCTGTGACCTGGTCTGAGATTATGCCCATTCATTTGATTTTCATGTGGGGGAATACTGTGAGGAACGGGATCTTTAGGAACAATGATCACAAAGAGGATAGGGCTCCTCTGGTAAATCTCCAGGGACGTCTATATGGCGACAATGAAGACAGAAGATTGGGTCAGGGATAGGTGGGCTCTGCCACTCCCATGAGCTGGAGGTTCCCCTTCCAGACACCACTTTCCTTACATGTGGGGATTGGACAAAAGGGGCTTGGACCTTATTTTGTGAAATGGACATCGTATGTCAAAAGACTCTGAATGGGAATTTCTTTTTTCCCTCTTTTTATTCACTCTAAAGGCTCTCTTGTTTGAATCAAATACACGTGTATATGTGCAATTAATTATCAGCCACACTCATGGCCTACAGGGCACCTGGGGTGCTGCAGGTGGGAGGAATGATAGTTGCTTGAATGAGGGCTTGAATGAAGACAAGGATCATTATGGGTGATTAATGCTCAAAGAGGAAGTTAGTGAACAACAGGAAAAATTCTGGAGGCAAATACTCTACTGAGGTCTCAAAACATATCCCAGCAGAAGGCTAGATTAGAAAGAAAAGAGAGAGGCTGGACCAAGTGAGTGGAACTGTTTGTCACTGGGCTTCTTTTCTTTTACTCATCTAAGGTTCAAGAGAGCATTTGTAAAGTAAATTTGCAAGGAGCTATAACTATTGCTCACAGGAGAATGTAATGAGGGAGAAAATTGAGTTCTCACAGCTAGTAGGAAAAAGCAACTTAGGGATCAAGCTGCCTTTGTTTGGAACATGCCTTGATTAGACCACATAGGTAAATGGGTGTCTGCGGGGCATGGATATGACCCAGTATTAGGATTTCAGAGATAGGAAGAGCTACAAGAGCAGCAGCACAAGGAAAGAGATAACCTGCTATGTCGTATGACCTCGCCCCCCTTTCCCCCGCCAATCTCTAAACCCCAAATCTGGTGTAAAGTTATTAAGTTTACAAAATGCTTGGTATAATATTGTGTGTGTGTGTGTGTGTGTGTGTGTGTCAATTGTATGTTTTATGCCAGCCACAAACAAAGAGAAATATATAAAATGAAACCACTAATGATAACACTAAGAATCAAATATTTAGGAATAAATCTAACAAAGGGTATGCAAGAGATTTTTAATTAATGCTGCAAAATATTATTGAGAAAAATTAAAGTACTAGACATAAATAAATGGAGTATTGTGTCACATTCATATATTGGAAGATTCAATATTACTTTTCCAAAAAGTAGTCAATAGATTTAATGCCAGGCAAATCAAAATTCCATCTTTTTTCTTAAAGAAATTGGTTAACTAATTCTAAAATTTATATAAAAATGCAAAGGACCAAAAGTAGTCCTGTAATCTTAAAGAAGAATTAACAGGTAGAATATGTAGTATACCAAGTATCAAGAATAACCACAAGATTGCCACAGGGATACAAAAGCCAATTTGGGGAATATAATCAATAATGTTGTAAGGATTTTGTAGGGTATCCAATGGATACTTGTCTTATTAGGGAGACCACTTCAGGGATGCTATAGATGCCTGATCACTACGCTGTACACCTGAAGCTGAAGCTGACTAATAACGAATGTCAACTAGAATTTTATATACATATACATATATATATATATATATATATATATATATATATATATATATTCACAAGAAGTGGAGTACAGCATAAGGAATAGAGACAGTGGATATGTAAAGGCTGTAAGAGATATGCAAAGTCAGAGGGGTAGTAGATTGGGGGAGGGGGGTTTTCACTTTGTGAGGGGTATAAATGATAAATGTCTAACTATTACAGTGTTTTGTACACATGAAAATAATTTTAAAAGGAGAATTAGACCTATTATAAAGCATGGTGAATATAGATATTGGATCAAAGACAGATAAGCTGACTATGGAAAATAAACAGAAACACTGATTTGGTGATCTAATTTATAGTAAACGTAACATTTCAATGCAGGGTGGGACGGTGTATTTTTAATAAATGGTGTTGAATAACTTGATATTCACATGCTAAACAAATTTATCTTGACTCCTACTTAACACCAAAACTTATAATGAATCATAGATAATTTTTAGATCTAAATGTAGTAGGTAAAACAAAGCATTTAAAGGGAAGAAATTGTGACTTTGGAGTAAGCCAATATTTCCTTTAAAGGACACATAAAATATGTTCCACACAAAGAAAAAAGTGGCACAATAGACTATATTAAAATGAAGAAATTCTATTTCTAAAAAGTCACTATTAAGAGTTTGAAAGGGCAATGTATAGTGAGAGGAGATACTTACAATACATATGTCTGATAAATAATTCATAATGTACAAAGAACTTCTCCAAATCAATAAGGAAAGCCAGTCAATCCAACAGAAAAATAGGAAGTTCACAAGATATTCTAATGTCCTATAAACATATGAAAATGGTTCAACTTCATTGATTTTCAGGGAAATGCAAATTGAAATCACAATGAGATTCAGAAACACATTCTTCAAGCAGAGCTTAAAGAAAGACTGACAATATCAAGTGCTGATAAATACTTAAAGCAACTACAACTATCATTTATATACTGTTGTTATTGGAAGTTGGCATAAAACTCTGGTAAATTATTTGGAAGTATATAGTAAAACGGAACTCATGCATTATCTAGTTCAGTTTTAGGTACACATGCAATAGCAAGGCATAGATATGTTCATGTAAAGTTATCAACGGAAGGGTTGATGGCAGCACTATTATGTAATAGACTTAAATTAGAAATGAACCAAATGCCCAAAATATAAATGGGCATTTATGGATACAATATATAGATAAGTATGTATTAGTACAGTCACACGGTAAAATACTACACAACAAGTACATACAACATGGATTACTTTTACAAACATAATTCTCAGTAAAAAAAAAACAACAAAACTAGTCAACAAAGAATACATTCTCTATGAATCCATTTATATAAAGCACAAAAACAGACAAAACTAAATACCATGCTGCTGGTTGTCATGAAACTGCTCTGGCTAGTAACTGGAAGAGAATAAGGCAAGCTTCTGTGTGCCAGCAATATTCTGCCTCTTGACTGGGTAATGATTACATGGACGTTTTCCATTTATGAAAGTTTATGAAGTGCCACACTTATGATATGTGGACTTTTATGCATGGATATTTAAATTAAAAGTAAAGAAATAAATAAAATAAAGCTCACTCTAGCTGCTCGTGAAGAGTTTGGGGGAGGGGAGAGCAAATGTACAATTAGGAAGACCACCTAGGAGGCCATAGTCCTGGCAAGAGATGAAGGTAGCCCAGGATGGTAGCCCAGTTACAGAAAATTACAAAAAGTTTTCTAATTGACATAGCAGGCAACATAAGACTAAGTTAACTAAAGAAATGGAATAAACAGTTTTGAAAGTCAATAATTGTGCATTATAATGGTATCGATTCATCTTGCATAATTTTTCTAGTTGTTTGTATTCAGCTGCCCAGGCACCAGAAACAAAGATGCATACAGTAATTTTATACAGCAGTGGGGGTGTGGCCAGACCAGTGTGAATAAAGGACTAAGTATCAGGAGACTTTGGAGTATTGGTAAGAAAGTACTCATATTTGTCAATAAAGATTTGATTTCCTGTAATGATAAGTGTTATGGTTCCACTAGCAACTCTGCTGTTCACTTTCTATGATCTGGAGGTTTTCTGCTGGGTGCATGGGTAATCAATAACTTTTAAAAATCTAATATTACAAATGGCCCCAAGCTTATGAATTATCCTAGACTCTGCTTTTCCTCTCACATCCCATTTTTAATCCATCATCTTGGATTTCCCCTCACTGGTTGAAATTTCCCTCTACTGGTTTTTCTTAAAGGGAAAATATGATTGTAAAAATAACTGTGCTTATAACCCAGGATTTTATCATTGTATAATATAACCTCCAAAAACTAAGTTTATGACTTGCACTTTCTGGGCTCAATGTGTGGTGAGATTTCATCTTAGATCATATAGGAAACAGACTATAGCTCTTGAGCATTGCAATGAAGAATGTTTAACACTAGATTTCTGCTTTGGGCTTTTAAAACTAATGAAACAGAGATCATTCAAGCTATAATCTCCATGGAAACATTTCAGTCAGAAACCACATGACAGAGAATATTCTCATATGCAAAATTTTCTAGACGGCATATCTGAAATGGCATGCATTTCCATATTCTTTGTCCTTGTGTGAAAGCTACCCTTCTAAATTCCAGGTATGTGGAAAGTGCTCATTAAATCAAATAACTTTTATGGTGCACTTATTATTCTCAAAGCACTTTGGCAGATATTTGGAAAAATAAAATAATTCATCATATATGGTATGATCTCAATTTTCAAGAAGCCCATGGGTTTGAATGATTTATAAAAGATACAATAAAGATTTAGAGATTTTCAAAAATATGTTCTACCATGATTCCAGGATAGATGCTGTGAAATAATTGTAAACTGTGCAACATGCATTTATCAGGAAGGGTGGGAGAAATGAAAGGTCCGCTTCATGATAAGATGGTAAACTAATAGCTGCTGAGTATCACCCCCAAACATGACCCTGCTGATATCACATGACCCTGCAAGAGAACATTGATTTATATCAGAACCTAAGAGTTAAACTGCAAGAAACTGCTAATCAGTTATATGGTGATTGGGTCCTAATGTAAGTCAAGAAAATCATACTCTGGGTAGAAAGGAATGGGTGCCAAATAGAACCCCTTGGCAGCTCTTCTGATTGTGCCACCTTGGTTAGTGGAAAGGAAAATGTGATGCGGAAGGGTTAGAAATATATTGAATTTTAGAAACTCTCTGCCCCAAAGCAGATTTCACCACAATCTCTATATAGGCAGAAAGAGCCAAAGCTGGGACCTGGGTTTTTACCTCACCCTATCTCTCCACCCCTCTCACCCAACAACACAAGGGAATAGGAGTTCAAAGGACCAGATATCTAAAAATATCTGGGAAGGATAAGTACCATAAAAGAAAGACCCCAAAACAAACAGTGCACACATAATTTAAAAGCAAATTAGAAAGGAAAAAAACATATTGCCACTAGTACTCTGGCAACCCTGTTCCTCACTGGGAAGCTTCTGGACATTCTGACACAGAGATCACACCAAGAACCCTGTTCCAATACCACAGCTGATGTTTGTCTTGATTCTTTGGAGTCTATTTTAATGGATGTGGACATTTATATGAAAAGCAAACAGAAATAAAAAGAAGCTATGGCAGCTATTTTAATAGCCACTAAAATAGAATTAAGAGAAAAAAATCATAAGGAACAAAGAGGAAACTTACATACAGGTAAAAGTGATATCCCATCAAGAAAAATATTGATCATACACATTTGTGCCAAAACAAATATATAGTCTTACAATGTAAAAAGCAACACCTGACAGAATGCCAGAGGGAAATAAATAAAATTATATTTTGAGATTTTAGCTTATACTTCTTAGAAACAGATAAATCAAACAGTTGAAAAATTTGGAGGGCATCTATATCCTGATAGTCATATAGCAAGAGGCATGTATTGTTGAGAGAAAATTCATGGGGGAGAAACGTTATAGTATGCGACTTTCATGTAAGAATGTCAGGGAAATAAGGATATGTGTGTGTATCCTCATATTTGAATAGCAACACTGGGAAGGTAAACAAACAAATAAAAATAATTATTTATAAGTGGACAGAGGATCGTTAAAAAGTGATGGTTGGTTAAAAAGTACTTTCACATTCATCACGCCACGTGAAGCTCAGAATAACTCTGTTAAATAGCCAGAACTCATACTTCTGCTACCATTTCTTAGATGAAAAAACTGATATTCAAAATAAGTGAAACGGCATGTTCATGCTCACAAAACTAATCAGAGGTTGTGCAAAGTGCAAATGCACTTCTTATTTCTGCTCACTGCATCAGTCCTTAATTTATTCTTTTATCACTCATTTAGAGTACCTAGTAAGTCAGGCACTTATTAACAACAAGCAATTTTTTCCCTTGAGCAGCTCACCAGACCATGAAGTCCTCTTTCTGCTAATGCCGTACCCAAAAGAAATGCTCTTCTCCTGCCTTTACTTGTACCACTGGCAAGAAGAAGTGTGCAGTGAACGCATTAAATCCAATTCCAGGGGGGTTTGAGACCTCAGTGGGAGGCCAGAAAGCCCATTTATTCACGGGTCTAATGGTCTAGTTTTGTGATTGATGATATTACCTCACCTACACCACCCATGTGTTCTTTAGGACCATTTCATTGGATATTAGCAGCAGCATCAAGGAGAGAATGGGGAAATAAAAAAGATGGAATTCAGGTCCATCGATTTTCTAACTGTTAGTAGACCATGAATGAAAATGGTGAGGAAGCAATTGGACCTACTGACAAAATGAGGAGCTTGAACCATGTGGTGATATAAATTATTCAGCCAACTTCCCTCCCCCCCACTATTGCCACAGATAATAAAGGTGAAGATGTCTCACAGGCACATGACAATTTGCCTTGAATCTTATGTCTTTCTGTTCTTTTATGTTAAAAATTGTAAAGTCTGTCTCAAATATACTGAATTGTTTTCATGTTAAAAATCATTATTTGCTTGCCTGTTTATTTGTTTTGCTTTACATTCATAGGGCAGTGAGTGGTACAAAGAAAGTAGAAATTCTGCAAATGATAGACCTGTAGTCAATCTGAGGACTGAGGTTGGCTAACCCATATTTTTGTTTAAGATGGAAAAAGAAGAGAGAAACTATTATCAGGATTGAATGAATAGATTTTTTTTTTTAACCATAAATGAAGGAAGGATTCAAGCTAAAGCACTCTCGAGTGCACACTGCTTATAATTGGCTTCTAATGGAAGAGTCTGCCAGTTCATTTCAGACCATAACTTTTAAAATTAGATTGTTGTTAAAATAATTAATTTCCAGGGAGACCTTGCTAGTGTGGAACAAGGTTTTCACAGTATAATCTGAAAGAAATGTTTGGAACCTCTGTTACAAAGAATAGAAAATTGAATTCAGAGACATCCACAGAAGCTTTATAAAAAATACTTAAAGTAATGCTTGCTTTTTTTGGTCCCTGGGAATTGCCATCAATGCTCCACTAACAGTGATTTTAGTGACAGTCATAAGCTGTTACGGTTTCCAGAATGAGCCGTTAACTATTGGCTTCTTTAAAGAAGAAGACAGCTGTTTGAAGTTGGAAAGAAAATGTGGTCCTCTACATATGCTTCTAAACATAAGTTTGTGTTGGCCAGGCAGAAAATTGCAGCCAGGTGTTTTAGAAGTAATTCCCTCCCCTCATGTAACTCAGACTGCCTCTCAGACTTCTATCTTTCTTCCAGCTGGCTCAGTTTTTCCTGTTCTCAACCCATCCTACTGAAAGACTGAAGGAAAGAGGAACAATGGGAAGAAAATAAGAATATCTCTATACAATATACTATACAAAATTTAAAACATAACAAAGTTTGCAAAGTTTAGAGAATAACATAAATATCATAACAAAGTTTAGAGATTTTTAAAAATATAATAATGCAATAGAATCAAGGCTCTGATCTTTGTAATAAAAGTCCTTTCTCCTTTCTCTGGATTTACAATTGTGATAGTTTAGTCCACTTATCTGCTTTTTAATCAAATATGACCTTAAATTACCTCTTTTTTTTTTGTATGTAATTATTTTTGTTGTAGGTTTTCTCACAGCTAAACTATAATCTCTCAGGAAGCATGAAATGTATGCCATTCCTTTTTAGCTCTCCAAGCCCTCAAAAAACTTCACATACTACTTAGCATATTCTTTATTAAAAGTGTCCCAACAGGATTAAGTATTTTGATGATAAATTTGTTTCTACTCTTTTAGTACATTTAGTATACAACCCAGGAAAGTAGATTTGCTTATAAATTTACCTGTTTATCTTATTTCCTTTCTTTCTCCTGTAGTTCCTATTTTCATTTTCTATGAAACTTCAACTTTGTGTGATAGAGGAGGAGCCAAATTGCTTCCACAAATAGTGAGAAAGTGGACTGGAAGATAAATCACATTTTCCAATGCATAAATAATGATCTGCCCCCAAAAAGTGTCTATAGAATATATATTTAAATAGTCACTATAATGCAATGTAGGAAAATACAAAACATAAATAAGTGAGAGAAGATATGAATGCTATTATTAAAAATTGAGCAAAAGAGCATATAAAGAAAGAAGAAAAGAGAGGAATGAAAATAATTCATTTGGACAAGAAGTTTGAAAGAGTTTAGGGAACTCTTTCCTTAAGAAATGGGTACATTTAGAAACAAATTAGGAAATGGGTACATATAGAAACGAATTAGAGGAAATTTAAAAGTGAGCTTTGATCATAGAGAGAGTAGAAGCCAATAAAAATGATCTTTTTAAAGGAATTGTTATAGAAAGAAGAATAATTACCTTCTTAACCCTAGAAATATAAAACTAGGCCTCATAAATTATAAATAAAACCTTATAAATCAGTCAGGAATACTAGAGAACTAAGAAAAACATACAGGTATAACATAAATAACTATTGAAAAAGAGCTGATGTTCCTCCTGAGAGAAAAATCTGAAGAAGAAAAAAAAAAAAAGAAAAAGAAAGAAAAAATCCTTCCAATAGTGGCGATATTTTCCAACTGTGAAAAGTTGAAAACATGTTTTATAACTTATAGAGGAAGGAGGAAAGTGATTCAATATTATTTAAAACAGTCAGGTAAATGTTAGCCCTTTCATTAGTGTCTTTGGAGAAAAAGTGTTCTCAAACATCATAAAATTTGCAGAACATGGTCCAATGCTCTGGACTTTATTCCCATCTAAAATATTAGCACAACTAAAGGGAAGGAAATTTATTTTTTTAAAGAATGAAATAGAGTTTAGGGAAGCAATAGGCTTCCAAAATTTAAAAAACTGTCAGCAAAGATATCATTCTTATCCACAATTATATACTTATATAATTTGATGTTGCTTTCAAATTTGAATTCCAGAAGAAATTATCACTCATGTTTTCCATGTAATTGCCAAACACTTATTGAATATTTCTTATATACAAACCAATGTGCTAAGTAGACATAGATTTATATGTTGGCAAAACTGCCTAGAAATCGAATATTGGACATCATCATTTTTTGGCATCTGGAACAGCAGCCAGTATTGTCAGTAATTGACTTAGCTATCAGGAGAGTGTAGCTAGGTGATGCTTTGAGAAGACTTCATTGAAGGAGTTGAATACTCTTCCCAAGCACTGAGGCGGTATGACTTAGATTCTCCTTAGAGATACTCATATAGAACCCGTTTAGCCCTATGCTGTCAGGGGTGGGGGTGGGAGGATTGGCTGATATTGATTCTGATCCTGCCTTAGTACAAAAACCAACATGACAGAACCTTTGATACAGGTGAGGCTCCCACAGGATCTGGACAAAAGGGATCTCTGGCTGTCCTTAGGGTGATGGATATAAATGGGATGCCTGGGCCATACCTAATAATTCTTCTATAAGACTCATACAGAGTACTCACGGGCCAAATCCATGTAGAACCCGCAATGTGTTCCCCTTTTTCCTAGTTTACACCAACATACTCTCTTTTATTAATCTAATTTTTTTATACTGTCATGAATCTAAGCTAATATTGCCTTCAATAATCAACTTACTTAAGTTCAGAAGAACAAAAGTTCCCCTATTCAGTGTTAGTAAGGAATATATCTACACATTTTTCCCATTAAAAGTCCATGTCCATTTTTTTTTTCTACTTTTATACTAATTTTGCAATATGAAGTTAAGTTTCTTCATAAAACAGATCTGTTAGGAGCATTTTCATCTAATGTAGGGGTTGGAAATCAAACAAGGAGGTGATATGCAGAAGATGATTCGAATCTCAATGGGTAAGTCAATAATTCTGTTCTGCACCCATTTTAAATTTATATGGAAAATAGATGGGAAGGAAATGATCTTCCCTATTCTAATTTCTGGGAAAATTTTCCTGGTTCTTTTAGACTGTTTTCTCATAATTTTGAATGGTTCTACATTATCAAAATGTATTTCTCATGTCCACTTATGTCAATAACTTAGGGTTCTCCTTATCCAAGTTGAAATACCTGACATGGTGAATGTTATTGTAAAAATGAGATAAAAGTATCAACAAATACCAAAATGTCTTGAAAACAAGGCGAATAGGAAGATGTTGCAAGTTATTCCAGCAAAAGCAAGGGTGGAACTGAACAAAGTCATTGATGAAAACTTAGTGTGAAAGATATAATTTTGAAATTATATGTATGGTTAGGAATATCTCAACACGTGGGAAGATTATTTTCACGCTACATATTTTTTTATCACTGGATACATTTACACCCAGTTCTGCACTGGAATGAAATGAGAAGCTCCATGATTTTTCAGCATCTTAAGTTCATAGAACATTCAAAAGTACCGTAAATGGAAACAATTATTGTTGTCTTACAAAAGTGTTTATAGAAGAAAGTTACTTTGAAGGAGGCAAAAGCCAGTACATGTGAACATATTTTCGCTGAGATATTTCTAAACTTTAATACAAAAAAATAGAATTGAAAACATTTTCTATCTAACAGAATTTGCCCCTGCAAAGAAAATAATTTCTGAATTAAAAACATTATCTATACAGAAGAGTCAATTGAAAGTATCAACAATTTCAAAGTTTTTAACCACAAATTGCTTCTTGGAAGAAAACTGGTGACAACATTATAAAAAAGATTGTTCTCATCTCCTGAGGAGAGATGCTCTCCTGAGTAAACACTTGACATATGGCAGGTATTTGAAGTTGCCATGTTTGGTTACTCCTCTGTACCTTCTGTTAAACAGAAGTGGATGCATTTCTCCCTAAAAGCTATGGGTCCTACTTTGTCCCCAGGAGCCTCTGCTCTTAGTCATTTAATTATTCCTATTTCTACTCTACCAAGCAGAGTCAGCAAAGTTTACAGTCCACAACTAATCACTCCTGCACAAAGTGATTCTTCGCCTGCCCCTACCCTGAGGCTTGTGAGCACCTGGGAGGCAATTTAAAGGGGTTCCACACATAAGATGGAGTCTACAGAGAAGGGTCATTTTTCACACTTCACATTTCCACATTTTTGATAGTACATAAACTACGCTTTGTACTGTGCTTTTTCCCCTTTTAAAACAATGTAATGCTAGAACTCAAAAAATGTTCTTTTTTGGTTGACATTTGTCCTACGTGTGATTTTTGAATCTCTTATTAAATTTTCTGTCAACAAAAGATAATTATGTGCTGATATATTCCTAAAAATGAGTCTACAACAAAGGTAAAGGCCTTCTACAAAGATTTCATTCTTCTTCCTCATCATCCCACCAGTTTTTTACCTGGAGAACAAAAAGGGAATTAAAGGAGAAACAAACAACAAAAAAAGGGTTTGATTGCTCTTGGTTGACAAAAGATGTATTCCTACATGGGTTGTAGGTGGCTCTGAGCATTTTCTGACTTGGAGGCAGATAAAGGATAGTATTAGGACTCCTCAGGAAATATTGGGGTGTGACTAAAATGAACCCTCAGCTTTAATATTTTTCTCTATAAAATAGGGATAACATGAGTTCTTACCAAATTATAGGATTGAAAATCTCAGTTGAAATGTTTCAAAGTATCTAAAGTATTACTTGATTATTTGCTGTACATATTTCTAAAAGTTAAAATAAACAATTGTGATTTCTCTCAAATATTATGAGAAAAAGTATCTCATTCCTGAAACAAACAAAAAAAACTGCCTTTAGATTTGAAAGAGGAATGATTTCCCCCCAAAGGTTCTACTGGGTACTTGTTTCTTTGACACTTCGACCACCACAGCATTTTTTAATTATTATTATCAATTGATGTTTCTCAAATTTATAATATATATTGTCCAAAGAATTGGACCTTCTTTTAAAAGCATTTTTATGTGTTATCTTTGGCACTTATATCTCATATTTACTTGTCCACTATTACCTAGAATTTTGATTTTAGCTTCCCAGGTATATGCAATGTGTTTTCAGAATTTAAGAATCAGAAAGTACATGATCACTTTTTTTTTTCTCCCTCCCTGGTAGCTTTGCTTATGAGGAGGAGATCACCTGGATTTTCCAGTTTGGGCCATAAATCCAATAACAAGTGTTTGTATAAAATTAGATAGGGAGATTTTGACACAGAAAGAAGAAAAGTGGAGGCAATATGATCACGGGGGCAGAGATTGGAATGATGCAGCCACAAGTCAAGGAATAACAACAGATTCCAGAAACTGGAAGAATAACAAATTAGTACAAGCTTAGTTACTTAAAACAACAGTTATTTACCAGTACTGCAGTCAAAATCTAACATGGGTCTCACTGGGCTAAAAATCAAGGTGTTCATAGGGCTGTTTTCCTTTTGGGAAGCTCTAGAGGAAAATTCATTGCCTTGCCTTTTCCAGCTTCTAGAAGCTGCTCACGCTGTTTGCTTCAGGGCTCCCTTCCTCCATCTTCAAAGCCATCAATGGCAGGTTGAGTTCTCGCATTGCATCACCCTGACCTCTTCTCCTGCCTCCCTCTTCTACTTTTACTGATCCTTCTGACTGTGTTGGGCACACACAGATAATCCAGGATAATCTCCCTATTTTAAGGTCAACTGATTAGTAACTTGAATTCCATCTGCAACCTTAATTCTCT
Organism: Rhinolophus sinicus; assembly: GCF_057876585.1. Classification (NCBI taxonomy): domain Eukaryota; kingdom Metazoa; phylum Chordata; class Mammalia; order Chiroptera; family Rhinolophidae; genus Rhinolophus; species Rhinolophus sinicus. Next base: position 121,677,419 of record NC_142516.1, on the reverse strand, counting down.
TTTGCCATGTAACATAACATATTCATAGCCTCTGGGAATAAGGACATCTTTGACCATCTTTACTTCTGGCTAAACATTCCAAAATTCCTCCAAATTAGAGTTCTGAGTCACCTAAAAAGCATGAGCACTTCTTTCAGGAAGTCTTTCCTACTCCCTAGTTCTGAAAGACATTTTTTTTGTGTCCTTCTGTAACACTGTACTAATCTTTGGTGCCCTTAACCCCTGCATATATCATACCATATGAAAGCTAGTCCTGTGTACTATTTTACTACCTGGAAAATTCCTCCTTCTAATTCTTAAATATTAAACTTTTTCAGAAAATCATTCTAGTGTGATTCCATTTCAATAACTCCACTATGTATTTTCTCTTTTCTTTATAATTTTCTATGACACTTAGCTCTTGCATACTATAAATGCAGATATATTAAATATATCTGACATCTGAGTTCAGTTACACCTTCTATTCACCTTGACTTATCTATTAATTATTAAGCTTCTTTAGGAAATGAGCAATTTTAAATTGTTACTCTGTAATAGTGTATGACATATACTCCCTACTTGTTAGCCACCAAATGCAAGGGTGTGGTTAATACTGAAAGAGGTTATGCTTTAGGAACGTAGTGATGCCTTTGGTGGAATAAAGAGTTCAGGTAAGAAAAAAAAAAAAAAATGATCCCTGTATGCTAAAAAGAATCTTCACGTGTACCAATTGGATAGCAAGTAAATATTTACCTCTTCCCTACCGGTTATTTACAATTTTATCAATAACTTACTATCCTTCACATTTATTTGTAATACATTTTTATTTATTTATTTATTCTTTATTTTTTGTCTTCCTTTGTTTTGTTTGTTTGTTTGTTTGTTTTGGTAATGCATTTTTAACCAAATTGGTTATACAGATGAGATATCCCAGAAAAAAAATCTTACGTGTGTCCCTGACTAATTAGGTCAGTGTCCCCTTTCTTACATTAAACCAGCAATCATATTTGATACACATAAAGTCTTAATTTTACTTAATTCATACAACTTTTGCTTAGTATAAGGATTTTAATAAACTTTCTTTTCAGTTTTAGATTCCTATCTTAAAGACAATAGGGCAGCTGAGAGATGCTATTGGGGACAGCAATTTATCCTTTTTCATGCTAGGCAGCCAGTATGTCTTCCTGATCCACTAACAACATATGAGATTCCCCCAAGCCCCAGATATCATATGTACATGTCCATAGTCATAGTAAAAATACAGGTAATATATCAGCTGGATTGCTGTGGCACAAAGGAGAGAGACTAATTTTCATCCCTCTGAATTAGATCAGCCTAACACAGAATTAAAGAGCTAACTAGACACTATACAAATGAGATCATCTAAAAGTACCCCTTACCTCAAAATCCCACTGTTTTGTTTCAAATGTTATCTGTGTCTCTTCTGGGTGGTTAATGTAATGCTCATGTTACATAATAATATATTGTATGGGTATATTCATTAAGGAAATGCTCACTAGCTGTTGTATCAGATAAACCCCAAAATTTTAGCAACTTGATACAATAAATGTTTATTTTTCACCCATATAAGTGTCCCTGATATGTTATTGGCTGGTAGTGCCCTATCATCCAGTAGGATGCCAAGATGGCAGAGGTTTAGCTTCCTATAACATGGTTTCTACGGTCATCTTTGGTGGTATCTTCCAGACTGTAAATGGAGGAGGGAAAAAAGATACAGATGGAGATTTCTACAGACGAGGCCTGTGAGTGGTATATACCGTTTCTTCCCAAATTTCTTTAGTCAAAAATCGGTTGCATGATCATACCTTTTGCAACTGTATTCCAGGAGGAAGGCAAGTAGGCCTGATAAATGCTATTTTTCTCTGTCACAATGGGAAAGGTAAGAGAAATATGATCTGATATATACACTAAATAATTCTAAATAATTTATCATATATATGCTAACAGGGGTAAGGTTTACAAGAAACTAGGTCCAAAGATACAAGTTTTGTAGGAAATTAGTGAAGTGATATGCTCCTGAGAAAATCTTTTTCTCCATCCTTCTCTGACACATTTAAAGTAGACAACATAGAAATATTAAACAGCTGAGACAGAGGAAGAGGTTGGCAAAATGGAAAAAGAAGAATGAAAATGGGCATTGGAAGGTTTGCTGAAAACATTTTGTTCCTGCTTTACTACGTGCCCTCCCTTCCATAGGGCAGGTGAAAGGCATCCCAAATGGTTGTGAAAGCCCATACGACAAAAATCAGTGTTTCCTTAAATGGATAAAAAGAATCAGATTTAAGACTCCCCACTGATAAGAGCTACCATGAGCACTTAGAATGAGCCAGACACTATGCTAAGTATTTTGCTTGCATTAGTATTCTTAATTTTCACAACAACTTTATGAGTTAGTTCTACTTAGGCCACTTTTATAAAAATGAAAATTGAAATTCAGAATTTGAGTTATAATATCCCACAGCAGGGAGGAGGACTAAGTGGTGGTAGGACTAAGTCATGTTAGTCCTAAATAGCCTTGTATTTCTTCTTCTGGGAATATTGGGAAGATTGAAGCTATCATACTTGAAATAATCCATAATATGGATATATACCTCATTTGGAAAAGAAGAGAATGCTATTTATCGTAAGCAAAACCTTTACTTTAAGAAAGAAACTTTAAAATGATAATAGCTTGTATTCAGTAAGAATCAAAGTACAAATAGTTTCACTTTCTAAGGAAATTTCTAAGGAAATAGGAAGATTTGAGTGCAATAACAGGAAGTTTTCGAAAAATCCAGAAGACATATTGAAACATCTTCTTCATATAACAAAGAAAAACTTAATATATACTGTAGGGGTTTAGAACAAGCCACGCCAAGATGTTCATCAGCACTATGCAGATCATTTTCAGCTAAAAGCAACCAAGACCCTGACTGAGGGCTCAAGAGAAGATTCTGCTCCCCCTTAACTATCTAGAAGAATTTAAATTAGAAGCTTGGCCCACGATAAGAGTTATCACCAGAAATGTCTTCTTACCTATCTATATGGCAGGGCAAACTAATAATTACTGAACATTTGCTCTCCCTTTAATTACCTTCTCAGGCTCCAAGGTGCCTCACCTCATCCCAAACTCAGAATATCTCATAAAACTCAATTTCCCTTCCTGTCTCTGAATTTCTCATGTATGTGAGGTTCCCATACATATGAATGTAACTACATTTGGTTATTTTCTCTTGCTAATCTGTCTCATGTTTATTTGATTATTAGACTATCCAAAAGAACCTTGAGGGTAGAGGGAAGTTTCTTCCTCCCCTGCAATACTTAAAATTTACTTAAGATAAATTTATTGCTCTGAAATAAATAATTTTATCAATTTTTACATATGTATTCCCAAATTGCAATATTAAATGGTGGAATATATATTAGATTTGCAAGGATGATTTCCATATCAGAATATCTTGACTCTGTTTTACTGAACCTTTGATTACCAAGAGGGATTGATAGAAATTGGTATATAGTTTCATATGTACTACATTTGAATAATTAATTATTATTAATATATTCATCCATGTCTACTCCCCAGAGCAGATTTCAGAACAATTATTTTAATTTTTTTGAATTACTGTTTTTGAAAATATAACATTTCTTGCTTCTCTAATAAAAAGAATGGTGGTATAACTATGAAGTGGTTTTCAACTGAGTTTATCGAAAAGACAAAATTTTGAAGACAGCAAGATACACCATCCCCCCCCCAAAAAAAATAATAAAAAAGAAAAAAGATACACCATCACAAAATATGTCATTTGGCATAAGGATTGTTTTAAACTGAAGGCAATTCAGAAGCAGCAGATACAAGAAAAACTCTGCCCCACCCATATTCTCCTAAAAGCAGGACAAAAATTGGTGAAGCTCCTTCCTCCACTATCTACTAGGAAGGACAGAAGTTAATCACCAGAGACAAATCTAGGTCCTTATTTGCCAAGAAGCAGTACCAGAGGAATCTACATGACCAACTTGACTAACTAGCCCTTATATTCCATTAGTTCCCCCATATGTTTACCTCTCTACAATTTGGCACCCTGAGAAACTCATCGTCCTTTTCCTTTTTCTTGTCACTTCTCTATGAATATATTATTCATTTGTTAAGGGGCTATATAAGTCAGTTTCTAACCACCTCTTTGAGTTGCTCATCACTGGGTACTTCCATGTTTATGTACAATGCACACATTAATAAATTTCTGGGGTTTTCTTTTTCTTTTTCTTGTTAATCTGTTTTTTTGTCTCTAATTTGCAAGGCCTCAGCCAATGAACCTAATATTAAGTACAGGAAAAAAATTTTCCTCCTCTTGAATTCAAAGACATAAAATCTAGGACCAGCGTTTCTGAACAATATTAATTTTGAGGAGAACTAGCATGATTAATGGACTTTATTACCAGAAACACATCAAACACAGCAGGACTAGATAATTTAGCAAAGGTTGTAAGTAAAGCAATTAGTGTAAAATATAAGACCCTCTCAGAGAAATGAAACCTCTTTCAGTTTGTTACTTTTCTAAAAGATGTAGAAGGTAGGAAAAACAGAAAAATATGACAGGGAAATTGAAAATGAAATTAAGAGTGTGAGACAGAAAGAACATAAATGTTTAACTCAGATTGAAAAGCCGATAGAAAGATCTAAGAACTAGGATGCTAGATAAAATACAGAATGCTCAGTTAAATTTGAAGTTTACATAAACCACAAATGTTGATTTTAGTGTAACTATGTCCTAAATATTGCATGGAACATACTTACGCAAAAACAATTATTATTATTTATTTTTTGGTTTATTTGAAATTCAAATTTAACTGGTCATCTCTATCATTCTTTGTGAAATCTGGCAACTTTATTAAGAGTAGATAAGTGACTATATCTTATTTTGATTATTAATGTTAAATTCTTATTTCCCACCTTTATATTTTAGTATGATGCTCTGGTTTAACCTTCATTTGTGATCATTTATTTCTGACTTCACTTGGTATACAGAATTTTCTGGATGTTGTTGCCACAGGATTAACGTTTTTGTAAGCATTTAGTTAAATACTTGAGCTTGGCTGTTTAAAGAAGAGAGCACGTAGTTTTACAATGTGTTATGCACAGATAATGTGTTTTTAATTGTGACTGTATTTATTGTAGGCGAAGGAAGTATTAAATGTGTTCTCATGGGTCAGTAATTGCAAATTGAGAAAGGCTTTCCCTAATCCTCATTTCTCATACCACTTTCTTTCTCTTATTTTACTCCTGTCTCTTTCTGATTCCTGGATCTTTCCTTTCCTTTTCTAGTTCTCCTTTTTCCTCTTGTCCCTAAATGTGAGACAACAATTGGAAATTCTTAGGTAAATTTTTTCCACTGTACCCACCCTGTTGACCTTTTCTGGCTGTTTCTTATTTATGTAAAGTGGCCTCTAGTCAATGCAATGAGGTCTCTAAAAATGCAAAATGCAAGACCACAAATTCTTGCTATGTTTTTGCTGGTTCTCAGCAGAGGAACTGATTACAATGTCTGTGGGTTCAAAGTCTGACAGGAGAATACTCAGAGAAAAGCATACATGATAAATTTTGCAGGGTATGTTGCTTTTGAACTGTGCCCAGGCCATTTTACAACAGAGATCAGTTGGAGTAAATACACCCTTATAAACATTGTCTATATTCCCTGTCTCTGCTTCCACAATTTCCAATCTATTCTCAACCTGCATTCCTACCACTCCACTCTCTTGCCACCAACTGAAAAAGAATTGAGTAGGTCCCAAAATCCAAAGGACACTTTTTTTTTTTAACACTATGTAGCATTTCATATTATCATTCTCTCTTTCTGAAAACAATCATCTGCAAACACTGTAGCCCTATAATACTTTTTCCTTTAAAATTATTTATGAAATAATTGTAATTGCAAAAAGGTTTAAATAATAACCTGACGAACACCTATGAGGCCACCACCTATCTTGAGATTTAAAACATGACAAATACAGTTCAAATTTTCTATACATTTCCTGACTGCAGTCTTACCTCTCTTACGCCTCATTCCCCAATCTCCAGTTTAGTGTATATTATCTATGTTTATTTTTTCAACTTTGATTACATTTGTATGTATCATTAAACAACTTATACTATTGATTTACATTTACTTAAATTTTATGTAAATAGAGGTAAACTGTATTTCTCTATAGCAACTTTTGTGATTACTGTTTTAAGTCAAAACAATATGTGATTTATTTATATTATATGTATAGCTACAGATTCATTTCTTTTTATAGTATACTCATTGTTTAAATTACCGTGTTTCCCCGAAAATAAGACCTAGCCGGACAATCAGCTCTAATGCGTCTTTTGGAGCAAAAATTAATATAAGACCATTTTTGCTCCAAAAGACGCATTAGAGCTGATTGTCCGGCTAGGTCTTATTTTCGGGGAAACATGGTAAGCTTTAGTTGACTGCACAAAAAAATCACCTGAATAACTTCCTAATCAAGCAAAGTTTATTAACTTTCTGCAGCAAAGGAGAATATAACATTGACAGTTTTTAAAGTGTTTCAGAAAGTAGAAAGCAAGGAAGGATTCTTATGGAGTTTTAGAAACTGTGCTGGGTGGATTTAGGGTGGGCCCTACAAGGCAGGAAATAGTTTGGGATTGCACAAGTTTTACAGCATTATATCTTTGGAGTAAGGATTTTGAAGAGATTGATGAGTTGGATAGTGTTGACGATAATAGAGTTATTAATTGTTAAAGCAGGATATCTTAAATGGTTCACAGGCTTATTTCCAGGAGCAGGTATTTTTTGGATAAAACTTATTTTCCTTGTTTTCAATACTGTTTAACATAGGGATATTATTAATATAGCTCCATTTTATTTAACTCTAGTGTAGGAAAGTACTGTTTAGCACAGCATGATAAAATTGTGTTTAAATTCTTATCACAATTTTTAAAAATCCTCTGTCAATTGATTGTTTCCAGTGCTGTTATGGACAGTGCTGACATACCATTTTTTTTCAAAAGGTTCAAACCCTAAACTGTAACAGATAGTTATAAGGAACAAACAAACAAAAACAAAACTATATATATATATATATATATATATATATATATATAGTTTTGTTTTTGTTTGTTTGTTTGTTCCTTATAACTATCTGTTACAGTTTAGGTTTTGAACCATATATATATATACATATATATATATGTATGTATGTATATATATATATGTGTATATATATGTATATATATATATACATATATATATATATATAGTTTTGTTTTTGTTTGTTTGTTCATTTGTTTGTTTTGTTTTGTTTTCTAATTTACTAGACAGTGAAAATTTGCTCTACAAATAGATTATTATAACTTATATTCCCACTGGGCCCTTACGAGAATTCTCTTTTCTCCACACTCTTGCCACTACTTGCAACTGTTAGACTTTCAAAATTTTCCCCAAAGTTAAACAATGTCTTATTGTGGTTTAGTTTGCTTTTCTTAGTCACTTCTTTTTTACTGTCAGTTGCTGTTCATAACTTTTGTCCAACTTTCTATTGAGTCTATTTTTTTTCTTTATTGATTGTAGATGTTATATCATTTTTTGGAAACTGATTATTTTCTGATTATATGATCATATAACAATTATTTTGCTTGTATTTTGTTTCTGTTTTATATATTTAGATGCCTAGAAAAAAATTTTAATACAGCAAAATTCATCAATCCTTTCATTATAATTTATATTTTTATTCTTTGAAGAAATATTTCCCTACAAGGAAGTTATAAAGATATCCTCCTATGTTATTTTTCTGCTATTTTTACAGGTTAGCTTTAAACATTTCAATTCTTAATTGATTAGGAAGTGATTTTTACATGATTTCATTTTTTAACATATATGGATGATGAGTTTTCTCAGTATAACAGAGAATATCTTTTCCAACTTCCTATCATATATCAAACTTCAATATGTACATTAGTCTACTCCAAGGTCTAAGCTCTACCCCATTGTTCATGCTATTTCCTACCTAAAACGTGGAGAACAGCAACAGAAAGAGGGACTATCACAACTATACCAGGTTAGACTGCCTGTGGATAAAGGGAAATACACCAGCCAACTTCCGTCACCCTGCATGGCTAAGATTTAGGTTGGAGGGATAGTAAGTGAAAAGTAGCAGGATTCCTGACCCTGACCTACCTGCAGAAAGAGACTAAGGAACAAGTTGAGTAGAATCATAGAGCAGCTGAGCTCAGTGATGACACACAAATCTGGTTCTGTAAACCTGGAATTAAAAAACTAGAATTTAAATACCATTCTCTCAGCTTCTCAATGTATCAGCCCCAGTTTGGATGCTATCATAGTGAGACAGATCCTATAGATTGTATCTCCGAGATTTTGGGAGTGGCGCTTCAGCAATACCTCGCTGCCTAGACAGGAAACCACTGCAGGGTTACACAGTCTGGGCGACTCCTCCTCACAACTGCCCCTAAGTAATGAAGACTGTTTTCTAAGGGCTTGGTAAAGAAATACTGGATGAGTTTGTTCATAAATCTGTGAGGGAAGTCAAGAGTGAATAATCGCCTCTTCTTGCTGACAAAACAGTCTTTAGTTTAAGCACCAATCTAACCTTGAGGCAAGATGTTCCAGAACAACCTCCAGGCAGAAGAGTAAAAAAATATCTTAGAACTCAGTTGCTGCATCTGTTAGGTTAACTTGGGACACTGCAGCAGTTGCAACTTCTTGGCTTCTGTGGGGTTCTGTGCTTCCAGCACTCCTTACTGCAGAGCTCAGCAGCTCGTCATGTCCCAAGGTGAATGCTAGGACCCCAGATTACTCACCTCACTCAGGTGATTTAGCTCATCTCACTTGGATTCTGCCCCAACTTGCAAGGCTTGTAGGTGGTCCAGAACCATCTCTTTTAGTCCACTGTTAGCACCAGTTTCAGTTTCAATAGTCCCTATCCTCTTGCTCATTCCTTCTCTGCTTCCCCTTTGATCCAGAAGCCTCGATGCTATTGCTTATGAGCAAATATACTGATCACTGGTCTGCTCTTCCAAGGACTGAATCAGACTATGGCGTAAAACATTAATGAGGCTCCCAATCAGCTAGGAAATGACCATGGTTCTTTATGATCATTATTATTACATTGATATGAGAGATAAGAGCAGAGTCTTAGGAGGGTTGCATAATTTGCCTAAGTTTACAACTAGTGAACTTGTCAAATGTAGAGTCAGGATTTGAACCCAGGTTTCCTGGACTTCAGATTCTGTGTCCCTTATGCTGTGCCTTCTCACCTACCATGGTGTATACTTAAATCCCCCATTTCTGTCTTCAGTCTGCAGGTTGGGTCATCTTCTGGCATGAATTCAGATGTCTCAATGCAAAGTATATGACAAATCTCTCTCAGCCAGGCCCATTCTATGCCCCATCCTGCCCTGGCCACAATAGGTGTGGTATCTTTCACCTTCCCTTCTTAGTCTGCCTTATTGATAAATTCTTGAGTATAACAAATGCTGGGAAATCAACAGTTTTCTTTGTTTTATAACATTAATTTTTATTTCTAGATTGTTCTGTTTCCAGTCTATAAAAGCTACCAATTCTGAGATTCCACTATTATTGTTTGAGAGACTACTCAGCAGTAGGAAAAAGTTTCATAACTAAGTTATCATATTTTTTTGTCTACTATATAAGTTGTAAATTGTTTTCCATTAGCTTTAATTTAATTCTGCCTTGAAAAGTCGGAAAATGTTCAGAGAGCCCAGCTGATATGCCCGGGCACCAACACTTGGGGATGGTTATGCCTCCTCAGCTAAGCAGATGCTTAAGTTATTTAAAAGCTTATTTTAAAGTTCAAATATGAAATTATTACTGCCCAGGCACCTCACCACAGTGCTTAGATAAAGGGTATGATAGGCAAGCAATGAGTGATACTTTATATGAACAAATACCTTTTTATAGTCTATTAACAATTCTGTGCCTGAACTAGTAGTTATTCCCATTATCTTCTAAATGGAGCATTGTTCAGAGGCACTGGGCTGTAATATTATGTGTTACATTACCAGTAAAGTGATAAAGGACTTGAACTATTTTTGAGTGATAGCTGGAGAGATACTATGGGATCAATGAGTTTGATGCCTAAGAGAGATGGGGAGTGGGTAAAAAGAGCTTCTCCTTTTCTGATTGCTGACTACAGCACATAAAGAGGATTGATATATTTATCGGATCCAAATAATGTCACAAAAACAGAAATCAGGGTGTAGGGGGTGTCATTTTCATAGTCTCTCTTGATGAGAGAGAGACACTGGCATTTACTGGACAAGAGGACCCAGCTGGACCAAAAGAGAGAGGGCGTTGGCTTGGACTAAATGGGACCCTAAGATCCCAGCAAGCTGAGCAGGGTCACAGGAAGCCCTCCAGGCAGGCAGGGAAGCCATACAATAATCATCATGGAGACAAACATAGAGTAATTGGGCCATGGTATGCAGCAGCAGTAATAAGAAGGCAGTTTTTTGAGGCACAAAGCCACTCAGCAGTCTCAGGAAACAGGACAAACACCAGGACTACAGCTTACTCATGATTTGAGATCATACCTGGTTGGGGGCGGGGTGAGGGATTGGGTTTCTCACATATATTCAGTCTTATTTCAAGAACTGGCCAGACTGAGTCATTAAATAACAGAGCCTATTTATTTGCTACAGCCTTCGGCAGATTATGAATAATAAACTCGGTGCATCTATATCCAGGGTGATTCTCCTGTCTACCTCTTATGTAACAGTTATATCTTATTCACTGTTGTTTTCCCCTCAGCACCTAGATATATACCTGACTATTTTGAGTGCTTAGTAAATGTATGGTGATATTCTCCTTTCGAAACTAACCTGTAAGATGGGGGTGCATATTGTTTTTGCTGCTCGTAACAGATCCCCTTAGAGAGAATGATGACTATATTCGGTAAATGTCTGTTCTTAGATTTAAAAGAGGAAAGTAAGTCTCCTTAGTCATGGACTTAATGAAAAAAAAAAAAAAAAAAAGATCTGTGATGCTCAAGCAATGACGAGGCACTGGGTGCTAAGTTAGAGCCTGGTAGGATAGAAAAAGGGTTGAGGAAAGAGGTACAGAGCTGAGAAGCAAAGGAGAAGTAAGATTTTCTCAGTGGTGGGGGACATCAACAACAGGACACAATATATGGTCCTGAGTTGTTCATGTTATTGGGAACTTTATCTGATTTTCTCAATCATCAGGCTTTGTGTTTGAGATATTTTGGACATAATGGAATTCAAGTGGTGTCCATAAGGAGGTAATGCAGGAAGAGAAACACACTTTTGGAACACCAGTATGATCCCTCAATTTAACTAACTCAGAAGAAGGGGGAATGGAGATCTCAGGTTGACCAGGTAGAGTGTCAGTTGTGATTGTTCACTCCAGTGGAATTCCTGGAGAGACCTAGGTCTCCCTCTGCTGGTAGGGAGAGAGAAATAAATCCATTTAATGTAAATTTAAAGGATTTGTTAATTTTACAAGACTTCCATTCCAGTGCCAGATCATGAGAACAAAAGGAAATGCTCTACACAGCTTATCTTACAACTTTGTCATTCAGTATGGACCTGGAATGCATGCATACACACACATACACACACACACACACACACACACACACACACACACACACTTCTGGAACTTAAAGAACTTCTGATTGCTACAAAAACACATTTATAATCCTTCAAAATGATGAACTCCTTAAATTAGACCCTATTGTGTACTTTCATGTTCTAAAATTATAGTTTTTAAGACTCGGGGTGGGGAGCTAGACTTTCTACACCCAAGAATTAAAGTGGACATATAGAACCCTGCCCATCATCCTTGTTACAAAAGCTTATAATAACCTCCCCTCCCCTCAGTATCACCTTTCAGTGTTGAGAAAACCTTTCCAAATGACTTCTTATGTAACACCAACTTTTAAGGTTACCCTCAATTGCTCTCACATTATTTTACTGATTTTAATAACAAGCCTGTAAGTACTTTTATTATGTCCATATACACATATGAGAAAACTGATGCTCATGAATTGATGTTTATGGAGTTTAAACTCATATGTGGTAGAACCAGCACCGAACTCACATCTGACCACGAGACCTCAAAACAGGAATTACTGGGAAGTGAAGGAGGAATCCAGCCATCATAGTCTGGGCCCAAAATTCTTTCCCTAAAACTTTCTACATAACACTGTGCCTCTTATATGGCAAGGTGTGTCTTGCTTATGCCTTTTAAGAAAAAATATGGAAATTAAAGCACAGTCTCTCTTACTAATGATGCTGGCACCTGGCAATGTCATAACATGAATTATACAATAAAGCAAGGTAATTATGCTAAAATGATTAATCAGAACTACTAAGAAACTTATATTATTATCCTATATTAAAAATTCATCCTAAAGACATGTATAATTCCAAACTCAAAATTATATCAAGCCAGACTCGCTCCCTGAGTATAAAATAGAAACACATTTTCTCTGCTTCTCTCTCACCTTCCCTTCCCAGATAGCAATAATAATAATGCTAATTTAAACATTATTAGAACTGTGCAGCCAGCTTATACAGATTATTGTCTCAGAATCTAATTTTATCACAACAGTGACACTGTGAAGTAAGAGAGTCGAGGTGTAAATATCTTATTTTAAAGATGAAATGTTTAGAATGGAAAGTGGCATTGCCTTGCTTAATCTCACACCACGTGTTATGGACAGAAGGTTTCAATCCAGATTTTGTGACCTGCTCTAACGTGCTGTGAAGCAAAGAGGAGTAGCCCTTTCACCTTAAACAAACCCACGATGGAGCTAAATGAAACGGATGTCTGGTATCATGCATCACCAGTTTGTCAAGACTGCAGATAACCAGCTTTTCTTCTAGCCACCATCGTCACTAGATACTGTTTCCCATTCTATGGTTTTACAATGACTCCCAGATGCCTCTTAAATCCACTTAAAAACTGAATTGGAGCAACTGGTTTGTTTTCAGCCCTTAGTGTTCTACTTAGGTTATTCAAGTTTTATCCTTTTATGGCACTGCTTATAAAAACTTCCTCTGTGCGAAACCACATTCTTTTCCTTTAGATCATAAGCACTTCCGAAGAAGGGCTCAACATTCTTCCCTTTCCAACTTCTTGTTTCCAACTTCTCTCGAACTTTCCAATTTCCACAGCCTCATTGGCATGTATACTGTGTCAGGTGCTGGTTTACTGACTTAAAAAGCATGTGGCTTGGATTAAGACCTTGGCTGGTATTCTCTAGGACCAGCCAGTTTTAGTCTAACAGCTTTTTAATGAAACCCCAGGCCTTTCTAGGAGAGGAGAAAGTTAAGAAAAACTGGAGAGAGGAAAGAGCTGGTGGTGTAAAGAGAGAAAATTACTCAGTAAAGGGACTGAAGCTTTGGGAGATGGAGGAAAGTAAATTCATCTGGGGCATAATTTTACCAATGCTTCTTGATCTGAGATTTCTGCTGTGGCTTTATTTCGGATCAGTCTGTGAAAATTCCTTTCTCTCCGTTTCTCTGGATGCCTATAGAGCTAGCTGCCTGCACTGGACAAGCCAAGTACCCCAGGCAGCCTGGGAAATGTTCCCCTCATTGTTTTTGTTTGTTGGTTTGTTTTTTAATGTTTGTTTTTTAATGTTACAAGACAATTCCTTCACTAAATTAGACTAAGATGATTCACACAGCATTTCCCTCTGCCTAAAGATCTGAATATATTAAAAGCTCCTGATACACAATAAACTTTCTATTTTAATTTATACAACACTATCACCTTTTTAACCCTAATGAAACTATAAGGTGTGGGAGTCTCAAAGTCACATCAAAACGAAAAGGACACAGTTTAGAAAAGAAAAGCAACTTCTAATTAGTTCCATTTCTTTATTTGTATTAACACCATTAAGTGTGTGTGTGGTGGGGGGGGGCGGGGGCTAGGTGGGACTAGTAAATATTAAGGTTATGAGAAAATGAATGAATTCTGTCCTGTCAGTAATTTATTTTCACCTGCAGTCCTCACATTCACGCCCTGAGTTAGGTAAGTCACATATAATCATTCCTCTTTTGTTTGCTAGGGTTTGAGGATTAAAGGCGAAACGACTTCCCTAAAGAACATGCAGCAAGCAACAGGCAGAGCCAGGACAAAAATATGGGCCTCCCCTCGCCAGCCTAGTGCACGGACCACATCCTCTGGCTCCTAATAAATGCTAACCTTTCTGTGAAATGACACCGCTCTTCTTTTCATGGAGAAGACACGTGGGAAATAATAATGAATTATTTAAGTTTTTCAACTCTACAGCAAGAGCATAATCCACAGACAGAGAACGTTACATATTTGTGCTTGATCTTATTGTGAGATAAACTTTTCTCAATGTTAATGATTAAAAGATTACAGTTCTATTTTAAAATGAAAAACACATCAAATGGTGTTCTAGCATAGGACATATATGCTCTTTTGTGTCTAAACATAAGTCAAGTTTACAGGTAGAGATCTATCACAACTATAATTTGAGTACACAGCCACTGGTAACAAACTTTTATATGGTAAATTTGTTCTCTTATATGTCTTGATTCCCTTATTACCTGTAATATGGAATAAAACTGTTTTTAAGTAGGAAGTCATGTTTAAAATATGAATATTAAGATAAAAATAATTGTCTAATACTACTACAGTCCCCAAAGACATTTTTTCCCAATTAATTTGTTACCTCATTTCTTTAGCATACGATGTTTAAAAATATCACAAATCGACCTACCTTCTAATTCAAAATTTTCAATGAATGATGAAGTGATGATTAGCAAATTTGCTGTTCCTTGGATCTCCGCCCATCTTTACTTGTTGTCCTTCCTCTCATTTTCCTTCTTCCTTCCCTCCCTTTATGTATTCTGAACTCTCTCAGGTTATTCCTTTTACCCCTCTAAACACTCTGGCAGCTGACTTGGATATATCACCAATTAGTTCTCTGAAAGTAAGCAGGACTTGACTTCCCTAATAAGCTCTTATTCAGAATAAGAGCTGTTTTCACTTCATTCTGTCATTGAACCTTTAGAAGAAGACTATTTTATGAATTTAACAAGAGAAAATAAATGAACAATTTATGTCATTAATTTTATCAGTCTTTTTAGGGGAATATTTTAAGCATGAAGAATCAAAGACTTTTTTAAAAAAATGTTTCATAGATTTGTTTGAACTTATTCGGCCCTAGGGAAGTTCTTAATGGATGTTTAACAAATATATTGCAATCTTTTTTTTTTTCTCCCTAAACTAAAATTAGTCTAGGTGTATAATTCTAAAGTTGTTCATTCAGGGAACCCCAAAGAGCTTTAAGGGTCACATTCAATTCTAGGGTTATCAAAAATAACATAGTAATTCCCTTTATAAAAATTATTATGTACTTGACATTTTTGTATAAAAACAGCACAATAGTTCGATACTTTATGTAACTCTTTTAAAACCTGGGCCCATGTATTTCAGTCTCAGCATAGCATTGCCTTCAAAAAACACAAAGTAATTAAAAACAATTCCATTTCTTTATAAACTGGAAGAGATTCTAAATATCAAGCCCACCACTGTAATTATTAAACACCCTATATTCTCCTGTCTACTTCCTAGCCCTTTCCAAGACCACTATCTCAAAGGGCAGAGTGACTCTTGCTTCGTTCCCTTCAGGATATTTGATCTTATGCAATTGTGGGTTCTGGTTGCTGATTAAGCAGTCTAAGAATCTGAAGTCAGCAGGGTGGCAATTTAAAAGGAAAGATGGACATGAACTGGGGGAGAGCAAGGACACAATGAAACCCAACAAGATGAGCTAGAACCTGCGTTAATTTCTCACTGCCTCTGACTTGGATAGTTCAAGTGGCCTCAGGAGAAGAGGGTGAATTAATTGATCATGATGCTACATGTGCACCTGGCCTAGCAGTGGGAGAAACTGAAGGAGGCTCCAGAGGGAATGTCAGGAGCTACAGGCACTGCAGTCCTGGAAACCAAGTCAGCCAGCAGAGCAGGGACAACCTGTATATGCTGTATCTGTGCCTTTATGCCTCTGAAGCGACTTTCTGAGCATAAAAAGAACTATGGCTGCTGCTAAACTCTCAGTTTCCCATTCCCAGGCAAAATGTCTTTTGTGGTCCCTAATAAATCAGAACAACTTAGGAAAGAATCCTGGGAAATGTAGTTCTAGCATAGCTACGCTAACACATTTCTAGATCCAGCACAGGGGAGGAGGCAGGGACTGACTTCAAGAAAGACTCCAAAGAAGGATAATTGAAACTTCCTTTTGCACTAAAAACATTTGCATGCTGTTAATTTAAATGGAGTAAGCAGATGTATTTACATTTTAAACAGAGTCTCCCAGAATTGTAACAATCTAATTATTCAACTTTATTTAAATGCATAGCAATCTGAGCTCCACGTTGAAATGACATTTTTGATCCAACAATTATTTGGACATATATAGTAGCAGTGGTAGGCTTGTGCCTTTTCTCATAAGTCCTGCTTTCAACTAAATTTATGAATCAGTTAAAAAAAAAGAACAAAAACCTGTCAGTACGTGAACGTGTAAAATAAACATGTTATTATTGTTAATAACCATGTTGTTAATTGTGTTATTATTGACCATATTAATATATGAGCCTGTAAAACCTCCTGCTGAGTTTTCCATCATTGCTGAAACACATCATTAACATGTTCTCTAACAGCCAAGTTATTACATATTCAGAGATCTTGATAGCTGAATAAGAGTCCTTCTTTAGAAATATGTATGGATTGAAGATTTTACAAACTTGGCACAAAGGAAATTTTCTCAACTCTCTCATTATTCAAAAAATAATTAAATTAAAATCGACTAAATAGATTACAAAGACACAAGTGACAAAAATTATAATCTTGCAGTGAAGATAAATTGGAGACATTGATGGAATGTGTTTTCATTATTACTGGCATTTGTAATCTAGACACCTTAAACTTCAATGTATTCAATTCAATACATAAGTCACTATATAATAAAATTATATTTAAAAATCTAGTGTTAAAATGGTTCAAATATATACATATAGTCAGTATGAAGGTCTTCGATGTTTACCCAGCAATTTTTTATATATTCTTTATCTTTGGACAATGTTCTTGATGCCTAAAATATTTGTTAAACTGACTTCAATGGAGCAAAGTAATACAGATCATTTGGCAATGATTTCATATATGTGAGTAAACAAAGATACATTATAAAGTGCATGTAACTCCAGCATCTTCGGCATGTGAACAGGCTCTCACACCCCAGACTTGAATTTTACACTCTTCAATTGATGATTCTCTCCCAAAACAAAACATTTCATTCAGCCATATTGGACCAGTACCTGCAAAAATCAGATACAACTGCAGTAGTAAGTGTAGTTAGTGTTTATGTTTGAGTGAAACAAAGGCATGTGTTGTTCATTATCTACTGTGTTTCCCCGAAAAGAAGACCCCGTCTTATATTAATTTTTGCTTCAAAAGATGCATTAGGGCTTATGTTCAGGGGATGTCATCCTAAAAAAAAATCATGCTAGGGCTTATTTTCTGGTTAGGTCTTATTTTTGCGGGAACACGGTATATACAAGTCCTGTGATCCCCATTATGATTCCAAAATTAATCCCCTGCCCCAGAAAACTTTACATTCTGTCAATGTGTAAAATACTAAAATACAAAGTATAAGAGCTATAACAAAAGTACATACACAGTTCTACAAAATCATAGATTAAAGAATGATTGCTTTGTTCTAAGCATTTAACAAATTGGTTTTATTTTTTTTTAAATAAGGAAAGAAATAACCTTTAATAATAATGGATATATACGATGACTTGATGATCTAAACGTATCTGTATGAGGTATATCTGAATGTAAGATATCTTGGAGTTCTTGCTTCCAGTATATTTCAGTTTACATGTCCCTGGTTTACCAAATGTATTATCTATTTTTAATTAAACTTAGACTAATACAACCAGCAAAGTGCTTACAGACTGTCCTATAAGAAGACCATGGATTATTAATCGCAAGTACACACAAACAACAAGAAAATAGCAGAACTAATGCTAGCTATTCTTTACTTATCCTTTGTCTGAACTCTTCCTCAGATGCATTAGAAGGAAAAACAAAGTCTAGCCTATCTGCAGTAGGCTACCTAGCTGATATTTATCTAAATAAACAAACTTAACTGCCACGTTTAAGATAAGAACATTATTTTATCAATAAAGAAGAAAACAATGGCTTTTTTTTTTTAAAGGAATTCATGGCTAGTAAAGGTTATTTAAAAAATGAATGCTGGAAATACTTTTCAGATATTCTCTAAAGATTTTCTAAGTATATCACATATAAAAGTTATTTCTTTTACACTTAAAACATTTAGAAACAGAACTTTTGGAAACTTCTAAATGAATAATTTCATAGGGTTTTGTTACATATATAATATTGCAAAAAACTCATCCTATTGAGTTTTCAAGAATATTTCAAGAAATTGATGATTTAGCAGCTAAATTTTAACAAATACTTTTGCAAAACTGGTGGAGGGTAAATAAATATGTTAATACTGTAAACATAATCAGTGAATCATATTTTTCATTTAGCTCAATAAAATGTTAAAAGATTCTCAGTCACAAGAACTATATAAAACATATTTGGAAATAAATTCAACTTAGAAACAGAACTCTGTGTAGCTATAAAACAGTGTTAAATGAAGACTTGTTTTTCAAAGAGGCACATATAATGTCACATATAATGACATTTCAAATGATTTTTCAAATATTCTGTGAACTCAATAAGTTAACAATATGTACATGATTAATAATATATACATTTGAACAGTAGTATGTGCACATAATATATGAAAAAACTAGCAGACATTGGGAATTTTGTAATCACAATGTGGATAACATTTGACCAAACCTTAAAGAAATGGATAGAGGTTTCCATGTATAAAAAAAGAAGTCACTCCATATAGTGGGGGAAGTATGAAAATGCTTGAGGTATTAGAATAGTTAACAGTCTCCGGGCATATGAAACAAAAAGGATACTAATGATGGAAGGACACATTAGTAAGGTTGGTTAGAAAGCTGGGACCATACTATAAATTTTTAAAAATTTTATGTTGTGAGTTACCAAAAGAAATGATATTTTCAGAACTAAATTTTAGAAGTGTGTGTCTGGCAGAAATATGGAAGAAGAATCCATAAGCCAGAAGAACAGTTACTAAGATGTCTATATAGATGTTTTCTGTGATGATTCATGTTTTTATTTACTTTTAGAAATAGACAGGAAGTTTTGATTTGCACATATAAAATAAATTGGTGCAATCACTTAATTTTTGAATAATTTGTGGCTTCACTAGAATGATCCAAATACGAGACAAAATTATATTCTGGTTTACATTATGAAGGTAATTAGGAATATTGCATTTTTCATTTAATATGATAATAATTAAATCATTAGGATTCAAACAATATTTCTGTTACAAAAGCAAAGGCTTTCTTGGACTGATTAAGTGTAAGAGTAGGAACAGTAACCTGGAGAGCACCAGTGTTTTTTGAAGTGTCTATAAGAGCGGTGAATTTTTTTCGACTTGAAATTTTAAGGCAGATAAAAAAAAAAAAATAAAGGGAATATGATCTCAAAACCAGAAATCTTTCCAAGAACACTTTTTGGTTCCCAAACTGTTCTTACCAGGTATATAGCATGGTCCCATTTGTGTTTGTGAGTGTTTATATGTGTAAGCATGTTTGTATATGTGCTTCTTTTTAAATACTGTATATAAGGTCTACACCAAATGTTTGGAAGTCCAAAAGGGCTACTACTAAAAAATATAGGCAAATAATAACAATTGCACAAAGAGTAAAACTACTCTCACGTTAACATGAAAGGGAGTCAAAATATTGGGGCATTTATAAATTGTATTTACTACATTTATGGAGACTTACAAAGTGTATAAATCTATACAAGTAAAACTTTTTCTGAATTCTGTGACTCTGTCATAATTGGGAACACGAGAATGCTATGGCTCCATGACTTCTGTACCCAGGGTACTGTGATGCTTTCACTCTACATTTTGTACATCTAGTCACTGGAGTTAGATGTTAGCAGTGCAGACTTTTTACAACCCAGGATAAAATAATTAAGAGCTGGACCTCCCAATGGTCACTATACCAGCAAGGTTATCCCCATAGAGGCAGCACAAGACAGATGTTACTTAGTCAGTTAATGTGCTGACATGTGGGCACAAGTTTTTAGAAACCACAGTAAAGGAATTCATGGATGTTAGAATACCAAAGCTGTCGAAATAATAATGAACATTTAAGCCCACACTTTGAAGAATTTACAATGTGGCGGGAAACATTCAAAGTACTTTTGATCTGTTATCTCATTGAATCCTCAAATAAACTTAAAACATTAAGTGCTTTTATAGTGCCATTGTACTGTTGAGGAAAGTAAAAATCAGAGAGAATAAGTAACTGTCCAAGGTCACATAGCTAATGAATGAAGGAGTATTCCCACCTTGTGTCTGTCTAGAGCCAGAGCCTTTAAATCAATGATTTACTGCAATCTTCTGCATTATTAGATTCGGTTGTTCAACAAATCTGTTTTGAGTCCCTGCATGAGTGAACAAAATCAAAATCCATTCTCTCTAGGACTGGCCTCCTAGTGAGGACTTCTGTTTTACGTGCATGGAACAGCTGAGGTTGCACATGTAATAAGTGGCAGAACTGATACTTGCATCTCGAACACCTAGTTCTTATTCCGGTGTTTTTTTCCACCAAGAATATATTTGTAACTCTGCTCTTTAGCTAACTGGAAAAGATTCAGACACAGTGAGCAGGTTTTCAGACACAGGGAACACACTAGGTCTTTTTACAAATGATTTTTAAAAGTTACTCTTCTAATCATTTTGTAAAATAATGCAAATTATCTCCATTTCATGAGTAAATAAACTGAGGTTCAGGAAGGATGAATGGCTTTCTCAAAATAACAGAGAGAGTCGAGCAAAACAACAGAACATAATCTCCTTTAGAACTTGGTCATATTTATTGTCTACATCGAAGCCCAAATAGAGTTATAAAAATATTTTTTGAAGATTTGTTGTTTTACTTGTATATTAATATATTTAAAACTATTGAGCCTAAGGGAAAATTTTAATATGCATTTCCCATATCCTTCCAAGTTGTTTTCTGCATTAAAAATTAATGCAAAGGTACATAAAATTAAAATTTTATCTTCATGCAAACCTCAAAGATGGAAAAACAAAATTTGTTTTTATTTCTTAGGTAACGTTATTCAAGGATTTTTTTGCTGTGGCTGTCATTGTCAGTTTTTGCCTTTGAACTATCCTTTCTACTTAGTGGAAACCTGTGCAAAATTGATGTGTATATTTTAGATATGTTTTTATACTGTAATCTATCATCTATCTATTTATCTACTTAACCATCTGTATATCTACAATTTCCTTTACAATTTCAGGGTTGTGGGAGGACAAACTGACCGACTTGCTGTTTCCAAAAGCAGACAATGATCAACGTGTTGTTCATTACTTCTGAAATTTTATGGGCTTGAGAGTATGCTTGACAGATGATACAATTTCCTCATAATCTCTTTTTTAAAAATACAGATGTTGTTATTTCTTTAAGAGATTTGCGTTTCTTGTATTCTGATATTCAGTAACCCACCACTTTCATGAAAATAAAAGTGAAGTTAATCAGATTTCATACATTAGCCAGATATGTATTAAAATGATGGGGTTTGAGATTAGCTGCTGAGTAGATATGTGGGGAAGCAAAAAATCACAAATGGTTAAAAATCTCTGGAATAATCTTTATTAAATACAGTTATGGCTGGCTGATATGAATTTGTATCACTTAAAATGTCTAATTGGGAAATACTTTTGTCAACAGCTTCTCCTTCAAGAAAAACATTATTATTTTATTTCATTTTTTTGTTGTTGTTGTTCAAAGTTGAAAATGGAGTGGGAATTGGAATACAGAATGCGTAAACAGACCATAGTTCTGGATTCTAGTTTTGTGGTTCTAAAGAAGCCACTTATTTCCCATTTTATCATCTATGCAGAATAAAAGAATGTGGCTAAAATACCTCTAAGATTTAATTTACCTTTAAACTTCTATGATTTTAAAATGCTCACACATATAAAAACTCACAAACAAATGGGACCATGCTATCTATACCTAGTAAGAGCAATTTGGGAACCAAACAGTGTTCTTGGAAAGATTTCTTATTTTGAGATCACATCCCCTTAATCTTTTTCTTTTTTATCTGCCTTAAAATTTCAAGTTGAAAAGACTCACCACTGTTAAAAACATTTCAAAAACACTGGTGCTCTCCAGGTTACTATTACTACTCTTACAATCAATCAGTCCAAGAAAACCTTTGCTTTTGTAATAGAAATGTTGTTTGAATCCTAATGATTTAATAGTTATTATTATATTAAATGAAAAAGCAAGCTCATTAGACATCCAGTTCTTAAGGATAAAGAACTTAGGACATTCTGTCTAGTGAAAAGAGACAGGCTAAGACAATGAATCTAGACCTCCCCCCACCAACCACAACAATAGCTTTGTAAATTTGGGCAAGTTTTGTGACAGATGACAGCTTTACTTACTTTCTCTGAAAAACTGGGGCTATAATACATGTTTTTCACAGGCATTGTGTGCACTAAATAAAATCATGTAGTAAGCTCTTGACAAACAATATTATTTCATACTTAGCATTGTCTTTGTTGCCATAAGTAACCAAATAAATATGTTAAGAACTCTATAGACTCTGTATCAGGTTCTGTAATGTCCAACATGTAAATATTTACATTGTAAAATGTGCAGGGATCAGTATGTATTTGACTTCTGACCCATTGATATATTTTATTTATTTTTGAGATTATTTTTACTCCCATTCACTAAAGCAGAGGTGCAGTTATATTTTTTGATCTCCTTCAGTTTATTCTTATATTTTTTAAAATTCCATTTAGAAAACTGATTATGGAATGTGAGAGGGATAATGAATCAATGATGACATTCGTGTTTAGAATTTTCTTTTGTTTTCTGCTTTCAAGTGTGAATCAGCACAAACTTCTATAAACTGAGATGACATAGAGGCTTCAGGTCCAGCTCTCACTTCCTGCATCAGCATACAGGTTCAGATATGCCCGGCTCAAATTCCCAGAGTACCACCATTTCCTGATAAAGCTCATCCAAGTTTGCTACAGGGAGACAACTGGGACAAGAGACTGGAAAGTCTGCATAGGGAGAGAAGCGACTCACTGCCCCTTTCCCGCTCCTGCAATGTCAAGCACCAGATACCTCTCAGTGCTTCCTTAATTTAACCTTTTTCTCAGGAAAAAGAAAGAACATTCCATTTTATGCGAAAGGTTCATCCAAACGGAAGAACCTATTATTTAAAGGAGCATGCTTTAAGCTTTAGTCTTATAAATCTTTTTTTTTTTTTTTTTCAAGCTGCAAGGATTATCTCTGGTAAACCAGGATTGCTATTTTAAAACCAGAAAAAATAAGGGGAGGGGAGAGGACTGTGCCTAGAAAATTGTATTCTTTCTTTAATGCGGGAATTATACAATGGGAACAAATTCAAATTTTTCCTTCTTGTTTCAATTCTACTAATAATGTATAAAGTAGTATTGATTTGATTCTTCTTACTTTCCTAAGAAATGACAAATAATTAAAATTCTAACGCATTTCTTTCTCATCCTATTTCCTCCACTCATATTTCTAAGTTTCCTTTCCTGTCTCTATTCTGCATTCCAAATGGCTTGCTTTGTTTACCCCTGAGTGAAACGGTAAATTTAATGTGGAGGAGTGGGAAAATCAGGAGTTCAAACAGCTTTCCATAAAGAGGTCGTTTGCCATGTCTAATCCAAAATCAGCTTACAATGTAAGCCTGTTTCTTAAAATACAATGTACAATGAAGCAGATCATGAAACTTATTTCTCAGATTCTTTTTCTTCAGAACAAGTAACCTCAGTTCTATTCTTTCTCTCTGCTCATCTTGCTTTGCTATTTTAAAATTCTCATAATTCCATCAATTGTGTGGTACTGAACTCTACATAGAGAGCTGAGATGAGAACCGATCTGCTTTGGGTACAGTGGGGAGATCATCCGAGTTCCTACACAGTGCATGTCCGTCACAACTCTCTCTGTGCAGTGGAAAATCCCGTTCAACTTTAAGAGCCTTGGAACATCACTGCTGTCACTGTACAATACTGATCTGATTCTTCTACCTTTCAAAGAGGATGGAAAATACACTTGCAATTATATCGTTGGTGATGATCTCTGCCACTCTTGAGCGATGCTGTGAGGAAGGCTTTGTACTGGGCATATTTTGTATGACAACTCACTTAAGATTCAGAATAAATCTGCTGGGTTGGTATTATGATGATGATGATGATTATTATTATTATTATATTAAAAAAATGAAATTCTGAGACATAAGTACCAGATCTAAAGTCTCAACTCATATCTCCTTAGTTATCAAGCACTTAGTCTTTCCAATTCACTTCAGCAGGCACTTGAAAATGTGAAAGGAAAAACAAAATTCTGACATGCCTTGTTGTTTTGTTATAATTAATCTCTAATATAATGTATAGAATCACCAATTACCATAAATACAGAGCCTCACTAAAAACGAACATTCATCTTAGAGAAGTAGTCAGTTAGCTGAAGAAAACTGGAGAAAATCGCCTCCGTATAGCCAAAAAAAATAACCACATGAGACTAAACTCTATTGTTTCATTACTTATTTAAACAGAAAACATTTTCTTGCCAGTATTTTAAAATACTTATTTTCTTCCTTTTTACCAGTGCTTTAGACCAGAAATGTCTAGGGATATGAGCAGGAATGAATAAAAGCTGTGGGGCAAAGAGTGTTTTACTTATAAAACTAGGCCTTAAAGTTAATGCAATCTTAAAACAATAGTCTCCAACCGTGGCTTTTACCATCTGTGTTTGGGAACTTCAATGGAAAAGCAGCTTAGAAGTCTGTGATAAGGCTTCATGTACACAGAAGAAACCAAACGGGGGTACAATATCTTGTTCTCTTTCCTACCACAAGTTGTATTTTGCCGAACGTTATCAGTTTCCCCTGAATTCAGGTACATATGTTAGAGCTGTTGCTCTGAACTGGTTTTCTCTTTGTAATAGATTAAAGGTTTTACTTCAAGATATAAGAAATTAATAAACTGTACTATCAGGCTTGTTTCTTAAAGATAGAAAACTAAATGCAGAGCCGTCAACTCTTTGAATGATGTCAGCTATGAAATCACTCATCTTGATAAAAGGTATTTTAGTGTACTTTCCTCATTTTGGATTGAGCTAGTCAGCTAGTCCCCATTGATTAAATTATCTAGACAACTGGCAAACTGTATTTCATTTTGGCAACAAAAGCACATTCTAAGAATTCAGATCATCACATGCTATTTATAGAACAAGACTTTTTAGCCACCTACCAAGTGACCAAAGGTGCTGTGGATGAGAGTTATATGCCTTCTATTAAAACTGTAGCTGTCCATCTCATAGACGCTGTCATTTGAAATGTTTTATACAGTCATGTATTTAAAAATAGCCATTCATGCTATGGATCTTAGTTACCATAGAAATGGATTCTCTCCCCATACATATTGTGGAAACTCAGATTGGCAGCTTAAACTTGCTAAATGATTAACTGATTCATTCGATTCTCTAGTAGCCAAGAGTTGGGGATTTTTTCTTCCCCCTTCTCTGGAACACCACCAACAAAAAATCTAGTTTATTGATATTTATCACCTTTTCACTTTAGGAGGTAAATTTTACAGGTGCTAAAATGATTGTAGTCTCACACTTTTCAATCTGGGCGAAAAGTTCTGAAAGTGTAATCGAGATAGAATATTTGGAAATTTCAAAGAGCTATTTGGTTGTGGCCAATTATGGATATTTTCTATTTACTTTGTTTCTTCTATTTAAACCTTTAGGACACAAATTAAAAGCTAATGGCCAGAGGCTTAACCTGGGTACAGAAACTCGCAACATCACTACTCTTCAGTCTTGTCATGGCTGTTCATGAAATTGTATTATCTTTCTGGTCTCTAAAGACTTTAGAACCTGGCCTCTCATTTAAATTTGTCTCTTAAATCTGACATAGCGGATTCATTTAGGTTAAGGAATAAAGGATGGAATTGTGACCTATTTTTATATTCAGGTGTTTATCACAATGCGTGGCACATAGTTTTTACTCAATAAATTGTATAATAACATTAGTTAACAATATCTCTTATGAATTTAAGAAGTCAATCTTATCTTGTTCTAGTCTTTTGATATGATTTGACACATTCCCCTATTTTATCACTATAGATAAAATACCATTATCAGATAATCTCATATTTATACTTTTGCATACAATTTTCTCTTGCCCATATCTCTCTGGAATAATAATTATGAAATCAAGAAGGCTAAATCTTTTTTGTCTGTTTGTTTGGTAACATCAACTTCAGAGAAACCAATTATTTATCAGATTTGGACAGTAGGATAAATAAGTAGGAAATACTGACTTTAAAATGCATATATATATATATATATATGGCATATATATATATATATATGGCTATTTTTTTTCTAATCTCTTTGCCATTCAGAATTGAAACAGTTGCATATGTTTAATTATACATAAAACCTATTTTAAGGTGCCAATTTAGACCAAAAAAAAAATGAGATAGTAGAAATGTCATGGGTACACATTCAAATATTTTGTCCCCTGCAAATTTTCTTCCTAGTTATTTTAATACATTCATAGAACAGGTTACTGAGCCATCCAGTAATCAATGTTTTATCAACCTCAAACAGCAAGGAAAGTAACCTTTCCTTTTCCTTATTTCCATCATGTTCCTTAAAGGAGGAGAAGTAAAAAACAGTAGGTACAGAAACCCATGTAATTGCTTCTTTCCCTTTCAAGGCTTTTCGCTGTCCCTCAGAATGCAGGTGGTCCATCATGTACCAAGGATAGACCTCATTCCCGAAGGACATGACTAGGAAGTAAATATAAATAACCTGGCACTCTCCTCTCCAGTTCCACTGAGAAGAGAATATGAGTGAGCACCCGGAGTTGCTCACAGGCCCACAAGACCAAGCGATATAAACTGAGCTTCCCAGGATGTCATGCTTTGTCAGTAACTCACTGGTCCTGCTTTACCACTCTACTTTCCTCTGTGTTAGTACTCTCCAACTAGCCAATTGAATATAAATGAAATTTAAACATTAAAAGTTGTCTAAGAGCATATGTCACTTGTTTTTAATATCCCTTTCTTTTCATTTCTACTTTATAGGAACGGCAATTGAAAAAAAACAAAACTCCTACATAGAATTTTTCTTTCCATCCTATATGATCCCGTCTCTACTTGATTCTACCTATTAGAGAATGCCTATGCTTCATTAAAATAAAATGAAATAAAAAGTAAATAAATAACATCTTAAAACATTACCTTGTCCAAAATTAGCTCCATTATGCACATTTCGAACACCTGGGAATCCCAAACTCCTACAAATGACCAGTCCACCACGCAATTCCCAGTGGTCATCACAAACTGTACCCCACTGGCCATCATGGAAAATCTCCACTCTCCCCTCGTGAGGGCCACTACCACCAACAAGTCGAACTGTCTTAGATGGAGCTGTAACAAAAACAAGCAGGGGTTAATTGTGGTGTGTGTGTGTGTGTGTGTGTGTGTGTGTGTGTGTGTGTGTGTGTGTAGTTTCATGATGTTTTTTAAAAAAGATTTTGGCACATTTTTTTTCAGGAAGTTCAACTATTGTAATAAATTTTAAACTTTCTAGCACCACCTATTGGCAAAGAGTTTAATTGCAAACATTGCATTAGTCAAAGCTGAAGAGTAAAACCTCTGTTTTAACATTTATATAAATTACATACATGAGAACACTTCAGGGATTATATTCCAATGTTTAAAATCCAACATTTACGAGTTCTTTCAATGTTATATAGATTTTTTATAATATTTAGAAAATTTTATAACAAAATGATTCATTATTTTCTTGACACATTGACACACAAACTAGAACTCATGATCCAGTGAGTTTCAATGACATCAGAGGTGGAGAAGACATTTTATAATATCATGAACTAAAAAATAGATGACCAAACATCCTATCTTTCAGCAGGAGATGCAAGATAACTATAGTGACAACATTTATTTAGAAATAGCAAGGATGCTCCTTATTATACAGTCCCTGGATTTTTGTCCCCAAATATCTTTCCTTTTTTGAATGAGATAAAAAGCAGACAATTTTTGGAAGGAAAGAGAGAACAAGTAATCTGATGTCTTCAGGGTGCTAATCCCATCATGAGGACCCTATCCTCACAACTTCTTCTAAACTTACTTATCTCCTAAAGATCCCACCTCCAAATATTATCACATTGGGGTTTTGGGCTTCAACATATAAATCTGGTGTGGGGAAGGAGGAATAGACAAACACAAGTCAATTTATAGCACGATGCATTAGAATCACACATTGCTGCCCCATACCCAGAATTTTTGATTCACTAGGTCTTGAGTTTGTGCCTTTAACGAGTTCCCAAGTGATGCTTGTGCTGTTGTTCCAGGGACAATACTTTGAAGATTACTAACCTAGAAGATCATATTGAATATTTAAAAGAACAGGCATGTTAATCAGAAATCTCTGCTAATGCTTTTATACAATCCTTTAGCCTCATTTGTTGTAAAAAAAGAAAAAAATTGGCAGCAGATTTCTTCCAAATCTCCTACCCTTGTGTAATCTTAAAGTGGAATAAGCCCCGCCATTGAATTTTTTAGGGCTAAATATGTTTGAGCGTGCCTATACCTATTTGTCAATTAAATATTTTCCAATTATAAATCAATTACTGACACGTGACCACACTTTGTTGTTTCTTGACCATTTCTGAACTAATATAGGGGAAGAGGCCAACAGGGTCGGTCGGCCTTTTTGATGATTGAGAAAAGTCCATTCTGTCATTTTGAACAGCCTCAATCACAGCATTTTCTCTATAAGTCTGCAGGTCAGAATTTTCTCTGAATTTAGCCAGCACGTTATATGGATATAAACAATGCCTAGGATTTCTTTGGTATCAAGCTAACATATTGAGTCAGACAGATTTTTCTCCACTGGGGGATATTTGCCTCGTGCCTAACGATTTCAGAAGAGAGTAATTTTTATGTATTTTTTTTTAATGGGTAGTTGTCTCAATTGTCCTCTTAACTTTATTAATGTAAACTGTTTCCAGATTCAAATAAGATAAACACAGATAAACATTGACTATATGTTCACTGAATGACTCTTTGTATTAGTTATTACTTTGTAATTGGAGATGATAATGTATGTTAAGGACCACAGGATTCCCTATGGAGCCAAGGGATAAGATTATATTTAGACATCTACAACAGCTGAACCAACTGGAATCAGCTCAGGACTTTCTCTCCAAGTTTTGTCCAATGGGCTCTCTGTAAATTGCTTCATTCTTTTCTTTTGTTGAAAGCTGGATATTTCTTTTTCCCGGTCCACTTGATAAAACACGTCTGTTAATAACTCCTGAGTTATATTTTGCAGTCTCTTTCTCAGTGACAGTTCTAAAATACCCAATGAAGACCTTCTATGGCTTGGTTTGGGCTAGATGCCCACCATCTGTGGACTTACCTGCTTGGGTCAATGACAGGGTCACTTGCATTAACATGGTATTTGTGGCGTAGGAGTCCAGAGGCAGTTTCTTGTTCAAGGGGACTTTTGAGCAAAGACAGTAAATCCACCCCATAAAAGACATTTTAATAATCTTCGTGTATTTATTCAGTATTAATTATACTATTAATATATGGTTAGCCCTGTGTTCTTTTTCATATCTGTGGCAGTAGAGTATAACTGAAATTAAAATTACAGGAGTTAATCTGGATTTCAGTTCTGCCTCTGACACTGTTTATGAGACCTTATTAAAACATTTAACCTCTCTATGACCAAATTTTTAACTGTTAAAAAGAAAAAGAAAATTATATTTGCTCTTAGTTAAACGCATCTTAACACAACTTCTCTGTGAGAGGCATTTTCCTGGGAATAATTTGAATAAAATGCATGTCCTGCCTTCAAGGTTCATGTATTTTTGAGGTCATTATGAAAGTTGGCAGAAATAGTGCATTCTTCAAAATGGTGTACAAATAAAAGGTTTCTTTTTTTTTAAAGTTTTAGAAATTTTGAGGTTTTTATTTTGTGATGAAAGTATTGGAATGAATATATTATCTGTGATATTAATCACCTTATTCATTCAAATATATGTATTTTATAAATATATATATAATATATATAAATATATAAATGGAATTAGTGTGCGTGTGTGTGTGTGTGTGTGTGTGTGTGTGTGTGTATCCAAACATCTTATCTTTTAGCAGGAGAAACAAGATAGCTATAGTGATATTTATTTAGAAATAACAAGGATGTTCCTTATTATATGGCCCTCGGATATATATATGTATAAAATCTATATCTATTACTAATTCCATATTGAATGCTATCCTCCTCAAAGAGGAGCTCTTAACAAAATATGATTTTAGATGTGAGTTTATTTGACCTTTGTTATTTCTAAATATGATTATCTACTATTTTGAAGAAATTTTCTCCACCAGTGATAAGTAAAATATGACTCACAGGTCAATTCCAGCCTACTGTCTGTTATGGAAATAAAGTTATTGTAATGCAGCCACACCCATTTGTTTGCATATTGTCTAGGTACCCCTTTCAAGCTAAAACAGCAGAGTTGAATAGTTGTGGCAGAACACCTTCTGGCATGCAAACCAAAAATATTTACTATTGGGCCCTTTACAGAAAAAGCTTGCCAACCCCCGTTGTAGTTGAAAAAACTATAGACTAGAATAATAGAGGATTTCACTAGGGATACTCCTACCAAATGATCCCTGAAATAAATAAGATTATAATTTATCTCTGTTTTTCTCCAGTCTAACCCTTTGAGAACCACTCGGCCTCTGCACTCCTGCTCTTTTTATTTCAGTAATATTATTACTCACATTGCCCAAATAAGCCTTACTATTCTTTATTTTTTGAGCTTTGGCCCTGTCTGGAATATTCCCTTAAGTCCCCACTTCCCCCAACACCTTCCCTTCCCACACACACATACCTTCCATTTTCCACCCTCAGTCCGTGGGTTTTGGATAGGTTTTTGTCTTCCAACACCCATAGCATTACTAACCTATCAAAGCACTGTCAACTATTTTATTTTCTCTACTAGACTGAGATCCTTACAGTTATCTTTTCAGCACCTGAAAAAGTGTAGATTTTCACTTAGTAGTCAATTGATAAAGAGTTATGGGTTGAATGAATGAATGAATGAATGGTGAGCTTTTCTTGATATGCAAATTGCACTACCTAAGTGATTTAAATGGGTAAATGCTTAAAATATCAAACAGTAGAAGAAATATAATTCAGTATTTCATATGTCTCTAGAGGAAATGTAGTTTCTGCATGTAGAAGCAATAAGGGAAATCGTGAAGGAAAAGATCAATTTGACTGAGATAAACGTGAATTTTATTACGGAAAAAAACTACATGGCTGTCTACTGAGTATCCCCTAAGGCAGGAGGGTCTGGTGGGAAGGTCTGATCAGAAGCCTTACATATTCCAAAACCTGATTTTGTAGGTTTGGAAGATTTATCTCTTAGTGGCAGACTAATGTTTAACAGAATCTTGTGACTAAATGTCAATTCAATTTACGAGGAGAAATGTAATTGCCTCAGAAACTAGAATATTTGTATCTGCTTGACAAGGCCATTTTCTCCCCATGGGTAATCTTCATAGGAAGTCAAATCACAATAAGTGAATTATTCATTTAATTAATTTATTAATTTACAATGAGCTATAGCAGGGAGATTTTGCCTCTGGGACTGGCCAACAAGCTCTTTGGTTAACACATTTTTCTTTATATAATGTTAATACATTCAATCAAGTTACGTGATTTGACATATCTCTGCTCTGATTCATTGTAATTTAACTTTCTAAAGGCAATCTTATTATTCTTACTTCCTAGTTGTAGAGGGAAGAGTGTAGTACTGATAATTTTTATATGTTTTTTAAAGTCTGTATGTAAAATAAAACCATCATATAAAATATTTATTATACTAATTGCTCATTCATATTTATATGACCATAGATACCAAAATAAAAATATGTAATAGAGCAGATATTTTACAAAAGGTTTTGTAATTTAATCTAAGGAAACAGCACCAAATATAATAAAAGTTAACAAGTTCAAATATAATAAAAGTTAACAAGTTATTTTTGCTTTGTTTATTGCAGACATAGTTTTAAAAGAGGAAGTAAAACAGAAATATTAAATATCTCAGAATAAAGAGAGTTAAACTGTAGTATATACATTAGATGATAATTTTAGAAGCATTAAGCATAACTATCACAAGGATCATATACAAATGGGGGAAAAGAATGATAACATGCTATCAAGTGACTTTATTAAAATTAAAAATTGTATTTCAATTATGTAAACTAAATTGACATATAAAAAGACTAGAAGAAAGTATCTAAGCATATTAACAGTAATTCTGCACACAGGACAGAAATTGAATATGTAATATTTTTCTAATTTTATATAATTATATTATTTTAAAAACTAAGATTAATTTACTAAAATAAGTAGTCACTGGATATTCACTAATACCTTTACTGTTGTAATGTGTCTATGACTCAAGGCTGAAATTCATAAAATTAAGGAGAAAGGACAAGCACAGAATGAGAGATCGTTCCATTTATGCAAAATAACACAAAAAAATATCATCTATTGTTTATGTATGCATGCATATATATGAAGTAAATGTACAAAAACATGAATGGAGAAGCATATAAATTCCAAGATAATGATCTACCCTAGAAAAGCAAGTGAGGCAGGCATAAATAGAGCTTCAACTGCGTTAGTTAAAATCATATATATTAAAAAACAAATACCTATAGTTAATACGGTAAAATGTCAACATCTCTAAAATCCAGGTGGTGTGTACATGACTATTTATTAGCTATATGTTATAAATGTTTTTCCTTCTTTCCTTCATATTTGAAATATATTTTATCCAAAGAAGTCAACACATTCACAGACATGTTGATGCAGCCATACATGAGTCCTAAGTAGATTACAAAAGTGCCGCATATACATCTTTCCTTAAAAGTAGGGAAAAGGATATTATGAATTTGCTAAACTCTTTAGACAGGCAACATTCTAATTTGAGAAGACAAGTCAGCAAATATATGAACTCTGAGGGCTTTTTAGCCTATGTCTATCACTGTTGCTTCAATAAGGAACTGAGGTTAAATATTACTTTTAAGGAATATAATTTCACTTCAATTATCATATTGTTTACCATATGGTCATTTTTTGGTATCACTTATTGGAATTAGTATTTAGGATTAAATATATTACAATGGTAATTATTATATTTGAGTTCCAAATGTAACAAAGAAATTAAAAAAAAAAAAATCTAGTTGCAGGTTGACCTGGAAGTCCTTCAATATGTTAAATTCTTTTTTAAAGGGAATTTATTTTGTTATTTAAGATAATTATCTTAATGAGGTATTTAGCTATGAAAGCTGTGACACAGACATCAGATATTTGGAGAAATACAGAAGGTGCCAAACAAATGTATACACTTTTTAAGAAAGGAAAAAAACTATTAAAATTGTAATACTCTATGCATACCGATAACAAAATATGAATACAAGTCACATTTGACTTCTGCAATTACAAGAGGCACTCAAAGTGGTTACCATCAGCATCCAGACACTTCTGATTACGGTGAACTACTGTTTGAGCAATGTTGACCAAAGTGTCCACTTGTATCACAGTGCATGCCGTTTCACTTTCTTCCCACCAGTGTAGCCAGTTTTTTACAATATACCACATCTTCTAAGATCCCCCATAGGTAGAAGTCAAGGGGTGTTAAGTCAGGCGAACATGGGGGAAACTCATCCGCACCTCTTTGTCTTATCCATTGTCCTGGCAAATTCTCATAGAGGTAAGCACTCATGTCTCGGTGGTCTTGTGCTTCTTAAATGACACCCGTGCTTCTGCCATTTTCTTTGACTGTCCTGCCTGTCGCATGGCGACGCTAGCATTCATTTGATTAACGCCATCTTTTGAGTGACCGTCATACTACACATTGCTACCGTAGTTCAATTCAACTTTGAAAAGTAATACAAAGATAACATCTCTTAAATTATGTATACAGTTTTTTGGCATCCCTGGTAGTTTAAATTTCTCTGAAAAAATAATGTAAAATACTTTCAATCTGTTACTCTGGAAGTCAAGAGAGAAAAGTATTATGAAAATCACGAGATAAAATAAGAGGAGAAAATAAAGGGAGGGGATTTCGGTGGAGAGGGAATATGCAAAAGTATTTTGATGGCAGGGGAGAGACTGAGGAAACTGGCCAGTGAAGAAAATTTGGTGTCTAAGATACCATAGCTGGGGAATTTGAAGACAATGAAGTCTAAGGTTTAACTTCACGTTGTAAATGCTTGTGTTTATATTTTCCTCTTAGGCTTAAATTGTCAGTAAAATTCTCTTAGATCCCCAGGTGGAGCTAGGGTACTTCCTCAAATGAAGGGAGAGATGGGTGCCCATTGTTGGAGAGAGTGTGTGGAGAGAAAGTAGCACCCACGATGCCTACGTATATTGGTTTCCTAAGGCTATTGTAACAAATGATCACAGTTGTATGGCTTCAAACAACAGAAATTTATTCTCTCACAGTTCTGGAGGCCAGAAGTTGGAAATCAAAATGTTGGCAGGGCGATGCTCCCTTTGAAGTCTCAGAAGAAATCTTTTCTTGACTTTTCCTAGCTTCCAGTGGCTTCTCGGCTTGTAGTTGTATCACTCCAATTTCTGCCTCTGTCTTCACATAGTCTTCACTGTGTCTCTGTATGTCCTACTCTTATAAAAATGTCAGTCATTAGATATAGAGCCCCCCTGAACACAGTATGACCGCACCTTAGTTTAATTACACCTGTAAAGACCCTACTTCCAAATAAGGTCACATTCTGAGGTTTTAGGTGGACATGGATTTTTAGAAATACTATTAAACCCACTATCACAGAGGTAGCAGGGATGAGGAGACACAAAGGAATAAGATTTTTCTATATTTTCATCAAACTATTTTAAACAGGAATCACTGGAATTACCTTCGAACAAGAGACTGGTGCTCAAAAAATTTTATTTCAATATTAAAGAACAAACTGACCCCCAATATTTGAGGACTGCAGAACAGTTGGGTGGTAGATATTTTGGTTATATTAGAAATCAGTTAGCAAAGTCAACCATGATTATACTGAACACCCATAGTTCAACTGCTGAAGAAATAAAATAAAGATGGAAAATTTGTTGCTTCAAATTAATTGTACTAAACTCAGAAGTTACTGAGTAAATCTCACTTAATTATGAGTAAGAGTAAATTACTTCAATGTATGAAAGTTAAAAATAGTAGAAGGCTATATTTCCAGTATTTTGAATAGAATCAGTTTTTGAATTGAACCATCAGACAGGACTTTAAAATTTTGCTTTAAAAAGAGGTTAATATTTAAGATGAAAGAAAAACTTGATGTTTTAAAGAATACCCCTCTAGTTGTACAGATCTCCACAGGGATTTGATGGTTAAGAATAAGTTTATGTGAGAAAAACAAACAAAACTGAAAAGTTGAACGAGACAAGACAAACATAATATGGTTGTTAGTTTAAGTTCTCTTAGGAGTGTCATGAGCTATTAGTATAACAATGCCACTTCTACCACTGGATTTTCAAATTGCCAATAAAATTAAAATGCTTGCATTTTGAAAAGCATATTATCTTCTTCAAGGGAAAGTATTCATATATTGGGATATCTGTGATAATTGTAGAGCAATCTTATTATTTAATATTTCATTTCTAAGTGAGTCTTAGTTTCTAGAGTTACTTAGGAAAACATTTAAAAATCTATAAAGGGAAATTTTATTTACATATTTGTAGGGTGTTTAAAATTTTGCTCTTCACCTAAAACCCTAGCTTTAATCTCCATTAAGATATTAATAAGATAATTAAGTCACCCATTAAGATATTAAGCAAAGCTAATTTAGAAAACACATCATAAAATAGCAAAAATTACATTATCACTTTTTCTCATTTCTGAAAATGTAGGCCTGAGCCCAATCTCATAAAAGTTCTCATGTCCCTCTTTATACGCTGTTGAGGTATTAAAAAGTGATCTAACCTCTTTCAGCCTTCATTTAAGCATTTATAAAATAAACATAATACCTACTTCCTCGGATTGAGGTTTCAAATATCACAATATGTGAAAATAAATGTATTTTAAACTATAAAGTACTATATAAATGGTAGTGATAGAATTATTAATTATACTTTATTCTGAAAGTTATTCTAGAAATCTGTGAAATCATAGACTATACGGGATTTGAGCTGTGGATGTTGTAGAAAAAAGTCCCAAATTTGGCCCACTAAAATTTAATTTATCCAGTTATTGGCAGAGCTGACAACTCAGTACAGGTTTTCTGACGTTTTATGAAGAGAAAATAATTTTCCCAAATAACTGAGTGTTTGTACCTTGAATTGGATTGGGAAATAAATTGAAAGACAATATACATTCTCCTTGGCACTGTGTGCTATATTTTGTTTATGCTCATAGCTGCTCAGAACTCTGCAAGCTGTTATCAAACTGACTTATTGGAACTGGTAGAAAACAATAACGTGTCTGGTCTTCATTACCTCTGCACTCACCAGAGGAAGCCATAATTTGTGTCTAACAGCTGTGCCCATAGGTATTTGAAGACAGATCACTTGATGCCTCAAAAATCCAGCAAAGAAGTTGTTTTCCTGCTCCAGGAAACATTGCCTCCATTTACTGACTTAGCTTAATTCTTCACTATTTTCATGTAATCAAAGTAAATAGAGTTAGAAATGAGAAAGAAAACATGGATGGCCTATTTTATTTGAGTAATAACTAAAAAACAAAAAACAAAAAACGGGGGGGGGGGGACCTGTAAAATATGGTATATCTCAACATGTGGGTTATTAGTGAGGTTGATGTACTAACTAAATGCTTTATTTCCAAAGGGAGGGTCCCAGCACTTATTCACCAGAGAAGGAGCAGGATCTGTATCAGGAAACACGATGCTTCTCTAGACTAGAAATCTGGAGACCAGGGTCCCACTCCTGGTGTGCTACCAACTTCCTGTATGACTTTTAAGTGCTATTTTGCCTGTTTTCACTTCGATTTCTTAATTTGTTATGACATTTTTTTTTTGTAATTCCCTCAAAGGCTTTTTGTGAGACTTACTTAGTTCATAAAAGTACTTTGAAGAGGTTTGAGAGCGAAAGTCAGGTTAAGGTGCACCTAAGTGATAGAATTTAAAATTAGATACACCCAGATTCAAACTGAGACCCACCAGATATATACTAGGAGCTGTGTGATTCTCCACTGTCTAAATCCTCATGGGAAAAACAGTTGTGATAGTTTCCTTGTGAAGCCTAGGTGAAGGAGGCATACAAAGTGCTTTGCAGAGTACCTGGCACCGAGGGGTCACTTTATATATTGCAGGTATTATTGTTATTAATTTTTTTAAAATTCAGATTTCTGGATTTTGGGCATGGGTGATGGCAGCACAAAAGTATCATATTAAAGCAGAGTGTCTCAACTACTTTGTACTTCAGAATCCCAACGAGAGATTTTGGAAATCACATATATCTGACCACAACCAAACCTTTGAAATCAGAATTTATGTATGCTATTTCCAACTATCCATATATGGAAAAAGCCTTAAAGGTCATTAGATGCTCTCCACAGCCTTAGAACAGCTGCTAAACAATACAAACGTAGTGTGGGTACTTAGGTCTAACTTTCACATCGTGGAAGAATCGACCTAATACATTGCTGTCTAATAGCAATTAGCAAGAGTATTACTAAATATGATTAGACAACACAGTGAGGTTAACAGTTTTCAGAGCCTTTTTTTAGGGCCCTTTAGCCTGACCTCTGAGATTCGGAAGGGGGAGCCTGTCTAACCCATCACTTGGTATTTATCTCAGCTGGTAGGGCAATGAGTGTGCCCCACTCTTTACACACTACAGCTGTTAGTCAAGGGAACAATCAGGCTCCAAGCAGAGACAAGTTTTTTTTGAAGGAAAGAAGATGGCATTCTTTCTCAGACATGGCTAGCTATGGAGATAATGAAGCATAGCAAGAGCCTACTTGAAAATGAATAGAACATATATAAAGACAGACAGAGACAGAGACTGAATCCAAATGACTTAATTTGAGCTCCTGGATCCTGCCATGCCTGAAGCATACACTATCTGTTAGAATTCTTAACTATGTGAATCAATAGAGTCTGTTTCTTGATCAAGCTAATTACTGTTACTTTTTACTTTAAAAAATTCTTACAAATACATAGATTTGACTATTTGACAAAAAAACACAAACATTCAAAGTGATTTCCCAGGTTCTTCTGTCATCACTCTCATCATCACTGGTTACTGTCTACTTAAACTGCATTATCCTGGCAATTTTTATTATTTCATGAAACACCATAAAATGTAAAAGAACATCACTGAAATGTGAAAACACAACATTGGCAAGAAACAAATAAAACCAAATTTGTTCTCATAACTATAGAAACATCAGTGTCTCAAATGTATTTATGATACAATTTAGGCTCTGCTAGAACTGTTTCAGTTCTTGCCTTGTATTACAAATATTCAGACATGAGACTGCCCACAGACACTGAGATCAATTCTCGATATCTTCTTGTTATTGCACTCTCTAAATTCATGTTTTGAAGTCCTAACCCCTAGTATGACTATATTTAGATATAGCGCCTCTATGGAGATAATTAAGGTTAAATGAGGTCATAGGGTAAGGTCCCGATCCCATAGGACTGTCATCCTAACACCATCTTGATCTTGAAATTCCAGCCTCTGGAATTGTGAGAAAATAAGTTTCTGTTGTTTAATCTACCAAGTCTGTGTTCTTCTGTTTTGACAACTACAGCAGACTAATATACTTCCCTTTTTCTTTTTTCACTTTGTTTTGTGTTTTTGATTATTTTCAAATGAAATGAGATGTAGACCACCTCAGTGGGTTTAAACTTGAAATTAAAAGTTTCTTCTTTAAATTATAAATGAAAACTAAGCAACCATACCTGCTATGCTGTGACTTGAACACATTGAAAACCTCTCTTTAACAAAAATAATCACTTTGCCACTGAAATACCTACTTTAAAGGCTTAGAAGATTCTTATTTAAAAAATACTTATTAAGGAACCACTAGCTATCGCAATACACTAACAAAAATTATTCATTTGACTCCTCTCTCTGGTCAATATCTTACATGTTCTTTTGGTATAGTAACAGTGTTTCTAGGTTCAGGTGATATAGTAGGTAAAGTAACAGGACTGAATGAGAAAATCCAGGAAAGAGTTTGGGGTGGAAAATGTTTTGGAATAGAACAGATTGTCATTTTATAGAGGATAAATGAATTATGCTGTAAGCCATGTGGAGTTTTTTTAAAAGTACTGCGCACAGAAACTGGATATTTTTATTCAGTTAAGAGAATTTACCTTTCAGCATTTCTAGGAAATGGAAATTCAGAATTACACAAAATACCATTTGGAAGAAGGGTATTTTTCATTTTGCTATAGAATTCACATTCAGATTCCTTTACGTAGTTACTTGTAATGAGCATCGGAAAGGTTGCTTGGATTAGGTATTTTACTCTGCAGTGGATCAAGCCAGATGTGAGTAAGAATTCAGGGGAAGCAGGAAGTGGGAATAACGGTAGCACCTTAGGAAAAGGCCAAGAGTCTATAGGTTAAGCCACAGTGGGAGATATTTCTCGGTCACTTGATGTGTACACAAGTAACTGTGCCTTTCTAGGGAAATTGGTCTTTAGATTCACATTGTATGGCAGTCATTTCCAGAGAAGCCTGATTGAGCGGGGCAAGTGATAGGTGTGAACCTATACTCGGATTGTGCTTTAATTGGAACAAAATGAACAAATCTTATTTAATATACTGCAGAGTAGGAAGCAGGACCGCTTTCTCTGAAAAAGGGCAGGAGAGCCCTTGGGTCCTCTGAGGTTGCGGAGGAACGGGAAGTGGAGTGCTGGGCCTCTGCACTCCAGCTGCATTCTAGCATGTAACTGGATGAATTTCAAATTTTGCTGTTTGCAGAAGACCTAGCTGGAGCTGTACTGATTGATTGATTGATTGATTTTTTTTTTTCTTTCTAAGTGGCTTTGGTGAGACTCAGCTGGGATAAGTACTACACAGGACAAGTGCTAATCTCTGGATCCATTACTGATTTAAATCTCTATTTCAATTTGTAAGACATATTAGTTATACATGCTGTTAAAGAACACATCTATTGTGTTAATGGAACACTATGTGTTTTTAGCAACAATTTGTGGACTCATATAAAGCTTTAAACATTATGTAACTGTCAAGAATGAGCAGCACTTCATGTAAGTTATCTGGAGCCATTACTGCTCAAGTGCACTCCACTCTGCTAAATCATAACTGGTGTTACCGAAAAAAGTATCATGAGGAGTGAAAACAGAGACATGATAAAAGAAGAGGGACATCAATGCAGTCAATTTATATTGAAAAATGTTAAATAGAGACAGTTACTGAAATAAAGGTAGAATAGTACAGGTGGCTTCTTGCCTGCACATAAATAATTCTCATTATTGATAATGGAAGCTTTGTGAGTAGTCCAGGGAGACTGTTTCTGAGTAATATACTTGGGAGAGAGACTGGAAGCAGTGTCTGGAGAAGTATGTGAACTTGGAAACATAAACAAATAAAGAGAATGTTTTTGGGGGGAGTTTGAACTAATGGAAGTCATACTGTAAGAATGTTTATCTCCTTAGGGTGTTCAAATTATTAGACCCATTCTAGAAAACCAAATTGCTCAAATCTTTCTCTCTTCCTTCTCTCTCTCCATACTACATATTTGGAGTATTTATATATAAAAATATATAAAACCAGTGTGGGAGTGTTGAATGGAGTCACAGTTACAAACAGGGACTTTGGATATTGATACACTTGGCTTTAACTTTCTGCTCTTCCACTTATAAGCAGTAAGCTTCAGTTTCTAATCTAGAAAATGGGAGTAATAATCACACCTCAAAGGCTCTTGTGAGGATTAAATGAGATGATGCATCAAAAGCCCCTGGTGAACAGTAAATATGCTCTAAATGTTCATTATTATAATTATGTAGTGATTAGAGGAGAAGGCTTTACTTTGGCCAACCGAATGCTTTGGGAAAGACCAGAGTTCATTTATGATTGAGCTGAGTCTTCAGTAGAAATCAAATGAAAGACAAATTGATTGTTCACGTCAGCGTATGAGTTTTGAAATAAGATTCTATAAATTCACATGCTAGGTATAGTCTGATGGAAAGCACAGTAAAAATGCTAACAAACCACAAAATAGTAATTGGCATTTTTAGGACAGAGCCTCACACAGTGTTCAATTGTATAGTAGGAATTCTTTTGCTTGACTGAATCACTTACCCTTCCAAATTAAGGTAAGAATACAGCAGACAAACCATTGTAACCAGCGTTAGAGCTTAGTTTAGACATGCCTTCGTTACATTACACATGATTAAATTTGGTATAACGTGTGCATTTGAATTGGGCATTAAGCAGATATTTTTGTCTAAAAAGAGAAGTCCTTCTTCCCTAATTTAGAAAGTTTGGATTAGCGTTTTACATACTTCATTATCCATTTGTAGTCTGGGGTGTCAGATAATGTGCAAACTGAATCCCCTGAAATGGTCTCCCAGGATGCCTCAGAACAGTGCCATTCCGTGGCCAACATGGGCCAACTCCTGCTGGCAAGTGAAGAGGGTGCCCAGGGTAGCTATTCCCCAGTGCAGAGTGGGGTAGGAAATCACACGCAATTAAACTATGGACAAAGAGATCCAACTAATCTCCAGTTAATGTTTGCATATACTGACTAATCAATATTGCTAGTTTACTATATTATTAGTTGGGACTATGGGACTATCTGACAACTGGCTGATTCCTCTCCCACCTTTTTTTTTTTTTTTTTTTTTTGAGACTTTGGTGTCATGTAGGTATGGGACCTAGAATACCACTGACAGCTCTAATTTATTTCAACCCTTCTTAGAGCTTTCTCATCAGTAGTGTCATGGGCTCATGCTTTGTCTTTCAGAGTGTGGACTCTTGGTTTATTCCCCTGACATTTTTTTTCTGACCTCTATTGACAGCTTCTGGCCTCTGGCATGTACTCCGTTTAGTCGCTCCTTTTATTTATAACTTATGCTCTTCTGCTTGGCTCAGACTCGTTGATTTATGATGTGGTCACACTTGCGTTGTTCTATCTAATATAAAATCTTATTCTCTAGCATCTCTCTTTTTTGTCCATGACATTTATTTGGCTTCTTGAATTTTCATTGCACTTTCAGTTCTTCTGATTACAGATTTAAAATGCCCGCATTATACCAATGAGGAACAGCAGTAACAGTTCAGAGAGAGCAATGCGAACCAGACCTTACGTGTTCAAAGCACTTTATGATTTCATAGAGCATCTTCACACACATAGTATCTTATGTTGATCCTCACAACAATCCTAGGAGGTAGGTGTTAAGATGTCCATTCCACAAGGAAGGGAATGGAAGTGGTGAGATACATACACACATACCACTTAGAATTCTACTAGAAAGTTCATGCTGTGAATCCTGGGACTATGTGTTTAAACCTTGAAGGAAAGAAGAGTTGTAAAAATGTGATCTCTTAACAGAGACTTTAAAAAATAAGATAGGATACCAAGTTCTTCCTATTTCTTTCTTTCTTTTTTTTTTTTTTTTTTGCCTGCCTTTTCTTACCCTTTTTCGTTTCTCATTTTCAGTCCTCCTTTGTTCACCTACAAAAAATATCTCCCGTTCTACTAAAATATTTATTTTTTCTCCAGGATCTATACTGGATATTTCAAGCACAAAATACAAAGAGCTTTTTCAGAATAAAATAAATTATCAGCCTTATATTTTTCATTATCTAAAATTCTTGCTTGTAATGGCCAGGTAATTTAAGAAAACAGGTGTTTTTTTTTTGTTTGTTTTTTTTTTGTTTTTGGTTCAAATCTGTTGAATGAACTGTCCAAGCTCCACTTTACTTCACTATAAAACTTTAAAAAAAATGATGTAATTTTGAGACTAAGAACAAGAAGGTAAACTGAGCAAGTCAAAATCAATTTGCCTTTTTAATATTCTAAGGAATTTAAAACTCTTAGTTTCTTCTAAACACCAATAGAACCCTGTTCTTCCTCCACTATAGATCTGCTGTATTGTACAATGGCCTATTTACATGGCTATGTCCTTTAGGGACAATTAGCTCTCTAACGCCAAACACAATTGCTATCTTATTAGCTGTTAAGTCCAACTCCAGGAGGTATAGGATGAACATTCGCTAAATGAATGAATGCATGAGTGAATGAATGAATGGAGTTTCTTTTATGTTGTCCCTATTGCTGGTTGAGAATTGTGCTTTAAATGTAAAGAACCCACATATAGTTAGTACCCATGAGATTTCTCCTAGAACCCAATGGGTTAATTTCGTTCAGCAAGACACTAGATGAATGGGTAGCAAAAGGCCCCTGGCCTGGCTCTGAGGACTGATTGGAGCAGAAAGTCAGTCAGTACAATGGGAGGCATCCCGGTGAAGGGTGCTAGGGGTTGGCAGTGATGGTGGAGTAGTAACGTGGGGAGAGGTATGAGTGTGAGGGCTGAGGCCCAAATAGCACCCAGGACCAGGAGAGGAAGCCATGTGGAAGCCAGACACCACACAGGAAACAAGGTCATTTGGAGGAGCCACAAAGGGATCTTGGAGTCAGTTGTGTTGATGACTTGTCCAGAGATGAAAGGCCTTTTAATGAGATGGCAGCAGAGGGTGTTCCGCCCAACCCACCTGATCTTAAACGGACTCTGCCTTAATATGATCAGGGAGTGGTACTTGTCCTGACACATATATAAAAGAGGAAATCAATTATTATGTTTATTATATTTAAATCATGTCTGAAAAATGTGTATAAAATAATGTATATTAAAATAATTCAACATACATTTTCATGTATCAA
Source organism: Rhinolophus sinicus (assembly GCF_057876585.1). Classification (NCBI taxonomy): domain Eukaryota; kingdom Metazoa; phylum Chordata; class Mammalia; order Chiroptera; family Rhinolophidae; genus Rhinolophus; species Rhinolophus sinicus. The sequence continues at coordinate 121,633,225 of NC_142516.1, read as the reverse complement.
AATTAATTGAAGATGTGGGGAATCAGGCAGTTTCATACAGAGCAGATTGGTACAATCTTTTTGGAGCCATTTGCAAGAATTCACCAATTTAAAAATGCATGTCATTTTTGAACTATTGATTCTACTTCTAGAAAATTCTGTATTAAAAAATATTTCTACAAGATCATATATGACAATGCTGAATGTAACACTGTTTATTAAAGCCAAAACAAAGCAAACAAAAAGCATCAAGTGTTCATGACTGGTGGATTGAATGATATATTATGGTAATTATAGTATAGCTATATAATGGAATAGTGTGTAGCCACTGAGAGAAAAAAAGATAGAGCCATAGTTACTGACATGGGCAGATGGCTGGCATATAACTTAAATAAAGAAAAACCAGGCCATTCTGTATAGATGTTTGTGTATATGATATTTTCTCTCTTTTTGAAACATTATAGAGTTATATACTCTCCCTGGGGTTCACAGAGGGATTTTGGAGGCTATATACACTTATACACAGAAATATCTCTCTTAATGTTTTCTCAAAGAAATAATGCCCATAAACTACAAACAGCCATGAAAATATTTGTAACTACTAACATTTCTCAACATATGTGAAAAAAATGTTCAAAGCATTCGATAATCTCAAGCAACAAAAGACAATGTGGATGTTGAATTTATAGACTACAAAATAAAGAAGTCCCTTATTTTCTAAGATTAACCAGAATCAAAGTTAAGTAGCTCAGAGAAAGTCTCAGGAAAGGAGAAAAGGAGCTAAAGAAGAACCAAAGATAAAGATAAAGGTAAAGATAAAGACCGAAAAAAACATGAAGATACGGAAGAGAGAGTTAACATAAGGAGCTCAACCGAAAATCGATGGAGTGTAAAGGAGCATGGAGAAGAAGCGGGCGGGGGGGAAGGGGGGAAGAACACAGAAAACCAAAGTGACCACATTAAAGAACACATGGACACAAAGGAGAAAAGATATACTAATGTTTCTATTATCTTAACATAATAATAACAACATTAATAATCATTGACTAACTAAACACTTTGAGGAGACACACAGTACTCAATGTTGCTCAGTTTAGGGGCAAACACAGATCAACAATGTAACACTTGTGGAAAGCATCATGTGGTTACATCATACCTTAATGGCTGGCTTTCACAAGTGGCATCCATACACAGTATTAGAAAATAATTGTTTGCTAAGGCAGATAAATTGGTACTGTTTTTTGAACAATTACAACTGAAAACAGCAAGATTTCTAGTACATTGAGGGATTTGCCATAATCTGTCTAAAACAGACCTCTAATGGGTAAAGATGATGATCACTGTGTGTATGTATCAGCTACACACACACACACACACACACACACACACACAGCTCCTACTGGGAATACAGGGGAGGAATTTTTGAATTCTGAGAAGTGAGGTATGGCTTCCTCATTCTTTTTCATAATAATTTCATGATATCTATAGATTCAGCCTAGATATAACAATTGCCTTATGGCATGGCATATTAAAGACATCTCATCTAACATTCAGTTTCAGTGTCCAATTTACAGATTCTGTACATTGAAATATGAGGTCAGCATTCCATCAACAGAGATCCCATTTGTGAAATCTATTCTGTTGCAGTTTTGAAGGTCTCAGATATAGAATACTACTTTTCAAGTTTTTAGTAAAACAAGACAAAACACAAACATCCTAACCAGCTGAGAATTTGTCTAAGAATCAGGGTTCTTAGATGGTCCAGAATACTGAAATGTAACATTTCAGTTAGCTCAGTTAGTAAGTAAGGGGGTTATAATTGTTTCTATTCATAAGCTCAATTTCCTTCAGCAGACAGAAACTGGATTGAAAATTTAACAATTTTCTATGTGGAAATTTTAGAAAATAGTGCTTAACACAAAACAAAATACAAATGAGTAATGAGATTCAGGATTTGTATAATTTAATCTATTTTTTTACTCTGATTAACTCACTTTATTTGAGAAAACTATGGCTGACTTCCACAGAATCTTTATGGATCAATGCTGAAGTTCTTTCTCAACATTTGCCTCAAGCCCCGACAACTGTATCAAAGCTTGTTTATTACAAATGTGTACATAAAAAACAAGAAACTATGAACTTACTTTGCATTCTTCCACTCCCTCTTTCACCCTTCTGGCCTTTTTGTCCAGGATTTCCTTGGGGGGGGAGGCAAAACAACAACAACAACAACAAAACACAATTTTTAAAAATTAGGACAATTCATAATGCTTGCTTTAAATGGAAACAGAGCATCAAAAGGTAACCTAGAATATCAACTTATAACAACCCACAGAAATTCAAATATAATAATAATGTTGATGATTATAACTATGGTTACATTACATATTATTACATAATTTTAAAAGGTATATTCTAAAGCTGGGACTGTTCTGTGTAGGTCCTTTATACACATTATCGCAAATTGTATAGAAGGGCATTAAATGTCCCATTTTCCTTTCACTGAGGTGTAAGCAACATGGTTTGGGTTTATTCATTGTTTTTATTTTCTCTTCCTTTGACTGTGTGCCTTCCTCTCTCCCCCAGGAAGCCTGGTGTCTTCCACCTCAGTCTAAACTTTTTTTTTTTTTTTTTTTTTTTTAATTCCCATTACACGTAATCTATCTTGTTTTTCATTTCCTTAAAGTGGTGTATCCCAAGACCTGGGCTCTGAATGAATTTTTGGGAGTGCAATCACCGACCTCTTGAATCAGAAACTCTGGGGATAGAGACCAGTAAGTTGTTTCAAGAGACCCTACAGGTGATTCTGACGCCTGCTAAAGTTAGAGAACCCTAAAGAAATTCTAAAGAAATTCTATTTCAAGCCAGCACTAACACGATTTCCTGTGTAACACGTCTTGCTGTACTAAATTAATCACTCTTTATTCTCTACTCCCATAACATTTTGTCCTGCATCCTAAATGTTTATTACTCACCGCATTGCATTATAGCTAATTGCTTCTGCATTTTTTTCTGTCACCTGATCCTTGAGGTCTGTGGCTGTGCTATATATATCTCCAAAACACAGTGAGCCCTCATAAAATTGTGCTGACTGGGTGAATGAATGAATGAATGCTCTCTCAAGTACTTTGACTAGTGGGCATTTGTTGAACTCTAAGAGTGCGAGAGTAGAAAAATACTTAAAACTTGTATAAGCTACTGCTAATGACCAGCATGTATATACAGCTTGCTTTGTGACAGAAACTGTTTGAAGCACTTCAAGGTATCGATTCATTTGATTTTTACAGAAATTCTAAAATGTGGGTCTTCTTATTAGCTCTGTTTTTTAGGTAAGAAAACTGAGGCGCAGAGAGGCTAAGCGGAAAAGTAGAATACAGATATAGGATTCAAACATGTGCTATACTATCTCTGCAAAATAGAATGTGTATCATGCTATCCCTGTATTTCCCAAGAGGGCACAGAAAACATTATATACAGAATAACTATGCACCACCATGAAATTCAAGGTCAGACCATTTTGACAAATGTTTAATCTTCCAAAATGAACAACCTTCGATACTTCACGTAAGTTTTACAGAATCATCTTTTTTTAACCAAACTTTACAAGAGGGGTAGGTCATTGTGAGAAAATTTCTTGAAGACAATTCTTCATGTGTGGGGAACTAGCTTCTCTTGTATCCCCACCTCCAAGTACAGTGTATAAGACATCATAGGCACTCAGTTAATGAGGTAAGTTATTTCTCATTAAATCAGGTAAGTTGTGCTATAGTTACATATGTCTTCTAGTGATTATTCCTAACTTCTTCTCTGACCACTTAAAGAAAAAAATTGTATGAAATAGACTGTTGCAAGAAAAAATGAGGCCATCTTAATATTCTTGGAATTTCTGCCCCTTTAACTTTCTGGAAAGACAAATGATAACTCTATTTTACTTATAGTTTATAGTGATATTCATTTATAAAATTAATCCTTATGATTTAATGTAAACAGGAAGTTACAAAGAGACTGCAACAGAAAGAGTCCCAAACAAAATCTCACCATGGTTTTGCCAGGGATAATAAATGACTAGCTATTTGAGATAGAGAGTAGACTAACAGACCATTTTAAACTTAGAATATGAATAAAATATGTTTCTCACTTCACAAAATTGTTTTGAATTATCTTGGAATCTATAAGTAGATTTGCAATTTTGTCAAGTTCAAGATTTTTAAATATATTTATCTACTGAACACAAATTGCCCATAGAGTAATTCCTGAGTGATGCAGATAATTTCAGACAAATTAACAAACACTTCTTGTCATGTTGCACAAAATACTGGATGAAAGCTGGATGGTTTTAAAGATTGTACATAAATACACCATTCAGTTATTCACTTCAGATAATCAGGTCTCCGGTGGACACTGAGTGTAGGTTGCTTATTTGTGGCCAGCTCATTTTTCTCCAAGCCTAATTGTCATTGACACAGTCCATAAATACTGATACTACTAAAAACACCTCAACACACCTATTAGAACTTTTACTAAATCTAAAACACTGACAATACCAAATGCTGGTGAGGAGGTGGAACAATAAGAATTCTCGTTCATTTTTGGTGGGAATGCAAAGTGGTACAGCCACTTTGGAAGACAGTTTGGAAGTTTCTTACAAAACTAAACAGAGGTTTACTATGCAATCCAGCAATCACACTTCTGAGGTAAACTCAAGACCGCACAAAAAAGTGCATATGAATGCTTAAAACAGCTTTATTCATGATTGCCAAAACTTGGAAGTGACCAATATGTCCTCCAACAGGTGAATGGATAAATACGTGGTAGTACAAGCATGCAATAGAATATACTGAACATTAAAAAGAAATGAGCTATTGGGCAACAAAAAGAAATGCAGGACCTTAAATGAATTCACTTAAATTGCCAAATGAAATAAGCCAGTATGAAAAGATTGCATGTAGTATTACTCCAATTATATGACATTCTGAAAAAGGCACACTATGGAGATAGCAAAAAGATTAATGGTTACCAGGGGTTGAGGAGAGAAGGGGGGTGGAAATGAGTAGGTAGACAGACCACAGAGGTTGTTTAGGGCAGTGAAACTAATCTATATGATACTCTATGGTGGATACATGTTCTTATGCATTTGTCAAAACCCACAGAATGTACAATATCAAGAGTGAACTCTAATGTAAATTGTGGACTTTAGTTAATAATAATGTATCAATATTGGTTCATCAACTGTAACAAATATACCACACTAATGCAAGACTTAATACTAAGGGTAATTGTTTGTGGATAGGTAGTATATGGGAACTTTGTATTTTCTGTGCATTTTTTCTATAAACCGAAAACTATTCTAAAAAACACCTTCTATTCAAAAACAAAAACAAAAATAAACAAACAAACAAACAAACACATAAAACCCTCAATGGTAAAGACCCTATTATCTTGGTTATAATTTACTTGGACATTAGGAAAAAATACCTGCTTAATTCTAGAAGTTCTACGAAAAGTTCACAATTTAAGCTTAGGCTATTGGCATAAGATGTAGAAATAATGTCATCATATATGCAAATAGTAAAGGGCTTGAATAATATTGATTAAGTATTACTATATAACAGCAGGCAGTTTTATCTTGTGTAGGATAGGATTTCCGTAGTTTGCTAATTGTGACTTAACAGAGTGTTGTGGGTTTATGTATACTTTGCTTGTTTGTTTTTCTTTGCCAGTCTTTCCACTCTCATTGTTCTAGGATAGATACGATTCTTCATGGTGATTTATGGTGGTGTGAAGTTTATAAATCCTCTGTTGTTGTTTTTTAAACTATTTTCCTTTGGGGCATAGAAACTTTCCTCAGGTGGATGATAATCAGTTTCAAAATGTTTCAGACCACAAAATAAACTACATGTGAGTGCTATTATTCATATTATGATGAGCATTGCTTTTGTTACCTAAGAAGTTGAAAAAATATCTGTGATCTGGAATTTATTTTACATATTCTATAAAGAAAATATACATTATCATCATACCTGGCCTCCCAGTCCTCCCCGGTGGTCCTGATAATCCTCGACTTCCAGGAAAGCCAATCGCTCCCCGATCACCTTTAGGACCTGGAGGGCCTGCATGGTTAATAAAAAAAACAAAAAACAAAAAACAAAAAACAAAACAAAAAACAAAACAAAAACAAAAACACACATTGGTAATAATTCATTTTTTGTATAGACTTGAGAGTATAATGAAAACTCTAATTTAATTAATGAATAGGAAATAGGTGAGTCTCCAAATGGAGGAATAATATCTTTCCTAAAATTTCATATATGCCATTGATAGATAAAACAGTAAGCAGAAACATTAGTGTATCTACTCCATTGTAGTTTTCCAATAAATAATATTGTTATTACAAGTAAAATATCAGAAAAAAATGTTGGTGGTTTAACTTATGTCATCTAATCAGGAATCCTTAAATGGCAGAATTTTGCTGTAGCTGAAATGATAACTTTGAAAAGTATGAGCTGAAAATTGAATTCTTAAGATTTGTCCCAGAAGAAGCACAGCTCAAGTAATTTGAAGTATCAAAGTATTTATTTTTAAAATTGGGATCCTGAGGAGTTCCAGTCAAGATGGCAAAGTAGATAAATGCTATGCTCTCCTCCTTTCATGACCACATCAAACTTACACCTTAACTACAGAACAAACATTATTGAAGATCGCCTGAAAGCTACCTGAACTGAAGCCCTGCAACTAAGGACATACAGAAGAAGCCACCTAGAGACTGGTAGGAGGGGCAGAGATGTGGAATAGGCTGGTCTCACACCCATTTGTGATCATTGAAAATCAGAAGGGATATCTCAGCTGCAGAGGTCCCCCAACCCTTGAAGAAGTGAGGTGTCACAGCCCCATACCAGGCTCCCCACTCCAGGGATTCAGTACTGAGGAGAAAAGTGCTCACAACTTCTGGTTGTGAAAACCAGTGGAGATGTGGCTGACTAAGACTAGAGTGGCTGTCGTCCCAGGCACTTCTCCTAAAGGGCCTTCGCATGGACTTATTCACTGATGAAGTCACTCACTCTGAGCTTCAGTGCTGGGGCAGCAATTCGAAAGGTGCCAGGAACATGAGTTGTCTGGCTCAAGGTGAGGGCTGGAGGGGTAGATTTCTCCCAGAGGGAGGAGCTGGAAGAAGCCATTGTTTCTTTGTTGAGCCCTCCCCCATCCTGGCATGGAGATGCAGATGGCACCATATCTGAGTCTCCATCAACCTGGCTAACACTGTTCTCCTTGCCATGGTGATTTCCTGAGACCCCATCCCACCCAGCTTTCAGGCACACCCAAGACACATCCAATGGCTTTTCCATACAAACTGCCTGCCTTGCCTCAGGCTGAAGACTTTGCTAAAATCTCTCAAAGGTTCACAAAATCCAAACAAGCAGTATCTGGCTTTGGCATGTCTTGTACCTCTGGCTAAGCAGTCCTACGCCAGGCACTAGTGGCAGCTGGCCTTGGTTTGTGGCTTAGTCTCTTGAGGCACCTCCAAACACAACACAGACAGTGGCCAGTTGTGGATTGCTTTGTGGCTCATTCCAGGTGGCCCCAGGCAGGACACAGGCTGTGGTTGAACTTGATGTGCAGTTGATCCTCCCCCAGGAGGTCCTGGGGCTGGCACACCCAGTGTCCAGCATTGGATTGAACTGGAGCATCATTCGGCTGCCTCTAAGGACTACACACCCAAAGGGCAGACTGGGCAGGCACCAGAGCCCTGCTAAAGCAAATCTGGCTCAGTAGGGTCAACCCTTGCACAATATCTCCTCCACTGTAGTCACAGCCAGTGCTCACAACCAATCAGACTAAGGGTCAGTCCCTTCCACTGAAGTACAAACAGCATCAAAGCTCAACTACAACAGGAGGTCACACACAATCCATACAAGGGACACACCTGGAGCATCTGGCTCTGGTGACTATGGAGACTGCCACTGGGCCCCACAGGACACCTACCATATAAGGCCACTCTACTAAGACTGGGAGACATATCAGCCCTACCCAATACACAGAAACAAACACAGGGTGGCAGCCAAATGGGGATACAAAGAAACACATCCCAAATAATTGAACAAATCTCCAGAAAAAGAACTAAACAAAATGGAGACAAGCAAGCTACTAGATGCAGAGTTCAAAACAGTGGTTATAAGGATATTCAATGATCCCATGGAGAATTTCAACAAAGAGATAGGAAACATAAAAATTGAGATAGAAAAACAGAAAAAAAGAACCAGTCAGAAACGAAGAATGCACTAGAAGGAATCAACAGTAGATTAGATGAAGCAGAGGATCAAATCAGTGATTTAGAAGATAAGGTAAAAGAAAACACCCAATCAGAACAGCAAAAAGAAAAAAGAATCCCTCCCGAATGAAGACAGTTTAAGGGGTCTCTGGGATAAGATCAAGCATAACAACATTTGCATCATAGAAGTACCAGAAGGAGAGAGCGAGAGAGCAAGGAAATGAAAAATTATTTGAAGAAATAATGATGGAAACTTCCCTAACCTTGTAAAGAAAATGGATATTCAAACTCACAAAGCACAGAGAGTCCCATAGAAGATGAACCCAGAGAGGCCCACACCAAGACACATCATAATTAAAATGCCAAAAGTTAAAGGCAAAGAGAGAATCTTAAAACAGCAAGAGAAATGCAGTTAGTTACCTACAAGGGAGCTCCCATAGAGCTCCCAGCTGTTTTCTCAACTGAAAATTTGCAGAGCAGAAGGAATTGGCAGGAAATGTTCAAAATGATAAAAATCAAGGACTTACAACCAAGATTGCTCTACCCCAAAAAGCTGTCATTTAAAATCTAAGGACAGATAAAATTCCCAGACAAGAGAAAGCTAAAGGAGTTCATCACCACCAAACCAATATTACAAGGAATGTTAGAAGGACTTCTTCTTTAAGATAAAAGAGAGAGAGAGAGAGAGAGAGAGAGAGAGAGAGAGAGAGAGAGAGAGAGAGAGAGAGAGAGAGAAAAGAAAAAATATGAATAATAAAATTGCAATAACTACATATTTATCAACTATTACTTTAAATGTACATGGATGATATGCTCCAATAAAAAGACATAGGGTGACTGAATGGATAAAAAAACACCTAAATAGATGCTGCCTACAAGAGACTCACTTCATATCTGAAAACCCACAGAGATTGAAAGTAAAGGGATGAAAAAACAAATTTCATGAAAATGGAGGGGAAGAAAAAGAAAAAAAAAATCTGGGGTAGCAATACTTATACCAGATAAAATAGACTTTAAAATAAAGGCTATAACAAGAGACAAAGAAGGACCTTGTAATCCCACTTCTAGGTATTTATCTGAAGAAACCCAAAAAGCTACATCGAAGTGACATATGCATATATATGTTGATTGCAGCATTATTTAGAATAGACAAGATACGAAGGCATCCTGTCCCTGAATGGATGAATGAAGATGAGGGTACATATATACAACAAAATATAAAAAAAGAATGAAATCTTGCCATCTGCCACAACATAGACATAGAGAGAGTAGTGTGCTGAGTGTAGTAAGTCAGGCAGAGAAAATCAAATGTCATATGATTTCACTTATAAGTGGAATCTAAGGAACAAAATAAACAAAATGGAAACAACCTCATAGACACAGAGAATATTTTGAAGCTGCTAGGTGGGAGAGGGTTGGGAGTGGGTGAAAAAGGTGAGATCATCAAGAAGTACAAATTGGTAGTTACAAAATATTCATGGTGATGTAAAGTGAAGCATAGGGAATACAGTCAATAATATATTAATAACTATGTATAGTGCAAGGTAGGTACTAGTCAGAGGGATCACTTCTTAAATTATATAAATTACATAAACGTCTAATCACTATGCTGTACTCCTGAAATTAATATAAAATAATACTGAATGTCAACTGTAATTAAAAAATTACAAAGGGGGGGAAGGTAAAGTGAAATAAGAGGTTCAAATTTCCATGTATAAAACCAATAAGCTATGGGGATGTAATGTACAGCATAGGAAACATAGTCAATAATATTGTGTAATATTGTGATAGCATAGTATGGTGTCTGATAGTCACTGGATTTATGGTGATCACTTCTTTAGATATGTAAATGTGGAACAACTACAATGTACACCTTAAACTAATACAATGCTGTATGTTAACTATATTTTAATAAAAATCTTAAGAAAAATTGTGATCTTAGTTCTGGAATATATTACTTATCTCTCATGTATACATGTGGTGTGTGCACATGTGTGTGTGTGTCTGTGTGTGCATGCATGTGTGTGTAAAGTATACAAAGATTAATTTATGGGTATATATTATATAAATATACAAAACCAGGGTTTTACATACTTAAATGAAAGCAGCTGTTTTTTTTTACTCTAAATCACTGTGGTAACGATGAAAACTACATATAAAAACAAATGCTATTTTCCTGTGGAATAAAATAGTTCATTCTGGAGTCTGGCAGTTTGAGATAAATTATCGTAACAATCTTTTTTTAGGTGTCATTATCAATTCACAGGAATCTTATTAATCTAATTTTCAGTTAACTCCTTCTGAAACACATTATGAAAAATTGGTTTTACATCTTTCGTCAATGTCAATCTTTAACATATTGCCATTGGTTTACAAGTTCCAGGAGACAGGGCTTATACATGTTTAATTCATTTAGAAAATATTTTCTTGAGGTTCATTCATATAGACACAGAAATTTGGGCTAAATGTTCTCTAAGAAATATCTAGTTTAAGAAGTATATAATTCTAAATGGTTAAGAAATATTTTTCAACCTAGTGTAAAACTTTGATTCCAACAGAAATTAAGCAGATATCCAAAACAATAAAATAAAAAATTATGTTTAAAAATATTAGTAAAGTCAGGGTATCTTCATTTAATTACTCAATATATACTACTTTGTATATATATTGATATATTGTACATATACACATATATGTATATATTACACACACACACACACACACACACACACACACACACACACACACTTTGTATTATACATTGGGTGGACTTCACAGCCTGCAAAGGACCTCACATCAGTTCTCAAAACACTCTGATAGGTGAATATTTATACCTTTCTTCATTATCCAAGCAAGGGAGTCAGACCTTTGCACTTGCAGTTATTCAAATTTACAAATAAAAATATTCACTCTAAACCCTCTTATTTATTTATCTTAAAGCATTCTCCACTTTTATAGAGTGCCATTCACTGGTGACTCCCATTTTTACCATTTTCTCCATTCATTCAACAAAAGTATAGAGAGTACACATGTTGTTCCAGTCCCTGCACATTCTTGGAGTTACATAGATTGTTATCCAAATAGATCTTCCAGTGTGGAGACAGATGGTAAGAAAGTTAACACACAAATAAAGAAGATAATTTTGGAAATTAAAATTTTTAGCAAAACGAAGAAATGCAATAGAGAATGCCCTGGGTATCAGAAAGAGCCTCTCCAATGGTGGCTCATTGAGTATATTATAATGACACTCGGAATATAGCTGTTCAACCAAGGATTATGTGACATATTCAATAGGTGAAAAATGAATCGGTAAGTGAAGTACATATGATACTTTGATAGAAATGACTCAATTGTTAGACCTCTATTACGGGAGATATTTAAGCAGACTCCAAATAGCCTGTAGAGTTATGTGAGTTGCTTTTTTAATTATGTTTGAAAACATGACCCCTAAATATAAGCACCACTATTGAATTTTATTCCAAGAGATCTGATTCTCTGAGGCTTTCAGGTGGCAATTAGGTAATTTTCTTCAATAACCTGTGGCAAAGGGAAAGGCTCTGGCACCAGCTTCTAATCCACAGGCCACACAAGTACATTTTATACATAATCTCAGCTATGGGATGTTAAAGTTCCAAGGGGCCTTACACCTCATCCAATCCAAATCTGTCATTTCATAGAAGCAGGCACAGAAGACCAGAGAGATCCAGTCGTTTATGTAAGGCTGGTCTGATAGTTATTCACATATCCTGAGCTCTCTGTTCAGGCTTCTTTCTTGAACTAGGAGACTGGATAAGAGCACGGGCTCTGCAAACATGTCCAGCTCTGCCACTTACCAGCTGCTGACTGATCTTAGGTAAGTCATTTAACCTCCCTGTGCATCCATAAAATGGTATCATGTTTCTCCCTATATCCTACGTTTGATGTGATGATTAAAAGAGCTAATAAATTTAAAACACAGGAACAGTGACCGCTATATGATAAATGCTTTTTATTAGCTCTTTTCCTCCCCCTTCTTCATAGTAATACAATCATTACTTTCACCAGACTTTTGTGAAGGCTGCTAAATTTACTTTTATTTAATGATATGTACATAGTTAGCGGTGACATTGTTGGACTCATTAGCACAACATTCCTTACTCAAATGTGTATTTTAGCCTGCACTGTCCTTCGTGAAGCATGGGGAGAGGCTTTTCTAGGCCAGACTGGAAGGAGGGGTGGGATGGGGTAAAGACATACATGAATATAAAGACTAATAAAATATGGCTCCTGTCCTCCAATATCCACAGTTATGATGGATTTTATTTTTCCCCCAGAGGCGTAATTCCTGTGGTGGAAAAGTCAGGCTGTGTAAGGAAAGTAAACTGCACTGGTTGATGACAAAAAGTTGCAAGCAGAGGAGACTTTCATTCCCTCTCCAGGCATCTTATGATGGTATCCCTTATGTGCCTACAGACCAGGCTATGCTGTGATCCCCCTGGGCAGAAACAGCCCATTAAATGGCCTACAAAAAGGTTTTTTTAGAAGCTAAGGAGTTGTTCTTTCTTCAAAGCACTGCTGTCATGACAGAATGACCCTAAGTGTGGGCCCCAAAGGATTGCAGATGAGATCAAGAATCCTTGATCATGACATTCGTCACCCTTATATAATTACTCATCATACTGTAAGTTCTGTGAAAGTAGAAACTCTGTGTTTCTATGCACAGGATCCAGAGGGCCTTGTGGAGCACCAAGCACATGGAAGGTGCTCAATAAACATTCTTTCAAATAAAAGGTAATAGGTCATTCTTTGGGGCATACTTCCAAGGAAATGATACTCTGAAATCAATTTCTATTATGTTATTTTGAGATAAAGCATATTTTAACATAATATTCACCCAGTACATGGGTAAGAATAGTAATAGTGTTGATTATTTAAGACCACTAGTATAAACACTTAAGTTTCTCAAATTTTCACATCATGGTTGTGAGTCCAGATGACTTTGACTTTGTCAAGCTGAGCTGAATGGGTTCAATTGGGTGTATAGATAAGGTTTTAATGTACTTGCTCAAATCAGAAAGTAGAATTATCATCTCAGCCCATCATGTATTCTTAACTTCCTGATTTTAGTACCTAATATGGGGCAATTAGGGAACCTGGCAGAGAACAAAACAGAATGCAGTAATTGAGTATGGAAGAATCCATTAGGAGAGATGCCTCGTACATAACTTGAATACTTTCACTGCTGTACACCAAACCAAATAATGACCTAATAATCCGAAGAGTCAATTTGTCACCCCTACAAATGAAATATTTTTATGAGGGCCTAGATAATGCCTATTTGTGTAAATGAGCGGTTCCAACAGCAACACACTAACCCCTCACTACAGGAATCAAAGCAGCTTTGCAATGGCATCTGTTTAGGGTATTAACAAAAGCTAAACATTTTCAAAACCTCTTTTTATTCCATACATCCATAGTTCAGAAATAGCTGCAAAAGATGCTCCCAAGATGAGGCTTTGTAGGGCAAGTTTTAGCCCAGTCCGAATTGCTATGTCTCAATTATAAAGCTTTGACAACCGCAGTTTGTAATGCAGGAGCTGACAGACCTTCGACAATAGCAGCTCTGGCAGCTGATATAATACTGGTTACCTCACCTGCTTAGGACATTGAAGCAGTATTAACAAGTTCTGCTGAATGCTAGTGAACTATAACGACTTTTATGAATAAGGGATCTTACCTGGTTGTATTTTCAAAGGTATACATACTAAACTATCCACTTGATAGATACACAGGGGGTGCCAAAAAAAAAAAGTATACACATTTTAAGAAAGGGGAAAAAAACTATTAAAATTGTAATATTCAACATATACTGATAACAAAAGATAAATCAAGTCACGTTTGACTTCTGCAATTACAAGAGGTGCTCAAAGTGGTTACCATCGATGTCCAGACACTTCTGATTATGGCGAACCACTGCATGAGCAACACTGACCAAAGTGTCCACTTGTATACATTCTTTTGGCACCCCCAGTATTTTTTTCTTTAAAATAATTTTAAAAAATTAATGTAAACTTTGCACATTGGCTTTTTAAGCACAATGATGTAAAGGTCAGGCAGGTACAAAATTCATGCTTTTCATTTTTAAAAATTGTTTTTCTGATGTAACCTGGGCTAATCAAGACATTATTGATCAGAAAAAAGAATCTTTTATATAATCAAAATACAGAAAAATAATAAGAAGTTCATGGTATTTAGACATTTTTTTGTCAGCAGAAACCATTCTAGTTCTAATTAGACCATGCAATATACTCCCCTCTTTCAAAAAGTGGGTGGGGTACTTGATTTCTAGCCAAAAATCACATGACAGTCATGTTATTGTTATTGTCTTCTTTACTTTCTAGAGAGCAAAGAAAGTTCATGCTCTTTCTCCTTTTCTGTCTTCTATTAATCTTCTTTCAAAATATTGCTTTCAAGATTACAACACAGAGGAAAATAATTTGAAACAATTTTGCTCTAAGTGGAAAACAGAGAAGAGTTGACAGCAAAGGTAAAAGTCAACTGTGTTCTAATCAATATTTACCGTCAGGTTTCACAGGTTTATGCAGATATATTCCACGTAAGGACAATAAAAGGAATATAATCCAATTTGCCTCTGACTCATATTAATGTATTATTTTTGTATCTTAAAAACCAGATAGCTTGCAAATACATTCAGCGTGAAGATGATTTTTATGTTCTCCTTTATATTCTCCTAAAGCTAGGTCTGCCTTATACTGTTTGCAACCCCTGATATAGATGGCACTCCGCAGATTTAGGAACAACCCCATGTGGTACTCTGGATAAAGCATTTAACTGTCTTCAGAAACCCCGAGTCAATGCTTGTCACTCAGCACATTATAGTAATTAGGCTGCTGGAACAGGTAACATCCCCTACACATACACACACACACACACACACACACACACACACACACACGGAACAAATCACATAGCTCTTTCCCCCTACACACATACCTGGGTGTATATTACCTAACCGTGTAGTATATGATTAAGTACTTCCTACTACCATACCTATTGGACCTGGAATGCCTTGTGGACCATCTGCTCCAGGGAGACCTCTGTCTCCTTTTTCACCTGGACGTCCAGGAGGACCTTTAAAAATAAATAAATTACAATTACTAACCATACTTTTAAAGCAGGGGTAAAATGGATTAGTTATTTGTTAAGGCAGTTATATAAGTAAATCCAAAGTCTTTTTTGTTGTTGTTGTTACAAAATAACACAGAATACATAAGATTGACCTTTCTGAATAGAGGCATACCTTGAAATACCTTATACTGATAAAGCTGTGATAGCCCTAAACCAGACAACCTAATTACGTATAAATATTTATGTGTGCCTAGCACTTTTCTCGGTTCCCAGAACCTGGGGGCAGAGAAGAGATATGAGTCAATGATGGCACAAACCCACATTAGTATTGTGTACACACCAGGTAGATGTCACTAGATTGAGTTAGACGCTGTGTGAAAAATGTGTAAGGGTGTATAAAAATCCTTATACATGTATAAAAATCATAAGTCACGTGTGATACTGTCAAGGGAAACAAAAGTATGCGTAGTAGACAACCAAAAACCATCTAGTTGAAAGTAGCAGACCTACATATATTTGTTAGCGAGATGCAGAGCAGGCACGAGTAGCAATGGCAGAAAAGACTTCATTGAGGGAGTGGGATTTGAAGGGTACTTTGAAGATTGGGTAGAATGAGAAGAAAGAAAATTCTGGATAAGTGGGAGAGATGTGGGTAAAGGCAGGCAGGTGATAATAAGTAAAGGAATATTTTTTCAAGTAAAATATTAATAAATCCCTAGATAGTTATAGATATTATAAAATCTATCTATTAGAGAGGGCTTACAGGGAAAAGTTTGACTACTTGTCCTCACAGTTTGTCAGGTCTCCCTGAGTTCTGAGTTGGATAAACACTAATTTAGTAATTTGAATTTCCTGTGATCAAGAAAACAAATAGATGGTGATCACTTCTTTAGAATGATGGCACTGAGCGTGTCTTTAGAACTTAAAGGTAATTCTGCTAGTATTCCCCCTTCTATACAGAGTGCACAGGCCAAGTATTACTCCCTTCATTTAAAGCAAAACACTTAGCAATTTTCTTTTCTGCTGTAAACGAAAGAAACAAACCTGGATGCATCATAGAATAATCAAATAGCAATGTTTTAAAAGAGGCAGTTTTCAATTGCTGTGGTTCAGCCACAAACATAGCCCAAGGACAATACACAAGTATATTTACCATCCCTGGTTAGAGAGCACTTGTTTACAAATTTTAATCAGGTGGGAGCTGTAACACCTGAAAATTCTATGAGGGGGCCACATAAATAAAGATTATCTCAGGAATAAGTATATTCTACCTATTTTCTTTGTTTCTTTTAAAGTCCTTATCCCTGCTTTTCTCCTTTTTTTTTTTTTTCCTAATCTGTGACATTTTTTAAGGATTCAAGCTGGTTTTTAAAACCTTTCTGTCCTGGTTACTCAAATTGTAAGATATCATTTTTCTTCTCAATGTACATTGTCCCTTTCTCTTCATATGTAATATTAAACAGTAATGTTTTATTTCATTTTCATTATAAAAACAGCTCTAGTTATAGGAAATATAAAAGCCTAGAAAAGATATGAGAAAAAATATCATTTATAATTCTATCATCATAAGAGAATAATCAGTAACATTTATTTCCTGTTATTTTTGGGTGTGTATGTGTATATTTTTGTTGCATACTTTTTTTCACATAATCATCACACAAACTGCAGACTATCAGACATTAAGTAATTAAACAGCAAATTTGCTATAGCTTAATGTCGGTGACATATATTTAGCTGTTACACAAGAAATGCCACGGTTCTATATCAGTGGGAATCTGTATGCATCTCTTATTCCATGCAGAATGTAGTTCTTCCCAACAAAGGGAGTTTAACTTCCACAACCATGAACACAGCAGCAGTTCATTCTCTACACAGTGGTGAAAGAGGGTGCAAGCAGGACAGAGGAACTCAATTTGCAACCTGAATTTTGCTGAGGAAATTGAAGGGAAGCAAATTCACAGTACCCAAAAATGGTGTTTTGTTAAAATATAGACCAGCGAAGACTTTGATTTAGTAATTAGGACTCTAAAGCAAGACAGACATTCCAGAAAACCTAGAATGTGTGAGACAAGAAACAAGGGACACACTGACTAGATCTAGGCTCCTAGCATTTGAGATCAAGAGTTTTCACCACGTCTTTAGTAAGTAAAAAACAAAACTCTTTCATAATCACTAACTAGCCTTTTAGTTATTTGGCATGTAAGCATGTATAGTAACTGTATACAGTTCTAATGTTGGAGCATTAGTTCAATCATAACAAATACATCTGTGATTTTATAAAATTCTGAGTTTAAAAATCCCCCTCTATTTTTATATAAAAAAATACTGAGACCAGGTATCTGAATCCCAGAGTCAGAAAATGAGGTAAAGTTTTTCCTTAAAGAGTTCTAACTAGATGTGTTGGATGTTACATTTTCATCATTATTTTATTCTTCATCTAACATTAATCTCAGCTATTACGTTATATTTTATTTTTATTCACTGTTATATCTCTCTTACTGCCTATAGCAAAATGTGGGAAGTATCTCAATACGTGTTTTTAGTGTCTTTTAGATATTTTGACAGGGGATGGAAGTATACAGATCAGAAACCACTCTTCTATTAGTTTCTTGCCTAGAACGTTTGAGAACATTGTAAACAGTGTTATCATGCTACCTTCCAAAACTGCTTCCTCTCCATCCCTACTGTAGCTCATATGCTCATCATCTTGCAATTGAATGATTCTAGAGTTTTCTTCTTTTTTTTTTAATCTGGTCTGAAAGTATTTTGTCTATTCCACTCTCAGATTTCCTTCAGTGTGTGTGTGTGTGTGTATATATATATATATATATATATATATATATATATATATATATGTATATATATATGTATGTATATATATATATATATATATATATATATATATATATGTATATATATATATATACACACACATATCCATCAACTGTAAAGAAATGTAGCAATCTATTCTGCTATGCTATGGAAAAAAGAAGGACGAACTTTAAGTCAGGACACTTAGAGTCTATTGTAGTCACCTTCTTTGTTCCAAGTTATGATTTAGCCTCTCAAAATATTGCTCCATAACCACATTAATAACCACCTCTGTGCATCAATAAATGCACCTACTGCTACCTGTCAGCTCCGTTGCTAACATACGTATGTCAAAAGAAACTAGATTAACATTGGCCAAAATGTATGATTTGCTCTAGTTCAAGAAGCCATATGAATTCATACTATTTTCCCTTCAACTTTAATAACTTCAAACTGCAAAGTTACAGGAATAATTCATTCGATGCTATAGCAAAAATTTTCCATGAACAACTCCCTCTATAAAACACACATACAAAATCCACTATTTAGTTCTCGCCCCATGATTTTTAAAAAATATTTCTACATAGCCCCAAGAAATACAATGATTTAGAATACTTAGTAATCATAAATATCATAGATCAAAATTATCCAGTTTACTGGAAAAGCAAACCCAGGCATATTATATTATTTAAAATCTTGAGATAACATAGAACTAATAATATCTGCTTAATTTTACAGGGCTATGCTCAATGTCTTATTTATTATGATCATATATATATATATATATATATATATATATATATACTTTTTTTTTCACTTTTTTCTCAATTTTGCCTCATATATAGATCCTTAAAAAACCTGCCAAATCTTCTAGGGTATTTATGCTTAAATCTGCTCCTTTTTTTTTCTTTCTTTTTCTTCCAGTTTCCATGCTCACTGACTTAGATAAATTTAATCTGGCAGATGCCTTAAAGATTGCTTAGTAAAGCATACTTATAGAGGGTCAGAGACAATGGGTGAAAGCAGACCTAGAACTCTTCTTTCCTCACATCCTAGGCTATACTATTCCAAACTTAATTGACTTTATTTTTGGCATCTGTTCTTCCATTATTCCTGAGATGAGTTCTTCCTTTATAGTGGTTAAAAACACAATCTATTTTTTAATCCCAATAATTAAGCACAGAAATCTTCAAATGCAAATTCCATCAATCATTTATTCTTTTTCTTTACCACAGAAATTAACATATCTTTTTTTTTTTTTTTTTTGGTGCTTTCAGATACTAGAAAAAATATTAAAAATTTCCCAAATAAACATGTTATCTCTTATCACCGCTGAGCCATATTATATTTTATATCCCTTAACTTCCTTCCTCAATGTTCACCAACTTTGTTTCTTTAAATCATGTTATCCCCCACTCCCCACCAAATTCTACGTCACCACTTCACAATTTAGTCCTCTAGAGTAATTATTATAATTACTTGAGAACTGTATTAAAATAGCTTTATCTGTTTTATCTTCATAATTATTTAACAAGTGTTAATATAAATACAAGGAACACAAAGTAATGATCCTGATTCTACAACCCACAAATGATAAAGCACTCATTAATTTATACAATATTTCTCAGTTGGGTTATAGTTTAATAAACAATTATTAAAATGGATTGAATGGGGGTGGGGTGCTCAAGAATCAAGGGTTTGGTTTTGGATTTGTAAAGTTTTGGATATTTATTTGAAATACAAAGTGGAGTTGTCTAACTGTTGGAGGGAAAACTGGTTAATTCAATGTTTCTTTATCATCTGTTTTACTGTAATGATTAAAGAATACATGCAATGTGTTCTATATAAGTAAACTATAAGACATAATAATAAAGAGAATACCCCTGAAACATTGCAACCCAAAAAATAGGTATATACCTAGGTGCTCCCAGATTTCATTCATCTACTTCCTTTTCAGAGATAAATATTAATCTGAATTTTGTGCTTCTTATTTTCCTGCATTTTAAAAACAACCATTTTTACTACATAAGTATGTATCTGTAAACATACATTATTTACTTTTACTAAAATGTGAGCATTAGAAATAAAAATGTGCTATAGTCTTTTGACACTTGTTTTTAATTTTTTGTAAACACTTGAATATTAGATTTCTTCATTATCCTAAACTAGTGTTATGTAAAATGAAATCTCGTGGATTTCTGTTTCTCTTAATACTAATAAGGTGAAAACATCAAAATATAAAGCAGAGCTTAAGAGACATGGAAGCTAGAATGAGATGACCTAACATGAATTGAATTGGTTATAGAGGAAAAAATAAAGAGAATTATGAAGAAGAGATATTCAAAGAGATTGAAGCATTCCCAAATTTATGATAGATCCACAAGTATAATTGGATTTAGAAAGTAAACCAAACGCCAAATGGATGAATTGTCAATATACTAACACAGATTTGTGAAAATGCAGGTATTAATGACAAAGAGAATGATAAGCAGTTTGGTAGCAGTCATTTTAAAAGCACAAGGAAAGTAAAAAACCAGAAGAAACTACTGATAGTGATAACCAAAATAACTGTTAACCTGAGAAACATGTATGCATAAAACAACTTTAGAGATTAAAGACAAAATAAAGAAAATTAAATAAAAAAGTCTCTTATCCCAAGTAGACTTTCACTACATGAACTTCCAAAAGCTATACGTCAAGAACAAGGATGATAATCCCAGAAGAGATGCATTTACAAAGGGGAAAAACTGATAAACTCGTGGGCAAGTCTAAATAAATATTATCTGTATAACTAAAAAAAAAATATATTGACTACAGTGTTGGTTAAAAAATTCATAAAATATAAATGAACTGTTCTCAAAAATAACAAGATACCAGGGATGGGGGTCAAGTACCTTTTATATTTAAGGATAAAAGTGAAGATACTGATCAACTTTAAGTACCTTTTATATTTAAGGATAAAAGTGAAGATACTGATCAACTTTAGACTTTAAGATAAATTTTGTGGGCAACCATCAACAAAATAGGAATAGACTGTAAAGTTTCCAAAATCTTTTGTGTACCTTTAGTGGAAAGAAAAATCCAGTGAGAAAAATCTCAATCAGTCCAAAAGCTGACAAGAAAAGAAAGCAAAGGGACATAAAACTGGACAAAAACAGAACATAAAATGAGATGCTAAAAATAAATACAGTGAAAAGAGACAGATTTCATCATCATCATCATCATCATCATCATCATCATTAAAGTGTTCTTTACAAGAGACAAACCTAAAATAAAGGATACCAAAAGTTTAAAGTAAATATGGAAAATATTTAAAATGTAAATAATTAAAAGCTGGTATGAAAATATTTGATGCACATATTAATTAAAAAACCAGTAAGATGCAATTCACTTTGTTTTACAAACAACTGAAAAAGAAATTGGCAAATTCATTGTTATTTTGGAGAGTTCATAGACTTTCCTAATTAATAATACAATAGAGTAAGAAGCATGAAAGTATCTGGAAGTTGTGAAAAAGAGAATTAACAAGCTTGGTTTAAGGACACATAGACAATTTTGTCTCCTACAGAAATACTGTACTGGTCTTTAGTAATGTGGGATATTTGGAACAATACTAGACCTTAAGAGAGATTTCATTTTTTTTTATCCCTTCCTATTTAAAAGATACCAGGATACTGTTATCTTACCATGTCTTGACATGATCCCAACATTCCTTCCTCTAGATATTTGTAGTAAAAGTAAGCTCAAAAACTATTTTAAACCATAGGATTTTTAAATATTAAATCTCTGCTTATATCAGTACATTTTAATATATCATTTTCCAGAGGAATGTACAGATATTTTACCTTGAATTAAAGTGATATTTTTCAATGTCTGAGAATGTTCCCAATCTTTCAGTCTGAGATCATTAGTGATGTTGTTCAATAATTTCACTTCTCCTTTTATTTCCTGTTCCAAATGCACTTGTTTTTCTTTCGTAGACATAATTTCTGCTGATGCATTGTACACACGCTCCTCTAACTTACTCATCTCCTGTGAAACATAAGCAAGCATCCGCAATTTTTGTTATACACACAATAATCAAAAATGTAAGTTTAAGAAACCTTGGAAACCGGGTTTAAAAAACATACTATTACATGAATATTATGAAATAAGAATATTGAAATTAGAGAACTGTTTCAAAGTACAATAATTCTTCCGTTTTGAAGCATTTCCTCTTTTGACAGAATGGCTCAATTTTCACATGCTCTGCCCCAATTACTTTAATATATTTAATATATGCTTCTATTTCCAAATGTATAGATAACAAAATGCTAATAAAAAACAAAAAACAACTTGGGGTATGGTTTTAAATTTATCTGAAGTAAAATTTCTTATACTGTACTTAGAGTAGAACCATAATATTCCAATTCTGTGAATTTGATAGATCCGTATATTAAATTGTTTTATAGTAATAACAAAATTTAATGCCATATTTCCCAGTGGTAACAAAGATTCAGGACAGCTTTTAATATTCAATGAAATCTCAACTAGTATATTAACAATATTTTACTTTCAATTTTTATTGACTCTGTATTTGAGGTTTCATTATTACTTTATGTTTTTAAATACACATATATTTTGTGTGCATTTATATACATGCATGCATATACAGAGAGGGATTGGGAACAAAAGAGATCATACTTGTTTGATCTGGAATATGCCTTTATTTTTTCTCAATAATATATTAAGAATATATTTACTTATTAAATACGTAGAGACTGCCTTATTTTTAATAATTTAGTGGGATTATTTGTATTTTCATAATTTATTTGATTTCTATTGATAGAGTTTTGAGCTGTACATATTTTACAACTTTAAATAATGCTGTAATGAACAGCATTTTATATACGTTTACATATTTATATAAGTACTTCTATAGGACAGCTTCTACCAGTGAATCTGATCAAAGGGACCAACTATTCAAATTTTTGTTCAATACTGCCACACTGCCCTCCAAATATAGGCTACCACTTTTCAAATCTTACTAATTGTACATTAGTGCCTACTTTATGCACCCAAATACTAGGTACCATTAATATATTTAAGTTTGCAGGGTAAGAGTAGACACATAATAAATTCTTGTTATTTAATTTGCTTTTGTAATTATGATAAGGTTAAGTATCCAATAGTAAAGTTTTTGATATTTTTCTTTATTACTTTTCCTTTCAAGTCCTTTGCCTGGTTTTCCTTTGGGTGTAGGCTTTTCTTTTTCTGATATAACAAACCTTTTCCTCTATTCTGGTAATATTTTCTGTTTCTCTGTTCTACTTTAATCACATGTTCTGCCTTCATGGTATGCTTAATACTTTTCTAAGTACTTCTATGTTTAACTGGTGATAGATTCTCATTTCACATTTGCACATAGAAACAAACCAGTGGTGTATTGTTCCTTAATCCAGGTATGAAAAGAAAACTACACTTTCCTTGACCAAGGACAAGTTGAGATGAGAGACTCAAGACAGTCAGGATATAAAAACCTTTGAAAAGATATAAACATGTATCCAGATTTGCCTCTTCAGTGGCTCTATACTCAAGCAAAGAAGCTTATCATTTTCACTGCTCTTACTGTGCCTTCCCTCACCCCAAATCTCGTTCTAGATTAGAATATCTCTACCCTCTATCACCTCTTCTCCTATTTGACATTTTCCTTACAATATGGTATAAAGGTGACTAGTGATCATAGATGTTTGCAGAACATCTCAACATAACAAATTTGCTGAACTTAACTTAGGTGGTTACAAATTGCTGCAGGTATGTCGGGTAGTTCCAGATATCCACAGAACACAGGTCAGGGGACTAGCAGGTGATTTTGCTACTTCAAAACCCAGGAATCACCCGTGTTTTTCTTACCTAAAATTGAGGCTGCCTTTTTATTCCCCTCTTTGAAAACTGCATTTGGTGCTCATATTAGCCATATTTCACTTGAGAGAACTTTTATTGGGAGAAGAAAAAGTACATCTGATTTTTTTTTTTCCCCCCTAAATCCATACAGCACACACACACACAATTTCCACATTCTACCACCAGTAGCCCTCCTGGAACCAGGCATTTAATTTTGTGGTCTTACAGTTTTTTCTATGTACAATGAAAATAACACATTTCCATATCTCTCTTTTATTTATTTTTTATCTCTTTTATTTTGTGCCAATTTTTTAAATTAATGTTTTGTCTGATTTTGATAAATATTAAACTAATATTACTTATAAGCCTTTTCCTCAAACATCATTTACTGACTCACACATTCATTTAATTTACATATTCCTATATTTAGCTAAGGATTCAATGATGAATAAAATTCTTTAAGCAATGGGGATGAGCTTTCAAATGTTGTTTGTAGTGAGCCCATGCTTGCACACACACGCACACATATAATACACATGCATACACTAGCACTCATCTAGTTTCTAAATCTCTAAAAGCCACTATTCTTTTTAAAAAATTAACATTGGAAGTTTCTCCATTCCCTTGTACCTCCATTTCTAATGTTGCCCCCCCCACCCACAAAACACAAGTGCAATCTATCCAAACTCAAACAGTTCGTTGATCACCATATTTTAATTATTTCCATTAATTATCATGTTTCCAATTTGGTTTCAAACCCTCATTTATGTGGATTCATAGATATTTGATAGTCTCTCCTGGATTTGGGGTATTACTAATATCAAATATATCCTTGTTCGTCCATCTTGTGCATCTTCTCTCTTCTCACCCTGTCTCACTGCTCCACTGATTCTGTTTGCACTTATAGTAATATGTATCTGCCTCTTTCCCTCCAACTTAATCAGTTTCTACTCTTATAATTAACATTGTATTTTCCTGTGTTTCCCATATTCCTCAGTTCCTACGAACAGGTTTCTTTTGTTTTGTTTTGTTTTGGTGTGTGTGTGTGTGTGTGTGTGTGTGCATTTTCTCTAAGCCCTCCATAGCCTGAGTCCTTGATAGTCCCATAGCATTTGATATGCTTAGATACTTATTAACCATGTGGCAAACACTAACTGTTAGGTTTTGAAAAATTTTACATGGAATAGAAACAGAATATCAAGATTGGTGTTGAAATGAGGTTCAATGGAGTCCTCACATCTAAATAGCAATGTCATCATCTTCTAATACCTTAACACAAGGACCATGTAAACTTCTAAAGTTCTGAGGGATTGCACCTTACAAATAATAAATATGTAGAGTATTCTTTATTAACCTGTTTAGTCTATTGTCTAGTCAATAATTTAGTTAATTTCCATCTGATTTTATAACTTTAGAAGATTCTCTTTGCTTTCTATAAGTGACATCCATTTAAAAAAAATCACTATTGTGTGATAGTGTATCTATACAGAAAACAACGTCATTAATTAAGAATGGGTCTATTCAAGTGAAATCTATGACAAAGATGCTAGCGGTAGTTAGCTAATGATGGAAATTTTATAGACTTTACATTAATTAATATCCTAGATGTTAGATATTTAATAATATGAAGATTATTTGTTCACATGCATAGTGAAGTTTTAGTCATATGTTTATTTTTTTATGGAAACGAATTATAGTTACTCAACCAAAAAATACAATTTTGAAATAAGTTACTTTCTTCTTAATTTCTTTCTCATCAATACAAAGTAATCCCGAGGGTTGGCCACAGAATAGTATAGAGCAGAAGTAAGAAAATTTTGATCCATGAGCCAAAGTCTGTTTTTGTAAATAGAGATTTATTGATTCACAGCTACACTCGTTTGTCTACGTATTGTCTATGTCTGCTTTTGCACTACACATGGCAGAGTTGAGAGAATTGAGTAGTTGTGACAGAGACCACAGGGGACCCCAAAGCCTAAAATATTCAGCTGAACCTTTAAAAATAAACTTTTGCTGACAATTGATCTCGAATACGTTTTGC
Source organism: Rhinolophus sinicus (assembly GCF_057876585.1). Classification (NCBI taxonomy): domain Eukaryota; kingdom Metazoa; phylum Chordata; class Mammalia; order Chiroptera; family Rhinolophidae; genus Rhinolophus; species Rhinolophus sinicus. The sequence goes on along the minus strand of NC_142516.1, from coordinate 121,607,117 downwards.
TCTGTTATCTTGTATATCTGATCCTATGATGATAATAGGACATTCTACACATTATTCAAAATTTAATTTTAAAATTACATTTACACATAAAAACTTACGTATATTTCTCGGGAATGACAAAATAAACTATTTTAAAATTTAGATTTTGTAGATTATTTTTTCATGCAAACTTTCCATTCCTTTAATGATAAAAAAAAAGTTTTGGGTGTGTTGTAAAATTTACAAATACAGAATGATCACCTCTCAATATCTGCTAAGATAATCTAAAAATCGGTATTGGTTTAGACAGTCTCAAGAGCTCCTCAACCAGGATTTACAAACTTAAAATACCTTAAGAGACACTACATCAAATGGGAAAAAAAACATCCCCCTCTTACTGGGAATCTGGAGAACGCACTGTGTAAATCCATTTCAAACTTTCTGGTAAGATTACCAGACGAATCAGGGTAGGTAGGATGATATTCACACAGGGTTTGCAATGCTTTTTGTTTGTTTGATTTTCCCCCTGATGATCTGAGGATATAGGATCTAAATGAATTCAATGCCAGCATGCGATCCATTACAAAAACTCTTACCTCTTGCTGTTTTAATGTATTGTGTTGGACTTTGTCATTCAGTGTTGCAATGTTGAGCTGCAAAGCAAGCAATGTGGTATTCAGAGTTATTAATGATTTGGAGATTTCATCTATTGTATTTCCATGTTCCTGGAATGATGAAACCAAGGTGCTCAGCTGGAGAAGAACATCATTAAATCTCTGATCAGTCATTACACTGAAATTCTGGAAATGCTGTGAATCTATGAGATCGGCTTGTGTATCTGAAATATACTGGATTCTCTTCTCCATGTTCCTCAGGTTTTCTGTAACAACTTGAAATTTCATTTCTTCTTCACTGCCATTTTCTTTTCTGATGAGACTTTGAGATATGCCATTGGCATAAATTGAACCAACGGTGCAATTCTTCATGTCCCACGTTAGGAATTGAGCTGTACATTTAAGTAAAAACAAGCAGAGTCACAGCCTGTCACCTTAAATGCATACGCCATTCCATTCTGTATCATTCCATTCCATTCCACTTTAACATTTGGAATGCTATTCTATATCAGGTATTTATTTTAAATATACAATATATGAACCACAGTAGGCATATTGCTGAAAAGGTCACATTTCCTCTTCCCACTTTACATTAGAATTTATTCCAGAATTAAGTCATTCTTTCTGATTTGCTGTCTATATAAATCTTCTGGGCCATTGCATTTGGCTTTCCCACTAAGAGAAATTCTAGATTATAAAGTGCATTGTATCCTATCACTCCGGTCTACTGTTAGGATAAAAAGAGAGAATGCTTAACACAGTGTCTGAAGTTAGCATGTTGAATATGCTAGCTATTATCAAGATAAATGATGATAATGACAAAAAATATGTAGTAAAAGTGGAAGTATTAGTGTTACCCACTGTATGAATGCATTGTTGGGTCATCTTCCTCATCCTATACTAAGCTGGCAGAGAACTGTCGTTTTCAGTTTGCACAAGCCTAATTTGTAGTTGCTGGAGCAAAAATTTGGGCAAATAATTTTTACCTTAAAACTATTGTTTTTATAAGATTCCTCTTTGCCTAATATAAAATATATATTCATAGCAGAAAATTCAGAAAATGCGGATAATAAGGAAACATAATTTACCATTAATCTCTTCATCCTGAGTTATGAGTTAAAGACTAACATTTTGGGACATATATATATATATATATCACATCATATATATATCATATCATATATATATATATGATCTGGCTCTGTTTGCACTGCCATATTATTATTACAAAAGCAAGATTATATTTTACGTACTATCTGGAAACTATTTTTTAATTAATACTATATCATAAAGACTTTTGTATATTATTTAGTATTGTTTTACAAAACTAATTTTAATAACTACATGTATTCTATGTATGAACCTACCAGATTTATTTAACAATACCTCTACACAGAGATTGCTTCTGTTTTCACTAATATATTCAATGTATTGATAAACAACCTTGTGAGTAATTATTTCCTGAAGAAAAAAATTCTGTTAAATGGTATTTTGGGAGATATACAGAATGGATGACATATATATATATATATATATATATATATATATATATATATATATATATATATAAATAAACATAGGTCCTCTAAACAAGCTAATTATCCTTCTGAAAGCATCTAGAGCAATTAAAAAAAATGTTAACATTAACTTTGCAGATAAAAATAGTACAAAATTATACACAACGAAGAAAATATTAAACACTACTTTACCACTAACCAGTGATGGTTAAAATTTTGTTTTCTTTCCATATTTCTCTATATGTTTATCTCTATTATTTATACTTTTAGCTACATATATATCAGTCTCATTCATATTAGTTTGAATGTATAAGATTTTCCACATTTGATCACTATTAAGCAATAAAAATAACTTCATACCATTAAAAATATATCTATGTAATCAGCTAAACCTGATCTGTTAGTTTTCTGAGTAAAGGTGATATGGCAATAGTACCAGCTTTATAGGTTTTGAGAATTAAATGACATAACACATGAAAAACATTTAGTTTCCGCTCTTAGGTCAAGGTACCTATTACATAAATGAGACATTGTTTTCTACACAGGATCAAGTTGCCTGATTCTGGAATCTAGCTCTACTCCTCACTATTAGCTGGATCCCTGGGCAAGTTATTTATCTTCTCCTTGCTTAGGTTTTCTCAAAGATGTAAAAGTAGTAACTACCTTAGGGGTGGTACTGAGGATGAATGCGATAAGGCATGTAAATCCCATAGCTCACAGATGGCACAAACTCCATTCATATTTAAGTGCCTTATCCGTGAAAGATATTATCTTGTTACAGAGAAAACTATTTTTACCACCTTTGCTTAAAGAAACTGTTGATGATGGCTGTTATTATAGACATTATTATATAAAGAATTAGTATTTAAAGATATATGCAATTAAATCTCAATTTAAAAATAAATTATATTTTCCTAGTTATAATCGCTTTAAAATTAGCTTATTTAAATTAACAAAATATGTGTGACTGAATTTTGATATGATCCACAACAGAGGCCATATTCACTGTGTACTATTTTATACTTCTTAATTTATAAATAAATTGGACAAAAAAGCATATTTCTTAGTTGGATCTCATCACATTTATTAAATTGTGAGGAGCAAATTTTGGATTAACAACTTTATTCATGCATTCTTTGATTCTATTATTTATTTATTAAGCACTTACTATGTACAAAGCACTGTTTGTGCAACTCTAGAAATACAAGACCAATTGAAAATGCATTTTGACTTTAACTGTCTAACCCAAACTATCAATTCTTATAAAATTATCTCAGAGTTGTTCTTATTTTTTTTTTTCCTTTTATGATGATTATCGCTATTTCTATTTAGCAGTTAAGAATCCAGGTTCTGGATTAGAATGGCCTGGATTAGCAATTCTTACTCTTTCCTGTATAAACTGTGACCTTGGACAAGCTAATCTGTCTGTTTCTATTTCACTTCTGTATAAATGGGATACTAATAGTGTTTAAATAATTAAATGAACTAATATATGTAAAGTGCTTGGATCACTTCCTGGCACATAATAAGCATTTGACAACTTTCAGCTTTTTTGCTATTCATATTTTGGATTTACTATCTGTTTGCCCAACATTGATAACTAGAGTAAATTAATATTGTGTAATATAAAAAATTGGGAGAAGTTGGGTATTCTGATGAGCTCCATAGTCTCTGTGCTTTATTTTACTAGGTATACTGATCTAATTGCTCAACCATTTAATTTTACTTTTACTAGAAATAATTTCTATTTTATATGGGTAAAGCAACTCTTTTTCACAGCATAAAATAGAAGACCTGATTTGACAAAATGTCAAAAGGCCAAGGATTTTTTAATTTGACATTAAGTTCAACATGAATTGACAATAAACGCTACATTTTACTTATAGATTTAAAAACACCACATTGCATGTTTTCCCAAATTCTGAATGAAAATTTACTTCTGTTAAAAATGTTTAACTCTGTATCATAAATCTAGGTAAAGAATGCCAGCGTTCATATTTCCAAATGTTCATTTCGTTCATTATTATTTGAGAGATAATGGCATATTTTTTTTCTATTTAATATTTGTAAGAAGACAAGCTTTTATGGCCTGTGCAAAGACCTAAGGAGTTATATCTGATTCTATCGATCACATTTATTCTTTCATGTAGTTACTATCTTTTAGTATCTTCTCCTACCAAAATTTTATATTATTTTGGAGCTAAAGACTCTTAAGTATTTCAGTAACAGTTTATGTAAATTAATACTAGATCATACTTTATTGTCCGGAGTCATTATTTTGTTGTTATCTATGACAGTGATCCAGCAGCTTTTTTTTACCAAAGGTCTTACATAGAGCAGATTTTATAATTAAGAAATATCTTTCAATGCATGACACTTTAAGTAGAGTTGTTATGTGCAATATTTGACTTCACCCATTAATTCATATTTGCCAAAACAGAGTGATTACTCTCATTTAGGGATTATATTTCTGTCTATAGTTTAATAGAGATATGTATTGGCTTTTAGTTCCTTTTTGGAAAAATATTCTGATTTACAACTTAATTAAAGTTACAAATGGATTGTCAATTGTTCATTATTCAAATATGATAGGTAAGAGCTACTCCAAATTCTGGTGAATTTGGGTGCGAATATGAACTTGTAAGATTTGCACATTTTTAACTTCTTGTCAGTCTTAATAGATATCTGTTGTTTTAGGAAACGAAACCTTTTCAGATCAATCATTGTCAAGCCTTGAACAAATGTGTTGACTTGATCGAAATTTTCTGATAGCTCAGAGATTTTAAACTTAGATCCCTCAATTATTTTCTGACTTCAGTCCACATTCTGCATGGGCCTATTAGAAAGAAGTTGTACTCCGTTGGATTTGCTCTGCAGGCCATGGTTTGTATAAAGGTTATGAAATTTACCCAGATTTGAACTGGTTTATAGCTAATAATCCCAAACAATAAAGCATCTTCCAGTTTTGCATTTCAAACTATAAATAAGCATATACATAAACAACATACAGATAATCTCAGTTCATCAGGAAGTTAGTTTCATGACAGACACATCAGGTTCTTATACTGAGATGGCTGTTATTGATTGATTGGTTTTGTTAGTTGTGGTTAGATTTTGTTTTTTGTTTGTTTATAATGGCCAAAGTAAGATTTAATATTTGTTTGTGTAAAATATTTTCCTGGCTAAAATTATGGCAAGTCTGTTTTGTTTCTTTTTCATTGGTCAACTATATTTTGTTTCAAAAACCAGTTACACTGGGAGATAGTAGACGTTAGAATTTAGGAGTCAAGGGTTATTACTGATCAGTCCTAGTTTCCTTTTGTGGATAATGAGGACAAGTATGTCTGCTCAGTGATAATTGTAAAGGTGTATAAGGTAATCTATGGAAAATCTATAGCTCACTGCCTAAACATAGTAAATGCTCAAAAATGTTATTAATAGTTATTGTTACAATTATTGTTGTTGTTTTATTATCATTTCTTTCTTAAGAGAATTTCGCTCTGTTTTGGAATATTCCTTTAGGTTTCCTCTTAGCAGTGGAGGTGTGACTTTGTATTTAGAACCATTTGCTTGTTAAGCTGATTAGTATGCACATAAAAATGTATCTTACTCCCAGCCTACCTCTTGTTAGATCATATGTCCAGATATTTTGCCAGGCATAGAGAAGAAGAGAGCAACAAGATATATAAATTCAAACAAATCAACTCCATCAAAAATGCCACTGCAGGCAATAATCTTTATAGATTTGAGTGAGTTACATGCAAGTCACTCCTGTGGAAACTCTCAAATCTATCCCAAGTTCAAGTCAGACTCTCCACAGAAATACATACCTGGAAAACATCATGTTGAGCCCAAGTAAAGTATTTGAATTCCTTTTTTTTTTTTTTTTTTTTTGAGGAGATGCTATCAGGTTATTTTTAGAAATGTTTTAAATATGGTTTTATTAAACATGTGGCCATATAAACTAAAGATATTACTGAAGTGAAGGTCATTACTTTACAAGACCTCCTCCTTTTGAAGGCTTACAGGAATGTTTCTTTCTGCTTTTAATACTAGGAGTAGAAGAGCTTTACCTGAAAAACTGACTTGTTTTCATATTTTAGGCATTGTTAATGTAAATGAGTATGTTTATATGTTTACATTGGCAACAAAGAATACCACTACTAGATATCTATAGGACTTCAGAGGATAATATATTTTCAAAATGGTCTACTCTTTCCATCTTACCTCACATATCTATATTTTATCTTAATTTTGTATTTTATTTCTTTTTTCCCCTCTTTTTCACTTAATACCTTTGAAGAATACATCTTTTTCACTTAGTAAATTTGAGGAGCATTTTGTGATATGAAGTTTCCCTTATTGAAGCTCCCATATACAAAAACTGAATGTTTCTTTTTGCTTCTGCAATAACCTATTAACAGGATAAATTCCTGGGTTTCGGGACTCTGGAATACTGTACCTGTCACTATTCCAATGATTGGTATGAGAATTATAAACACAAGTAGATAAAGGACAATCAGTGCAGCTTTGAAGGACTTCAGTTTCTCTTGAAGGGTGGGGCCATTTTTAGGATCTAAGAAAACAAAAACCCAAACTACTGTTAGAAAACTTCATCTTCTTACTTAGTTAAAAATTTTGTACTTTCCAATTATGCCATTACTACCAAGGCTATTGGAATAAAAAGGGAAAACATAGGTATTTGTTTATTCAATAGGAAGCCAAATGGACAATCACAGGGAAAACACAGGCATCAATATGGACATCTGCTTTACTTACCATTAACTAAGCATCCATGAAAAAGTGACTACCTTCTACAAGTTGTACTTATCTCATTTCAGAGGATTATTTGGTAAATTTTAATATTTATGCCAACATATGCAAATATAAATTTTATTTTTCTGTTTCATATAGTAATATACTCTGGGTGAAAATAAAATTCCTCAAGTAACTATAAAATGAATGAATTTTTTTTCTGATTTTAAGTCAGATAACAGAAACATTTATTTTCAATGATAATTATGTATTTTTTTCCAATTCCATCTCAATAACTTTATATTTTGATACCTTTTATGATTAGAATACAATGTAAAAAAAGAAATAAGTAAAATTATTCACATTTTGACTAAACTTTGGAATGGATCAATGAAGTCCATCTTCTGGATATTTCAGAACATATTAACATTTCAGTATTATCCATTTATAATAAACAGTGATTCATGTAATAGATGCTAATTGTAGAAAAGATAACTCTATGAAGAGAGAATCTCAACAGAAGAGGAAGATATTTCTGACTAGGTAAATAAAATATCTATTACATTTTTTAGCCTCCTATGGCCATTGTTCTTATCGCTCAGTAAAAAAGAAGTAAATTATGTTTTCAGGTTATAAACTCCTAAATTTAAAACAAAAGTTCAGACATCATTCAGTAATGTTCTACGAAGTTATGAAAGGCAGAAAGAAAAGTAAGAAGTAAAAGAAAATAAAGGAAAGGGAAAAACATGGAAAGTTCTAAGGAAAAAGAAAATGAACAACCCACAGCATAAGCAAGATGGGATATTTTATCTGCCAGGTTAACTAAGCTTCAAACCCAGGAGGCATTTTCTCCCTTATCTCTAATTTACAATCATAAGTTCAACGTATGCTGCCTTTTAAATAGCTCTCAAAGTTTTTGTTTTGTTTTGTTTCCCTTTTTTTGTGTGTTCCTAATTCCTATGTCCTCCTTCCTCAATCTCTCAACATCTCCACCTTTAAAAGCTTTTACCATTATCTTTTCCCCTTCTGTCTCATTGGTATTACATCCTCCCATTCATCCTTAGCACAGTGCACAGGGTCCATCACGCCTTGGGGTTGTGCTCTGTATTTCAGGTTTGTCTATGTAAGAATTGATATAAGATCCTGTAACTTTGCATTTGTTGCTTCCTCTGACTGAAATATGTCTATGGCTCTTCTCCCCCTAACCCTACACCCCTGGCGAAATATATTTAAGGTTTAGCAGAAGTAAGGCACCTCTGTCCTGATACCTTAAGTAAACCTGTCCAGATACAGCCAAATACTACTTCTTTTGAGGTCTTGTGGTAACCTGTACAAATGTCTGTTTCAGCACTGTTATGTACTGAATTATGTTTCTCAAAAAGATATTTTTGAAACCTTAACACTGGATATCTGTGAATGTGACCGTATTTGAAAATAGGATCTTTGCAGGTATAATCAAGTTAGGGTGAGGTCATACTGGATTAGGGTGGGCCCTAATCAAATGATTAATATCCTTCTGAGAAGAGGACATGGAGATACCAGAGAAGACCATGTGAAGATGGAGGCAGAGAAACCTTAACACTGGATATCTGTGAATGTGACCGTATTTGAAAATAGGATCTTTGCAGGTATAATCAAGTTAGGGTGAGGTCATACTGGATTAGGGTGGGCCCTAAGCAAATGATTAATATCCTTCTGAGAAGAGGACATGGAGATACCAGAGAAGAAGACCATGTGAAGATGGAGGCAGAGATCACAGTGATGCAGTGACCAGCCAAGGAGCAGTCTTAAGGATTATCAGGAGCTACTAGAAACTAGAAAGAGGCAAGAAAGGATTCTTCTCTAGAGCCTTCAAAGGGAGCAGGGCCTTGCTGACACCTTGACTTCAGACTTCCAGCCTTCAGAACTGTGAGAGAATCAATGTCACTTGTTTTAAGCTACCAGTTTGGGTAATTTGTTACAGTTGCCCTAGGAAACTAATATAAGCACCTTCCACCCACGATTTTTTAAATATTAGTTCAGGATACTAGGATCTGTCATTTCCAGGACCTATTACAGTGGCTGGGAAATCAGAGAACTCAATCAGTACTGTGGATTAATTTAATCTATTGTAATGCTGCCTTACTTTAATTTAAATTTATTTTGTATTCTCTCTCAAGAGAGGGAAAGACCTATTTATCCAATGAGTATTATTTTAACATTCATACACATTTAAGTCCCAAGGCTATAATTTTACATAGTGTCAATAATGCTAAGAACAACCTCCCCATGAACCCCACCCTTCTACTTACTAAGAGGTAGCAAAGCTGTCATTGAGCGAGCATCAAACTTCACAGATTCTGAAAAGTTATCAGCGTCCTCCTCTTGGTCAGGAAAGGTATCCCACCGTTCCATACTTCTATCAAACACATGGAAAAATACACTACACATATAATGGCTAGGACATTTTAGCATAATATTCAAACTGAATTTTAGGGTTAAAATTCAATTTTAGCAAGGAAACACATATAATTAATTAGCTACATTTACATATCTGCCATATATATCAATATATTATACCTACTCATAAATTTTAATTTGAACAGTAAAAGACAGACTTACATAGAACCTATTCGTGTGTCTATGTACAAATGTTTGTAGGTGTGTGTTTTCTGAGAGTGAGAGGTAGCTTTTATTTCTCAGCTAAAAACACATATATTTCCCAAGTGACAAAAAACAACTATTTAGCTGAAAATAAAAAAATAATAATTTCCCTTAGAACCAATATTTGTGCAAAATTTGAAGCAAATATTTCCTGTGATCTTTTATCAGAGCTTCATGAGTCAGTTTTTCTTTTGCCAAGGCATCTGTTTATCACTTCGAAAACATAAAATCTAGTCACTAGACTAGAAATCACAAGAAAAACTTAGCTTATTATCTTGTTTTCCTTGTATCCCCCCACCCACCCCTGCCAGGGCTGCTCATTATACATTGGCAGCATCACAAATATGTCCTTATATCTTTTTAAGCACAATCCATACTATGATACAATCTATGCCTATGTCTCTTTAAGATACATCAGAATCATTTGAGCCTTGATTAAAATCAGATTGAGGGACCTCACCCACAGAGTTTCTGATGTTTAGGATGGGGGTGGAGGTCAAGAATTTGCAGTTCCAACAAGTTCTCTAGTGATGTTGCTTCTTCCAGTCTGAGGACCACATTTTAAGAACATTTTCCGTGAAAAGAAATTATATGACTTTTCTTGGAAAGAGTTTGGTTCATTTGATTGATAAATTTAGAATAAAGCCAACACCTTCTGATTATTTCTTATTTTCTTTAATGCTGAGTTATGGATTTAGCACAGCCAAAGTTTAATTGAGTGCACTGGCAGCTCCAGGACACCAAATTCATATCTCGTCCAGGAAATGAAGGACAACCATTCACATGCAAACATTCATCCTGCTTTGGGGAGAAGTATTGACAAGGAAGGATGTGACTCAACTTCTGTCAATATAATTTTTTAAATGTTACCGAGGAGATTCTTTATTTTGAGTTTGCAATGACAATCTTTGTTCATGCATCATCCTATGAATTGATCTTAGTTTCCATAAATCTTGTTGATTTTACCCAGGAGTGTGTTCTCAAATGATTGGCTGCTGCGGAGGAAAGGAGTGTAGGAGGAAGCTATAGGACTTATGTCCTCTTCTATTAGGCAGAGGCAAAGTAAAATAAATAAATAATTACCTGGGAAAATTGACCATTATAGGAAACCAAATTGGATAATTCAGATCTAGTCTCTCCTAACATTTTCTCTTTTCTAATTCACTCTATTATTTGAAATGAATGATAGTTTTACTTGCCAAGCAAAACAAATGTACAAACAAATAATTTTAAAAACTGAGATAACAATAAAGCTGAGCTAAAGTAATTTTTAAAACTATTGTTCAAAGCAATGGGGATTATATGGTAAAGCTTTTTTAATTTTGAAGTCAGCTTATAAAGGATGGGCTCACAAAGTATGCATTTAGATACACCTGCTATGTAACTAGAAATTTCTTTTCAGGCTGCTTACTGACCCATCCTCAATGTGTTTGACTATGGCTTTAGTCCTAATATTTGAGTTATTATTTCTCCATTTTTATTTAAAAAGAAAGGAAACATCTCTTCTATTGTTCAATCTTCTAGAGTGGTAATATTTTCGTAAAAGAGATAAAACCTTTTGAATCTGATAAATCTCTCTAGACTGTAAGACACAAAACAGAAGAGACTGTGTCTGGTTGTGTTCAATATTTCTTACCAGAGTTTAAAGAAACCTGGAATATAGAATATACTTAAAATAAATATTTGTTGAATGAATGATCTGATTTGTTTTTTGTAAGGTATTAGTCTCATATATTAGTTTTGTTTTTGTTTTTAAAACAAGATAGACATATGGAGAGGGAGGACCAAAAAGACGTTTTTTTCTGATAGAGACCTTCTTGGTAAACATTTTGTACTTAATTCAGGTACTATTTTTCCTGTTCTACCCTTACTCTTTTTATAGCTTCCTTGAACATGAACCAAATCTTAAGGCTAAGTGACTATGTTGTACTGTTGAGATACTGCCACTCTAGCCTGTTCCTAATCAGCACGCATTTTCATTTTGTCAGGTCCAACAGCAACTACTGAAGCTATGGCCATATCCTGTTATAGTTCTCAAGGGAACATTACCAACATTTTAGTTGGGGCAAATCTTTTTTTTGTTAAGGACTGCCTTCGTTGTATAGGATGTGTATCACTCCTGGTTGCCACTCACTAAATGTTAATAATGTCTCCTAATCATTATATTATTACATCCCTCTGACAGAAAAATCCAAAAAAATGTCATCCCCACATATTTCCAAACACCCAACCCTCTTTGAGAACCCGTCTTCAACATGCATCCCTAATGTGGATGTAAAGTCAGGAACTCTCTTTCTCTGCAAGATTTGCCTTGAACAATCTGTTAACATGTATTTAATGAAGATTTGTTTTCAAGAAAAAACAATTTTTTATTTTTATTTTTTTTTTTTTATGAGCTTCAGCAACAATAAAAATTCCTCAAATTGTTTTTTGGGATAGCTCTCAAATCACTCCCTATGTGTTTACTATTTGTTTAGCCCTTTAAAAAAACTTTATATCTATATCTATATACATATATAATTTTATATGCATATAAAAATTTATATATGTATGTGTATATATGTATATATGTGTGTATATATATATATATATATATATATATGTGTGTGTGTGTGTGTGTGTGTGTGTGTGTGTGTATATATGTAACAGAACTTTGTTAAAACTTATATGAATGCTTCTTACAGAAAACTTACATATCTTATTTTAAAGAGAAAAAAGAGTGGTAAACCCAGAATGATAATCCAGTGATCTAATCTCAGCCTCAATAAATCAAAATTAATGTTATTTTTATCCATATACTTGCTCAAAAGCTTCACATGTCCTTTCAAATAAATTTGCAATTTAGAAACCACATGGACTCTTCTGTTTAAAGGAATTTTCTTGGGAGAAAGAAAGAATTCCACTTGTGTTGTTTTTTTTTTGTTTTGTTTTGTTTTAATGTAGTTCTAGAATGCTAGAATGTCACATCATGAAAAAAAGGAAATAGATGGTAAGTATTCAAATTTTTTCAATCAATGACTTTAAAAAAGGAAAACCTATCCCTTCATTTGACCAATCCAAGAAATTTATGTTATGTACCATTTTATCAAGCATTTTGCAAATCAATAAATTGCCAAGATCAATGTGCATAGAATATTCTCAACCACCAAAGGTTTTATGTACTAATACAGAAGACTAAAATGTTTATGTTATTACCAGACAGTACGATATATTTACATACAAAAAACAGACATAGTCCAAAAGGCAGTGATGGACACTTGGGAAAGTGGGTAGTCAAGGTGAGAAAGTGGGTAGTCAGGTTGTCACAGAAAATATGACACATTATCAAAGTTTTAAAAGCTGAGAAGAAATTTAGGATGAGAACATTCCAGGGATGGAACATATGATAAAGGGCAGGAAGACATGGAGAACATGGGAACTAGGATTAGCATTATGGAAGAAGGAGTTCTGGACAGAGGGCCCAGCAGAGGCCAGAGAACCATGTAGCTGAAGGCGTCCTACTCATGAGTTTCTTCTTTCACTTTGATTGCATAAATTGATCTTGCTTTTCCAACCTATCCAAAATAGAATATTGAACATGTACCTCTACAGACCACTACATTACACCATACACCAAAATTACCTCAAAATGACTTAAGACTCAAATCTAAGACCTAAACAACATACCGTAGGTGGTAAGCTCCTTGACACAGGTCTTGGCAATGATTTTTTGACACCAAAGGCAAAAGGCACAATAGCAAAAATGAACAGTCCAGGTACCTTGAAACATCTATCTGGATTCCTGTTTTATCTTGACTGTTTTAGCTAATAGTGTGATGCAATTTAAACAAATAGGTCCTGGTGAAAATAGTAGGGAACAATCTCAAAAAAACATTTGCTACATTCCTCACTTAGAAACATTTGATGCAGAAGTGCTTTAATACCCAAAATGATTGGGGAATGTGATCTTTAACTTATAGGGATATTCAATTTTTTAAAAAATGAGGAAAATATACCTATACAAATTAAGTAAAAAATTATTCTTTGTTTTGGCAGTAGTGACCTGTTTTATATTACTAGTAATAAAATATTTATTTGTCCATTAAATATTTTTATTATTTCCCTTTCACCTGAAATAGAATTTAAGCTCAAATTTGTTTTTCTTTAGGTCTCTAAGCTTTGATCTATCTTTTTTGGACTTATGAAGATGATAATAAACATTTGCAGATTACTACATTTCAAATTATGGTTTCTTTGTGTAGATTTATTAAAACTTTACAAAAGAAAACACTCTAACGTCTACAAGTGGATTAGCCTAACTGACCCTATACAGGCTGTATAAAACCCCTGACAGGAGTAGGGCTTGGAAGGAAGATGCATACTAAAATCTCTTCAGTGGGATGATGAATGAAAACTATTCCCCTCAGTGTACCATGGGAAGTTTAGTTTGTTTACTGGGGCAGTGTATAACAGAGGTTGGTGAATCATGAGCTGTATGAAATATTGGTATCTTTTTTCCAGAAAAAAAAAAAAATTAAGTTAATATACATGGTGCTGTCATAGGATTACTGGCATTTTCTGTTGTTCCTGTTTTGTGTTCTTAGTTTCCATACCCTTTCTGAGAATCTCATCCTCTTCCACGGCTTGAACTGCATACTGACCAAACCAATATATCTAGCTAAGATCCCATGTCTCGGAAACAATTTTTTTTTTTTTTTTTTTTTTTTTTTTTTTTTTTTTTTTTTTAATAATACAACTAGCTACAATGGTATATTTTCCACGTCAAACTCTTCCAGGTTTTTCTGATGTTGGCATATCATCCATTTATATCATCTGTTCATTATAATCATTTATTATTTTTTTCTCTTTTTTGTAGTAAAACATGCATGATACAGTAGATATAAAGGCAATACAGAGACGTTGGCAAAGCATTCTCACTTTAACAAGAGGCAAGGGCTTTATTCTAGATCATTCTCACCCACTAGACCCACATCTGATTGCAGAGCCACTCCTGACTTCCTCAGAGCCATTCCTTCCACTCTATCTCAGATGTGTTTTTTTTTAATTTCAGCTCATTTCTCTCTACCCCAGCCAGGTATCTTGGATAGTAGCAACGGGGTTGGGAATCCAGGGGAGAATCGAAGAGGTATTAAGAAAGAGAAGGAAATGAAAGGAATTTATGTTGCATCATAAAACTGTAACACTTTAACAATAAACAGGAGAAAAAGAATCAAACAGAAAATATTTCTCAGGGAAAAAATATGGGGGAACATAAACTTGGAACAAATATATTTAATGGGCAAGTAAAGGAAGAAGAATCAATATTAAAGATAAGGAAGAACCTTGGACAGTATGGTAGAACAGGTTAGAATCACGGGAAAGCAAAAGGAACGTCAAGGTGCAAGGACATCCATAACCTGCTACAGGTAATTTGAGCTGTTTTACATGTGTGGTAGAGACAGAAGCAGATTCTTGAGAGATCAAGGAAAAGTAAATGTATAAAAATGAAAGTCCTTGAGTATATACCAGAGATCTGGCCACACTCCTGCTTTTCTGTTGAGAAGAGATACAGAACATCACACTAAGATAAGTATATTGAAGGGAGTTTTTTCTCTGCTTCTCCCTCCTTATCTCCAACTTGTTAACATTGAGCCAAGTCTCTGTTCTTATCTCATTTCTAACTTTATGCTCATTGCTTTAAATACAATCCATAAGTCTGATGACTCTTACTTCTGTATTTCCTGCCCAGACCTCTCCTCTTGACTCCAGATCTGTATATGCAACTGCCTAAGGACATCACTACTTGGATTTCTTATAGATGGCCCAAACCTAAGGGCCTTTCTTGTCTCTTCCTCCATTTGCAATCTATTGTCAGATCTTATTGATTTGTTTTCAAACCTAATCAGAAACTGGCTGCTTCTCATCACTTTTCCTACTACCATCCTTGTTCGAGCCCCATCATTTTTCTCAGCTGGACTATTTTAAAAGCTCCCTAATTGGTCTCTCAGCTTAACTCTTACTCCTTCCATTTTATTTAGTCTCCACACTGCCTCTAGAGTGTTCCTTTTACAAAGTAAGTCATATCCTGTCACTCCAGTACTGAAAACCTGTGAACACCTTCCTATCTCACTCAGGTCCTGATTAAAACCTCACTCTCTCCAACAAACATTTCTTAAGCCTCAAATTTAAAATTACAACCAACCTTTCTCACTTCTTGTTTTTGTTCCTGGTTTGATTTTTTTTTTTCCCTCTAGAATTTATCACTAATCTGAAATAATTTTTCCTTATTTATCTTGTCTATTGTCTGTCTCCTTTCACCCAAGTTAGATCCATGATGCAGGAATTTTTATCTCTTTTGTTCAATGACTAGAAAGTTCCTGACACTTGGTAGGTACCCATTACATACATAAACACATTATAAAAATTTCTTAAATGAAAAGACAATATTTTTTGCTAGATGACTAGATTTCTTAACTGGGGGTTATGCCTCAAGGAAAGTTTGTATTTCACTAACGTGGAAATTTTAGTTCTATTATACATTGGGAAATAAAAGTTTCTTCTCTGAATTGTGTGTAAATAGGAAACTGAAACAAAATGTTTCATCTCTGAAGTTCCTACTTTGCCTCAAAGGCATTCATTAGACTTACTAGATTACTATACTTCTTTACTAGTATTATTATTATTAGTGTGATTTTTTTAGTAATGTTAAAGAACATACGCATGTGAAGTTTCAACAGCAGCCAATGAACAATTTGCACAATTCAAATGGGCCTTTAAATGTCATTTCCAAAGTTAAGAGAAAAAGCAACTTCTCATAAGTTACAATTTTAACCAAATGTCAATTCACTGACAGAGGACTATAAAATCTTCTTGGTTTGTACAATCTATTAAAAGCATGTTCTCATGAGAAGTGAAACACATCTCTGCAATATCAGCTTGTTATAAGGTGGGTGAAAAGTTTACAGAAGCTACAATAGGAAAACCATATGAAAGAATTTCAATGCTAATTTGTTTGGAAACATACCCTTGATGTTTTTACTGTGTTAAACATTATATAACATTATATAAAAAAAGTTATAACAATATCAGAGATAAATTGGAGCAAAATTTCTGTTATCTCATTGCCCTTAATATATGTAAAAATACTCTCATTTTTCATATGAAATTTGAGTCTTTGTACCTACATATCTACGTTACATAGCTGATTTATAGTGAATATTATTATTTGGTCTTATACATGTCCCTTAAAATCATATCATTATTTTTATACTCCTAATTATTTTTTTAAATTTAAAATGATGGGCTACATAATAACTCATCGAATAAATGTACCTATTCATGTAACCATTTTCTTATAATGTAAATTTTTTTTTAAATTTGTCCCCTCTTCTTTGGAGGGAAATATCTTACTAATATAGATGATAATGTAAACATTTTCATAATGTATCTGTATTATTTTGAGATATTTCTTTAGGATTATTCACCATATGTTGAATTATCAGGTAACAGGAAAAGTATTTTAAATTCCTTGGTGTCTACTGCCTGACTACTCTTCAAAAAGATCATACAGTTTTATAAAGTTTCCAGTCATATGTGACTATGGCAGTTTTCAACCAAATTCACTACTATTCAGTAATAATGTTTATTTTAGAAGCATTTGGATTTTGATAAGAGTTAAATGATACCTCCAAGGAAGTTTTATTTGCATTTTTTGCTATTAGTGTTGAGATATTTCCATTATTTGTTTTTCTTCTTTTGTTTTGTTTATTCATATCAACTGGTTATCCATCCTCACAGGCTCCCTCTTTATATAGGTATGAATAAACTATATGTAATATATATGTTGTGCACATTTTTCCTTCTTAGACTGTTTCCTATTTCAAATTTGTCATCAAACTTTTAAGGTTAATTTCATCTGTAAGGGGTAAATAATAACTTTGTAACTTTATTATTCAAAAATAAAAAAATCTGATTTTGTATGAATAGTTCAAAATATATAAATGAAAATAACATTAACATATTTGTGAAACCAACAGCTCTGCTGTTAAAAACTGTGTCCATAAAAGGGATTAAGGTAAAAAATGGAAACATATATTGTGCCTGATACTATTGATGCTAATCCTTGGTAGTGAAGAAGAAAGAGCATCAATTTTTGAATATGAAGTCTACGTTTGAATATTGTCTGTGCCGTTTCCTAGCCATGACCTTTCACAAATAACTTATTTGATTGCATTCTTTATATATGTAAAACATGATTACAATACCACTTTAAAGAATTATTATAAGAGTTAAAAATATTTTTTGTAAATTGCCTGGTACACAATCATCAACAGATGAGTCATTATTTTAAAATACCAATTTTTTTTAAAATATAGAATTATTTTATCCTCACAATAGCTAGGGAACCAAGACCTGCGATGTTTAACTAGTTAATGTTACAGAACTAGGGAATGGAGAAGCTTGGATTTGAACGTGGGCAGTGTACTTCCAGAATATCAGCTCCTAACTACTGCATAAAACATGTACAATCCCATTCTATGACTTTCCTGTCACTGTTCTCACATTGCCCATGAGAATGCTAACCCCCATTCTATGCTACGTAAATCTTACCCATTCTTCAAGATGAACCTAAATTCGAACAAATCCATGAAGATGTTTTTAATAGTCCCATCTCCCTTTGAAGTAATTTTGACCTTATATTCCCATAGTAGTTAACTGTAGCATTTTCACACTACTTAAGGTACTCAAATTATAGATTTACATATTATTTTATGTCATAGTAAGGTGCTCAAATTATATATTTGTTTTAGATCATGAACTTCCTGAAGACAGTGACTTCATTTTATTTTTTGTATCCCCTCCCTACATCTAGTTCAGTGATGTGCATATATAGATGCACAACCAATATTACCTATATGATAAGTAAAGGTAATAAAAGGTATTAAGTTAAAGCCAAAAGTTTAATATGAAAATTAAGGAAATTAGACTAATTAAAATATGTTTAATCATGTTTTGAATTAAAGCCAATATTTTTAATCAAAATATACACAATTATATGCCAAAAATTTCTCACTAGTTTAAACCTACAAAGCCTTTAGTATGTTTCATACATATCTATGCACACATATACATTTTTCACTCATGGAAAACCTAGCAAAAACAAAAATCTCTATTTTTTACCATTTTAACAACCAAACCAAATTATTAGTAATAAGATTAAAAATTTATACCAGAAATTATTGAATATATATCTATCACATATCACATACACACACAGAGCAGACACATATAAACAATAGAAGCAATTTTTTGAAGAACATTAAAATAAACTTCTTTTACCGTTTGTCCTAAAGACGGCTGAACTGATTTATCCACTTCCCTCTATTTACAATTGAAACTTAAAATCTTTATCACACAGTATTTCAGCATCTGATACATGAAGAAAGGAAATGACACATTGAGTGTTGAAAATCTTTCTTAACAATGCATTTCAATAATACTCTCACCAAAGTACAAGTCTGCAAAATCTAAATTTGTCAGATAACTCATTCCTCCTCCCATCTAGGACATTACAAAAAAAAAAAAAAAAAAAAAAGAGAAGTAAGATGAAAAAGAAATGGGTTATTATAACAGGGCATATAACATATGGTAGATGGATTTTTTCCTTTTTATAAGATATGTATGCCTCTATAAATTCCCATTATCTATTATTTTCTATTAATCTCATCTTATATTGATTTTCATTATCTTCTCAAACTTATATCTATATAAGTTTGAAGAGAAACTCCATGTGTAAGTGATTTGTTTTTCTTAATCCTTTTTTCTGCATTTCTTATCTGTAGCTTCAAACACAAAGCACATGAGGAAAGGATGTGTGCTAACTAAGCAAAAGAAATAATCCAATAATGCTCACTGCAGCTCTACCTATACTGATGTTAGCATTATCTACAGATCCCTTTTGAGCAACTAGTAACCAGCTGTTTATTTCCCCAGAAACACAGTGGAGGAAAGGAGTCTGAGGCATGGAGTCAGAAGAAAGAAGTATCCGTCACCTTCTACTACCCTGTCAGAGTTTACACTTTTCATCTCACTTATTTGACCACATTCAACAAATCCCAGTATGACACACATAAAAAGCGTATATTATAGCTAATTTTTATAGTTAATTCTTCTAGGGAAAGGTATTTAGTTTATATCTTGTAGGTACTTCTTGGTGCTTTAAACAGGGAGGGATAATATTTCATACCATCGTTGGCCACAATAATCTTGCCATGCCCTTGAGCACCACAGAGCACTGTATCTCAGAAGGCAATATCCCTGGTAGAAAGAAAGCGGAATTCTGCACTGTGTTTGAGAGGAAGAAAAGAACACTATCACCCAGACATTCTTAAACACTAATAGCAATAGCAATAGTAACAGGGGCAGTGAAGCAAGCAGTGAGAGTGCCAGCCAGGTAACTTTGGACGAGAAGGAGGATTACTGAAGTGGATCCTGGCTGCATCTGCGTAACGGCTATGAGGATATTCCTTAACTACGCTAAGTTTATCACCAAATTCTTGGTGAAGAGGAACTTAGACTAACATCAGAACTCAATTTATTTGCTTTGTAATTGTTTGTATGTACCTCTGACTATATATATATATATATATATATATATATATATATATATATATATATATCTTAGAAAACAAGGTCCTTTAGAGGTCTTTAAAAAATCTGGAGTTTAAAAACCTTAAATTTGAATACCCCTGTCAACACTACGTGATTAGAAAAGTTAGACTGGGAATAACAAACTAAGACAGCAAATTTCCCAAATTCTATCCTAATGAGGTTTATTTCTGTCAGAGTAGGCTTTATTTCTAGGATGTCTCTGCAATATTGTTATGTATATGTCTTTACTTCCACAATGCTAATCACTTCTATATATGATTACTTCCACATCCTTTGAAAATCTAATTGTTCCTTTTAAAAAAAGCCCTCTGTTTCTCTTCATATATGTGTGTATAAATAATATAGTATATATTACATTACATGATATAAGCTCTTAGGTCTTAACTGTACTCGTATGTAAGATGCCTTACTAGACAACCAGGTAGAAAATATATTCAAGTCAAGCTAATGATGAATTAAAAGAAAACAGAGGGGATGTCTAAGGAGTTGGTCCTTTATATTCATTGTTTCATTTGATTTCACAGCAACTTTGCCAGATCATTTTCCTGATTAAGAAATTGTGGCTTAGAGGTATTAAGCAAACTTGCCAAGAGCAAAGAGCTATGAGTCATTGGAGCTGGTATGCAATCCCAGTTAAATCTGCTTTCAAAACCCGGCAAAATAAACGTTTGTCTCAATCTGGATCAGTGTGTGTATTATCAGGGGTCTCTGTCAGAAATGTTATATTGAAAACAAATTATAAACATGGCGCATTCCAGATCATCTGCAGAGTGGCTTTCCTATCATTTACTGCCATGGGATTCCAATGACATCTTTTTTGTTGTTGGTGGACCTACAATGTCTAGAGTGAATGCTATATAACAGTATTTAAATAAGTGTTCAAATAAGTTTCACAGTCAAATAAAGAAATGGGATGGAAGAACTGACTTGAGTCTCATCGGGCTCGCTGTGGTAAAAGCATGCATGCTGATTGCAAAGGAAGATGTAATTTACCTTCATTAAGAGATACTTTTGTATGCCTAAAATTGTAATAGGTTGTTAGTTATAAGGTAATGATACCACATATTTATGTGTTAAATTTGCAAAGATAATGTTTTGTTTTTCATATTCTGAACTCAAAGCAATAATTAGATAGTGATTTAAATCTTCTTGGCCTTTTGGCTAAAAGTAAGTATAGATAGTGATTAAAATACAAGTTTAAATAATGTTGCAACGGATACATCTAGGTGAATGTAATGCATTTACATAACTATCAAAACATACCTCATCAAAATTGCTATTGAAAAATTGCATCGTTTGATGAAAAATTGCATCGTTTGATGATCGTAAGCACAAAAAAATAAAAACCTTAATGTTATCAATAACATTTTATACAGAAGTTTCCTACATAAATATAATTGAAGTTAAAATACAGAAACAAACTAAATATAGTATCAGAACTAAGCAGTATCTTGCTGATATTAAGTCTATCAATACTGTCTTGGTTACCCACACAATCTTAAATTGATGTTTATGATTAAAGTTTTAGTATTTTTGTAAGATTTTAAAAATTTATTTTACAAATGCATTATTGGATTATTACTTGTGCTTAGTTAGCATACATATCCTTCCCTCATGTGTTTTGTGTTTGAAGCTACAGATAAGAAATGCAGAAAAAAGGATTAAAAAAAACAAATCACTTAAACATGGAGTTTCTCTTCAAACTTATATGCATATAACTTTGAGAAGATAATGAAAATCAAAATAAGATGAGATTAATAGAAAATAATAGATAATGGGAATTTATAGAGGCATACATATCTTATAAAAAGGAAAAATCCATTTACCATATATTACAAATGCATTTAAAAGTTGGTTAAAAATTACAGAGCTATGAAATTTAGGTCTAAATTTATGTCTCTGTCTTAACATAAAATTATAATAAAATATTAATGGTGGAGTGGAGGGACTAATATGTGTATTCATTTTTCTTTGAGAATCAATGCACAATACTAGACTGCTGGTTTTTAAAAGAAAGTGCACGGAAGACTTCTAATTCCAGCCCTGACATCTAAAGAGTTTGGAAGACATCACTCATGTCCCTACGACAAGAAAAATTAGCTGAACAAACTGAAAAGTGATGATTTTTCCTGGAGCCTTCAGAGAATTGAGGCCTCAGGGCAAACTGCCACCCAGATTTTAGTGAGGTGACTACAGAGACTCGCAGCTGAGGTCAGTTTTCCTGAGCATAAGCCTGGATGGAACCGGAGCATACACTGGTGATAACACTTAAACGGTCATTTTGCTGGATGCTGAGTAAGGACTAGTGTGAGTGCTGGAGATTCCTGGGGGCTGCAGTCTTAGGGGGACCCCCAAACTCTCGAGGGCTTTGCCTCCAGAAATCCCACTAGCTCCTTACAGTCGACAGCCAAAAAGGAAAAAAAAAAAAGAAATCACAGTTTACCTCTAGTAGAGGTAGGGGAAAAATTATCATTTTTAAAAATATAACCAGAGCATTCTCCATAATAAAATCTTCCTCTCCAGAAGAAACTCATCTCACTGAGGCAGCTGAAGGGCAATTATCCAACTCCAGCTTCATTTCCGTCCTCCTTAATGGGGGGTGGAGGGAAGGAAAGAGGAGCTAAGAAGCACTTGTGAAAATCACAGTACAGGGACTCGGCCCACTAAAAGACTCGGATTTAATCCTAAAATCATCGAACACTTTCCTTTCCTTGTCCCTTACCATCCCATCAGCATGGCTCCAGTATGGTAACACTAGATTAGAGCTAACAGAGTTGCAAGGTTCTTTTATAAGGCAAATTGGTAGGGAAACCCCAATGACCACACGAGAGACAAAAACAAGGACACTAGAGGAAATTTTAGCTTCTGGCAGCCACAGCTACAGCAAACATGAAACACAGCCTAACTCTTAGCCAGGTTTCATAAAATCTCACCCTAAGGCCGATTTACCACAGTTCTTATTTACCTGATATATAATATCATTTCTAGCTTTCACCACAAAATTACAAGGCATGCTAAAAGGCAGGAAAGTGTACAGCAAGACCTAAAAGTCACACTCCTTGGAGTTAGGGAGGCAGAGAGGGTAGAGCTTGTACAGAATACTAGTGACTAATTTCCTTGCAAGCTCAGCTGCTCCCCAAAGCAACATGAACAATTCACCCTTCCCTTGTGATCCATGTCTTACTAAAAAGACATAGTTAAGAAAAAATTAAAAGTGACCTCATTTTCAAGTGGTATTTTAAAAACATGAATTCACATTGCACTGAGTTTAGGGAAGTTCGGCTTCAGAATTAAAGTTGACAGACCCATGCAGTTTAAATATGCTTAAAAGTGGTAAATGGGTTAATTAATTTAAGCCTGAACAAAATTCATTAAACAGATTCCTACCCAGAAGTCTCCTGGAATCATTACGGGCTGTCAGCCTAGGGGCTCAGGAAGAGAAGAGGACTTACACTTCAGCCAAGGGAATTGTAGCAAAGTGGATATCATTTACTTTAGAGCAATTTCACATGCTCTGTATCTTTTTTTTTTTTTTTTCTCATAGCAAAAGCTCTTCATTATAAAATGAGAGAACTTAGAGACTCTTCAAAAAATTATCTAGGGTCACCAGGACAGTGACAAAGCATGAACTAAAATCTATATCCTATGATGTTCTTTCAACTGTGCCACGTGGATACTTAGGTTTCGTGAACATACATCATTATTTATTGATACTTCTCTATTTTCTCTCATAATATCTTCAGAAGCTACTGCTGATGATTTCCAGGAGTGCTTCCAAACTTCAAATCTGGCTTTTGCTGTTCGACCTGCCTGTAATGGCTTTCACAGACTAAAGGGTTCTTTCTCTTTTGCTTCCCCAATATCTTGACAACACCACTCATTGATGAACTCTAGCCAGGAACCATATAGTGAAGGTGATTCTGAGCAATGCAGCTCCTGACAGCCGCTCGAGGGCACAGAAAAGACAGTAAAAATAGGAGAGTGGTGTGTGCAGTGAGGCGAAAAGGCAATACCACACACACCTGCTTAGTGGGGGAACTCAGAAAAGGACATCATACAAAGAAGCACTGGAAGCTGAATTGCTGAAAAGAAAGAGACATTTTGGGTGGAGAACATTCCTGAAGGAGGCAAGAACATGAACAGCATCACAGATCAAAGCAAGGCAATGTGGCTGGAGCGAAAGAAGCAACAGGTGGCAAGCCAGGTTCCAGATAAGGAGAGTTAGGTAGGAGTCCAACGGATTGAGAAGGTTTTTCTTTATCTTAAGAGCAGTGGAAAGACATCAATGATTTTGAGGTGAGATGAAGGAGACATATTTGGACTTTGAAAGTTGACTCTGTTTGCCAAGCAATGTGGAGAATAAATTAGAGGTGGGACGTTAGAGTTAGGGCAAGTAGACTAGGAAGTTAAAGCACTAGTGCAGGGAAAAGTTGATGGCAATTTGGACTAGAGAGGTGTCAGTGGTAACAGGGAGAAGTGGATAGAGATATTAAAAGGCAAATTGAATGGAACTTGACAATGGATTCGATGGTGACAGATGGTGGGCTTGACATTTTCTCATTGACTACTCCAGATCCTACTCTCTACCCTACTGTTTTCCCCAAGAGGCTAATCTTTTTGGACTAAAATAAATGGCTCCCTTGACCTCTGGCTTCCGATTTGGTTTGGCAAATGGACAGCCCAGCAGGAGATTTGTGAAAGAAGGAGAGTTAATTCTTCATAATAATTGTCTAGATATAAAATAAACATTTATGGTCTAGGAATGTTAGGGGTCCTCTTGAGGAACTACTTAACCTATATAAGCTGAAAATCTCTGGGTCTGGTAGGCAGACACCTAACTCTCATCATTGCAGGGATTTCGATATCTTTCACAGTTCCAGAACAGCGATAGTTAAACCATCCAGTACATTTTGAGTGATGAGCCCCTGGAGATCAACCCAGAAACCTGGTGATAGGACTTGTGGCAAGCAGAATAACGCCCTCCCCTAAAAAGATATCCATCTCTTAATTCCCAGAACAATTGCTATATTACAAGGCAGAGGGGAATTAACATTGCACATGGAATTAAATTTGCCAGTCACCTGATATTAAAATAGGAAGATTATTCTGGATTATCTGAGTGGGTCCAATGTAATAACCAGGATCCTTAAATGTAGAAGAGGAAAGCAGAAGTGTCAGAAAAATTGATGTGATCATGGAAGAATGGCCAAAGAGATACAAGGTTGTTGGCTTTGGCAATGAAGAAAGAAGGCCACAGCTTAAAGACTGTGGGTGCCCTCTAGAACCTGAAAAAGGCAAGCACCGATTTCCCCTAGAGCATCCAGAAAATAATGCAGCCCTGCCAACACTTGATTTTAGTTCAGTGAGACCCATTTTGGATATCTAACCTATAGGACTATAAGAAAACAAGTTTGTGTTCTTTTAAGCCATTAAGTTTGTGTTAATTTGTTATTGTACCAGTAGAAAACTAACACAGGACTACATTATTTTCCTATGGCAGCCATTCAAAATACTACACTGGATTGTTTAAACAATAAGGATTTATTCTCACAGTTCTGGAGACTGAAGTCCAAGATGTAGGCATCATCAGGCTTGATTTCTCCTGAGGCCTTTTCCCTTGACTTGCAGTTGGCTGCCCTTTTGCTTCTTCTTCACATAGTTGTCCCTTGGTCCTCACACTCCCGTTATCTCTTTATGTACTTAAACTTTCTCTTCTTATAAAGACATCTGTCAGATTGGACTAAGGCCTCATTTACCTTACTCATCTCTTTTAAGGTTCTGTGTCTAAGTACAGTTACATTCTCAGGTACTAGTGCTTCAGGCTTTATCATGAATTTTGGGACAAAACAACTTAGTTGATAACAAGGACTATATTGTAAATCTCCGTGATGCCATCTCCAGAGGGCCTGAAGCAGTATCCTCAGGTGACTTATCAGCTCTTGTGAAATAGAGGCTCAGAACTCATGCCGTATTGGATGCTCATAGAGTGTCTTGGCCCAAGTTCATCCAATAATCTGGTTGACACGATGAACTTCTCTGGTGAAAACCAATCAGTCTCTTCTCCCAGCTACCACTTATACAAAGTAATCTTGTAATAAAGATGGAAGTGACTCCTGATCTCAACAAGGACGATCTGGATATTGCTGCTAATGAGTTTTCAATGTGTCAGCAGCAGAAGCAACAACTGAAATCTTCTTATATGGCTCTGCCAGCCATCTGGTGGCACACTGATTACACTTGACTTAACATTTACCATCCTTATGAGGAAACAAATTCTCACAAAAGTAACTCCCTTAGCCAAGATCATGAGAATGGTAAATACTGAGTTTGAATTAGAACCCAACTATTTTGTTAACTAATCATTATTTACAACACTGTACTATCATGAATATGATCATGATGATTGAAGTGGGCCTTTTGAATCTTTCTGGTAAATTCTCCATTGTCAGTATCTTTTGGGGAGGCAAGTTCCCTGAGATACAAGCTCCAGCATCTCTCTCTTCCTGCCCCTTGAAAACTGGAGTGCAGGATATGACTTAGCCAGGCTAATGACTTGATCCTGCCTGAGTTTTGAGTCTTGAGAACATAAGACAAAGATGTTAGGATAGGTCAGAAATGATTCATAGCAGTGGTAAGAATAAGAGTCCAAAGGAAGATTTATTATCAAGAATCCTGTACTGGAGATGCTGTGATCATCATCCTGAAGTGAAGGAGGCTTTGGACCTGTGTGCTTAGCCTACTTTGCTTCTTGCCCTTTTCTCAAACTGGGTTCTCGAGCCATCCCACTGATTTTGGGTGGAACCAGACCGTCTTTCACTAAATGTCTTTGCTGTTTACATAAGTCAGAGTTCTTACTAGTACGATGGTGATGACACTTGAGGTAACCAAGTAGAAGCTGATGTAGAGAAACCAGATAGTCTCAAGAAGGGTGGACTAGGTGCTGGTGTTGGTGCAGAGCTTCTTAAGGGGAGGACTTCAAAGGTGACCATAGTGATATTCAGCGATGAGGTATGTAGCACTTTTTCTAGGATGAGTTCGCGAACTTAATTGTGTGACCCTAATTGTCCTGTGGAACTAAGATTGAAAGGAAGAGTATACAGTATTAAAGGCTTTATTACCTGACTATGTAAACTTAAAAATAATGGGGTCGCATATGCAAAAAAAAAATTTAACCTGTTAAAAAAAAAAAAAAAAAGAATACTGATTATCCCTCTCTGACTAACCAGAATTGTCCAGGATTTATTCTTTCTTTCTTTTCCAATTTAATTGCTAAGAGGTAAAAGTTTAATAGTTTATACTATTCCAATGGTAACTTTATAAATGGCATGCTATCTCTACAGAAGCATGGGCAGTATGAATAAGTGGGTTCTTACATAATTGGTCACATCTACTTCTCTTCATTAGATAAGTAATATAAATAAGATATGCTTTGTGATCATTAGTAATGTTCCATTTTAAAATATTCACTCAATCCTGAATGATTTAGAGGCATGCACCTTAATTTACCAAATCTACTATAAAAAGAATAGTTCAAACTTTGTTAATTAGGCTCAGGTGCCTGAACAGATCTGACGAAGTTCTGCAATTCTCTGCAGGACAAGGGTGTCATCCAAAAATCACCCAACAAAGGAGAACAGTGATTATTAAAATAAGGATGAAAGGAAATGACGATTTTCATCATTAGTCAACACAAAGCATACCCCACAAAGGACAAAAAGTAAACCATCTTTTGAATAATAATTTAAAGAAAAGGATGATTCTGAAAAATGAAGAGATACAACTAAAATAAGCTGCTCGAAATTGCATTGTTCTTTGCCATATAAATAGTAATTGCAATGCTTAATCTTGAGTCATCTAGTATTTAGATATGAAACAAAATGTCTTAAGAAAATTATTTCGCAATGCAAAAGCTTTTTGAAATTTAATGAATTCTTTCCCATCTTTCATACTGCTTAAAACAAAGTTACACAGACTTCACATGGCATTGATCCTAAGCAAAGGGAACAGTCTCCCCTAGCTGTTTTTACATAATAGGGAAGAGATTTTGTTTGTTTAGTTTGCTTTACGGAGGTAGACTCTGATATATCAAATATTCCATTCTGTCTCTAACACCTTTTCCCAAAACATTCTAGGACTTACCTTTTAAAATATTCACTAGCTAAGGCAGATCAAGAAGAATTGTTAGGAAATTGATTACTGACATTATTATATTTACGTCTGGAAATAAACACCTTGCATCCAAATCACTTACTATATTCATACAACATAGGAAAAATGAGCAAGGTGAGACCTCTAATGATAGGGTAAACCAGCCAGCAAGAAACTATTTAGTAAAGAAACATGGTGTTATTTATTTAAGAAACACATTCAGAATCCTCAGTGTTTTCCAGGAACTAAACATTTTTATTTCTTTATGATAATTTACTCATTATTATACACAAGATTATTATTTAAATGGCATGGCACATAAAGTACCAGATGCTAATACAGGCTGCTGAGACTGAATCTTGCCTCTGGAATTTACCAGCTGCAACATCAGGCAAATTACTTTACCTCAGTTTTTCATCAATACAATGAGAATTTCAAAAATAACCTATTAGAACTGAATAAATTCATATTTGTAAAGGGCATTTAACAGTGTTGGGCAACTAGTAGCTTTCTATAAGTGTATTATTAACAGCAAATTGAAATGTTATATTGAAATTTAACATTTAAAGTTGAAATTTAAAAATTTAAAACCAACATTGAATCCTCTTCATTAATATAACAGTTTTTTTCCTAAAGAGCACTCTCTTAGGAAATATTAATGGAGGAGCAATATTCTTTCATTTCTAATAACTGATTTTTAATATGGAATGCTATTTTACTCAGTAAACTCAATTGCAGAGTTTGTTTTGATGTAAACTATATGGGTTGTTATATTTTCCAGTCTCTTATTTATTTCTGTCCCAACATAATTTTTTGTCCTTGATAATTTAGCCATTTAAATGAATAATTTTAATCTTATAATGACTGGAAAGATTCTTGATATACATATATATATAATCATGATTTATTTGCTTATGAAGTCTAGTATTATAACATCATCGGAAAAATCACAGATTCTAGAGTCAAACTAATGGGCTTCAAATTCCAGATCAACTGTGATTAATTCTGTGACTTTGGGCAAGTTAATTTAACCTCTCCCTGTGCCTCAGTTTTGCTCATCTCTAAAACAAGGATAAAAGAATTATCTTATAGGTTTGTTGTGAAAATTAAATGAGTTTATAGCTGTGTTTTTATGTGCTAATTATCATTATTGGTATTATTATAATTCACATTGTAACATCATTTTATTTTAATTTTTGCTGTCCATTTATGGGCCTTTGAGATGTCTATTTGCTGTAATTTTGGGTAGATGTCCACTTCTAATCTTTGGAATGTTAAAACTGGACAAAATAGCCTTTAGACTAAGCCTAAAGCAGACTGTATCACCAACAACTGTTTGTTAAAGAAGCAAGAAAGCAAACGTTGAGACTACAGGATTGAATGACATTCCATAGAATTAGCATCATTATGTTATCGTATCTGCATCTATAGAAATTCCTTCCTCCTCTTCATGTAATTATTCCCCTCACCTTTCTCATAAACATCCCTTGCCTTCACCTCCTAATCATAACACTATTTGGAATTCTGTCTGAATTAGTGCTTTGCAAATAACTATTCTTTTGGATCTCAAATAAATACTTATTTCCTCTCACTTTGGCCTTTTATTTGTAGGTTAACAAAGTTATCCACAAAATTGTTGGAAATGTAGAAGAGGCCAAATATAGTTTGGGGTTATTAGAATGTTTCCTAGACCATTTAGAACTGACCCACCATGGGACTTAACTACCTCTGAGGGATCTGGGCCCAAAGAAGCAAGTCCAGGCCTCTGTCTCTTCAACTGCTTCTCTCATCCAGAGAGCTGAAGCATGAGCACTGTTCTCCTTTGCTGTAGGAGAATTGTACAGCTTCATGTATTTGTTAGTCAAGAGCAATGGGTAAAGACCCCAGGAAGATGGCCTCTATCTCACTTTGCCCCTTAATATGCCAAAGAATCATTCTAAGTGGATAATTTGCATTCAGGCTTAATCAGCAAAGGAATCTGGAAAAGGTGAAATATAGTTTTTTGTTTTGGTTGCTTTCAATCTTTCCATCTAGAAGAAGAGTGGAATGGACTGACGTTGAGTGAGCCAATTTAGAGAATCCACCTGATAAATTAATAAGAGTAACAGTTATGCTCATTAAAATTATTTAATTAGAGGATGACTATTATAGGGTATTTCGAATGCCTGCCTAAGATTATACATGTAGGTAGTACACACGCACACACACACACACACATACACACACAAGCATGCACACATATATACATACACACACATACAGAAGGTGCAAAAAAATGTACACACATTTTAAGAAACGAAAAACCTGCATTAAAATTATAATACTCAATAATGTACTGATAAAAAAAGATGAGTACAAGTAATATATATACATTTTTTTGGCACCCCCGGTATATACACACACACACACACACACACACACACACACACACACACTCTTTTCTCTCTCTGTCTCTCTGTCTCTCCGTGTGTATATGCGTATATATATATACGCATATACACACACACATATAAATATGTTGAAATGTTAATATTCCATCAGTAGGCATCACAATCATATTTTGTGGTATTGCTTTTTTTCAGTTAAAATATTTGTTATAGCTTACAACAGATCAAAATAGCGCAAGGGAGAATTTATGTGAACTTAAAAGTATGCCAGGTAATTCTGACACTTTTAGCTATCTTAAAGTAAATATACCAAAACATTTGTAATGGTTGCTTCTAAGTTGTGAAATTATTACTGTTTTATATATCTTTCAACATTATGAAACAAAAACATGTGTTTAATAATATTGTTTATACAGATAAGAATTCAGAATCTTTTATTGAGTTAAAATACATTAGAATTTGGTAGATGTCAGAGCTCTATTCCAGAAGAATTACACCAATTTGCCTTTCCATTAGCAGTTCATGGAAGCAAATACGTGTTCCCTTAAACCATTATTGCTCTGAAATTTGTTTTGCTATTTTTAACTTTATCAATTTATTAAATTGGATTTTTTCTCATTAATATGTTTTATGCACTTATTTGTAGTTGAGTTTAACCTAGTTTTCTTAGTGCATTGGTCATTTACATTTATTTTATTAATTGCTTGCCCACCACATAATCTCTTTAATTGAAGTTTGTTTTTGTCCTTTTAGAGTTTATAAGAAAAAGACTCTGTGCTTTGAGTATCGTAATTCTTTCTTTTTTATTTTTTGGTTATGTTTGTTGTAATTTTTTATAATACGATTTTTAAAAAAACTTTTTATGCATCCAGATAATCAATGTTCTGTTTTTCCCTAACTTTATTTTTAAAGAATCTTTCCCAATTCAATGTTTTAGTGCGGACATAAAAATAAAAGCCACAAAATGAGAGCAAATATTTATATCTAATTTGAAAAATAAAACCTAATATACAGATTATATGAAATATTCCTACAAATAATTAGCTGACAGTAGAGGACATGAAAAAATAGAAGACATGATATTTGAGGAATTTTGTTTCTAAGTATATACCAATTTTAGTCAAGGTTCACCAGAGAAACAGAACCAATAGAATATATACGTACAAATATTTATTATGAGGAATGGATCACATGATTTTGGAGACTGAGAAGTCCCATGATCTGCTGTCTACAAACTGGAGACAGGAAAGACAATTGCGTAATTCAGTCTGCAGGCCTGAGAACTAGAGGAGATGATAACTTAAAATCTTGCTTAAGGGTAGGAGAAGATAAACTGAGATGGCCCAGCTCAGTCTTTGAGGCAAGAAAAGACTGAATGTCCCTTTCCTCTCTTTTGTTCTAGTCAGGCCCTAAATAGATTGGCTAATGCTCATACATTGGGAGGGAAATTTATCTAGAAACACTCTCATTGAACACCTAGATATAATATTTAATCTGGGCACCCTGTGGCCAGACAAGTTGACACATAAAATTAACTGAGTACCTCAGAGAAATTCTTGCACATGTGCAGTAAGAGACATTTAACCATAATCTTCAAATAAACGTTTTAGTAACAGCCCCAATTGGAAACAACTCGATTGCCCATTAAAAATAGTATCAATAGATATTGTGGTGCATTGGTTCTCAAATCCTTTCATCTCAGGAATCTTTTATATTTTTTACAAATTTTTTTTTACAATTTATTTTACAAATGTTTTTACAAATTTTTTTACAAATCTTTTACAACCCAAAGAGCTTCCTTTATGTGACTTATGTCTATCAATATTTCCCATATCAGAAATTAAAATTAAAGAATTTAAAAAAATATTTAAAAGTATAAATCTATGCATATTATCATAAATACCTTATTTTATACTTAAAAATTAGTACTTTTAAGTATATAATAAATATATTAATATACACAGAAAAGACTGCCATTACTTTATATTTGTACAAAATGTAGATCTCTTAATGTCTGACATTAGAAGATATCTGGAATCTCATATCAACTTCTGTATTCAATTGATGCAATATGTAACATGAAGTATTTGAAAAAAAATACAGTCTCACACACATGTACTTAGAAAAGTAAGCGATATTTTAAAAGCCATTTAAGATTATTGTGTATATTCTTTGTTGATACTACACCAAATTTGACAAGTGGTGGTTTCTTAAAGTAAATTCCCATGTGGAATCTGAAGCCATAATAATAAACTTTTTATACTCAGTTACATTAAAAAATATTGACCTGTTCTGCATTTTGAATGGATCCTTTATTTTGCTTGATTTTGTAACATCATGTTAGAAATGGGAAATTTTATTTCAGAGAGGAAAAACAATGTATTTTTTTGATCATAAGAGTTCTCAGGTGACCTTAGTGAGTTTAAATCCAAGATTAGCTCCATGATTTTCACTCTCAGTTACTGAGATATTTTGGAGGGTAGGGACTGGACCTTGTAATTTTTGTTTCTCTGTTTACTTTTGAGTGGTACTAGATCTGGAATGTATTAGATTGCATTAAACATTATTGTAGCTTATGTTAAAAGAACAGGAATATAGACAAATAGTATATATTTACTGATTTCTAAATATTGATGACATCGATAGTTTATTTGTTCATGTATACCGTCATACAGCTTTTACTCAGCAGTGGCTTCTGATCAAATCAGAAAAAACATGTAAATGCCCTTGACAACTTAGTAAACAAATATTGTTATTATTATTACAAATATTTCTATACGATTAACACATATATGATTATTGCCAGGTTAGTTGACACATGGCATGCTACGGAGGAGGTCACTGATAATTAGACTAGAACGAAACGTGATCAATTGACTCTAACATAGTAGGTAGAATTTCTGTAGTCGAAGATAGAATGAAACTAAAGAAGCAAAGATATAGAGATAATGAGTTGGAAAACATTGAATATAGAAATAAGGCTGTGAAAAAATGCAATAATTAAATTTGAAAGGGCTGTTATCGACATTCGTAAAAGGAGCCATCAAAATATTAGGATGAAAAGAAAAGATTTCAGAGATGCAATGCTTGCTATGAAGAAGTCAGATATTGTGACTTTCGTAGTGAGCCAAGAAATCATACTTCTGTGATATTCACTGAAAACATATTCTGGACACATAAAACAAATCATTCACTAATTTATTTAATATTTTATCACCATAGGCTATCTAGTATACATGAAAGAAATTCATTTTAAGTGAAGGAAAAGAGTGAATTAATTGCCTTATTTTAATTACACAATTTGAAAATAGGTTTCACTTAAATAATTCCATGGTAATATTTTGGTACTAACCTATCAGCTGCTGCTGAGAATAAAAACTCAGCTAGAATTCGTGAACCTTTAAGTTAGGATAGAATTTCAATGTTAATAAATCAGGATATAAGAAAAAAGTGCTATCATTACAATGAGATAACATTTATGTCAAAGTTGAAGCTAGTGAACTAAGATATGAGTCTTTTTAAAGAAAATAATCTATTTTAAATTTCTATTGAACGCCAACTAGCATATTTTAATATTAATAAAGTTAGTAGGAAAATATTTTTTAAAAATGTTCTGCATTTGAAGCAAATTGAATCAAACCATATTAAATTTTATTGTATATCATAAATCAGGTAGAGTTTGAATTATGAGAAATATTGTGCATTCTTATTAAATTCTAAAATATAGAAATAAATCTGGTTAAGACCAAAATACTTTAACAATTAATCCAAATTTTTCTTTTTTATAATTTCACTTTGTCTGCAATTCATTAATAGAAAGAACTAACTCATTTTACATTTGTTACCTCAATGTAGTAAACTCAAATCTTACTAGGATAAATTGTAAATTGATCTAAAACTGAAAAACACACTGAAAAGTAACTGACTGTGACCTTGGGAGTCATAAAGTTAATAGCTGTGTATCCTCCAGTTGTCATAATGATGTGTATCACTATTAGAAATAAATATAAAGTTTCTTAAGTCAGAAGGTGAATAGTAACCAGGTTTAGCATACACACTAATCTAAGCATATGCATCAATAGGTGAGACACACAATTAAATCATCCATAAGTAAAATATCCATATAACACTGACATTATAATATACACATTTTCTCGCTTTCCAGGCTGTGAGGGCTGGTGTAGGGTACATAAGATACACAGGTCTATATTACAAATTCATCATTTCCAATTGGGTTGAATGCTCATCACCTGCCAGTCTTTTTACTGGTCTTTACTTTTTTCCCTTAGGCATCTAATTTAAGCTTTTGGTAATCTTTTCAAGCTCCTATCAAACCTGTCTCTCCCTTTACACTCAGCAAAATATCTAATCGCATGCCTTCTTGAGAAATATGTGATAAAAAGTTTGAACTTCCTCCAGTTACTGACTCCAACATGTATACTTTCCTCTTGGGTTCATCAGGCTTGTTCCTAGTATCAGAGAATGATTTTGTCCCTATAACCCCTGCTATTCAAAAATTATATTTTCATTTCTGCCCTCATTGAAGATCCAATTGCCTACTGGATGGCTTCAACTAGAATGATTAGATTAGTAGTATCTTTAATATGACACCTCTAAGATACATTATTTCTATCCCTTCTTCCAAAAAATTCTTATTCTTGCTCATTTTCCCTTCTCAGTAAATGTTTTCATCCTTCATTGAAGTGCTCTAGCCAAATATTGGCATTAGCATTTCATTTCAAGACAAAGAGAGAAAAACATTGATCTTTAAATACCCAACCATTTGTAAGAAATTGCTAAGTCAAACCCATCACTTACCACTTAAATAAACAAATTATAGATGAATCAAAAATGCAAACATCAACCTAATCAATAAAATGCTGTATAAGGAAATAGGAATATGTGTTTTAGTCTTGATTAGGGAAGGTTTTCTAAAACAAGAAATAAAACCCAGAAATCACAAAAGGAAGCAATGTACTGAATTACATTAGAGATAACATTTTTAGTACCAAAAAATATTCTCAGAAAATGCCTGACATAAATACTTAAAATATAGGCTTGAGATACAGAAAATTGTATATGTTCATTTCCCCAACCAATACTATCAACCTCCTGCAATACTCACCTATGTGTTCTAAATGAAACAAAAAAAATTCTGGTCCATATCTGAGAGTCAAAAGATATTAGATATATATAACTAAAAATGAGCAACCCAAGTGGTACAAACAGGAAAGAAGAAAACATGGTGAAGAAATTCTTACCAGAATGATACTGAATTTTGTTTGCTTCAAGTTCGTGTATTTAATGTCCATGTCCAGTCACACAGTGTTATTGGCACATATATGTTCATAATTATTTAATAATGTCAATTAATTATAATAATGTCAATTAACACATTTGAGGATGTAATACATAGCTGACACTCTATATGAATTTATTTAATACTCATTATAGTTTTCAGAATGGTGCTATTGTTACTTTCACTTTATAAATTAGTGAAGGGAGTCAGAGAGAAGTTAATAAAACTTGTCCAAGGTCATTTCATTCAGTTACTAGGTTGCAGATTTTGGATTCAGGCCTGGAATGTTCCGCTCCAGAGACTAGATTCTTAAATACAACACCATAGCATCTGTTTGTGATTTTGAATATATGTTTAGATAGAGAAATCAACAAATGAATCCTTGTGTATACTTCTCTTAAAATAATTATAATGTGAAACATATTTTTTTATATCATCAAAATATTGCTTAACAGTGATATAAGTGGAATCATTCACATTTGTTAATAAATCCAGTTTCTAAAAATACATACATTTTACTTTAGTCTATTGCTATGGACTGAATTGTTTTTCCTTCAAATTGATATGTCAAAACCCTTAACCCCAAGTATTATGATATGTAGAGATGAGGGCTTTGAGAGATAGATTTAGATAAAATTCTAAATATGGGCCCACATTACCGGATTAATGACCTGATAAGAAGAGAGACCAGAGAGCTTGTTTGTTTTCTCTCTCTCTGCCATGTGAAGACACAGCAAGAAGGCAGCTGTCTACAAGCCACAAAGACAGCCTTCACCAAAACCTGACCATGTTCGTATCCTGATCTTAGACTTCCAGCCTGCAGAACTGTGAGAAACAAATGTATGTATTTAAGCTATCCAGTCTATGGTATTTTCTTACAGAATCCCAAGTAGATTGAGATACCTATATTCTTTATCTTGTCATAACAGTTATTATTTATTCAAAATTTGTTTTTTTATTTTCAAAATTGTTCTACATATTTTAGTTACTTTGCTTTCCTATGTATGTTTTAGCTTGCCAATTTTGTAAAAAAAAAAATGCTTGCTGGAATTTTGGTTTAGATTTTGTTCAATCTAGAGATCTATTTGGAAGAGATAATATCAAGTCTCCTGATCCATGAGCATGGTATACATCACAAATTATTTATGTATATTAGAATTTATCTCAGCAATGTTTTATAGTTTTCAATGCATAGGTTTTGTACGACCTCTGCTTAATTTTTCTCTCAGTATTTCACATTTTGATTCATTATAAACAGTATTTCATATTTCAGTTTCAGATTGTTCATTCTAATATACAAAAATACATTTAATTTTTCTATATCAACCTTGTATCCTATAATCTTGCTGACTTCCATGAACAGTTTTTAGTTCTAGCTGTTTTTGCATGTTTTACTTGTTTTTTTCTATAGATAATTATGTATCCTGTAAATAAACTTTTCCATATATATATATAGAGAGCATTAATATATTGCATTTCCTAATATATATATACACACATGTATATATACACATATATATATACATGTGTGTATATATATGTATATATATATATATATATATATATATATATATATATATATATATATATATATATTTGCCATACTTTACTAGACATGACCTCTAGTATGACATTGAATAGAAGTAATGAGGATGGACAACCTAGCATTGCTACCAAACTTAGGGGGTAGAGAATTTAGTCTTTCACCATTAAGTCCGCCCTTAGTGGTAATTTTGTTTGTTTGTGATTGCACTTTATCAATTTAAGGTAATTCCTTTCTATCTTACTTTTGTTGAGAATTTTTAGCAGGAATGGGGGTTTAATTTTATCAAAAGCTGTTTCTGTATTTATTAACAGACATATGTTTTTTCTTCTTTAGTCTGTTAATATTACAAATTATATTGTTTAATATTTAAAATTAGAATCAAACTTGCATTCCCAGGATAAACTCCACTAGGTAATTATGTCTATCCCACTTATTTATACATCTGGGTTCAATTTGCTAATATTCTGTTGAGGATTTTTGTGATTAGGTTTTTGAATAATATTAGTCTGTAGTTTTCTGATAGTGTGTTTTTCTGGTTCTGGTATTGAGTAATGTTGACTTCATAGAATGAGACAGCGTTTTCTCCTTTTGTATTTTCTGACAGAATTTGAGCAATATTGACAGATTTCTTCCTAAAATGTTTGGTAGAATTCAATAGTATAGACTTGTGAATGGTCTCCTTTATGGGAAGGCTTTGAACTACCAATGAACTATCTTTAAAAGTTATAAGGTTTTTCAGGTTATCTATTTATACCAGTGTGAAATTTGTTAGTCTGTGTCTTTCATGATATTATTAATTTATTCATATTTTTGAATATCATGAGTTCTCAAATATATTGTTATAAAGATATACATAATATTTCCCTCTTTTGTTTTCAGGTCCTTATGATCTCAAGTGCTATCATGCTAGATACTAATAATCTGATAATTTATATTTCCTTTTTTTTTGTAAGCAAAATTGATGAAGTTATTTTGCCTAAGTATTTTTATGAAGTATCCAGTGACTTTTTAATTCTATTTTATATTGAGGTACAAATGACATATAGCATTATATAAGTTTCAGGTATGCAACAGAATGATTCAATATTTGTATATATTACAAAATGATCACACAGTAAGTCAAGTTATCATCCATCCCCATATATACCTGGTTACAATCTTTTTTCTTTTAATGAGAACTTTTAAGATTTACTCTCTTAGCAGCTTTCAAATATGTAATACAATATTATTAACTATAGTCACCATGCTGTACATTATATCCCCATGGCTTATTTATTTTATATCTTGAAGTTTGTAACTTTGACCCTCATCACCCAATTATTAATGTTGTTCCTTTTTATAATGATTAGTCTGTCGAGACTATCTTGTATTCATTTTCTCAAAGAACACAATTTTTGTTTGATTGATTTCTTCTGTTTTTCTGTTTTTAAATTTATTAATTTCTAGTCTCAGTTGATTATTACTTTTCAAATTTTTTTAAGGTTAAGTTTGCGTTTCTTTTCTAATATAATGTTTAATGCTACACATTTATTTTTAAGGATTGTTTAGCTGCATTTTATGAATCTTTGATATGGGTTTTCATTTTTACTGAATTCCAAATATTCTCTAATTTTCCACTTGGTATTTTCTTTGACACATGGGTTATGCAATAGTATGCTTTTAATTTCCAAATATTTGCAAATATAAATCACATTATTTTTAGTTTGTTTTTTATTCAATGCTATTGTCATCACAGGACATATCTGTATGGTTTAAATACTTTCGAATTTATTGAGATTTCATTTATGGTACCAAGTATTACCTATCTTGATA
This sequence comes from Rhinolophus sinicus, assembly GCF_057876585.1. Lineage (NCBI taxonomy): Eukaryota > Metazoa > Chordata > Mammalia > Chiroptera > Rhinolophidae > Rhinolophus > Rhinolophus sinicus. The sequence goes on along the minus strand of NC_142516.1, from coordinate 121,567,767 downwards.
CATGATATATGCGCATTTTAAAGATGGAAGTGTCACAAGGAATAAGAAATTCTTTATTCCTAAAAATAAGTTAATGATAGAAGTGAACATTAACTCAAAAGTAAATGGAATTACAGAAGAAATAGCTGACTGTGGGATGTTGAAACTACCATTACTCAAGAGACTCTAGATATGGAGCTAGAGGAACACAGTGAAGGCAAACTTATTAACAAAAATTAGAAAGTGGTTGTGACAAAAATAATTAAAATGTTTTAAAGAAATTAACACTGGCAAAAATTCCACATTGAAAGAACTCTCAGAGACATTTCAAGACTTGAAAGCAAAAGAATAAAATTTAAAAGGTGATTTAATTGTAGAAAAGAGTATGAAAAATTGCCAAGGCAAAACAGAAAGATTCCCTCTATATGATATTACACAGCAGGGAGGCAAGCACTAATGGAATCTACTCTTGATATATTTTTTTGGCAAAGAAGTAATGTTTTGACAAAGAAGTAAAACATTTAAATCTTCAATGTTTTTAATGTTTTCAATTACAGTATATTAAAGAAATAACAGCTTTACTATTTTTCATTTACCAATACATTTATAACTTATGGTAAAAGAGTTCCTAACGTTTGGACAAAAGTTAATTGTTAAGTTAATGAAGTTACTGACACGATTGTAATTTTTATCATTGCCTAAATTTGCTTGTCTTATTTTCAACTGGCATAGTTATTTTCATTGTCCCACACTATCGTTCAAAGTGAGAACTGCCTATATTTAAAGTGTCTGTTTTTATAAGACAGTAAAATGCTGTTTTACCCAATTGGTCATCTGTACATATTGTGAAAAAATAAAAGAAATTAAGCTATGATAATGACAATTTACACAAAGAAAACATTATTTGCAGACAATTTCCTTCTAAAATATCAGACTATGATAGAAAGAAAACTCTATTTAAACACTCACAGTGTTTGAACTGTGTCAGTAAGATTGCATTATTTTATAAGTTGTGATCTGAAATAGCATGATCAAAAACCTAAATGCAAACACATATTTTTTTTTAAATCAAACAATTTATAATTACATTAAAATGACAGATTTTTAATACACTTATGGTGAAGAGATATTCATGTGGGGTAATTCTCAAAAATGATTTAAAAGGAGTTCTTTGACATAGTTAAATTGGTTTGCTTAGTCTGTTTTTACTGTGTGGGTTCCCTTTATCTATAAGCAATATCAATATTGACAGTGTCCCATGGTACCACCATAGCATTTGCTCAACATTTAGCAGATGTGTGCACATAGATTAAAAGACAAAAGTCAGGTTTTAATTCCCTAGCTTCTGGGATTGCTTTGGCTTAGCCTGCTTTTATGTCATAGAATTGTTAAGCTCTGATTTTTGCTCACGTATTAATGGTTATTTGTTTTTTCCAGGTTTCTCTTATACATTTTGGATTTCTTACACATTGTGCCTACTGTTTTATAAAATTAACTTCTTTGTAAAGATTCAAAGTAGACTTTTAAAGTTCACATATATCAACTATATAAAATTTATTTTATTTCATTCCTAGTCTTAAAACTCAAATTATTCAAAAAGGCAATTAGAAGAATGTATACTGCTCCTCCCCTTATTCCAAATCTGGAAGTTCTAAAGCAATAGGAAGAGTTTGGTTTAATCGCCAAGACGGGATTAGAGTCCTTAAATAGGGAGAAGAAACACTAGACCTTGTTCTCTCCATCATGTGAGGATACAGAAAGAAGGTAACCATCTGCAAGCCTGGAAGCAGGCCGTCACCAAGAACCCACACCATGCTGGCACCTGATCTCAGACTTTCGGCCTCGATAACCGTGAAAAATAAATGTTTGTTGTATTTTGTTATCACAGGAGACCATGATGCAAACAACTAATACATAGTCTTTTTTGGGGGAGTGGGGGGTGGGGGGGTGTTATCTTAATTTGTCCTTGATAGCTTTTTTACCATTCTCTTTTTTTCTAGATGTTTTGTAGATGATGATATGTATCTAGATATGATTTTTTTTTTCTTTTATCCTTCTTATTACTTGGTGTGTTCTTGTAAAACTCACATCCTTCTTTCTGGAACTCTCTAACTTAGCTCTTCAAACTCCGTGTTCCTGTTCCTGGAACTATTTTTAAACTTATACTGGAATTTCTAAATCTATCTTTCATATAATTTTAATTCTTTTTTTCATACTTATTTATCTCCTTACTAAGTGTGGGATAAATAAGTAAACAAATACATATGGGCCTTATTTGGGATTTTTTTTTCATATTTTCTTGTCTATCTTATTTATATGAATGTTATTCCTTATATCTCTCTGAAGATTTTAAACATTTTCAGTAGATACCTAATTAACCTAGCACAATTTATTTAAAAAGGCACTCCTTTCCCAACAGCATTGCAATGTAACCTATGTCACAAATCAAATGACCCTCTAGGCATGGTTCTGCTTCTGGGCTCTTGTTCTATCTTACTGGACTTTTTATCATACTCTTTAAATGTATTGTTAATCATGAGGTTTTCACTGCTAATATCTCATTCCAATTTACAATGACAATTTATTTTGCATAATAATGAATGCATTTTTTTTTTTAAATTTCAGAATACACAATTTAAATTTTTTTTGTAACTTCTAATGTTTGATTAGGTCATCAAGGTTTTTGCCTCATAATTTAGAAAACTATTAGTGTGATGGTCTAAATACAAAGAAGCAAATAAAAGTGAATTATAATGCAATTTTATTTCATGTTCATAGAAAATGACAATCTTGTGGGATTATATACTTTATATGTTCACTTCCCATTATCATCAAGAACAAGCAATTGGTGATTGAGAGAATTGATTTGGGAAAACGAAGTGATCCAAAGAATAGAAGAATCTGGATTTGCTCCTTCATACTTTTATTAAAATGGAAATATGCAGCATAATTTGACTTTCTATTATTTCATCAATTGAGTATTTATTCAAATTTGTAGCTTTAAGAAAATATAGTTTATGTTAAGGATAAATGAGAAAATCTAACTAAATGGATGTATTTCTCACATTAAATGATGCCAATCAGTCCACATTTTCTGTCTATAGAATGCTGAACTCCATCTGACGTTAAATCAAAATGAGGGAATATTTTAGATTATATGAATGAAGATGTGGGGAAAAAAAGTTTTATTGAATTCTGTAGAAGATATGGCATCATTTGAAATAAGGATTACTTTTCAAGGGTAATTAAAACCTTGACTAGTTATTTTTGTAATTCTGACTGAAAATGTTGGCCTCAGTGGCCCTGCCGTGTAAGAGGGAAGCCCAGGTCTCTCTCAGTATATGGGAGTTCATGTTGTGATGTGTGCCTATGGAATAGACAAACAAAATTGAACAAAAGATCAAGGTGATGGCAAGGAAGACTGGGTTTCCCAATCACTGGATTTCTCATTGCGAAACACTTTGGTAAGTAGAATAGAATCATCATCTCTTCATCTCACTCAATGGCATTTTCTGCTGGGCACGATGCAGCCATCTCTAACAGAGGTAATGATATTCATGGACTGAATTTCCCTAAATTTTGGCAAATGGTTCTCCTGACTTACAGACATGGACAGGGAGCAAGGAATATGGTTGTTTTCAGCATTAATACTGATGAAATTTCTGAGTCATAAGTAGTCAATAAATCTGGATGTCTTACCTCCCTCTTTGTGTAAATTTTTACCATTATTGAAGAAAAAAATTTGATCCTATCCCTTTCCTGGGAAGTTTACTAATCAAGTAAAATTTTACAAATTTCTTTCAAGTCTGTTTACTGGAACCCAAATATTTGCTAGGACAAGAGCTTAAAAAGAGCAAGCAAAAAGTGAAATTTATCTCATGATCCAGAATTCTTTCATAATGGTAATTTTTTTTTCACATCTAATGTAGTACTGTGTAGTGCCCTAAAATGAAAAAACAAAGTCTATTATGCAGTCTACTTCTAATCTCTTGGTGATGATGTTTTATACTTGAAATTAGAATTTTAAAAAATGGGGACACTCTTTCTGTAAGCATTAGTTTCCTCATCTTTAAAATAGAAATATTAAAAATATCAGTCAAGTAGTTTTTGGAGGAGCCCTTTAGAACCTTGCCTATAGAGGGCTTAGCATAGTTCCTGAACATACAAGTAAGTCTATACAAATGCCTACTTGGGTTGGATGGGGGAAGGGAGTAGGGCGGGGAAGATCAGGAAAGAAAGCAAGCATTAATAAAGTAATATATTCCTATCACAGAAAAACTGAGTTAATTTCATTCCAATCTCTAGATTGAGGAGCAAGTTTTCTAGAACTCTCTCCTTGGAATTGTGACAAGGACTTCAGGGAATGAGCTGTCATCAGAATAAATCTTCCTTGTTCCTACAGTGACTCCCTAAAGTCCTACATGTACTTCCGAAAGGACCCCATAGACAACAACATGGCTTGGGGAACAGGGATATGGTGACTCTAGACCTACTTATAAATTATTAACTTCTGAATAGCTGTGGGAATTTTAGTGAAGCTTCTTTCATAGTCCCATCTTAGCAAGAAATGCAATGAAAGATTAAAACTCTCCTCTTGTGTATTAGTTCAGAGGCAAAGTCACAGAGAAATACATTTGAGCAAATAAATTCAAGTCTCAGTTGATATGAAACTCTACCCTTTCCTAGGTAATGGGAGTTGTGCTAGACTCACTTTTTTAGATATCCTTTGAGGGGCACTTAAGAGTGATGGCGGGACAGAGAAAGAGCCTTCTTCCCCTGGCGTTTCTTGCAATTCATCTATCTAGAAGTGAATGAGTCCAAAGAGCATATAAAAAAACTCAAGAAATATGTGTTACTGCTGTATGAGGCCAGATGAGCACAGAAAGAGGTGGGATAATGATGGGAAGTAGCTTACAAGGAGGACTTTGCTACTGCCTCTGAGGATCCAGATATTGGTATGACCACAATGGTGGCAGGGGACAGCCTGAGTGAACAAGTCCAGAGGAAGACCGAGAGTCAAAGATTTGAACCTCTGGCAAGAAAAGAAAGTGTTCTTGAAAGAGATGTACATTGACAGATGGGCCGAAGTGAGTTTAAAAGTGAAGCCAGTGGAGTCAGAAACTTTAGAAATGTTTTAGAAGGGATTAAGAGCAAAAGCACTTTGGATCACAGGAGAAAAGAAGCCCAGCTCTATGATGGATTTTTTGTAGGTGAAAGTTAAGCTGCACCATGGAATCCTGTATTTACTGAGGGCAGAGCCTCCAATGCTCCTAGATTTCATGAGCAGGGATATTTAATGGTGTGGTTCTCTCCCTCCCATAAGAGAGACCAGGCATCCTGACACAGCTTGGAAGAATCCAAACATGTATGTCCAGAGAAGTCTCATTGATTTAGGGACCAACAATGCGTCAGGAAAACAGAGTGAGAGGAATTTTAAAAAGAAAGACATACTAAAATTGAAGTTACCAAATTCTAAGGATGGCTCCTATAATAGCTAATATTTACTAAGGAGCAATCAGGGTTAAAAAATAAGTAAACAAGAGTAAAAAAACAAAGGCACCTATTATATATGAGTACAAAGGATAAGAGAGGCAGCACTATTCTCCCACCTGGAATAGGACAAAAGAACTCTTATGATCTAATCATTTTTTTTATTTTTATTTTTTCCTGTTGACCCAAATAAGAATGACAAGTGTGATGCTAATGTCCTCTTGGACATGACTTGGCCATGCTCCCTTGGCCAATTTGTGGCTTCCATTAGAGTCAAAGCTAGCAGACTAGGATTGGGTCGTACCCAAACAGAATGAATATAGTACAGTAAGAATTGCAATCCTACCCCAAATTGAGACTACTCCATGTTAAATGGCCCATTTACTGCAAGGATGTTATGGAAGACAGCAGGGTCTAAAATCTCACTGGTTATTTCTTCCTAAACAAGTTTAAAATTGCTTTAGCTTCCTGATTGATTAAACTCAGTCCAAAATTATCTCTAACTTATTTCTTCAAGAATTTGCATTCTAAATCAAACGTACTTAATATCACTAATTATATTCATTAAGAGTCTCATTTTACCTTTCTGAAAGAAGAGATCACTGGCAATATTCTTTGGGAAATTCAAAGTGTATGTTCTTGGAATGAACTAAAAGAGATGCGTCTGAGAGTTTAGAACAGAAAAAGAAGCTCAGCATTCCCTCCAAAGGAGGACATGTGGACTCTTTTTACCTCTTAAAAACTTTCAATTTTAATATATACTAGATACGAATTAATGTCCCGCTTTTTTTTATTAACCTTTTAGGATAATCGTTTTTATATATTATTGTATACCACATTTGTTTCTACTAAACAAAAATGAAGTGAATGTTTACGGTTCAGTGGTTTGTAACTTCATAAAGAAAAGCAGATATAAACTAGTGGTATTATTTGATTGAGTATAAGTCAGGGAAAGCAAATGAGCAAAAAAATAAATGTAAACAGCAAAACTTGTGGTAAGGACAGAATTGTTTTTCACAAAAATATAAACCTTGGCCTACTTATTTATTGAACTATTATAATCTCAGAAATTTTTTGGGCCATGCAGATGTAAAAAGTAAGGCCTAATCCCAACTGCAGAAGCTTATATTTTGAGGTTCAAGTACACATTAGGAAACTATATATCCATATCAAGAAAAAAGGTTACAATCTATCATTAAGAATTCTAAAGCATAGGAGTGCAGAGTGAATGCACTCAGCTCAGACTGCTATGGGGAGAGGAGAGTCCTAATTAGCAAGCAGAATTAAATTAGAGGAGATTGTGGGATAGAAAAAGGTTTTCTGTGTAGAGGGAAAGAAAAAAATCAAAATAAGATGGTGATAAAAAAATACGAAATGTTAAAAAAATTTCTAATAAATTAGTATGAAATAAATGAGGACAAGAGAGAAAAAAAAAAATATATATATATATATATATACACAAATAATTTTTATAATGTTGGATTGAGTAAAACTTTCAAATTCTGATACCAGAATACCATATTAGGCAAAAAAATGGAGGGGATGTACATAAACTTTAGGGCCCAATGGCATTGGTTCATATCTTAACTAATAAGTGTCCTGGGAGAACTAACCTCCCAGGACTTTGGCACTTCAGTTTCTTCATGTGAAAATTGGGAATGATAAAACATTTTTTTTTTTTACCTGAATGCAATGTTTTTTTAAAGATCAAATAAACGAATGTCTTTTAAAGTGTCTAGAACTGTGTCTGACACATAATAAGCATTCAATAAATATGAGCTATGACTAGTATTAACAAAATCAGAAACTGTAAGATGTTGATGGATGTAGTTGTATATAGTACAAAAAGCAAATTTCATAGAGATAGTTGTACTGAAGTGTGTTCATTGCAGCAGATGGGATAACTGAAAGGACTCACAGATTTCTCAGTGCGTACTGAGCCTTATAAGGCTCTTAATAAAGGCAAAGGATAGATTTGAGGAGAAGAAAAAGAGTGAAGGCAACATGGGAATCAGAGAGATTTTTATGCGCAGCCCCACAGGATCCTTTCTTAGGCACACAAGATGTGATTCATTGCCAGGTTGTGAAACACCAAGATAGGCCTTGGGAATCTTAGCTTCAGAAGCACCTGGACAAAAATTATCCAATGGGATCTTTATGTCCCATGGGTCATATTGCCAAGCCATGCTGTAAAACTGGTAAAACAAGGTTAAGTCATTATTTCATATATCCCAACATAATACAAAAAAGCTAGTCCCTGGTGTCTCAAGGATCGTTTTGAACTTTAAACTGCCCATCCTCAATCACGTGTTAGCACATCTCATCCTAATCTTGGCCCAGGGGCAGTACCGGAATTCCAGGCATCTCCAAAGATGAGCATAGAGCTACCTCATTCCAGCTGTAACATAACTTCACCTTACACATCCCCCATTTCTGACTTATGTTCAAACTTTTAAAATTATAAACTGTTCATTATATTCTCTGCATTTTGGGGCACCTTTTGTAAAATAGAAAAGACAAAGAACAACCAAAATACGTATTTATATTACTCAATGAATTGTAGTTCCTTCAAAGAAACATTTCTGTTTCCAATATTTCAATCCAAACTTGTTTGTAATCTTGCAAAATTTAACAACTTTTTTACTTCTTTTTGCCATCAAAATTTGAATTTTGACCAAGGTTTAAATAGATTAACTAAGAAATAATTATTTAATTATTAACTAAGACTAGTTGCTCCTCTGTCAAACCAGCTTCTAACAGAAGAACATTATGTAGAAGTTTTAATTCAATCTTCCATTACATCTGATCATTGATATCAATATTATCAATCCAATATAATTGTATCAACTAAACTAATATTATGGTAAAAAGCAGTTGCATTATGATTGAAAATAAGATCAGAAAATTAGTAAGTTTTAAATGTAATAGCGTTTCATCAACCTTCCCAACAAAAGCAACCTTTGCCCATTAAGAAATGTCATGGATTAGGATATAAATCAAAAGTGAAATTTCAGCTAATTTTGAATTGCAAATCTCTTACGGGCATAGATATTTGTTGTGTTTTATGCTATGAAGTTGTAGGAATAAGGATTGCCAATGGGCCTTATCTTTAAATAATGCCCATTTCTCCTCATTTGTAAATCCTAGTCAAGTTTGATAGATTGCTAATTCCAACTAACTGCCCTATTGAATATGAATATATATAATGACTAGAACTTGAGAGCACCTATGCAAATTACATTGTCAAATTATGAATTTGTATAGGCTAGAAGGACCATAAGTCTCTAATAAAGTCATTCCTTGTGCTTTTGCTGCTGTGACCCCAGGCCATTGACCTTGAGTAGATGAAGCAACATTAGAATTATTTCAAACATTCTTTCACAAGGTGTTGTTAGTGTTATTGACACATAAAGATAGATGCCTCCAGATGGAATGCCTCTTAGATAATTTGGAGCCCAGGCTGAAACTTCAGCCCCCCAAAAAAATCAGGTGTTTTTTGTGTGTTTTTTTTAAGCAATTCCCTTCATCCCAGTGAAGTTAATATATCAGTAAATATAACAGCAGTCTCTTATTTTCAGCCTCTCACAAGAAATAAAGTAAATGTAGGCATTTTATTTATTGGTTTTCTTTCCAAGAGCAGTCACTTCTCCCTTCTTTCCATTTGTTGTTAATTTTTACCCTGAGGCAAAGAGCGAAGAAATAATATGAAGCCACTATAGCCAAGCTGCTAAATTACTAAAATCAAGTAGGTTGAGGCATGAGGAAACAATTTTATTCTTGTTTCAGCTAGCCTGAGAATGTAAACCTTTGAACTTTCCAGTCTTGTGTCAATGCCTGGATATACATCAATCTCCATGATCTTCTGATTAACCCCCCAAAGAATGAAGGAAAGAATGTCCATGTATCCAGACTGCCTGACACCCATTATCCAGACTACCAGCCATCTAGCAGATTACCCTCTTGAACCAATGCAGAGGCTAAGAATGCAGGACTGTTTTTCTCAAGAATGTACTTTTCTTACTATAAAAACTCTTAGCAAATCCAAAATAAGAATGCAAATCGATTCCAGTCACTACCCATTGATATTTATACAGATCTATCAGCAATGGGTCAATGGATTCCCCTGCTACCTATAGTTTGGTCTGGCTCTGCTCAGCAGGTAACTGTAGTTGCTTTTAGTTCTTGATGGTCTTGTTGAAAAACAGAAGTGCTGTTAGTCACATTTCAAGCTTGTGAGGATGAGAGTGGGGTGTATGTTTAGTGTGCCATTAAAAATTTTTGCATTGCTTTAATGACTCCATGACCATTGGTCTTGTACAGAAAAAGGCCAAAGAGCAAAAGAGGGCATCCACTTTAACATACATATATGGTTAGTTATGTTAACAATGTTGATCAGGCATAACTGACATATAATAAACTCCAAATACATAAAGTGCAAAATTGATATGTTTGACCTGTATATACAGCCATGAAATCATGACCACAATAAAGATAAGGAACATATCATTCATCTTTCAGAACATCCTCATGTCCCTAGCGAATCCCTCCCTCCTGCCCTGTTCCATACTCCCTACTCCGTCTCTGGTTACCAGGCAAGAGTGATCTGATTTCTGTCACTAAATTTAGCTAACATTTTCTAGAATTTTATATAAATGGAATTTTTTTAGGCTTCTTTTACTCAGCATAATTATTTTGAGTTTGATGCATATTTAAGAAAATTGTAGCTGTTTTTTGGCTCTTTACCCACTGATATACATTTTAGAGTTAAGTTCTTAGGAAAAAAAAAAGGTTTATTGGTAATTTAACTAGAATCTCGTTAAATTTATAGATCAATTAGTGAAAAAATTAACACATTGAAAATCCCATGCCTTCCTATGCCTCTCCATTTATTTACTTAGGAATTATTTAGTGTCTTTAAGCCAACTTTTCATTTTCCCCATAGAAAACGGCACATCTTTCATTAGATTTATTCCTAAGTAACATATCTGAGTTTTTGTTACTGCAAGTAAAACCTTAACCACAGCATTTGTAACCAAGTTTCCTGGTATAGAAATGAAATCAATTTTTACGTACTGAACTTATATCCAATGATTTAATAAATTTTTTTGTTACTTCTTTCTCTTTGGATTTTCTATGTAAAATCTTATTGATTGTGGATAATGAGAATTTCATTACTTCTTTTAAAATATTTTAGAATGCATACATTTATCCTGTTTGGGGAACCGTCAATGTCTACAAGTGCAATGTTGAACATAAGTAGTTATAGAAGGCACCCTTACTTGTGCCTGGTATTAGAGGGGATGATTTTGATATCTCACACTTATGTTTTATCTGAGCATCTGTAGATATCTTTGATGAAATTAAGAAGTTTCAGCTCTGTGTCTAGTTTGCAAATGGTCTTTATCATCACTGTGTTGAACTGTATCAAATGGTATTATTCTGGGTCTATTGACATAATAGAATTTATCACTTTAATTTTTAATTGATTAATTTGTTTAATGAATTTTCTCAGGATAAAGAACCTTGCAATCCTAGAGTAAACCAAACTTTGTTCCTAATAATTTACTTGTCATTAGGTAGCTGAATTAGTTTGTTAACATTTTGGGGGAGGTAAAGGTTTCTAAGATGTGATAACTAAAACAGTTCATAAAGTAACAAATTATCAAACTGGAATTTATCACAATTAGAAATGTTTGTGCTTTGAAAGACAGTGTTAGGAAAATATAAAACATGACAGATAGGAAGAAGCATACATAATTCTACTAAAAGTAGCATTATCCATTAAAATAAAACAAACAACAACAAATCCAAATATCTAATTGATAACTGACAAAACATGGATTCTTAGAGTTTGTTGCAGGATAGAATTCAAGGACGCAACAAATTAGCCAAGCAAGCCATCCCAAAGAACAAAGACGCTTAGGAATTGATTACTCCTAAAATAAGGGCATGAAATAGTCAAGACTTAGGGGTGGTATTATAGGTGTTCCTAGGCAGGTCCTTGCTGATAAATCCTTCCTATCCAGAGGAGGGATTTTTGTCATTATCTGGCTCTCGTCGGAACTGTCATGGAGACACAGAGAGTGGAGATTTTTCTTGGCTGCCATGCTAATAATATTATAGTCCATTATAATTAGCTAAAGTTCACCTAACATGACAAGATGGCATTCTGGGTCCACTCTTGGCTGCCGGTACCTAGTTCTGGCTGGTATGGTAGCAACACTTTTTCTTAAGGATGATCTCATCTCCTCCCTCCTTTGTCTCCCCTCACTTCCTCCTTCCTTTTCTTCCCTTCTCTCCCCTCAGCCCCATTTTTTCTGCCTGTGGGAACACAATTACATTAGAATGGATATCTAAATTGACTCTATTGACTTAATGGTTTATTATAAAAGGACAAAATGAATAAGCAAGAGCTAATCTGCATAAATTAATTTCAGGAATATGTAAGGCAAAAAAATGTTCATTCTAGATGGATACATATAAATAGATTCAATTACGAAAACTTTTAAAGCCTGGAAAAACTAAATATTTATTGTGGAGGATACTGGCAAAACCATGAAGTAAAACAGGTGAATTAAACTCGAAATTCAGGATCACAAATGGATCAAGTTCAGCATGCTATCTTGGGAAACACAAGAGAATTTCAAAGATAATAGTGATACACATTTTTTGCATTAATAGGTTTTATTAAAAACAGGTTTTAGGTTTATAGAATATTGAAAAGAAAGCACAGAGTTCTCATAAAGCCCCTCTTCCTGCTATACTGCCTCAGTTTCCCCCATTACCTACATCTTGCATTAGTGTAGTACATTTGTTGGAATTGATTAGCTAATTTTGATGCAGAATTATTAAGTAAAGTCCGTAAGTTTACACGAGGGTTCACTCTGTGTTGTGCATTCTATGAGCTTTCACAAAATATAAAGACATGTATCCACCATCACAGTCATGCAGAACGGCTTTGCTACTCTAAGAATCCTGTGTGCTCCACCTATTTATCCCTCCTTCTTCTCCCTGAACTACTACACATTTTACCATTTACATAGTCTTGCCTTTTCCAGAATGTCATACAGTTAGAATCACAGTACATGACTTTTTCAAACTGGCTTCTTTCACTTAGCAATATACATTTCTAGTTCCTCCATGGCTTTTTGCTTGATAGCCCATTTATTTTTATCACTGAATAATAGTCCAATGTATGAATGTACTATAGTTGTTCATCCATCTATTGAAGAACACCTTGGTTGCTTCCAACTTTTGACAATTATGAATTATTATGTTATTGAGTGTGGGGCATATAAATAATTTATTATTACTTATACTCTATTCATTATGTATATTACATATTTATTTTATATTTCATAAGTTATCCAATTATTAACATATGCCTCTGTGTACATATGTGTGTCTGTATATGTATGTGTGTACATATATGTATATATATATAGCGATTGTTAAAATAAAAATAGATATCTTTATGTATGTATTTATCTACATGTTTGCATGTGCGTGTACATTTATTGACATGCAACATTTTTCATGGAACATTGTTAGGGGAAAAAAGCCTAGTTATAAAAGCATATTCTTAGCTATTATAGTTTACTAGATATATAGCTAGAGAAAGAGAGAGAGAGAATAGATAAGTAGATAATATCTGCACTAATGTTCATCCAAATGTTAATAGTATTTGCCTCTGGGTAGTTAATTTAGAATGATTTTAACTTTCTTCTTTTACTTGTAGGGTGAACTTTCATCATTAATATTGTCCTTTACATTTGGAAATAAAATTTAAGTCAGCTTCATTAAAAATATTAAAATATAAATTAAGAAAACAGAGAAGGCAACCAGTAAACTATTGTCTGTGTCTATGAGTTTCTGTTTCTCATTTGTTTGTCTTGTTCTTTTGTTGTTTTTGGTTTATATACCACATATCAGTGAAATCACATTAGGGGGGTGGGGGGTGGGAGATGAGGGTAAGGGGGATCGAATATATGGTGATGGAAGGAGAACTGACTCTGGGTGATGAACACACAATGGGATTTATAGATGATGTAATACAGAATTGTACACCTGAAATCTATGTAATTTTACTAACAATTGTCACCCCAATAAATTTAATAAAATAAAATTAAAAAAAAAAAAAAAGAAAACAGAGAAGGTTTCTAAGTGAAAAGAAGATAGAGAAGAAAATAATTCCTTTAAATTATAAATTGATTGTAAAATGTTGAAAGAGGAAAAATATTCCAGAAAAAATACATATTTTATATATAATTCGTAATAACATATAATATATAAAAATAATTTTAAAAACTAATAATAAATTAAATTGTGTTTATTAGGTCTTTCTGTGAAAGAGTTAAAACCTGAAAAGAGATGTAAGATGACTTTAGGTGAACCATAACTGTTAGATCTAAAGTTGCTTGCTCTGCCTTCTAATAAATTAAACTTCTTCAGTTTGTGATTAAAAAAACAAAACCAAACAAAACCTTGTGAATTGATTAAAGGAATTTGATGCCAAATCTTTAAACATCGACCAGTCACTGATAAGACCTTTTTTTTTGTACAAAATTTAGCTAGCACATGAATTTTCATAATCTAAGTAGATAGGAAAGACATTATATGAAAACAGACAAGATAACTATAAGAACAGACAAGGGCAATGAAGTGAAACAATCTGAGTAGCAGAAAGGACACCTTAACTTCTCACTGATTAAACTGTTCATATCACATTTCTTATTTCAACAAAGGTTCTTTCCACATAGAACCAGAGAGAAAGTTAGTGTGTTAGCAGAAGTTTTGTGTCTATTTTCAAATTGAGGCTATGAAGGGAATAAAATATGAATTAATTTGGAACATTTCTAAAGTAGCATAATCATAGTAATCATTTTAGAAAAGTCAGCTGATGTTAAACATTAGAACGTTGTAATAAGCTTATGTTATGAGTTATATTGTGTACGTCCAAATTTCACAATCTCAGTCTTCACTCCCAGTACCTCAGAACGTGACCTTATTTGGAGATAGAGTCTTTATAGAGGTAATCAGGTTAAAATGAGGTCATTAGGGTGGGCTCTAATCCAATATGACAGAAATCCTTAATAAAAATTTGAAGATAGAAATGGGAAAACAATGTGACAAGACATAGGTAGAAGGCAGTCATGTACGAGCCAAGGATCTGGAACAGATCTTCCATTGCAGTCTTCAGGAAGATCTAACCCTGAGGATGTCTTGATTTTAGGCTTCTAGCCTCCAGAACTGTGAGACAATATGTTTTAGTTGTTTAAGCCACCCAGTTTGTGGTCCATTGTTACTGCAGCCCTAGCAAACTAATACAGCCAACATAAACATTTACCTGAAGGTTTTAAATGATATTGTTCTTTTAAAGAAATTTTCACTAGTACTCGGACATAAACAGTTAAAAAAGGAAGCTAGCAAATATTTCGATTTTTTTGAAATATACTATTTTACTTTTTATGTCTTTCTCTAAAATATGAAGGCCAGTATTCAAAAATAAATTTTGAGACATGATTAGATAGGAAGATATGGATCATCCATAACTAATTCCTTACAAATACTTAGGCAAAGCATTTAGAGAAAAAAACAACATTCCATAAGCTAAAGATTACAAACAGAAAAAAAAAAAGTAAAAGAAAAGAATGTAACCAAGGGCAATGAAATTAAAAATGTAACATACTCCTGAGGACACCACTGAAACTATTTTCACTTTTACAATCTTAGCACATTATGTGCCTTTGAGTATTTCTGCCACCTTCCCTCAGGATGTATTTCTTTAATAAACCATAACAGATAACACTAAATGTATACTAGAGAGTGTCCGCAGGCTGTTCTGCATTTTGAATGTTAGGTAATGATATTTCAAATATATATTGAGTTGTGTCCTAAACAAATTTTAAAAGTATTTATACAAAATGCACACACATACACACACACACACACACACACACACACACACACACACACACACCTGCTCAAGTAATAACTAAAAAAGCATTTAAAAATTCAAGGCAAAGACCAAAACAAAAGGAACTACAAGAGGGAAAAAAAAAAAAAAAAATTTTTCAGAGAATCTTTAATCAGCAGAAATCATTTAACTATATAAAATGTCATTACCTGAAATTACAGTAGTGGCATCATAGCACATTTTTGTAAAAGGCACCCTTAATCTTGCCTCAATGTGAGGACTTCACCTCAACATTTATTTATTAAGCAAGGGCAATGGCAGATTCCATAGCTCCACTGCCAAAGACTCTTTTGTTTGGAATTAGAAACAAGGCAGGCATAGAAGAAACTGTAAGGCAGTCACATAAAATTATTTGTAAATAATAAGATACTGTCATATACACATACCTGCTTACCAAAACATAGGGCGTGTTACTGAGGGAACGAGGATTCTCTGTGCAGAGCAACTTTTGAAAGGTGGATCAGATATTATGTCTCTGAGGAGGAGACTTTGTGGCTGAGACCTGGGGTTCTGTGACAGTTTGGGAGAAGAGCCCTTAGGCTGAGAAACCTCACATGCAGAGGCCCTCAGTTAGGAACAGACTCGCTGTATTAAAGGGTAGAAAGAGCAGGGCATCTGGACACTGGTGAACAAATGGTAACACATATAGCAGAGCCTGAAAGAATGAGGGATCAGGAACGGCCTAGTAAATGTTGGCTAAGATCCTGCATCGATGTGTTAGAAAGCCATTGGAGGTCTGAAATACAGGAATGGCATTTCCTGATTTATGTTTTTAAAATCCCATGTTGGCTGCTCTGAGTAGGGGGAAATATGTAATGATAGAAATCAGTTAGGAAACTATCTTATTTACTGGTGCATTCTCAGTGGCTAGCACATAATAGGCACTCAGTATTGATTAAATGAAGAAATGAACAAAGGCTAAGTATGAGGAGGCTGTGAAATCATATGTTTAAAAAGTTTTTAAAGGTACACCAGTCTTATATATCTCTTTGTAACAAACATTTCTGGATATATGGAATCACGATTTGTGCAATCTCAATTAAGATTCATATAGGTAAGATATATAAAAGAAAAGAAATAGAAAAAAGAGGAAGGAAATGACCAAAATATACCATTAATTTACAAGTTCTATGATTCAGCGATAGTAGCATGTGAATTTTTAATTGACTATTACACTTCTCTGAAATTATACATCTGTTATGTATATGTCCCTGAGGTAATACAGCTTCTCTGTTAATGATGATTAAAATAGAAAACATATTTTACCTCATTAAAATTCATTTAACAAACAATCTTTCAGCTCCTCATTTTTCCAGGGACTGTAAAAACATGACGAAAGCCCAGTCCTTGCAATAAATGTCTGTCTATCCGAGGGCAGTGCCACCATCCGGCCAGTTGCCAGGGGCTCCCACCCTGAGACTTTTGCATTAGCAGGCCACATTTCCACAAACACTGAAACACGAGTACTTTTTCCCCACTGGGATTTGGCTTTATGAGAAAGTTATGTGACAGCTCAGCAATCTGTGGAGCCAAGAGAAAATGAAGTGAGCAAAAGCAAACCCCACCCCCCTCCCAGAAAGAAGATGGGGCAATGAGCGAAGGGACATCAGGATATACCTGGGTGGGTGTGGAACATGGCCCAGAGAAAGCATGACAGTTGGCCACACCAAATCTCCCAACACAGTGGCTAAGCAGAACTGTTCCACAAATCATTATGCTCCTCATTTAAACTACCCAACCCCCAATCCCCCACTCTGGTTCAGGCAGATCTGGTCCTGGGCCCAGGCTCATTTATGGCCAGCCCTCCTGCCCCAGTAGATAATGGGCAGCCCCAGGCTCATGGGCATAGAACTGGAGGAAGGAGAGAAATGGAACTTGGCCACTTTAGCTTTAGCCTGGTGACAAAGGTGATGCTGGCTGAGCTGGCTTCAGGGCCTTGGGTTGAAACCTAAGCTGGACATTGGAGATAATTTAGAATTTTAAATATTTCAGACATAAATATGTGGGCCTCTTATTTTGTGCTCACAAATATGAAATGAGTCTACTGAGGTGACTGGAAAAACAACCATCATAAAATGTGATGGGATAGAACTGCACAATGGAAATGACAGAGTATGGAATCAGTTGAAACGGGTGGTGAATCACGGCTCCTCCAAACAGTTCTGTTTAACTATTTGAATGTTCATTGTCTCTGTGAGTCTCAGTGGCTCTAACTGTATGGCAGAGAAACAGCATCTCCTCTACACAGTGGTTCTGAGGATTAATGCCCTCACAGAGCAGATTCCACCATCCAGGCACAGTGCTCAAAGCAGATTATTTCATTTCCCTGAATGTTGGTGAAAAATGGCAGGGAGAGAGATTCAGTGTCCTCTGGGGTTCACTGTCTTGTAGGTTAAGGAGGATGTTTAGTATGGTCTTAAAAACACAGCAAGCATTACAAGAGAAATAAAATGAGCAAAAGTGTGTTTTCAAAGTGCACTCTGAATGTATAGTTGATTGTGGGGATAGTGGTGGAAGTTAAAGACACAGTGACTGTTCTGTGAAATGACATTTTTAATAATATATAATGGATTAAGAAGTATTATCTTGTGGTAACTGGATTTTTTTTTTTTTTTTTTTTTTTTAAGGAGTATGATTGGGATAATGTTCTATAAAGATAATTCCCACTTCAGGTAACTTTCTCCAAAACTAATAGTTTAGAGTCAGTCATTTTCCTATTGGTAAAGCAATCACAGAGCTTAAATGAGAGAGGTGCCTTCTTGGGAGGAAAATAGTGGTGCTAATGGATCAAAAGTGGTAATAGAACAACTATTTCTAGTAAAATCCAGGTGTTATTTGTACGATGTGCAAGCTGAGTGTGACATTCATATCTTCCCTTTTATTTACAATTGTGTTCCAATTTATTTCCATATAACTTGTGTATAAGTCCCTACATCAGTAAGTTTTATATTTTAGCTTCTTTACCACATAAATAAAATATTAAAAACTCAGAGGAAAAGTTATGTTACTCTGACTGCAAGATATATAATAGCAAAACATCTAAAATTGCCAAGAGCAAGCATGTGGCTTGGTTCCTAGAAAATTTTAGTTAGATTAGATTTCTGAGATTTTTTAAAACTCTAGATTTTAATGCCTAGAGTTTTGTTGCCTTCCAAATACTAAATGCTGTATTTGCTCATCCTTCTCAGGTTCCATTTTAAATAGTTACAGCCCTAGCTACATAGTAGTGAAGGAAAGTAGGGAAGAGAAGGAGCAGAAAAGAAACAGTACTTAGTACTTCAGTGCTTTAACCTTTTACAACCCAATGATTTTGAATAATTTATTGTCTATAAAATAAGGCCCCCTGTCTCTTTCTGAGCACTGGGTGGCAAAGAGCAAACACAAATTTTAGTCGTTTTTATTACAACTTTATTGTCCCTGTGTGGCACTTTTCTGGACATTTTATTGCTTTTCCACTTTTGTCCAAGCTAATAAAAGTCTGATACCTCTTTCCTATCTAAACAATTTAGCAGCAACTGTGAGGATAATAAAAAAGATGATTTATAATCCATTTGAATAATTTCTTGAATCAGGTTTAGAACTGTCTCATAAGTCTAACCTAATGTGAGATAATGTAATTCATAAAATCTTAACGCTGAAGTGAAATTGAGAAAGAGGTCTAGTACAAAGTATCATGTTATATATCTAGGTGGAGTGAATCCTAAATCGTCCTAATCAAAATTATCCTCCATGTCCTTGTGCAAAACGGAATAAAATGAAAATATTTTGTGTTGCAATGTTTTAATAAATATGTAAACTGATAACGTAAAGGCCAGAAAATGTATTATCCAACACTGAATATACTAATAATTTTGCTGGCACAGCATGGATAAAACCGGGATGACCCCTAACAAACCAGGATTCATTGTCACTCTGATCCTCTTTCCCCAAACTGTGACAATAGTACTCTTTTCCTTCCTTGTGCTTTAATAGTTCCTTCTGCACATATCATATCCCTACTTAAAATTCTTCAACGGCATCTCACTGCAACTGGGATATATTCCTAATTTTTAACCAGGTCTATACAGCACAGTACATTCTGTTTGTGCCTCCCTTACCTTAACTTTGTCACCCGAACTGCTCTAACCATAGGGCACTTACAATTTCTTGAATTTACCAAGCTAACCTTTGCCACATGTCTTCATATCCCTTCTGTCCAAGTTGAAGTTCGCCCACATTTTTGCATGTTCCTTTTCCTCATTCAGGTCTCCTCAAATATGAGGAATCTTTGACACCCCAACCAGAAGAGACTCCCTTACCTGTGACTTCTCAGGCTCCATTTATCCCATTGTGTGTTGATTTTTTTCCACTACACTTAATGCTCATTGTATTTTTCACATCAACTTATTTGTTTATATTTTATCTCTTGTCCTCTAAAATTGGCTTCATGAAGTCAGAACCATTGCCTGCATGGTGCACTGCTGAATCACAGGCACCCTTAACCTGCCTCTCCATGTCCTGGTTACTTGGCAAAGAAATGTTGAATGAATGAGTAGATAGATGGATATTATACTGCTTTGTTCAGCAGGGTCTGTAAAAACTTATACACATACTTGAACTCCAATGTTGCTATGAGGAGATGAGATCAGATTCAAGTAAAGCCAACAATTTAATTTTTAAGCCCTAAAATATTACATAGGATCATAAATTTGGAGGAATTTTAAGACGAGGCTATTGTATAAGTCAATATGGTCTTTGATTCATATAAATATAAATATTTAAATCCTACTAAAATGCCCTTTTTAGGGACTTTGTACTTGTATTTTTTTGCGATTGGGATATTCCTCTCCAGTATCCACAGGTATCTCTCTCACTTATCCTTCAGCTCAAAAGCCTCAAAAGCCACTTTCTCAGTGAGACATCATTGCAATCTCAATGGTGACTTCATATTACCCTTCTCTGATCATCTGCTTCATTTTTCTCATTAGTACCTATCACCAGGTAACACATTACATATTTTACTCAATTATCTACATAATTTTCTGTCTCCCATCTCTAGAATATTAACTCCAGGAGAAAACAGCCTTTTTCAGTCTTGAATTTCCATTACCTGGAAGAGGGACTAAAACAGAAGACACCTAAGTGGTGTTTGTTGACTGTATAAATGAAATTAAAAGCTCTTGTTAACTCTGCATTTTTGTTGTTGTTGTTGTTTTCATGCTCTTATTTTTCTGTTTCAGTTGAGATTCAAATTTCTTAGAAGAGTTGAAGACACAGGCACATTTTCTACTTTCCCACATCTACTTCACTCTGCAGCACACCGCTACCTGGCTTTCATCCTCATCATTTACCTCAATGCCTCTTGTCAATGTCAGCAGTGGCCCATATTCAGCGAAAACCTACTTAAACATTCTAGTCATTACTGTATTTGTAATTTTGGAATATTTCACACAGTTCACTACTTCTAACACTCTTATTGACTTCTGTGACACTGTATTCTCTATGGTTTTATCAATAATTTTGGTGTTTCTCCTTTGCTAGTCCATTCTTTATCTAATGTCTCAATTTCAAGTTTCTCAAGCACCTGTCTTTCAGGATTTTCTCTCTATGTATTTCCCTGTGCATGTGATTTCTCATCCATTTTAATAGCACTAAACTGCATCCATACAATAAAATGTCACCTTATATCTACAGGCCACAAACTCCTTGGGGATGAAAGGATAAAATGTAGTTCTGGCTTTCCGGGTTTTCACAGCACAATAATTGTTCAGTCTCCCCATGGTAATAACCACTAAACTGTAAAATCAAAAGTAATTGGAAGAAATGTGTACTTGGTGGGAGGTGGCACATTTTCCAAGGAAATAAATTAATCTATAGTATTTGCCCAGTAGTACCTTTCAGTCTTATAGTGAATAATATGAAATGGCTATGATGTTAATTGTGAAAATGTCCAGCAGGGATATGAATATGACTAAAAGATGCATTTGTATAGCTTAGATACTAGAAGACTATTTGAGACATGAATGTCTACACTCTTTCTGTATCATGGATGTTGTTTTAAAAGAGAATGCTGGTTCTCTATTTTTCACTAATTCAACACTGTTATGAATCACTACAAAAATACATATTTTTATTTTCTTCATATTCTAAGAGGTATTTAACTATTTATTCTTTTATCCTTTGATAAAATTTAACTTATATCCCATTTATTACCATTCCTCAGAAAAAATATATCATGTATCTTTTTATTAAACTTCATTTTACCAAGAGGCTATGCATGTTGCAAAACTAATGTTTTCAGAACTTTGATAAATTAAAAAGAGAAAGGAGAATCCTGAAAATCTGTACAGACGTTTATAAATAATTGCTTTTCTTTTAGGTAATCTTCAGTGAGCCTGCTTTTTCATTTTATTAATTGCTTTTTTCTGCCATGGGGATACAAATAAATGGAAAAGTAGAAAACAATAAAATCAGTATGTATATGATTGAACAGAAAATCAATATGATATTCTTATTAAATTTAATTTCAGTTTTCTCAGATAGGTACATGAGAAATCTAGAAACATCCCTTCATCCTTGCCTTATATATGCTGTTCCTTCTATCCAGATTGAATCAGAGCATAAGCCAAATAAAAGTTCAAGTATTGCTGTATTCCAAAACTAAATATTAATAGATATCCTGTACTTTCTTGAGCAGGTAATGTGGTTTGTGTGAACTATAAGGTGATATTGTGATGTTATGCCAATGTCAGCAAATCAAGCTTATAACACATGCGTTTTGAAAATCTAATTCCAAAGAAAGGTGGACCAATGGCATGGCACCAAATAGAAATACTGCTTTACCATGATTATTGCAAATAGTAGTCTCTACTAGTGCATAGTTTGTTGTCATGACTTACACAGTGTCAGTTACAAGGAAATATGAGTGGCTAGGACAAAGAGAAAGAGGGAAACAGTCAAGAAAAGGCATGAAGAAACTGGTCCTGCAGAAGGAATTGCCTTTTCAGTGTAGTCATTTATTGAGGGTGCAGTGTCCAGAGGTTGACAGGGAACTTATGGGCCTAACCCAATGGGTGTGTTACTATAGAAGGATTTTGCTGCCTAACAAATGGAGACCAGAAAATCCTTCATTGGCCTCCCTTCTTAGAGACAGATAATTGGTAGGGAAAAAATCTCCAAAGACCTCCTCCCATGGTAAATAAAATAGGGAACAAACTATATGCCCAGATTGGATTGGTAGCAGTCAGCAACAAGAAAGCTAGAGAACTAAGATCACCTGTTGGCAAATGCTGACAATGCTCCAACCCAAACACCGAGCCTTGGGCCAGTAGCCAGAAGTGGGAACTAAACCTGAAAGCCCACATTATGTAAAGGCACCGAAGAAGGATAAAGTGCTTCCATTATCCTCCTTCAAATATTCTGACTTGAAGTATCCTATACTTTCTTCTAACAAAATTAGAACAATAAAACTTCTCTGGAAGAGAACATTTCTGATATAGCTACTCATTACTTGCACAAGTTGAGAACAAGCAAATATGAGTTCACAAGTATCCCCAACAACACAGTGAGGCAAGTCACCAAGAGTGAGCTTCAGCACAACTATTAAATAACTGATTAGGCCCACAAAAGAATTTTGAGGATGAACGTATCAGAGAATACACAATTGCTGCACAGAATATCTATGTATAAAATGATTAAAGAAAGGTAATATATGTGGTTGCAATTAAAGATTATCAAGAAAGAACAAGCATGTATGAAAATAATGAAATAGAACTTTCATAAATAAAAAATGTAATTGTTGAAATTAAAAATGAAACTTCAATAGATGGACTAAATATAGGATAAGACACAGTTGAACAGAGAATCATTGAACAGAAAGATTTATCTGAAGAAATTAAGCAGAATTCAGTAGGGGGATGAGGTGGAAAAGTAGTGGAAATTATGTCAATAGCTATTGAGAATAAAATGTCTATCATCCACCTTAGTGAAGTTTCAGCAGAAAGAGGCAATATCGAAAAGAAAATGCTTGAGAATTTTCCAAAACCACTGAAATGTCCCTTAATCATATTGTTTAAACTAATTTTATTTCTAAATCTGAATTATCAATTTATTGGATGAAACACATGAAAAAATGAAATTTTAAAGATTATTCATCAATCTAAGTATGGCAGTATTCTTGTTATCTCAATTACTTATTCAAAGTATAAAGATTAATATATAAGTAGTTTAAAAACATAAATGACGGTTAGCAAGGAAGATTACCATGAATGTTTTAAGTAATATTTTCATTTTAATCTTAATAGACGTGATTCTGTAGGAATCAATATCTAGCATTTCATTTTCATTATTATAAAGAAAAGGTATATATCACAGTAAGATTGTTGGAATAATTGTTTGTCCATTAGACAGAATTTATCTTTTCTCAGTAAAAATGTTCTGTTTTATAATCTCTTTATGTTATTGTAACTTTTTCTTCCACATAAATATTCATATTTGATTCAGTATGGGTTATCAAAATTTTTGATGCTGTCAGCAGAGCTGGAATTTGTAAACAAACTAGGAAACTAAGCTATACGCTGATATATCATAAAACTACTCTCCATTCAAATTCACTCACATCTGGTTCATTTTTTGTTTCCAACAAAATAAATCAGAATAATGTAAGCTCAGAATATTTCATCTATGTGCTCTGTCAAAACAAAGCTACTTTAGATGCTAAGTAATTTGATTTAAATCCTGATGAGGACTTTGATGATCACACATTTTCATCAGTCATTTAACTTCTCCTATAATATGACAATTGTTGCTGATGTGGTCAGTGCAGCATTTATTTAATGCAGCATTATCAAGATTATACACCACTCTGTAGATACAGGTGAGCTCATGACAGTGAAAATAAACCTGACCACAAAGATAGGTAGAAAACTAGTATACTCATAAGAAAATTCTGTACTTATATTTAATTCATCATAGACGCTCAAAAATGCCTACTAAATAAATGAACAAATGGAAAAAAATAATAACACTTAAAACATATTGTTGGGATGTTTTTTTTCCTGCGAGCACAGCCTTGGGAGCTTTCCCGTCCCTTCCCTCCTCCGATATCTTATGGGAGCAGTTTTCCTGCAAGCCCAGCAGTTAGAGGCTTTCCCATATTGAGCGATCACAGCTGTTAGGGACGGACCTCCCTGGCATGCCGGCCAGATTTAACCAATTCCTAGCACCACAATAGCAATAGCGCGAATCCCCCCCAAACCCGAAGCCCTAACCCTATAAAACAAAGCGCCTGACCCCAGTAAGTGTTCAGTCTTTGGGAACAATCCCACTGAGCCCACAGGCATAATAAAGCTGTGTTCTCCCCGATCTCTGTGTGTGGTTTGAGTCTCTTGGTCTCTGCCGTTTTCCGCAACAATATTACTTAGAGAAAATTACAGTGATTTGTGTTCTCCTTTGAAAGATAGCTACATCACTATAGTTATAAATTCCAAACTAAACCTCAAAATAGCTAACGTTTATTATTATACAAATTTATTATTCAATGACATTTATTATTATGTATCAGAAAATGTTACAAGCATGTTAAATATATTAATTAATTTGAATCTTCAAGTATATGAGGAAAGCATTATTATTATATGCATTTTAAAGAAGATAATTTTAGGTATAGAATTTTAGGTACAGAAAACGAAACATACACGTATGACTCTAACTGGTAATTTTATTTGTATTTCTAACAACTCAAAAGATGATTCAGTATTCTGCACATAGTTTTGTCCCATATGCTTACTAATTTTTATGACTCCAGGAAAGATACTTACGTGCTCTAATCATGACTTTTTTCATTGTTCCTCGCTCACCTTTTATGTTTTTGTTTGTTTGTTTGTTTTATGAGGGAGAAAATTATACAAGATGATTCTGGTAAAGCCCTCAATGTCTTAGTTCAGTGTCTGCCAAAAAGAAAAAAAAAGTAACTGCTCTATTACATGTCTATGATGTCGTTGATGATGATGATGATGGCAAAAAATAGGGTAACATAGAAGTCTTTTATAAGCTGTAAGCACAGTTCTAATAATTTTTAAGTTTCAAATAGATTCCCTACAAATGAATTCCTGGAATACAGCCTTTTTATTAGCAGTAAAATCACTTTTTTATTCCTTTGAAATATAGAACTGTGCTAATGTGTGGAGGACAGATGACAAAAGCATACATAAACAGCTGCTGTACTGCAGGTAAAATGAAATTACTTTAGACAGGGTGGACAAAAGTAGCCCCAGAAGGCTATGAAGCAAGATACAGTGTTTCCTTTCATAAGAACTCATGTTTTAAGGAATGCAAAGAAGCTAAGGCAGAAGAGTAGCAGACAGAACAACACAGCCTATAACTATCAGAGAACTTGGATGTTCAAGATGAGTAAATCTTGGAGAGGAAGAAAAAGAATGGAGACTCTAAGTACTTGTTTGATAACAGAACAAAATTTATCTGCATTTGTATGCAACTGAAACAAATGCCTGTCATCCTTTGCTGGCCTTTTTTGACTAAACCTGCAAATACTCAGCAATGTTATCTATAGCATACAATCTGAAAACAAGAGACATGGGTATGGAAGGTATTAAACTTTCTACCTTTATCCCATTGCTTTGGACTTTCTCCAAAAAAAATTGTTAAATAGAACAACATTCTTCAAGTGCCCAAGAGACAAGTGAAGTCACTCCAGTCTTTGTGACACTGGAAAGATACACTTTTCTTGATTATATGAGAACAGAGTTTAATGGCAGATAAGACACTAGCTGTTCAAGGCAGAATATGAATTATATTTGGAATTATAATAAGATTGTGGCTACATTCATCCCGTAGTATAAGATGACATCTCATTTTACTCAAAGTTTCGTTGTGCTCGTGAACAATTGTTAAAATCAACTTATTTCTATGCAAATGCAAAATCACGTCCTGACAGAGACTGCTTCTCCTTGAACTTGGAAATTATATCTCTGTTAAATTGAAGCCCGCATAAGTAAGGAGAGAAGACTAAAATGCAAATGACTATGACTCAGGAGAGGTGATGATAAAATCTGCTTGAATTTTTTAAGCATCAAAGGAAAAGATACAGCCTGCTATATAAAAGAATCGCTAAATCATGCCAAGGGTTAAGTTACCAGCAGCAGTGCACATACATCCAATGTCATCTACTTGTCCTGTGACAAATTTTATGAGAGAGGAGAAAACAAAATTAAATGATCTGGGTAATGTGACAATAATGCCTATTTATTTTCTGACTTTTTTCTTCAATGGGAAATGTCTTCATTTATATGATAAAGAAGGTCCCTTCTTTCCTCTGACTGGAGGATTTGGCCAACTCTCTGCTCAAGTGCTTTTAACTCCTGATTAATTGGCAATTGGGCAAAATTATATTTTCAAGTGAACTCTACGCTCTCTATATTCAATTTAGGATGAATTGTCTTCAAAACAAATAGACCATTAGTTGAAAGTACAAAAAAGTGCTTACTGTTATATAAAAGGTCTTCTCTGTAAATGTAACAATCACATTAACAATAAAAAAGAAACATAAAAGTCCAAACAATGTGTCTTGCAAACTGTCTATTGAAAATTCCATGAAAAGCTGGATGAAAAAGATGTCTGCAGCTTAAGGTCCTGGGAGGCATTGGCATGTTTCATTATGACACTTGCTGGCAGCTCATCGGTTGTGCGGAGGAAGGGATGGCCTGCCAGAAAGCCAAACATATTTGTTGCCTTTTCTGGTTTTTTGTTTCTCTACCCTCTGGTCAAGCATTTCTCTTTTCCTAAAATTGATATCACAATAATTCTTCACATTTTTATAACAGCCTCAGACTAATGAAACTAGAAATAGTACCTTAAGATTTCCTTGATTAACAAGGTTTGCTTAAAAAATTATTGAATACATATAAATGGAAATATACATGATTAGAGCATTTAAAAAAATAATTACAAACTAGTTATGTATTAGTGATTGTATTTATTTTACAAAACATTATAGTGGCAAATGTTTAGGATTTACTGATAGTGAGCAATGACTTATATGTGACTATGGGCAAATAACTTTCTAGGATTTAATTCTTCATTTTAAAAATGAGTATATTTACTAAATTATCATAATGCCTCCCTCCAGTTTTAAGAAAATGCCCTGAACTACTGTTCTTTTAACTTTTTAAGCTAAAGCCAAATCTATTTCCCATTATGATGAGTTAGAAATGTTAAAGCAAATTATTTCATTCACAATTCAATGAAACAATTTTTTAATTAATGATAAAATTATAAGAAATATTCTAGAAAAAATATGAAAAGTCACAAAATTTATTCAAAGAGGGATTGAATTATTAGGGAGGTATTCCATGTACTTAGATGAAAAGATTAAATATTGCAAAGATGCCAATACTTATAATGCTTTTCTAATCAGATTAGAAATGGAAAGTTTTGTTTGTATATTTTGTTTTCCTTAAAACTTCACGAAGTAATCATAAAGTTATCTGGAAGATTAAGAACCTCAAACCATTTAAAACATATTTTAAAATGAAAAATAATGAAGTCTTTTTTTTACTTGATATTATTTGCTCAGAAATAGACAAGAAATTTTAAAAATTAGAATAGAAAGCCTAAAAACTATTTAAGGGTAAAAATTTGGTATGTGATAGAACATGTAAAAAATTAATGGGGAAAAGAATGATTTACATTTTATAAAAACCCAAATCAGGCACAGTTACATAGAAAGAAGAAAACAATAATTACTTATAATTTTACCACCAAAAAAATAATCACTCTAATATGTTGAGACTACTATGCAGATTAACATAGAATAAAATCATAATACATTTATTTTTTTTAAAAAAAAACACATTCTAATCAAGTATTTCTATAGCAAAATAAACTTCTATAATATCGTTTGTATTACTTGCATAGTATTCGATTGAAAGAAAATATTCTATTTAACCAATCCACAATTTATTCAATGTTCAAGTAATTGAAAATCATATAATTTAAAAAATCTGTGGTGAGTAGTCCTATTTTTATTTTAATTATTTTCTTAGTATACATTTACAGATGTTCAATTGCTTTAATTTATTTTATTAACTTGGGATACTCATTTCCAAATTGCCAAATGGAAAGGTTGTGCTAAGAATTTTCCAGAAGCCCAAACCTTGACATGGGTATTATCATTATTCCTTATATTTGCTAATTTTATATTCCTGATGGTACTCTTTCTATTCTATATATCTTATAACTAATCCAGTTCAAAATCTTTAATATATTCTTTGTTATTTGTGATTTGCTTAAAATTGCCTTTCAGAGTTCTTTGATGATATTTCTAATTTGGTATTTGCTTTTTTTATTATGCACATTAAGATATTGGACATTATATACATGGCACAAATTTCCAATTTTTTTCCTTTGTTTAGGACAAATACTTCTGATTATGAAGGGTATTTTCTGTTCAAAATACACCTGCCACATGAATGCCACCTAATTATAAACTTGTTTCTTTATTTAATACTGTTTTGTTTTCACATACGAATTTTTAATATTCTATAGTGAAGTCTTCACTAAAAAATGTTTTTAAAATATATAATGGAATTCATCCAATATTTTAATATTTTCAGAAAAACATATTTATAGTGAGAGGAGGTAGATGCTTTCCAGACATTTGTTTAGTTACTATTTTGTTTTGTTTGATGATGTATTTTAGATTTGTATTCTCTCCACATGATATTTGGTTTGGATCAATTCATACTTATTTACTAGGTTAAGGAAACTGGCTGATATTTGTGCTTTGTCACAGAAATGAATTATTTAGTTGCACAGCTATACTACAAAATTCCTATAAAGCCTTCTTAAAAAAAACAGATGGGGTCTAATCCAAACATGCAAACTAAACCCTGCTCAGTTGACATTTAAATTTAGGTTAATGTTCTAGGGGCTATTACCAAGTCACCATGCAGGGTTCCAGTTCCATTTGGAGTCAGTTTTGATAACTGAGATGCTGAAAGGTTTTGCTGCTTTAGTCTTGGAATATTTTTCTCAGGTATTTATACTGGGTTTTTGGAGTGATTTGGCAAATTTGGCATCCCATGGACTCTACTCCTTTCCTTCTAGCTATCAACTCAAAAAATGTCTTGCCCTGGAGTTCCTATTTGCCACAAATATATTCCCATATAGCCCTTGATGGTGTCCTATTCCTATTAGGATACCTGTTCTTCATTTTGAACCTGTTCCTTAATACTTTTCTTTGGGCTTGGTGGCATTCACGTTTGGAGAGCAAGTGTACTTTTAGCATTCTCTCATCAAAAATGAGGAAGAGTCATTTTCAGATTGAGTCATTTACAGAAATTTCATCAGTTGTGACCAACTCCAATGGATTGATCATCAACTCATGTGCCTCTGGTATCATGTTCCAAGTATCACAACAACATTTTTCCCCAATATTGACAATATATCCAGTTCTACTCAGGCTCTGCCAGTCTCTAATAGACTATTTAAATTTAGGTTACAGCTTCTCGTAGGCTGACCTGTCCTGTTGCATTTAAAGAGATCATGACTGGAAAGTCCCAACCACGACAGCAGAAGCACAAGTCAAAGCAAATCTGTTACTTTAATTAGAATCTGTGTCCTACACTTTAAAATGCAAAGCCATTTTACATCAAAGTCTGCAAGTAAGGTATAATAGTTATGGTTAAAGAATTAAGGATAAATAATAAATACTGTAGTTCAATCTTCAGAAGTATAGCTACATGAGCAACAGAAACAAACACTGGATGCTTCTAAGCCTTGCCTATGGGAGAAGAAAACTTAGTAGTAAGAGTATGGATATTTATGGACCCAACAGCAAGATTGTCTCTGGTGTAGCAATACTCAGAGGATATATAATCCACTACAATTATATACCGTCCTGTTGGCAATATCATTCCCACTTTTAAAATGAGTATATGATTATTTTAACTATCATTTATATCACTTACTATTTCATCCCTCTAACTTCCTTTGTTCTAAATCTGTTCTCATCAATGAATTTATATAACCTACTGGTAAAGACAGAATGTGCTGATCACGTTGACTTGTTTCATTCAATGCCCATGACAATTCCATTTTTCATTGTGAATTAGTGAAATGTTTTGTTGTTAAACAAATAAATTCAGTCAGGCTGACTATTGCAGATCAAGTCACTGCTCTTTGCCTAATTTTCTCCTACCTTAAGAATAGTGTCTTCTTCTCCCTACGAAAGGGATAAAAACTAAATGAAACCATTTGTTGTCACAAGATTTCAAAATGGTTTGCATTCCAAAGCAAAAATAAGATTAGCATTTAAATAATATAAATGAGTATTGCTTAACCCCTCTGGGCATCAGATTCTTAGCTGTAATAGTTAGGTATGATCCACCACATACATTTGTGGATAATAATAATGAATAATACTATCTCAAACCTTTAACTTCTTGGCAAAATAGGAATAAGAGAAATAAGCCTAATGAATATTTTGAGTTTTCTATATAACACAGTGATACTGTGTGCAGTAATGACAGTTTAATTTCTTTCTTTCCCATCCTTATATTAAAACAAAACAAAACATAACAAAAAAACAAAACAAAAAGTCGTGCTTCTGAGGATCTCTGATACAATGAAGAATAGAAGTGGTGAAACAACACAGTCTTGGTCTATTCCCAGTCTCAGTGGTAAGCTTTTCATATTTCACCACTAAACATTATATTTGTTGAGGATTTTTTTGTTCATATTATTTACCGTATTAATGATGTTCCCTTTTATTTCTATTTGTCTGGTTTTAGTATCAAATTTATGCTTGCCTCATAAATGAGTTGTGGAATAATTCCTCACTTTCTGTTCTCTGAAAGAGTTTGTGGGGAGTTAAACGCATTTTTATTTTGTGCATTTCTTTATGTTATATTTTACAATAAACAAAAGCTTTAAAAGAGTTGATATATACATTTATTTCTTTAAAATTATTATCCATTTATTTTAGGCATAAGTGCATATAAACATCTATAAGGTAAGTAGACCTGAAATTTATGAAAACCTTAGGTGAAAGACAAAAACTGTCTCATCTCTAGTCCAGAATTTGACCCACAACAATGTCGCTACTGGTCAATCTCTCTCTAGCAAGCAGTGTTTGAACCCTTGCTCTATATGAATTCCGGAGCTTTCACTCTCTAGATGCCAAGTATGGATTGAGAGATATGTGAGAGAACTGGTCATGAGGAATGGAGAATATATTTTCTGAGGGCAAAAAGTGAGAGTGGAAAGAAAAGAATACAAAGGCAAAAATAGGATAAAGAACCAGAGACAAAGTATGCAAACGAACTGGCTCAAGAAAAGAAACCAGATGAGAAGTGATGGGATAGTAAGCCATTTCATTAAGATAACTAGGAAAGTTTTCCTGAGGATTTAGAACAAAATAGAAAGTATTTTCTTATGCTGGGCCTACTGTCATTTTGGGGATAGAGTGGGAGTGGGGTGTAAGGCAAGACCATTTTCATTGTGCCAAGTGTGTTTTGACAGTTTGTCTCTCATTGAGGCTGTTTTGTATGTTTCATTCTGTTCTTTTCCTTACCACCTCACAGCATCTTACATTTTGTAATTACTGAAAGCTCAGATCATAAGCAACTGAGATACCATCAATCAAGTTCTGAATGAGGTTAGCTTTATTTCAATATGGCCTGCAAAATCCACTACTGTTTTTCTCACTTTTCAGTAAAGCAGGAGGTGTGTTCTTTATGAGGCCCTTAAATCTAGCACAGTCTTGAGTTTTCTCTGCTTGCCACCATTACACTACTCCCTAGTTTTTTTTTGGTGATAATAAAAGTAGAATGTTCTCTTCCCTATGACTGGAGAGTAGATTTTGCATTAAATTGAAGTCGCAAAAAAGATTCCCCTTAAGTGCAAACATGGATGCTACTATAGTTCCTCAGAAGCAGCAACTTTGGAGTTTTTTAATATTTAATTACTTCTGACCTACAAACCCATACGCTGTACCTTATAGGTAAAAATGCTACATGAGCTAAAGTCTCGTCTAATTCATGTTGACTTTGATAAACACTGAGAAATTAACCACAAACTACTACTACATTTTTGTTCTTTATAGAGTTAGGACAGAACACATGTACAGTTAGATAAAGAAAAAATGCCATTTAAAAATCAAAACAAAAACAAACCAAAAAAAACCTGCTTAGGTTATCCATTAATAATAAATAATATTTTATTTTACAGCCTTCCTCTATATGCCTGGAATTAGGTTTTTAAATCCATCAAAAAGCTTTATCTATATCATGGGCACTTTGAAATTACTTTTGCCAAATAACAAGTGAACACAGGACATATGGTTTAAAAAAAAAAAAAATCTATTATGACATCAGACAATCTGTACTTTTCTAAAACATCCTAGAATTTTCAGTATAATGTTGCGATATTTGGTGGTTAGAAAACAAATCTATAAAAGATGTGCCTATTATATTTTCTGATAAACCCTATCTTCAATATAAATGATGGAATTGGTATACAGACAGAAAAGAACAAACAGCAGGGCAGCTGGAATGCTCAAAGAACAAGTTTCCCAGAAATAATCAGCTTTGAGAATCAGTAAGAGCTTTATGGAGGCTCTTGCCTACAAGATCTCTTCTTGCCTTCAAGCACTGTTATTCCTTACCAAGTTTATAAATACTTTTAAAAATCATGTTGTTAAAAGTTGGTAAAACTAGTTTTAGATGTACAGGAAAATAAATAGAAACTAAAGAATCCAATAATCAATAATATTTTAACTTTTCTTCTTTCTTCCGAACTGGATCAGCAATATTAAAGAAAAACAAACAAAAGAAAAAAAAACAAAACAGCTACTTCATTTTCAACAAAAGCTGGGAAAATTTTGTCTGAATTTATTTATGGTGCATAGCTTTTGTTGCTTTTATTCACAAGCTTCTGAGAACATTTGCAGTTATTGTTAATTCTTTGGTTAATCATGGTTTTATTACCTGCATAACTGGTGATTAGAGGAGACTCAGCTCCTTACGTATAAAGAAGAAAAGGTTCTATTTATTTCTCAGTTGCTATTTTCAAATGTGTAATGTTGATACTCCCTTCACTGCTGGATATTTGGTCTCTGAACAGCATATACAGAGGGTGCCAAAAAAAATGTACACACATTTTAAGAAAGGGAAAAAAACTGTATCAAAATTGTAATATTAAATATATACCAATAGCAAAAGATGAATACAAGTCACGTGTATACAATTTTTTTTGGCATCCCCGGTAGTTTCAATCCCATAAATACTCCATTTTAAATTTCTCAGATTAAATTTTAGAAATGTGGTATCATATTTAAAGCTCTAACCATTTCCCTCATTCAGGCATGCCCTGTGGTTCTTAGGGCTTGGAGCAGAAAGAGGCCATGGTCTGATCTTGCATTTCTCCACCATTAATACATCGAAGAATATGCTCTCCAGGGGCCAGAATTGAGGAAGCGGACCCAACAGAAGGAACATGCGTGTGGCCAAAACACACTTGCCCTCTCTCTATCAGAGAATTATAGGGGCAATTCTACTTAATAAAAGTGCAGAGTTGCTAATTGACCTGCAGAACAGGCAGGTATTTTATCTACACTTTTTGGGCAAAGCACATACGGAGCCAAAAGGAACCATGTTCTTTGTTTACCAACAGGTGATTGAGACCCAGAGGTGGCATAGTTGTAATTTAGTCTTTTATCTCTTTTGATCTGGAATGAAAGTTTTGTTTGTTCTAATGTATACATCTTAGAATTTTCAGGATATTTATTAATTTTCAGGTTAATTTGCTCATGTATTCTATCTTTAGTATATCTTACTAGCTACAACATTATTTTGTTTATATATCATCTGTCATGAATCCCATCTACCCTCACGTGCTATTTACTTACTTAGGATATTTAACATTTTGTATCTGTCTCGGTTTGTTTTCCAGTTTTTTTCTACCAGAATTGCATTTTCTCAAATGACATAGAAAACTCACATTGGTCTTATGAGGCTAAAAAGAAGAGGATTGGCACTAATTACAACTCAGTATTATTGTGTCCCAAGTACTGTATTAGGCACATTGTATCTGCTAGCTCAGTTCTTTCCCACAAGGAACCTAGAAAGAAGATAGGATATTCTCATTGTACTGATGAACTATAATGCTCAGAAAAGGCAGTTAATTTGCTCAATGTCATATAGCTGTAATATGCCAGAACATGGATGATATCAAAATCTCTCTGGCAGCAAAATCCATACAAAGCTGCTACCTGAAGCCCTGTCCTTAGATGGGAATATTTTCTCCCCCAGAATATTACACAGTGTTGCTTCAGGTCCTGCACAGAACATTTAATATATTTATAATTGTTTTAGTATATTCCATGAGTAAAATAAATAATATTCTCTCTCTCTCTCTCTCTCTCTCTCTCTCTCTCTCTCTCTCTCTCTCTCTCTCTCTCTCCATAAAGGTATTTATTAAATGCATATATCTTATTAAATTTATTCCTAGGTATTAATGTGTGTATGTGTGTGTGTGTGTGTGTTTGATTACTGTTGTAAAAGGTACTCTTTAAAAATATATCCATATTTTCAGCTCTCAGTTTCTGGTTAATCCATAATGTTTTTATGAATATATTTTGAATCTGAATTCTCCTAATTAGTTGCAAACAGTTGATTCAAGTGGTAAAGACTTCATTTACTTGTGAGTATTATATTCTATTATATATCATAGCTAATTACTATACATTTAAATTAGAGGTGAATTTAACTTAAATCTTATAAGATAAGACAATATCTGTAAAATAGTTCTCTATCATTATAATCATCACCATCAAAATGTAACGGCAGTTGACAACTGTACACTTGGAATTACAACTTTAACTATAATTTACTGCGGTGATCCTTTACCATGAAATGTGAAACCAGAAATGAAATTCTTTTACACACTGTTTTCACTATTGTATAAGGCATCACATAAATTCTCAACAAAATAGACAGTCATAGACACTTCAATTATAAGGATCAGCAGAATATAGTAAGAATGATGAAATCTGATTTTATTACATTGGACACGGAAAATGGGTCAGTAGATATTTTTACCTTTTTATTGTTTGTAAAAAAGCAATTTTTGAGTCATTGATAGTTTTTTCTCCCAGTTTTCTTTCCACATAGCCATGCTGAGAAAAGACAGGGAACTTGAACTACTCATCATTGGCTCTGTAATGTGTAACTTAGTGACTAGGGTGCATCGTGGTGCAGCCTTTTCCCAAGGCAGAAGCTGTAACTTGGGAGTAAATTAGTCAGTTTTAGAAGCTGTTTTAACTCTTTCAGGAGGCCCTTTAGTTTAGAGTTTATAAAGTGACAATTATATCCTTGAAAAATCTAGCTCAGTTACTAATTTGGAAAACATTATGAAGCAAGTTGAGCCTAATTTTCTAAGCATATACTTATCACTTAGCAAAAAATATTTTTCCATCTTTCAAATATTTAATATATTTTTAAGATAGATGCTAACCTATCTATAGTATGATAAATTATGAAATCCTATATAATATAAAAATGGATCCTCACACTTCATTTTCATGCAGCTATTTTTGAGATAGTATAGATTAGAGCATCCTAAGTGCACTTTATAAGTTTGATTACTCTTAAATACTTGGAAAATTATTGGCAGAGTTCAATGAATTTTCTAGCATAATAGTTTAAAAGAAAATGAGAACAGCACTTGATTAATTGAATGTTAACCTAATTGTGAAGGACATTTATAATCTCATAACATTGAGATCACTTCTCATAGTTCATGAGGATCAGAGATCTTATTCTGTGAAAGAATTTAAGTATCTAGTTAAAATAGGTCGCCTCCTCTTCACAATTGTTCAGAGAGAAAGCAAAGAATCTCAGGATATGTAATCTCTTATGTTCAGGGTCCTAATTTCAAGGAAATTACCTAGCTTCAAGGGAATCACAAAGCAGAAATCATTGAAAATTATTTTTTACAATTTAATTTGTTCAGTTCTCATTCATGATATACTTAAATCATTTATAATTAAAGCATTTTAAAATAGCTCCAAGTGGATTTATTTAAATAAAATCAAACACTTGTGCTTTTGACAAGTGATGGAAAGAGATTCCAGTTACACAGAATGATTGCACTAGTTGGTTTAACCAAAAACTGTATTTTGTCAAGTTGGGTTTCAACAAAATTCAACTATATAGCATGTAAATACAACCATTTAATATTCACATAGTGAACAGAAGAAACTATCTTTCATAAAGAAAATAAGATTGGTTTTGTTATAGATTCACCCAGAAGAAAAGAAATCCAATACATCCTTTCTCTGGTCTCTTTGTCTACCTTTCACAGCTAAGGAACATCTTTTGCCATCCCTTTATTTAGTGTGGGGCACTTTTCAAGTAAATATACAACCAGTTAGTGGTTAGAATTTAATGACTACTATTCTTTCCATATTCATACCCTTGTGGACCTATTGATTATGTGGTCCACATGATTCCTTGATTTTTCTTTAGCTTACGCTATTGTGATTTAATGTAGTACTCTTGAAAGTTAAAGTCTTGTAATTTAAAGATTACTTCCTCTGCTATGAATTTCAAGAATTTATTTTGGTTCTCAAAGACAAAAATATTATTCATCATCAGTCCTTTCAACTTAAAGGTCTATTTTGGTGGAAGGGCCAGGAGAACAAAAACAGAAAACCAGGATTTAAAATCAATCCATTAATATCAGTGTAACAATATTAAACATTTACTGAGAAAAACTGAAATACTTATGCAGGGGGAGGAAAAAATGGAAAAAAAAACTAAGACTGAAAAAAACATTATTAGTGGGGAAATAGCTGTCTTCTTTTTCTGTTTTAACTATTAGATTGATGTGATTGAATAGTCTATTCAAGCATAATTTCCACAAAAATTGCCATTGTTATCTCCCCAAGATTTATAGGATATAAAATCTCCCTTATTACTTATTTTATGAAATATCCTTGTTTAGGAGAAATCAAAAGGATTGTTAAAGGAAGAAATACATAGATTCTTTAGTCTAAGAAAGAAACTTATCCAAGTTTCATCATTTCTTTCAAATCTGTTATAAATCATGTGCTATACCAGTTTTCCAAATTATAGTAAACTGAGAGAAAATTCCTTTGATAAATCAAAGAAATAGCCTGACCTTCTCTAATAACCTGAGCCGCCAATTTAGACTGAAGCTTTTGACCTATCTGAGTTACTAACTGGAGTTCACATTTCTCAGGTATATCTCTGATCAGCCACTTAGTTGCTCTTATACTTCTTAGGCAGAGGAGACTGCATGCAAGAAATCTCTTTTAGCAAATCTTTTCTTTCTAAAAAACAAACAAACAAACAACAACAAAAACACATAGATTTTCAAGAGCTATTTTTGCAGTTTTTGCCTTTCCATTAAAACCAAGGAAATTAGGTACGTGCTTTAATAAAAGTTGAAAATTGATTAGTGAATAAGGAGGAAAGGGGAGAGGTTAAATGTGATCTTGCTGCCAGAGAATTTATGATAAATGACTTGCAAGTGTTTAAATAGCCCATCCTCTGAAACTGAAGGAGGGAGGCAATAAGTGGACATGAAAATCTATCCTATGTTCATTCATAACATATATTTTGAAAGGGAGCATGAGAAAGATTATTAGATAAGTTTACTGTTATGGATGGAGAAGTAAAGAAATAGTTTCTGAGAATGTAGAGGGAAATGACGGAGCCTGAGGAGACTGTGCATAGCAGACTGCGGTTTCAATAAATATTAGGAAAAAACCTATTTAAAAATCAAAAAGTAAGCTGCCATATCTATTTCCTATGTATTAAAACATTCATAAACTTTTACATATTTTATTATGAAAGGGAAAATCACACAAATATAATAGAGCACATTGGGAGATACATATAGTTTTTGTTTTTTGTTTTTTTTTCTGAGCATGATCCCCATTCCCTGTAGAAATAATGATAGAAATATGGATTCTACCACACAAAAATGAAAAACACGATATTGTTTTAAAATTTTTAAAACAGTATAAAAGCTTGTAATGCATTATACACAAAATTTTACAAATGGATATAGAAAAGTACCTGAAAATTTATGAACTAAAACATTGAAAGTGATTACTCAGGGTGGGGCTTTATACATGGTTTTTCTCTAGTTCTTTAATAATTCTATGATAGTACATTGACTTAAATCTAATCAGATTCTTAATATATTTAATTAAACACATACTGGTAATCATAAGCCTGAATAGGAGAGTGAACACAAAAGCAATCTGTTACAAAGTCCTTGCTTTTAAGAATGTGATAGACAGAATGACAAACAAGGTAAATCTCTGGGAATTTTCCTAAGTGGGTACATCTAGAAAATAATCTGCAATCCTTTTGGATAAAATTTTATTTCTAATGATGAAAACATGATTAAAATAAAAATTAAGAGCATTGTAGTTTCTCTATCTCAGGTTTGGAATCCAAATGTAGACTTAAGTTTATTAATATGCAAAGAAATACACATCCATGACATTACTTATGTCCTTCGCAAAACAAAACAAAAAAAATGAAGAGTTTGTTTTATGTAGTGGTGTGCCTTGTTTAAAAATAAAAGCTTCTGTCAAAAGGAGAAAAACATAAACCAATCTGGAATACATGTATTTTTAATATCATTTTTCTTTTCACATAAATATGTTTACTGTTACTAATTCAGAAAAATTTGAAAACCAAAGGAAAAAATTATCTTTTTATCCCACTAAACAAAGATGATATATAGAATATGATGAAATACTTTGCAGTTTTTCTCTATGAACATAAACATATCTGAAAACTTGTGTTTTAAGCAAAAACAGCATAAATCTGGACAGATTTTCATTTAGTTTTATGAATTAAAATATATTTTTAACATTTAAAACTATTTTCAAATTATTTTCATTTTATAAATTAATGAATCAGCCCATTAGAATTTATTTAGCCCATCACTATTTGTTAACTATTTGGTCTCTGATGATTCCTATTTAATAACACCATGTTATGAACCTCATTTTAATAAAATCTTTGCATGCATTTTCTTAGGGAAAACTCCAAAAAGTGGAATTACTGGCTCAAGGAGAACATAAATATTGAGGCTTTTCAAATCCACATTTTTAAAAGCAGAGATGAGAGAGTGTGGACTAGAATAAACTACTTACATTTAGATCAGAAACAAGATCATGCTACCTTGTTTCTATTACAAGACTGAGTGGCTGAAATATGATCTGTGTTTTAAAGGGCAAGAAGGTTGTCATATGTTATACACAGACAAAGAAGTAATTCTGGTCGTGTAAATAAATAATAGAGTTAGGTAGAACAAGAACAAATTTAATAGAAAAATGTGAAAGACACTCTAATATTGATGGAGGAGGAAATAGTCGTGGTCAGGTATTTATATCTGACATAAATGGTAGAGAGTGTCCAGAGGGATTAAATATAATCAAGGTAGATAGACTTCAACTGAAAGGAAAATGATCTGGAATTAAAAATACATCAATTTTTAAAATTACTGTCTATTAAAAAAAAGGTGTGCATTATCTTCCTTTTCATCACAAAGTCTTTATCTAATATGTTGCTGTTGTCCAGGACTTATTAATTCTATTGTTCTCCTTCTTGTTAGTTCTCATTACTTTGCTCATTTGAAATCAGAACAGGTTAGAAAGGTTGAAACTTTTTTTTTTCAATATGTGTCCTGAAAACAAACAGCCTAAGAGATAAAGCTGAACACCTGAACATTTGATGTATTACATCTCAGTAGTATCTGACAACCCTTACTCCCTGGCGATGCATTTTTTTCCTAATAATTCAGTCTGAGTCTATTAAAAGACAATTACAGATAATGCACATAGGCAAGTGGTGAAGGAGGCCTAGAACAGCTTTTGGAGAAAGGTTATCCAAACACAATTCACCAAAAAGATTTTTGCACTGATTTTTTAAAAAATTTCAAAATAGTTGCATAGATTTTTAAAGGACCAAATCTGACAAAAGAAAATGAAATGTTTTTTCTCTTTGCTACTTTGTATAATATATTTAAAAAAAACGAGATAAATGTTTTAATAGCTATTCATTGCCTGTTGATTATAACTAAAGGCTAATTTTCCATTGCCGTGTGCAGTTTTGAAAAATTAATATGTTTGAGGACACTAGTGTCATTTTATAGCTGTCCTGTCCATCCTTCATTTTGGATAGCTCATGATCTACTGTTAAAGTAAGGGGCATGATCACAGCAGCAGTCATCACAGGCGGTTTAGATTGTTCTGTCTCAATATTATTCTGCAACAAAATAAGCCTCTGAGTGTACTTAGTTGTAACTATCGTATCCATTCAGCAACCTATGCTTAACACACTAAAGGATGTCAAATACACTAACAATCACACAAAATGACAGTGATTGTGTATAGTATATAAGAAATATACTCATTTTTGAAATGCTTCTTGATATCTTATTTCATATAAGAGGTCTAGGTGCTCTCCTTGCTATGTTGGCTGGAAAGCTACAATATATGGAATCACCATTCAAATACGCCCAGATCTAGAAAATAAGACACACCCTTATTACCTCACTTCCTGCATTCCCCAAAAAGGGGCTGCCTTCCTTGGAAAGCTTTTCCAAGTTGAGTTTGACTGTTTCCAGAATGTGTTCAGAAAAATCAGAAGCCTCTCTTCCTAACTTATTGTAGACTGAATTTGCATCACAGCCCTATTAGAAGCAAACTTTTTCAAATGTGCATGATTTTTTTAAGGGCGCTCTCTTTGCAATAAACAGAGCATGTGATACCATTGTTGTGGGACAACCTGATAGGACTTATTTGACCTACCTTCCTGCATCCTCTGCCAGTCATACAGCCTCTCTAAACAGCACCCTCCCCCTCCGCCTGCCACCCCAACCGCAACATTTTTCTTTTTCCTTTTTAAAATGAAGAGGACAGAGATTGGGTCTCTAAAGGATACCACCTGCACTTCTAACCAAAGTGTCATCAAACAACCTTTCTGTTTGTATGGGCAGCAATAGGAAGACTAACAGCAGGATGTGCAACAATGCAGTAGAAGTATATTTGACTATAACATCCACTGGCTCTGTAAACTCTGGTTGGTCACATAAATTGTGTGTGTCTCAGTATGCTTCTCTGAGAAACGAAGGGGTGGAACAAGAACAGTGATTTTCAAACATTTTTCAGCATAACCCTTTTGCCACAGGAAAATCATATATAGAAACCTGGTCTAGAAAATGTAGCAAGGAAACCGTTTAGGAGGAAGATGGATTGGAACTGACAGAGCTGGATCTGGGTCCATGTAGACTCTACCGTGCTCCCTACTCAAATCCATCAATGTACATGGAAAAGCACTAGATTAGATACTCTACATAAAACTTCCAGAAAGGTCATACAGTTTGCAGCATTTTCAAACATATGTGGGGGAATGCAAAGAATTAAAGACGGGGAGCTTAATTCGCATTAGATGAGGACAGTGTTGAAATCATAGATCAGCTTCTTCAATACATCTAGTGGTTGATGGCTCTGAGAGAACTCTTTTAGGCTTGTGTGAGTAAAACATGAATATGTAAATTCTGAGTGACTTAAAACCTCCCTTTCATTCTCTTTTCCCACCATCTTGTAGTAAGTCTGGCCTAGTCCTGCCATGAAAAGTCTTTTCTTGATATAACAGATTGTACAAACTAATAGTCTGGTCATCCTTCCAAATGAGCGAAAACTGCACTGTAGACCATATAATGAAATGGATTTGTAGGTTAACAAAAACTTTTACCAATAACACAGATTATAATCAGTTGGCCGCTTTAATCTAATAGTGTCAATAATAATTTAAAATGGCATTATGGAAATTCAAAGTAATGTGGTTGGGGGGTATAATAGGTTTTGAAGCACTCATTTGGTAGTTCATTTCATCTATAATTATCTTAGATAGCAGGGCCATAATATAACATCACCATCAAGCTGAGGGAAGCCCCCTTGAGCAACTTGAGAAAACTGAGTAATTAGCTCTTTTAACTCTCTTTAGCCTGAAGTGTCCCAATATGTTCCTTTATTGTTTATTGCAATAAAACATTACTTATATTAGATTCATGTGTCAGAGTACTCATATTGACAAACCTCAAATGCAATTATCTAGGAATATATTTTATCAACACATTTCATCTCAAGAAGGAATCCAACTGTCATTAGCAATTGGAAGCCATGTGTGAGGATCTCCTTGGTATATTTGCATACATGTTTGTACTTTTACATACAAAGTTCAATTCCTCATTTTTCTTTGCAGAATTGAGAGCATACCTTGCATACTCTTATAAAACCTTTTTAAAAAAATTAAGTTTTAGAGATCTTCCTACATCTGAACCAAATGTCTATAAAATGGTTTTTTTATGGCTACGTTGTGTAAGAATGATCTTTTTAAAATAAATAATGCTAAAATGAACTTTATTTGTACATACTTCCTGTATACACATAAAATCATTTTCTAAGATAATCTCTTTGAGTCAGAGTGTTGGCCTAAAAGATATGCCCAGGTTTGTTTTAACATGTTGCTCTTGATAAAGGTATTTCCAACTTTCAGTCTTCCCAAATGGATTTGAACCCTCAACAAGCTGCTTTGACAGGCAAAACAAATTTCTTTACAGTTCTACTTTGTATTTCTCTGAGTCAAAATGAAGGTAATAACTTTTTTTACATGTTTAATGAAGATTTTCTTTTCTTCCATTTGCCAAATTTTCTTTTGGATCATTTGCTCTTTTATTTTTCTTATCGCCTTTTTTTAAATATGGACGTTTCAGGCATTGGTGAGAAAAACAGTATTTGCTACCATGTTTCCCCGAAAATAAGACCTAGACAGACCATCAGCTCTAATGCATCTTTTGGAGCAAAAATTAATATAAGACCAGGTCTAATTTTACTATAACATAACACCAGGTCTTATATAAGACCAGGTCTTATGTTAATTTTTGCTCCAAAAGACACATTAGAGCTGATAGTCTGGCTAGGTCTTATTTTCGGGGAAACGGGGTAGTTTTAAATTATAGTTTACCTTGAAATAGCCAGTGGCAGACTGAGGCAAGCAGGACTAGCTTGCATAGTGGAGATACAATCTGTATTCTGTAAGAGAACTGTGGAGGAGACCACTGAATTTGACTTTTTCGAAAGCTCAAGAGTTGGAAACAGAAATACCCCCAAGAACTTCTTGATTACCTTCAGGTTGATGTAGTTATTGTAGGTGTTCATGCAATGTAATTTCATGAAATTAGCACTCTAAGGGAAGACGGATCAATAGGAAGCTTTTTAAGGAAGAGTCAGGAATTACAAAGCATATTGGGTTCAGATCTGATTTCGGTATCAGTCTGGTGGGAAAATATTCTTGGGGTAGGATTAGGACTCAAAAATATGAAATCAGACTTATTTGAATAATGTTTATATGCTTTTGGCAGACTCAAAACTAAGTATGTTAGGTGGGGGGAAAAAAGAATATCTAGGACAGAGAGCAAAAAGGGAGCAAAAAGAAAGAAGGCAAACAAGATCCAGTAAGTAAATTGTCCTTATCAAGAGGGAATGTCAGCTTTTTTTGAAAGATGATGAACTCTATGCCACTACACAAAGATATCTCCCCACCATTACCAATGAACACTACGGTGCCAGAAATATTGGGCTTAAGAGGGACACTGAAATTATGAGATTTACATGATGTGAATCAGAAAGAATTTACCTCGAATAAAACCAGTGGGACAGAGTTGTCCCCAATGAGAATTTTAAAATGTTGTAATAGGCCAGCAGTCTCAAATGCCACTCTCTATAAAAGATGATACTTACATAGGATAATTTTTATCTCCCAAATATTACAGAAATAGAACTATAACTAAATTTTGAACGAGCATTTCCCAATTCAGTTACACAAATTTGAGCATTAGACAGTTGGTATAAACTGAACAGCAACCATGCAACTCCACAACAGGCACATTTTATCTGCTCATTTAGAATTACTGAGTCTTAGCTCTGCCATTTGGAAACAGTATTTTTATTAGATTAAGTATTGGATAGTGAAAACAAACACTTACTTTCTATAACTAATCTAGATACTGGAGCTCAGTGACTGTATTTGCCAGCTATTGCCATAATAAAGCAGAACAACAAACAATATCCTAATCTCAATGGCTTAGAACAGAGGTTTATTTTTATATCACAGGTTTGTGGATCAGCTGCAACTTGACTCAACTCAGATTCAGGACCCAAACTGCAGTCTGCTGGGTTCAGGTCTGCTCCAAGTATCTCATGTCCCAGGACCCAGGCTAAAAGAGCAAGAGCTATCTGGGGAATGT
Organism: Rhinolophus sinicus; assembly: GCF_057876585.1. Classification (NCBI taxonomy): domain Eukaryota; kingdom Metazoa; phylum Chordata; class Mammalia; order Chiroptera; family Rhinolophidae; genus Rhinolophus; species Rhinolophus sinicus. The sequence continues at coordinate 121,522,967 of NC_142516.1, read as the reverse complement.
AGTAAGGTAGAGGGCAATCAAACATGAAACGCATTCTAAAGTCTTGTCTCATCCCAGTACACTGCTACTTTCACTAGCATTGTTTGGAACAAAGCAATTTACACGGTGAAACCCGGAGTCGATGGGGTTGGGGGATATAATCTCCACAAAGACATAAGGGCAGAAAGAGAGGTAGAATAGTGGGAAAATAATAATCTATCCCTGTAGGTGAGTGTAAGTATGTGCTACGATAACTTTGTGTTTTCTATTATATTTTTTAAATCTTTAAAAGATAAAGGAACTGGAGATTTACATTGAACTAACAAAACATTTGCACCCATTCTACTGAGGGACAGTCCAACTGAAGCTGCAGCAACAACAACAAAACAACACAATAAAATTCAAAACCTAAACTAAATTTATTTGGGTATCAACACCTCTACCTTAGAGTGGGCCAAATAATTGGGGAGAATAAAAGTTTGAACTTTACTTTCCTGGAAGATTAACTCATAAGGATTAATATTGAAATTAAATTTGAGGGTGTTTAATGTATTCTAACTTTGATTTCTTTGGATTTAAATTGTGGAAGAGTACAAATGTTTTGCTAGAAATTACTGGATACAGGTTGTTTTTTTTCCATGTTGTTTCTATTAAATACATAAGAAACATGGACATTTTAAACCAAATCTGAGAGTTTTTAATGGAATTATTTTATTTTAGTATATGAGATTTGATAAAACTTAATATCTGAGATTGCTGACATGATTGTACCTAATCTTTCCCTTGTGTTAGTCCTTTTCTAATCTTTCTCAATTGATTGATTTTTTTAAAAAATCTTTTTCCTTCTCTAGTTACTTGATAATTGTTTGTTTTCCCTCATTCTACAATGCAGGAGATAAGTTTCTGTAACTTTTGAATATTTTATTTCCCAACCTTGAAAGTAGCTTTGTACTTAGTGATAGCCTCATGTGGACGAAAAAGGGGTTCTACAGAAAATAACCTCAGTGTGATCTGATCATAAATTCCTAACTGGGCAGGTTATGGTGGGTAGTCACACCCCAGGAAAATAACTTTTTTACTATTAGGCTTATCTTTGCCTTAAACAAGCCCTGCCCATTGCTTCAGGTACATCTACGTTAACACACCTTTGAAATGCCTCTTTTCAGACCTGACTTTTGAAGCATGACCATCCTCAAAACAGCACATAATCTTGTTAACTATCCTGTAATCCAATCCCTGCCTGTTTTCTCCCACATTCCTGTGATCTTCATATATTCCCTCCTTAATCCCAAATGTATAAAAGAAGCTTTGTCTGCTGCTCTAGAACACACACACACACACACACACATATATATATATATATATATATATATATTTTTTTTTTCTCAGTCTGTTGAGATCTTGCTTCCAGGTATATCCTCTGTTCGGATAAAATAAATTTTTATAAAAATTCTCTACAGGTTTGGATATTTTTACATTAACATATGTTTGCCATTGAGGTGTCTAGTCTTTTTTAAAATTTGGTAAGGAGCTCATTTATCTCTATTTTATGGTCAGAAAGTATTTAGGGTATTCTTATGTCTAGAAATCTTGTGTTTCATTATAATTTGTCTGCTATGGGCGCTTTTCCTTCTGACCTTTGCAGTTCTACCTATGCCCTCAATCTGGAGATTTTATTTCTTCCACTTAGATTTGTATCCAAACTATTTTTATTTTGCTTTTTGATTCTTGGTTCTGTGTTTTAAATAATATTTTAGCTAAATATTCCAGTTCAAGGAGCTCCCTGCTACTAACTAATTCAACCAACCTATTGAGGTTTTTTTGTTTGTTTGTGTTTTTTTGTGTGTGCTTTTTTTTTTTTTAAATAAATGTGAGTAGGTCTGACTTCCTCTGGCACTTATTTTGGTTAAACGTTAAATGTTAAATGCTTAAATGTTTTCATTTATACTTGGCCTGAGCTTCTAAAAATGATATACTACGAGTTGTCTTCTGGGTCTGACTTTTATCACATAAAATCATACATCTAAGATGTACCCAAGGTATTGCATATAGCTCAAATTTGTTTATTGTTCCATATATATCATATTCTGTTTAATGAATATACCACTGTTTATTTGTTTTCCTATTAAAAGACACTCAGCTGTGGCTAGATTTTTGCTCTATGCAAAAACGTACTACTTTGAATGTTCGTGTATACATGACCTGGTACAAATATACAGATCCTCAAAGGTGTCCCAGGTGAGGAATTGTTAGATGTTAAAGAAAATTAACTGCAACATGCTAAATCACTCTAACAAATAGGTAACAAATATAAAAGTTCAAATGCATATATATATATATATATATATATATATATATATATATATATATATATATGTTTAATGAGAAATTGGGAGCATGAATTTAGTAGGCAAATGGATTTGTACCATGCGGTGATTCAAGATCCCATCTTCCTTCTGTTATGTAGCTCCTCCAACTTCTAATGTCTTACTGTCATCTACATTCATTTTCAGAAAGAGAAAGTATGTAAAAACAACATGTCTCTGTCTTGAAAGCCACAACCCGGATTAGCATGTGTCATTTATACTCACATTCCCTGCCTAGAGTTTAATACAGTGCTAAAATTAAGTGCAAAAGAAGCTGGGAAAAAGTAGCCTATCTGTGTGCTCAGAAGAAAAGGATACATTTTGTAGTCAGGCAGCAGTCCTTGCCACAATGTGCCCCCCAGCCACCAAATGCCCATCTGCATTCTCCCCACCTTTAGAGAACACTCTCTCCCTAAAAATAGACAACCCAGAGTTGAATAGAGATATTGCACTCAGCTCAAAGTCCAAGATCTCTGGGTGAAGTTCAGTACCTTCTATCAGGTCTGGACTTGATAAAGATCCAGAAGCGAATCTTTATTGTTGAGAAATCTGATAAATTAAAGCAAAAAATATCTACCAGTATCTAATATGAACAAAGAACAATGGCATTCATAGCAATAAATCTTTCAGATAGAAAAGGAAAAATGTGAAACAAACTGTAGTAACTGAACCATAACAATGATGGAATACTGTTGGAGAGGTCTGGGGAAGACCTTTTTCTTTTCCCTATCAATGGAGAAAGTATGTTGAACAATGGAAATACATCACCCATTGCTGTTCTTGGATCTGACTTCAGCTTCCGAGATGTTCTTACTTGTCAATAATCTAATACTACAATATAGTGGACACAGGAGCACATGCCCTTTTTGGGGGGTAATGAGAATCTTTGATAGCCTACATTCAAATGGTGTAAGTAGGGATCCAAAGAGTTATATTTAGTGTCAGTCAGGCATAGATGTTTTAGTCCAAGCTTGAGATTTCCCCAGTAATGTAATTCCCTCAAAAACAGATGAGGTTTCTGAAAAAAAACTGATTACAGTGAGATCTATGTGCTAGTAATCACATCAAAATCTTTCCTGGACATTGTACTTATTCTTACTGCATTTATTTACTTTTATGCCCTAGTTTCTCTTTGCTCTCTGTCTCTCTTACTCACACACACACACACACACACACACACACACACACACACTCAATAATGTATATCTTAAGGCTATCTGAAACGCTACTCTTGGAAGGAAATACAATTGCATTTAGCTTCTCAACCCTGAATTCCTTGAATTTATAAACTCGTTCCATTGCTTGCTTGTAAAGTGTCCATTTTTTTGCCTAAGCTCATCTCTATTTTATAGTACCTTGCTATAATCCGCAAGAAACCACTGATACATATTGATATTCTGGCTCTATACAAATGCTTCCTCTAGAACTGCAAATTTAGGAGGCATATAGTCTGCTTTCCAGGTTATCAAAAGTGACAGTTTTAGAAAATATTTTCTCTGACACAACACAGGTAGGTATACAGCTATCAAACCTGCTATATCTGTGTATCTGCTACAAACTGCCTGACTGCTAAGACACTGAAGAATATTTTGAGTTATATAGCATACTGTTTTCTATAACAATTTTTATATTAGCTAGAACAGACTAAACTCCTACAATAAATAATCTACATACCAATTCAAGCTGGAATAACAGCGACTAGATTTATACTCTCATGTGACACAAGTATTAAAAAAAGAAAAAATATATAAAACATTGGCATTGAGAATATTGTTCACTGGGGAAGAAAAAAACAGAGATTCCTGAAGGACAGAAATAAAATGAGGTGACACCTATAAATGCCTATCTTACTTGTTGGAGAGAGTCCAGAGCATAAACAGGGAGGATTAGAGCCAGGATCTGGAGAAGACAAATTGCAGCTGTTTAAAGGGTAGAATACTGGAGAGAAGAGAGCTACACAGCAAGAAAACTCCTGAAATGTACATAGTCCCTCTCAAGTATTCAGTTGAGTATTGATGGATCAATACATATATGAGGAAGCTATTTGAGGCTGGGGAGGCGGAACTACCAGAAAGTTTATAGGAAACAGAACTCATAGATCACACAGGGTCAGGGATAATGTACATTCCCAAAACAAAGCAGAAAATATTATAATTCCGGAGGTGACAGTATCTAATACTATAGAAGCATTTAAAGCTAATATCAGAGTACTAAGAAGGATCTTTCCTAAACAGGGGGTAAAATTTAGCCCTATAATAAATACATTCTAGTATGACTTAACAAAGCTTAAAAGCAAGATTTAAAGGAATCAAATTGAATTAAAGTAACTTAACGGCATCCCATAACAAGGCTCAAAATATTTTTAAGAAAACAAAAATACTCAGCACAACCTGGCATCTAATAAAAATTATCAGGTATGAAAAGAAGCAGAAAAATATGACCCATAATGAGAAGAAAAATAAATCATTAGAAACTGACTCAGAAATGACATGTGATAGAATTACCAGTTAATAGCATTAAAACCGTTATTAGTGCAACCTATCAGTTCAAGAAGCTAAAGGAAAAATTGAGCAAATTATATGCAGACATGGAAGATACAAAAAATAGCCAAACCTAACTTTTAGAAGTGAAAACTACGTCTGAGAATTTTTTAAAAAGACACTAGGTATGTTTAATAGTAGACTAGACAATGCAGAAGAAAGGATTAGTGAACTTGAATACATAGGGAAAAAAAATATCCAAAAGGAAACACAGTGGGGGAAGTGTATAAAAAACAAACAAACAAACAACAATAAAAACAGACCACCAGTGAACTGTGAGACAATTTAAAGTGGTTAATTATATATTGCAATCCCCAAAGGAGAGAAGAAACAGGGGGAATAAAAAAACATATTTGAAAAATGAAGGCTAAATTTTTTTTTTTAATTTGATGAAAAGTGTAATCCCACAGATCCAAGATGATCTGAACAAAAGAAACATGAAGGAAACTACACCAAAGCACAACATAACCAAATGCTTAAAGCCAGTGGTAAAGAGTCTTGCTTATTATATAATGTTCTATCCCAAGAGCATAAAAATATACTCTATGATTTCTTTCTAAACATTTTAAATTAAAACATCACTTGCTTTGCATGGTTCTGATATGCACAAATTTCAGTTATTATGGTTCAGTTAAATAACACTGGTCCCCCAACAACATGGCTCAAATTTTAGTTACTATGGTATATTAATTGTGAGTAATTGCAAGAAGTGCAAACTTTACTGTAATTCTTTAGTCCACAAATTGCTACATAAAAGATGCATAATATGATCAGTGACAAATCATGTCATTTATTTCAGTCTGTTGATGATTGGTCTCTGTGCATCTCTTATTCCATGAAGGCATGGATGGGGAAGTATGCAGGTGTGTTGTGTTTCCCAGTGATAAACCCCTATGGTATTTTATAAGAATGAATAAACAAATGAGAGAATTAATCTAAAATGATGCAAATGCAGTAAAGGAAAGAAAATGATGACACTAGAAGTGAAATTCAAATCAAACAGAAATATGGTTATAGATAAAATTGCTGACATGGGAATGTTGATATGCTGCCATTTGAGGGACTCCTGATAAGCAGCCAGGGGAACTTAGTGACAGGCAACTTATCAACATAAAGGAGGAAAGCAGTGGGTATGATGAAAACGATGTCCCAGAGGAAATGAACTAGCAAAAAACTCACATTAAAGAAACTTTTGGAGCTATTTCAGTTAAGCACAAAGGATATTTTTTTGTTATAAGGTAATCCGAACTTTAGGCAATTCACCAAGGCGTAGGAAACATGCCTGCTCCATATCATTGAACACGTTTAATGAGAAGGCAAACATTGTTCAACTACTGATGTTTTTTGTTTGTTTTTTTACCAAGAAACAAAACAGTGTAATGCTCAATGTTCTTAACATTTTACATTGCGCTGTACTAAATAAAATTTTAGTTTTATTGTGTTTTTCCTCTCTATACATTTAAAATCAACAGTGAGATAATTTTAATGTTTTGGAAAGAAACTTAAAGGTCATGGAACAATCATAATATTTTCCATTGATGATGACAATCATTTTGCACATTTTCCATTTCTCAGTCATCTCTATGGTCCTGCACTCCCACGGAAATAAGGGCTGCTTCTATTGCTTTTTACCTTTAATTCCTTATTCCACCTGGTATTGATATTTTGGAATTGTATGAGGCAGGGAATTATTGCATAAAGTAGAGGTTTATTTTCTTTTTAAAAATATGAACATCCAAATTTCATAGCACCATATATTGATAGCTCCTCTTTCCTGTTTTATATATCTCTGTTGAATACGTACGTGAACCTTGTGACACATTCTAATGGTCATTTCTATCCCTGCCCTCTAGCATAATATTCTAATTAAAATCTATGCACTAAATATTGATATTTCAAAGGGTAAGGCCCTCTATTTTTATCATGTTTCAGGAGCGTCTTGGTTCTTTTTGATCCTTTGAGCTGCCTTATACATTTACTAACAGACTAGTAAATTCTTTCAGATTTACGCTGTATAGAATGAGACTATTTTATAACATCTGTATGAGTACATATTTAAATCTTATCTTCCAGGTGAATTGAAATATTTATCATAACACGGTCATCTCTTTATCCACAATAATGATTTTTTTTCTCAAGTTTGTTTTGTCTGATATTAATTTACTCTTCCCCAATTTCTTTGGGTTGTATTTTCCTGGTATGTATTTTTCTATATATTTCAAATTTATCACACATTTATACTTATACATGTTTCTGAAAAAACATATAACTAGATTTTGTTTTACCGTTGTTTTACTCTAATATAATGATCTCTAGTCTTTTAACTACAAACTTTAAATAATTTCCCTTTATGTAACTGTTCTTATATTTGGACTTGCTTTGCTATCTTACTTATTGTATTTCCTTTGTCTTGCATTTTCTAAACTTGCTTTTCTTCCTTTGTTCCTTTTCCTGGATCAATTTAAGTTTTTTTTTTTTTTTCCCCCTTTTTCTTTTTTTTTTTTTTTTTTTTGTACTGGTTTGGAAGTTGAAGCTTATGTACTTAACCTTTAATTACTTCCTATGAAATATTACCATGCATATTTAATCAATTTTACTATGCATAGCTTATTTTACCTTACACTAACTTTAATTATACCCTTTTGACATTAAGCAAATGTTACCTAACGTATTTTATTTCTGTTAATTTTTTGTGGTATATATATATACACACATATATACACATATATATGTATGTGTATATATATACACACACATACATGTATATACATACATATATATTTATGTATATATGAAACATAAAATGGACCATTTTAATCATTTTAGGTATACATTCACATTGTTATGCAACCATTACCACCATTCATTTACAGAACTTTTCTCTTTTTCCCAAACTGAAATGGTGTAATCATTAAACAGTGACTCCCCATTCCTTTCTCCCTCCAGCACTTGAAAACTGCCATTCTACTTTCTGTCTCTTTGATCTGACTACTTTAGGGCTTATGTAAATGGAATTATACAGTATTTGTTCGTTTGTGACTGAGTTATATTACTTAGCATAATGTCTACAAGGTTTATTCCTGATTTAAAATGTAAAATTTCTGACATTTTAATGTTGAATAATATTTCACTGTATATATATATGTACCATTATTGTTTATCCAGTCACCTGTAGATGGACATGGGTTGCTGCTGTCTTTTGGCTATTGTGAATAATGTTGCTGAACATAGGTGTACATCTATCTGAGCCTGTTTTCAATACTTTCGGACATATATCCAGATCAGTAATTCTGGATCATATTTTTCTTTTCAATTTTATGAGGAACGTCTCTCATGTTTTATATATCAGCTTCAGCATTTTACATACCCACCAGCAATATCCCGGGGGGGGGGGAATATGTGTATGGATGAGCAGCAAATTAGAATATGATAGATATTTCAAAAGTACAAATAAAATATAGGAAATATAGGACAATGTTTTCTAAGTGTGGATCTTTTGTCATCTGAAGTATTTGTTTAAATGCATTTTTCTCCCATACCTCAGACAGAAAATGAATTTTTGAGACAGGATCTGGTAATGTGCATTGTATGTATGCCTACATTTGAGAACCACTCATCAAAGAAAGATATTATTTTCAGTCTTGGGCTTAAAAGCAGTCTTTATAGAATTGAGCTTGTCCATAGTCTGAGTATTCAGTGGAGAGAGAACAATTGAATATTTAAGAGAAAGTGTTTTCCAGACAGGAAGAAATGGAAAGTGCATTAAATATAAGTGGTAGAGTTTTCTTGAAGTGCTTGATGCCTACTTAACTTTCTTTCCTTTAATTTACTATAATAAAGTTTTTAGAGAAAAGATATGATTGCAATAGATTATTAAATGATGAGCTGCTTAAAGTATATCTGGAATGATGGTTGTAAGAATGCTGGGCATACTGGTTACTAACCAAAAAAAAAAAAAGTTTTCCTGACTATAACAAAGAAAATATATTTAAAGTAAATGGCACAGTGGTTAATCATTTGAATTAATAAGATTGCTTTAAGAAAAAGGAGGCTGTAGTAAACACCATGAACAAATTCTGAAATTTTCACCATTATTTAATGCCATTTTCAAGTAAAGAATGTGAACACTAGTGTTGTGTTTTTGTTATATTTATTACCTTCTCACACCTAGTACATAACCTGTCTGACTCTTATTTATATTTTCTAAGTGTCATGCATTTTATAAGGTGTTCTACATTATTTCACAAACCTTTAAAGAATGAACGTAAGTCCTATTCAAAACGTATCTACTTCATTATGGAGCATATATTAACTGGAGGTAAAAGAAAAAACATTTACCATACTGATGAAAGCATGTCAATTAATTTTAGAACCATTTAAATAACACAGATGTGAATTTAGTTTAGTTAGGTTTTGGAATATACAACATATGCTGATTTTGAAATCTAAACACTGTAAGAGCAGCTGCAAAGTGATGAAAGTGATCACATCATGTTAGGATTAATCAGAATAGCTCTTGAGACAGTAATGGAGTTGATAGGCTGAAAGAAACAGCTGGCTTTGTTTTGCATTTATAATTCCCAGAAATGTAGATGAAACCCAGCTGCTGATACTTCTGATTAATTTTGTATCAATCTACAGTTTTATTTTTTCTGTAATAGTTGAACATAACGTTTCCAAGGATTTTCTTGTTTTATTTTTAATATCTTAAAGACTGAACTTTCTACAGAACTTTATTTTATATATGAAATTATTGGAAACTGATTTAGGATGTGGTGAAACTGCTCTGGCTACAGCAGTTGAGTTGCATAGTGGTAAATTTTGACCTTGTCAGGGCGAGACAGCTGAATTATGATTCCGCTCCTGTGAAAAATGATATGTCTCCAATATTAGATTAATTTCCTGTAAACTTTACTATTCGGCATTACCAAACCTTGTAAATGTCATCTTTATCCATCATCTGGAGGTATTTTGATGTTGCTTGCATAGTAATTTTGATTTCATTTTCAGTTTTTTCTAAAGAGACAGTTATTTCCCTATTAAATCACCCTCTACATTTTTATTTCATCAAAAGATCTATAATATCCCTTTGAAAATTAATAATTATTGTTTTGTTTCCATGTAAATTAGGTGATAGAGGGATGGGCAAAGTGAAAAATCAGAAAATAAATATACTTAAATTAATGTATTTTTATACAACATAGAAACAAACTAGTACTAACTTATGGTTATTTTATTCCATTAACGTGTTGTTTTTGCAGAATTTGAAACTGCTGAACATCCAAGGTCACAATGACTTCTTTAGAATGTAAAGAATACCACACAGGATTAAGAGATCTGGTGTTCTAGTCCTGGCTCAACTAAGTCACTGTATCACCATGAATAAGATTTAATTTCAACAGACCTCTCTTTATTGGTTTACCCAAAAATGTTATTAAAATATCAATTTCAGAAGTCACTTCCAGTGTTTCATAATGCTATAAGTTTTTATTTTTAATAGACAGAATTTTTGTTTTCATAGGTAAATTTTATGCATAAACATGTAAATTAAAAATAAATATATCAATTCAATATGTATTTATTATCTATTAAATGAAAAGAACTGTGCACATTACAGAGAATAATAATTCTAGATGTAAAAAAAATTGCAAAAATGGTCCCAATACTGCAACTATACATCAGATGCAGCAGAGACTCATGTCAATTCTGGAAGTCCGCCTCCAGAAGACTTGCAGCTTTTGCTCTTTTTCTCTATGAACCTTAAACCACCAACTAAACTAAAGTTAACACGCCAAGACAATTATCAACAGGCCACGATTAGTATACTAAATTTTAAGAGATAGTTGGTCAAGCCTGTAGTTGCATGCATGAGCTTAGTTGAGAAGCAGACAAATCATCCAGGTGAGCCCAGATTCAATTTTCAACTCAAAGAATTGTGAGTTAAATAAATGTTGCTTGTTTTAAGCCACAAAGTTTTGGGGCAGTTGAATGTTCAGCAGTAAATAACCAATATAATAACAAATATTCACTAAGCTTCTACTATATATCAGATGTTAGTTCAGGCAGATAACATTGGTATCTCATTATTATCCTCACTTCAATTTCTGAAAAAGAAATTAAGTTTACCTGTAGTTTACAGACAAGGACAACGAAACATAAAGTTTACTTAACTTGCCCAAGGTTACAGAACTAGAAAGTTGTGGAGCCATGATGTTAGCCTAACCATCTAACATCAAGGGCTGAAAATATAGCCATTGCTTCTCTACTCTTAAATGAAATACAGTTGGTGTTTTCTTGTGTCTTACAATCTATAATGATAGAGTTGCTGCATACATGTATACCTGCATATATATGTATTTATAATATTAAGACCCAGTTTTGCCCATGAATCTACCCGTTTTCCAATTTAAAATGTTGTCAAATTTATTTCAATACTCTTGTCTAGACCTTGAACATTTTGTTCCCAGAGTTCCCTTTCTTGAATTCCTTGTTACATAAGCTCTTGAAACAGTGTGTTTGCTACTGTTGCCAGAGCTCTGAAGTCAACTTGTTTGTCACTATCTCCTCCAGTGAAGAAGGGAAATTTATTCTTCACCTTTCAAGTTGCATATCAAGGAATAGTTCAATAATGGTAAAAATATCTGACTGATCACTTAGTGCATTCAAATGTTATCATTTAAACTATGTATTAATTAAGGATGGATTACTTTTATGAGGTTTGGCCTCAGATCACTTTTCTTTTCTATGTGAAAATATATTTTGAATAATTAAAAACAGATTTACCAATCATCTTTGGAAATCTTTTTGAATGTTAGAGACTTCCTGTGTGTACATATGTATATAGACATATATACCATATTTCCCCAAAAATAAGACCTAGCCGGACCATCAGCTCTAATGTGTCTTTTGGAGCAAAAATTAATAAGACCTAGTATTTATTATATTACATTACATATATTATATTATATTATATTATATTATATTATGTTATGTTATATTATATTATATTATATTATATTATATTATATTATATTATATTATATTATATTGTTATGTTATATAATACCTGGTCTTATATTATAGTAAAACAAGACAGAGTCTTATATTAAGTTTTGCTCCAAAATATGCATTAGAGCTGATAGTCCAGCTAGGTCTTATTTTTGGTGAAACATGGTATTTATAAATGTGTGGTATGATCAAACAATATGCGAGTGTTTAAATAAAAAAAAAATTACAGTAAAAGACACACTGCCATTAACCCCCTTCAAAATACCTCAAAATTTAACACACTTATTTCATCGTTCTTGCCACTTTCTGAAGTAGTTCTGGAAGTCCTCCTTCATGAGTGTCTTTAGTTGAATCATTTTTACTTTGGGGAAGAGCCAGAGGTCACATGGTGCCAGATCTGGTGAATAAAGTGGGTGAGGACACACCGTAATGTTTTTGTTTGACAAGAAATTTCTGTATACCAGAAGCAATGTGTGACACGGAGCATTGTCATGATGGGTGATGATTTATGGCACACTTTAAAACACACCTCTCAACTGTTGCTCATATCCAACTGACTGCACTGAACAAGTTGAAACTTGCCACACACTGTTACTAAGATTCGATGTGCTGCTTCCCGTATTAAAGATCCCTGCCTTCCTTTGCATGACATTCAGCAGCAGTCACCATATTTTGTGATCACAATGGAAGGTCTCCGTGTCACACATAGCTTCTGGTATGGCAATTTCTGTCAAATAAAAATATTATGGTACGTCATCATCTACCTTATTCACTGGATCGTGCACCATGCATTTTCTGGCTCTTTCCCAAAGTCAAAACAACCGTGAAAGGTAAATGTTTTGAATCGATTCAGGACATCGAGGCAGCTATGGCAGTGCAACTAAAGATACTCATTAAAGAGGACTTCCAGAACTGCTTCAGAAAGTGGCTAGAATGATGGGTTAAGTGTATTCAAAGTGAGGGTGAGTATTTTGAAGGGGATTATGGCAATGTGCCTTTAATTGTAATACATTTTAAAAAATTTTAACATTTCACATTCACCATATTTTTTATCATCCCTGATATGTCTATTGATACATGTATTTATATATGCACATATACCATTTCATTTTAAATATCTACTAGTAATGAAATAAAATTTCAAGGACAATAAGTACTATACATTTAATGAGTTTAAAAATTCCATGAAATAAAAAATATTTTTATAATTATATTGGCAATATTTTTCTTAAAACAGTTTCAGAGAAAGGTGATTTCTTACAAAAAATTGGAATATCTCAGTGAAGTAAATTTAAAAAAATGATGCATTATTTTTGATTGCTAAATAATAAATAAATTGTATAATTTATTTGTTTATTTAATTATCATAGCTATTAAGTAACATTGTATGATTTAAACCTACTTAAATAGAAAAAGGCATATAATGAATCCACTGATAATAACTTAAAATATAATACATTTTTAGTTAGATGTACAGACAATAAAAGTGGGAGACTAAAAATACTTTGGTCAGTATCAAACTGACCAAATGGTTTTATCAAGGGGAGATTTAGTTATTGCTTTATTCAGAATATCTACATTGACTAATTATTGTATGATATTGCACTGTATTAGTTGTTCAATATGCAAAATTCTTCATGCTTCATTTGCATTATATTGAAATTCATAAAACGTGTTTGTATACTTGACCAACAATTATTTTTTGACTATAGCAAACACATAATTGCAAAAACAAATTTCCTAAGACAAAAGAGAAGTATTGGCTGATATAAAGCTAAGGATTTGAAATTGCTTAAAGTGAAATTCAGAAATTGTGATTTTGCCAAAAATTCTCCTAGTAAAATAATTAAATTTGTCTTTATCTGAATTGACCGGGCAGTCTTCTAGACAAAGTAAAATTCACCTCATAGTTTATAACACATTCTATTAAGAGCACTCATATTGGTGACTGGCTTTTGGGAAGCCATTTGGTAGCAAAATACCTCAGATCTAAATGATTATGTCTAAATTTTTTTGCAAAAATCCACAGAGGATCTCTAAATGTTGACATTAAAATTAGCATATGGGAATTCATTCAAGTATATTTAATTTATTTCCCATCTCCTCTCCCACAAAAAAGGAATTTCAGCCAAAGGGATGAGGTCAATCCATTTTTCCAATGACAGTGGAAAACTTATTTGGATTCAGGAAATAAGTTAAAAGAGTGGAAGGCATTATTTCTAATCTTTATCTGGTGTAGAATGATTATGCACTAATTAAAGATGGGGTGTTGCAGCAGGTGACACCTAATGAGGGCCTCTTATCCTCCAGGGCTTCTTTCCAGGGACTTTTTCATTATTTGTTTGTCTAGCCTGAACTTTGATACAGCATACTATTGACATCTGACTGCAACTTCATAACTGACTTCAAAAGAGAATTACCCAGAAAAGCTCTTCCTGATTCCCTAACTCATAAAATGCTTGCTTTAAATTACTAAGTTTTAGAATAACTTTTATGCAGTAAGTATCTTTTTATATTTAAGACATATTTCATCCTAGCTCCATTCCAATGAAAATCATAGAGATCATGAGCTTTTAATTATGTAATATATCACCCACCTATTAGTGGATAATTATGGTGGTTATAAACACTTCATTTTAATGATGACTGTGTATAATTATTACCTTTATAAAAACTTAATATTTGAATGCAGTAATATTTAATCTGAGCTCCTTCTTAATTCAGAATCTCATATTTGAATATGCGTTGATGTTCTCAAGTACAATTTGCAATATGACCCTCAAGATTCCGAAAAAGCGAATTAATCATTGCCAAATTGGAGGAGGGTGGGTGTGAAACACCTAGGAAAGTTTTAGATTAGAGCATAATATCAATTTCTGATCAAAATTGATGAACCTGTGATATTTATAAAGTGGACCTAAATGTCAAGAGAATACTGTGGACTATAGAATAGAAAGGAATTAAACTTAAAAACGTTAAAATCTTATATATATATGAACACAATTTTCCCCAATATGATACATTAAAAAATGGTGGAGAGAGAAAAAGTTCTAGTTCCAGCTTTGACACAAACTCATTCCTTCGGCTTAATAAATTATTTTACCTCCCTCAGTTAGTACATTTTTGGTTTCAGTTAACAGAAAACTCAAATAAATCTCACTTAAACAAAAGGAAATTTATTAATATAAACTACCTGATTCCAGGTAAAATTTGATCCAGTGATTTAATGATACTGTGATGAAATAATTACACTCAATTTCAGCTTGTCTTCAATCCATATTCATACTGTAGTAGGCATCATTCTAAGATGGTCCCCAAGATTTCTGCCCCAAAATTCCTTTCCCCAAAGTGGGGGCAGGACTAGTGAAAATGAAGAGACATAACTAGTTATCAGGTTATCAATGAGTTGACTTTGAAGATCAGGAGGGACATTATTCTAGACAGGCCTGAATTATCAGGGTTTTCCACAGAAAGAGAGCCAATAGGATATGTGTGTGTGTGTGTGTGTGTGTGTGTGTGTGTGTGTGTGTGTGTGAAGAGAGAGAGAAAGAAAGAGAGAGAGAGAGAGAGAGAGAGAGAGAGAGAGAGAGAGAGAGAGAGATTTTAAGGAGTTGGCTCATGTGATTATGGAGACAGGTAAGTCTAAAATCTGCAGGATGGGCCAGCAGGGCTGGAGACCCAGGGAAGGGCTGATGCTGCAGTTCAAGTGTGAAGACCATCTGCTAGCAGAATTCTCTCTTGCTCTGGGCAGATTAATCTTGTATTCTATTTGAGCCTTTAACTGATTGGATAGGGCCCAATCACATTATGGAGGGCAACCTGCTTTACACAAAGTCCACAGATTTGAATGTTAATCTTATCCCAAAACACACAGAAACATCTAGAATAATGTCTGACTACATACATGGGCACTGTGCCCAACCAAATTGACAAATAAAATGAACAGTGACTGGATCAGATGAGCCCTTTAAAAAAAAAAGACACGTAAGAGAAACATTTGCTATCTGATGTCTCAAAGAAGATGGAAGCTGCCGTGAGTTCTACATCTGCAAGTACTGAATGCTACCAACAACTGGGATGGACACAGAAGAGGCCCAAAAGCCTTAGATGGTTCCACAGTCTTGGCTGAAAACTTGATTGCAACTATGAGAGATTTGAGTAGAGAATGCAGCTAACCTGTGCCTGAACTCCTGACCCACAGAAAATGTGAGATAATAAACTACTTTCAAAAAACCACTTCTGATATGCTGTTAGCAGAGATGCTGGGCAGCTAAACCATGAATGTCCACTAAACTGGACCTTAGATTTTACTGACTTTTAAATATTGCAATAGATTGCAGAGCATATCCTTAAGTCCTTTTTAACTACTTTCTTAAATTCTGTGGTATAGTGTTCAGAAACAATGCAGAAGAAATGATAAATTATTATGGTTATATTTATGCTAAGGCAACTTATCATAATCATTATTCACTTCTATCTCAATTAGCATGTTAGTTTACAAATAGTAACCTCTACTGAAACTAAAGCTATTAAGCTGGCATGTTTTTCAACTTTCTTCTTTTCTACTCTCATGAGGTTAAATATATTATGTTCTCTGTATAAAGAATATTCACGCATATACATATTTTGATCAAATTGTACATTATTATGTGAGCCATTATGAAATACATTTATCTTCTATTATAAACAGACCAATTTTGCTTGTAAGGCCAGACCTCAAATTTAAAACAACGCGTACATGATTATGTCAATAAGTTCCATAATATTTCTCAAATGTGTCCTCCAAACTCTCCAAATAGCAAAAACAATTTCAAAGCTAGAGTCAAATTAAATAAGTAAATAAACAAATAAGCATCCATGTTCTATTCCTGCCATCAATCTCAACTGAGGCTAAATATGGAAAACATTGAAATATATTTATTAAGGATCTTCGACTTATTTTAGTATAAGCAAATTAATAGTTCGTATTACAAGTTCTGGAGCCTGTTTATTTGTGGTCAAATCTTAACTCTACAGTTGCTAGCTGTATAATCTTAGACAATTCATTAACCTCTTTCTATATTCATATTCTCATGTGTAAAAGAGGGATAATAATATTATATCCTTTACATGACTGCTATAAGGATTATGCACATTAATGAATGTAAAACTAATAGGATAAGTCTGAAACATACTGATAACACAATTAAGTGTTATCTATTAAAAATATTTCATTTACACAAAGAATAAGTGATTATTTCTGTAAACGATAAGATGTTGAAACTTGTGACAAAGCAGCAACTTCCTGAATATTACAGCCAATCTCTGGTATATAAGAAAAATCACATTATTTTCATTAAATGACGTTAAACCTGGAACTGAACCTCTCCAAGCTGTTTGAATGCCTGGAAATGAAATGGCTGTCTTTTTGCAGTTGTGCTTCCTCTTTATTCACATTGAGCAAGAATCTGAGGTCATCATGTATTGCCCAAAAGTTGAGAAAGAGCCTTTTGTGTCCAGACTGACTTTGTCATTGATAATTACATTGCTGAGGATCACATGACTCTTTAAGCTAGAGAATTTTTAACAGTTTTGGAATCCAGAAAACCTAGTTAACCATATCCCTACGCGCACCACCATTTATCTCCCTGGCGTTCCTTTCACTTTGGAAGAGTATTGCCAGTGGTAGGGCTTGGGTGCCCATTACTCTCCTATAAGCCACAGATCCCTGTGCGGTTTCCTAGTATATGAATTCTCTTTCATCCTGGTGGAGCTTCATGGTAGTGTGATCAGTTCAGTCACACAGGGGCCCAAATTAGAGGCTTGGGTTTTAATGCTCTTTGGTTGCTGTCCTAAAATTGTTACTAATCTTGTTTTTGAATTTGTATTTGGTAAGTGATGTCTGCTGGGAGAATGCAGCAGGTGCTGAGAGCTTGGAGCATGGACTCAGGCATGATTTTGCCTGGGGGCATCTTTGCCTCCCCTGAGCAAGTTCTAGGCAGCCAGCTCTCCAGTCTCCACCTGGTGACCACTCTTCACCCCCAGTGGAGAAGGTCAGGTTTGGGTTCATACCCATGAGCCCACTCACAGGGTAGAGTCCTCGGCACCTACGAGGGCTCGCACACACCCCCACTAGTATTCCTGTGCTGATGGAGTGTGACATAAAGAGCAAATTTTAAAACACTATAACCAGTTAAGACAGAGACCACAAAAGAAAGGAAGCAGAATTTTTGTAGTGTTTTGAACAAGGAGCCCTGCATTTTCCTTTTGCACTGGGCCCACAAATTACATAGCAGAGCTTGCCCCCATCCATTGCATGACTTGTTTCTCTTCCTGCTCTTTCTAGCCCCATCCCCCTAGCATGGCTTTAGAAATCATTCTGCAAAAATGGGCATTGTCTTTGAACTTGGTAATCTCTCAAAGAGCCAAGAAAGCACAAAACATTTAGACAACATTCTTGGGTCATAAAATGGGGGCGGGGGGAAGGTTCAAATTGAATAAATTATCCAACCATAATAATTGGGTTTAATGCCTTTGATTTCAGTAAGAATTTTATTTCATTTGATGCCTCCCAGATAAATAATAGAGTAAGTATCATTTCACAGGTACTTATACATTAAAATGTTCAAATATAAGATGGAGCTGTTTTTCATATCGCATTGTAGCTGGATTGACAGGTCCATATGCAACAGTACTCTGAATAACCAGACATAGGTATGTACAAATGCTGAGGGTCAATACAATGACTAATATGAGGAGACACAGCAGCAATCAGTGTTTTCTTGATAAGATTAAAATCCTCTTTATAAGAGTTCATGAACACAAACCTTTCAGATGCTTCAAGAATGGGAGGGGGGTTTCTTTTGTTCATTTAAATTAATATTGAAAAAGATGAGGCAAAGAATTTTATCTTTATTGAAGAAAAAAGTGCTATGTTTGGAAGGACAGAGTCTTCCTAATTTGCCTGCTTTTAGTGTTTCATTCTTAGTTTAGCACAGAAAGGCCTCTGTCCTAGGAAACTATTCAGTCTCAGGCAAACCAGGACAATTAACCTCATGTGTGCTGGTCAGTATGCTAGGCATACACATAGTTATCTTAGAATAATTTATCTTAGTAAAATATGAACAAAGATCATGAGACAAAGAAGAAAACTTCTTGGGGAATGCAAATCTATTTGCAGCAGAGAAAATTACTTGGAGAGTGAATATGTAGAAATGTTAGGTCAGGAAACGCTAATGCAAACAGATCCCAGCAATCCTGATGAAGACTGAAATTGGGAGTAAATGACAAGATATTAATGAGCTGTTCCTTGTAAGATGAAATATTGAAATACAGCAATATTCTACAAAATTATACTGAAGCATATCACAAATATTGAATAACTGGTGACTTTAAGAACACTATAATGCCAAACTGTTATAGAATATTGAGATGATGTAATATTTGTATAAAACAAAAGTGCAGTACCAAACTGGTTTGATTTTCTTTAATTGCAAAATTAGTTTTAGTCTATAGGATTTGGAAAGCAATGTCAATTTTATATTCATCTCTTTAGTTATAGCTGCAGGGAGATAATAAGATTTTTTATCAGCAGCATCTTTGAATAAAAGAACAAATGTGTTTTATGGCGCATTAACCATGCTAATGTATATATATTTTGCCAGTCAATTTTAATAACAGATTAAAGTTCACTGTGCATATTCAGCAGCATTTACTGATTTAAGTTGTTTTTAAATAATCTGATCAGGAAATAAAAGCAAATTTTGATTATAGTACCCAACCTTACTACAAATGCATCCCTTTGGTCTCTGCATCTTTACACAGCAGATTTTGCTTAGAATTTTTCTCAGATATTTTCCTGGTTATGGCTGTCTTTCCTCCCCTTAATTTCTAAAGTTCCGTACTGATCAAGGTGATTTACGACAATGTTATGACAATTACTTACCAATAAAATATACTGAAAATCTGCAAAGTCATTTATCCTTCTTAGTTTCCTAATTATTACTTAAAACACTTTCAACTTTTCCTGGAATATCACAGATTGCCTACCTGATTTTTGTTTCAATTTGCTCTATTTTCATTTAGTTCTAGCCACTAATACAGGAAAAATGAATAGGTAAAGCAATCAAGAATTCAGAAAGTCACAGAAACCAAAGCATGAGCAAAAGGAAAACTTCTTCCAAGCACGACTTAAATGAACTTTTAGGAAAAGGCTAACAAATAAATGTGAACACCTCCTTCACTTTTACCTATCTACATTCATCGACAGGCAGCTTTTGGAATTTTACTGTAGTCTAACATCACGCAGAAAGTGGAAGACAACCATATTCTAGAAATAAGTCAATTTGTCCAGAGGAGTGTACACTAATAGCAGGATTACCTTGATTAGAAGGAAACACAGAATTCAACTTTCTCCTACCACTTGCACACAGGGCTCATGTCATTATTTCTTTGAATTCCAGTAGAAATTTCCAATTCCTATCTCAACTGTCATTGAATTGCATCTCCACGTGGAGTGAAAGCAATGCCAAGAAGGTCACTAAGACAGCAGTGGCTATAGTGTCACTGGCACTGCTCCTTCTCCTTCACTTCTCAAGGGTGTGTCTCGATGAATAAACAACGTACGTAGCAAATGTTGTTCAGTGGATTGGTTAACGGCAAAATGAACCAGAGAACTAACCACATGATTCTACAAACACTGAAATAAGCACATGTATTAGCTGAAAAAAAGTCATTCTCTTTACAGTTTTATCATTTTGACCTACAATATAATAATTATTAGGTATAATCATGACTCAGATATGGTAACGTGCTATAATTAAAGCAGTATCCTCTATATATTTCTATATATTTTTAAATATTTCTATAGACTCTTGACTGTATATTTCTATGTACATTTTTTTCTATATGCTTTTGGACGTGTTGGGAACCAATATAACAGCTGTCTTTTCTTCCTAAACTTAGTACAAAATATTACCTTCCATCACACTCTATCATTGAATGTTTTCCTTATTAATTTATTGTAAATAACCTGTTTTACAAAATTAAATGGGCTTTCAATAATAGATTTTCTATAAATCTAGGTCTGAAATAAGGAGCAAGTTCATAGTGAGTTTAAATTTATTTTAAGTATTTTAGACTTTGAGAATTATTTTATATTTCTTTTATTCCATTCCTAATATTTACTTATTTTCCAGACCATTTCTTTATATTTGTTTACAGATATCCTCAGGAAAGTATTATAATATATGAAGGTGTCTTAAAATTGTGGCTCTCACTATTAAACTGAGAAAGTGAAGGTTGTTTATGTAGACAAGGAGTCATGCTCAATTTGTATTTTTTGTTTTTGTTTTTGTTTTTGTAACAATAAGCTAAGGCCATTAAACAAAGGAACACATACACCTGTAGAAAATAAACTTTGTGATAGATGATATCAATGTATAAACAAGGACATATCTGTAGTTTACAATATTAAAGGGGAAAAAATAATAGAGGATTATATTGGGTCACTGAATTATGTGCTAATATTATGGTAGTGGCAAAACCAAGAGAAACCAAATATATATATACACACACACATATATACATATATATGTATATACATATATATATACATATGTATACATATATACAAATATGTACATTTATATACATATATACATGTATATACATGTGTGTGTATATATATATTTATTTATTCATTTGTCCTGGAATTTAATATTAAATACACAAGATCATAGAATTCAATATTAAGAGACATTAAGTTTCTACAGAGCATTAACCATACAGCATGTATTAAGTATTAAATGGTGTTTCCTGCATGTGTATCATATAACATGCTATGTCATGGAAAAAGTTTTTATTTTAATTATAAATTAAATAACAAATGATTTAATGTAGCAGGCCCAATTCTTCAAGACACATCTTTGTTTTTTATACTCTTCTAAACCCTTCCATGATTTCCTCAAATCTTTTCATCAATGGGCATTCATGTGACATACTATTTAAATAAGATACTTGTCTACATATAGAAACTTTTACAGTTTTCCAACAGAGTAAGTTTCATAAATAAAATGATCAAATTATTCTTGTTATTTTATCCTTACATTTTCCTACAACCACAGGAAACTAAAAGAAATAGAACATTTTAATATATATGAAAAATAACTATGGTGTACAAAAAGAATGTGATCACTACTATCTTGTCTTGATTAATTCCTTCTTTACTTACTATGGAAATATTGAAAATCAAATAATAGAGCAAGTGATCACTAGTGCTATTCACCAAATACTTTTAGTTCCCTGCCTTTCGGACATAGGGAAGGATCGCATTTCCCATACTCAGTGAGGTAAGAGCCATACGACAAGTTCTAGTCAATGACTTGAGAGATAAATATTTTAATTTGCTGGTGAAATGTATTTGTCTATACTGCATATTATGGTAGCCACATGTCATGGGTTGAATTGTATCCCCCCAAAATTCATTATGTTGAAGTCCTAAAGTGAGAATGTGACCTTATTTGGAGATAGAGTCCTTGCAGAAGCAATCGGGCTAAAGTGAGGTCATCAGGTGGGCCCGAATCAAATATAACTGATATCCTTATGAAAAGGGGTAACTTGGGTACAAAGCCACAAACAGAGAGGAGATGATGTGAAAGACATAATGAGAATGTAACAATCTATAAACCAAAGAGAGAGGCATGGAACACCACTTTCCCTCAAAATAAAGCCTGCTAACACTATAATTCAGGACGTGCAGCTGCCAGAACTGTGAGACAAATTTCTGTTGTTTAAGCCACACAACCTGTGGTACTTCATTTCAGAAGTCCTAGAAAATCCATACACCACATATACCATATTAATGGATTTGAAGAGTCAGGATTGTGAAGACATTAGTTCTCCCCAAATTAGTTTATATGTTCAATCCAATCCAATCAGAATCAGCGCAGGTTTTGTGTTTTTCTTTTTTCTTTTTTATAATTTGATGAGCGACTCTAAAATGTATATGGAAATACAAAGGATGTGAAATAGCCAAAAGAACTTGAAGAAGAACAACAAAAATTGGATTAATATCACTGCCAGATTACACAAATATGTTTTTAAGCTCAATAAGAAAAAAATTTAAAAACAAACTGAAAGTCATCAAAAATTTGAACACTTTCCCATAGTGTTTCCCAATAAAAGTATTGCAGATGAAAAGTGCTCACTATCGTTAACTATCATGGCAATGCAAATCAAAGCACAATGAGAGAACACTTCACATCTCTTCAAATGGATAAAATTAAAAACTGACCAAACCATGTGTTGGCAACAATGTTGAGCAACTGGAACTCTCAAAAATGCTATTAGGAATAAAAATTGATACAACCACTTGGAAAACAATTTGGAAGTTTCTTAACAACATACACCTACCATATTTCTCCTACCAAAGACAAATGATAACATACACTCTTGCAAACACACAGAGATGTTCATTACAGATTCATTCTAATAGCCCCAAACTGAAAATAACCCAAATATCTATCAATAGTTAAATGGATAAAAATCTCATAGCACATCAATACAATGAAATACATCTCAGCAATGAAAAGAGATGAACTATTGCTACATGTAGCATGTATGAACCTCAAAATAATTATGCTGAGTGCAGGAAGACTTCTAGAGAAAAGAACTACATACTAAGTTATTCCTTTTATACGAAATTTTTAAAAATGGAAATTAATCTACATTGACAGAAAGAATATCAGTGGTTAGTGGGGAGGAGGGTGAGGGGGGGCTGGAGAGGCAGGAGGAGAGATTACAAACTGGCACACAAAAATTTATCTCTGGGCCTCTGAGCTGAACTGTAACATCAGGGACCCCAGTAACAGCAGATGCAGTGAGGCACACTCATAAAAATATGTGCATATGTGCACACCACCTACATACATAGACAAATATGTATGTACCAGAGGTGCACACACTTTCTGGTATGAGCTAAGGTTTAGAGTTCAGTGGTGAGGACAAAAGTTTTCACGTTCTCATCAAACAAGATCTGTAGAGTGGTTTGGTCCCTTGTTTTGAAAGGCTTCTATCTTAGCTCATTCAGGCATCTATAACAAGATACCACTGACTGAGTGGCTTATAAACAATAGAAATGTATTTCTCACAGTTCCGGAGGCTGGGCAGTCTACAATCAAGACACCAGCAGATTTAGTGTCTGGTGTGGACCCACTTCTTGATTCATAGATGATTGTTATTTTTGCTGTATACTCACATGGCAGAAGGGATAAGAGAGCTCTTCGGGGTCTTTTATATAAAGGCACCAATCATATTCATGAAGGCTCTGTCCTTGAGACCTGATAATCTCCCCAAGGTCTCACCTTCCTATATTGAAACCTAGTCCCCAATGTGAGGGAATTTGTAGGTGAGGCCTTGGGGAGATGATCAGGTCTTGAATACCATCACATTGGGGATTAGGTTTCAACATATGATTTTGAGGGGACACAAACATTCAGTTTCTATAGCAGCCCCCAATGATTCTTGTATTGAGATG
Organism: Rhinolophus sinicus; assembly: GCF_057876585.1. Taxonomy (NCBI): domain Eukaryota; kingdom Metazoa; phylum Chordata; class Mammalia; order Chiroptera; family Rhinolophidae; genus Rhinolophus; species Rhinolophus sinicus. The sequence continues at coordinate 121,498,560 of NC_142516.1, read as the reverse complement.
TATTTTACATAGAGTAAAATGTACAGAACTTAAATACACAGTTTGGTGATTTTTTTTAAAATATGTATACACCAATTTAACCACCCCCATTAATATATAGAATATTTTCAAAACTGCTGAAAGATTCTCATGATCCTTTGTCATCAGCTTTCCCTCCCTTGAGGGAGGCACTGTCCTTTTATCCATACAGATTAGTCTTGCTGCTTTAAATTTTATATGATTGGAACCATATCCTTTTGGGTCTGGCTCCTTTTATTCAACCTAGTATTTTTGAGATTCATCCATACTATTACAAGAAATGGTAATTTCTACTTATTTTATTGCTGAGAAGTGTTCCTTTGTATAAATACGTTATAATTCATTTTTTAATTCTCTTACTGATGTGTATTTTATTGGTTCCTAGTTTAGGGCTATTATGAATTAATCCACATCAAACATTCATACATGTCTTTTTGTAGACGAGTGCTTTTATTTATTTTGAATAAACACCTAGGCACAGAATAGTTGGGTCAATATGCTTTTATTAAACTATATATATTTTTTGGAGAATCATCTAGAGGTGGATTCTATTGCTTAGAACTATAAATCCTTATTAATACAGAATATTTATTGGATTATTCCAACGTGAGCAAGAGACATTACTCATAATTATTTGGGAAACTTTTTAAAATTAGTGCAGTATTGTAAATGTTGAAACCCACTATGATTCTGTAATGATATCAAAACTTAAATGTCAAAATAGTTTAAGTTATCGCTATGAATTACTTAAATTATGGTAAACATATAAATAACTTTCACTTTATTGTGATAGCATAATGGTAGTATAAAATAGTGCTTCTGATTCAGTTAGCTTCATATATCATTTTTATGTCAGTGTTCAACTAGGGTAAACCTCCAAACTTAAGTTTGAGCAAAATAGTAAAATTTATTGGAAGGATACAGGAATGACTCATAGAGTAAAAGAGGAAATATATACAGGACCTCGTGAGAGACTGAAATAAGAAACTGGGAAGTCATCAAGAACTAAGGTGGCGCTTACTCCCCCTCTGGGGTTGTGTGGCCTCATTGCACGTCTAATTCTCCTACTTCTCTCTTTTCAAACACTCTTCTTCAGGCAATACAACTGCTTGTGCACAGCTCATCATAGCTACCTTAAAATATTTACTTCTGCATTCAAATTTATATGACCTCATATATCCAGTCATCAACAACAAAAAATAGTCTTTCATTGTATTAGTTTAAAATCCTACGAGAGAGAATCTGATTGTTGCATGGGACTCAGAATCAAGTGGTAATTAGGCTTGGCCCTTATGAAAATTGGAGATGAAGGTGCTCTGTACAGAAGTATGATGGCAGGGAGCAAGTGACTGGCTGAGGATATGCTCTAATGTACATCTTTGCAATTATTATTCAGTTCAGTCAACATCAAACTTGAAGTTACTGAATTTTATTTATTAAGTTAGCTTAAAAATGAGTGTTTTGATTACAGGCTCCCTGGAGGAAGCAAATATTGGATTATATTTTGCCTTTGTATCCTCTACAATACTCGTTCAGTGCTAACCACACCGTAGGCATATAAATACAAAAATAATTTTATGTTTTTTATGTTCAGTTATAAATGTTTCCCTTTGTCTTACATTCAAGGCAGAAAGAAACATGGAGATAATATATGGCATGGCCTCACAGATTCATGATTTCATTTCACATCATTGGCCTAAAAATTTACTCAATGGATTTACATTATACTTCAAAAAGTTTTTCTGGCTTTAATTCAATACTTTAGAGTTACTGATTGCTTTCTTATGTATATAAGATCTATGTTTATTTTATTTCCCTACAGAAACACTGTGGGAAACATTTACCATGTTTTAATCCTGTATTTCTAAACCACTGAAATGAAACACTGCTTTGAAAGAGATTAATCCAAAATAGAGGGACCTTTCCCCTGTTGCATCTTGCTGACTCAAACCCAGCTAACTACATTTGTACCTGCCAGAGCAGTGTGAGGCCATGATATCTGCCCTTCAGAGCTCATCAGAGACAGCGCTGGTTCCAGGAGGGCCAGGAGAGCAGCCCTGGCTCTCAACACGACTAGCGAAGTACCACTGGCCATTAATCATGAACTGTTGACAATGAAGCCACTGTGGCAGAAAGGCACAAGGGAAATGGCACAAAAATTGATTTGTGCACTTCACTTGGGCTTGGAGATGCTGTTTCAGAAAGAGGTGACAAAAGGATAAGTGGGAGTTGAGTTAAATGTTAACATGACCTCATTTGAACTTTGACCTCTGAAGAGCTCTATTTACATTTAGACTTAAATTTTGCATTTCATCCAAAATCTCATGTTTTGAGTGATATTTTTTGTTGTTGTTTTTTTATTCTAGCCCTTTTGAACTCTAGATCTCTTTCAAGGCATACTAGGCTGTGAATAAAAACACTATAAGAAATTGATAAACCACTTGGACTTTGTACATTCTCTGGTCATCCCTTCTCCTGCAAAGACTACTTCCCTTGACTCCATTTCTGGGGCAGATATTGTACTTCATGCTGGTAAGAGGAGTCCAGGAATGTACTCCTCTTCATCAGTTTTCCATAATCACCCACAACCATGTACAACATCCTGTACAATCTACCAAAGCAGGGGACAGATGACAACTTTTTTCCATAAATGAATCTTTAGATATTTAATGGTTTCAGCAGGGCAGTGTAGCTACTAATAAATTACTAAAGCAAGAATGTCCCTTCTCTCTTTGGAATATATTTCTATTTCCAATGACATATGTTTAAGTAGGGATGAACATGAAATGGTAAAATAATACTGAATGTCAACTATGATTAAAAAAGAGTCATGGGTATGTATAAAGTATAGGGAATAGTGTCAATAATATTGTAATAACTATGTATTGTGATAGATGAGTAATAGACTTATTGAGGTTATCACTTTGTGAGGTACATAAATATCTAATCACTATGTTGTTTTGTATACCTGAAACTAATAAAAAAAGGGAAAAAATATATAAAATCTCCTAATATTAAGACAAGTACGTGAAAAATAAAAGAAAGAAAGAAATAGCCAAAACTATTGAATATACCCTGGTAATCAATAGGATGACAAATGTCCCCCTGCATGCCAGTTTTGACCCTCATCTTCCATCATATCCTTATTTTTCATGCACCCCATGGACTTCAAGATCTGTATTGCCAGAGACACTCAGCTAGCAAGTGTCCTATATATACACTTTCATTCATTTTCTTTTCCTTTAGTCTGAAATATCTTCCCCCATTACTCCATCTGTTGAAATCCCCCGGGCTTTTTTAATGCCCAGTTAACATTTACTCTTTCAACAGTGTGACTTAGAATCATGTCTTATATACAATAATATGAAACCCAAAATAAACATGGATACCTCTAAGGGAAATATTAAGCATACTGTCAAATTGATAAACTTAGTGTCCCCAGAGTAATTCTATGTATAATTAGCTATTGCTTCCTCTGCCATGCTTTTTTTATTATGGGCATTTTGTCTTCACAATAAATTTTATAGTTGTTATAATAATGACAACCAATATTTATTGTATGCTTATTATATGCCAGGTCCTGTGCTAAGTTCTTAGAATACTATATTATAACATTTACAAACATATGAGCCCACATTTCCACTTATAAGTATGGATCAGACACCTAGAAGATTTGAATTAATTGCTAAATTTTCAACATTGGGACTCAAAATTAACACTCTAACTTCAAATCCATGTTTTTTTATCACCTCATTATGTCAAATATCACATTACTTAGTAAAAAAGTTACATACCAAATAATTTTCTCATAATCATCTTGAATGATATTGCTCATTCTAAGAAAGATCTCTATTAACAAAAATAAGTCTCATCAATAAAGCCAAGTTTTGATAACAAATAATAAGTGAAGAAAAAAATGAAAATAATAAGAAAAAAGGATTTCTGCCATGTTCTAACAAATCTAAGTTAAAGAGAAACATCTAAAAACTTCTGGGGAGAGAAAGTCAGCAAAAAACGTGCTAAAAATCTCCTTCACTCTCTTTTCATTTGCTTTTGTTGTTTTCATGCTCCTATGCTCAATATTCTTCAAATTTACTGTGTGTTTCTGGCAATTCACAAATAGAATAGATATTCCATAAAAACAACTTCATAAACAGAATCTCCAAAAATCACAAGTAAAGGAAGTTTTTCTTATTTCAGTGAAATTCAGTGTCACAACAGATGACAACTTAGTACAGGTGGACACCAACAATAAAGTTCTTATTTAATTCAGTAGCATATTTATTGAGTGCCTGCTATACAACAGTTTGGTTTCTTATTCTGCCATAATTGTTAGGGGAAGAGTATCCGAGTTGATCGGTACTCTACAACTTGGCAGCAATGGTAAAGGTGAAATATGGTAAATAGCTTGATAGAGACAGAGAGAGGGGGAGAGAGAGAGACAGAGAGAGAGAGAGAGAGAGAGAGAGAGAGAGAGAGAGAGAGAGAGAGAGAGACAGAACACCATACTTATTCTACTCTATTTTGTGAAATCTTTTGTCATAATCACATAAAATGTAAAATAATTCTTCCTCTGTAGAAAGATAACAATGTGATGAATATGGCAGTCAACCAACACATGGATCCCAGAATTTAAGATACTCGTACTTCTTGGCATAAGAGGGCATCCTTCTGGTTATTTCTCCATTTTCACAAAGCATTGGATTTTTCCAGGGTTTATTTCAACCACTAGCTTTTGAAATAGGCTTCTCAAAGTTTTTATTCCTCTTCAGTATTTTGATGTATACAACACAAGTGTACTTTTAAATAATTATGTCTTAAAAATGGAATTTCATTATAATCATTTAAGGTTTGCCCTTTTCTGAATCTTACTTTGTAGAATTATTAATTTAGCCAAATGCATCTTAACAATTTTAGCAAGAGAATATCATAGTGAAGAATACAAATGTCATATAAATATTAATAAGAGACCATAAGATATTCAACCTCCAAAATTAATTACTAGTAATTAATTCATTTGTTTGAACAAATGAAATAAATATTATTTTAATATTTTTTATATCATGAAACATATATCTTTTCCTCTGTAAATCACAAAAAAATGATCATGGACTTGTATCAAACATGAGTATTTCTATATGAATGTCTTTAATTTAAGCAATCTATTTTGCATACAGAAGCAGTAGACTATTAAGCAGAATACTAATTATTGTTTCTAGCTAGAGATGATCATAGTTCTTTTTACTTTACAAAACAACATATTATAAAATTTGATTAAAATCCCTTATTTTTGTTACTCTTTAGTTATGTCCTCAATTTAATATCTGAGGAAAACATATTTTCACATAAATGTACACCTTGGCAAATTCTACCTATTTATTGCTGTCACACATTTTATCACACAATACATATAGTGTGACTATAGCTTTTGGGTTTTCATGTTGAAATGTAAACTCTTTTATTCATTTAACTTATTAGTGCTATTTGTGGTACAGTTTTTAAGAGTTTGCTGAAACCTTTTGACAATATAATTAATTGAAATGAAAGTAAGGAAATAGTGATTATCAGCAGCTGGTATTTATACTGAGCAACAGAATTTACTCATTTTGTCATCAGCCATCAGAAAACACAATTCAATTTTTTTTTTTAAAGAAAAGATAATTTAGCACAAACCACACTACCTTTCTCTGAAAAGCATAATGGTTGATACAATTCTAGATCACACTGTTTAGCAAATGAAAGCGTCTATTTTTTATGACTATAAGAAATAAGGCCCTACTTGTTCACCATAAGTCCAAGAATGCTTAAGCACTTTTCTGAATAGGCTTGGCAAGCATGAATATCTGGGGAAAGCTTAAAGAAAACATTTAAGTAAAAGAAGATGCAAACTAAATCTTTTCTGACGATTCAAAACCTTTGCACCAGTTGAGAGTTTAGAGTAAGAAATATTTATTCTTTGAGATTCATGAGGGCTGGCCTGAAGGAGAGCTACACAATAATAAAGTCATATGTCATCCAACACTTATACAAGCCTGGTTTAGTGCTACAATCTGGGAGAAAATTAACAGACATAGTTAAAGTTTTTATGTTCTTTTAAAAGACATGTATTTCAAAGTCTTTATGGCTTACGTATAAGCTCCATGTAGTGGCATCCAATTATAGGGAAAAGAAAAAAAATTATTTCAGGCAATGTTTTACTCAGTCTTTCAAAGCATTGCAAACATAAAACCCAAATAGCTTTACTTAGGTGTGGGATATTTCTCTTCATTCTTGGTTGAAAAATAAAATAAACCTAGAGGCAGCAGAGATAATCAACAAGGGATCATCAGTGAATTTAAATTTACTTAAATTTATATTTATTATGCTAGTTAAAACCCCCAGCTTATGTTTAGCAATACAGAAAACAACAATTTGTGATGGTTACTGGAATTTGTATTTTTACACTTTCATCAATATTGGTGCACTGAAGCTAAATTTTAAATACAGTTTTAAAATCCTTCACCTTGTGAATAAGAGTCTTTGACTCCTGAAATTATAATATTATATTAGGATCCATTCAGATAACTTGTGGAGGGGCTGATAGAATAAAAAAGAAGGTTGTAAGACCTACTACTCTTAGTAGATACCTGCAGTAAAATTGTAATTATTCCTTTTATCCTGGGCTTGCTGATTTCCTCAGGTGAATTCTTATAACTATTTAAAATTACCACACACTGTGGTAATTTGAGGCGATTATATCTTTCCTCCACCACTACTTTTGTTCCAGACAAAGAACTAAGAGAGTATACTACTCTATGAGAGACTTTGTAGAGACTCCAATATAAGGCATTCGGTTTCAAAGGGATAATTCTAGTTTCAGGGGAAGGAATACCCTAAAATTAGGTACGCATCTATATCTCCAAATTCTTGTGATTTGCTACCTCTGTTCCCTGAATCTGCCTAGTCCTTCTACTTAGAATGTATTCTCCCCTTCACCCTATCCTCACACCAGACTGCTACTATAACTACTCTCTGATTCCTTTTTTTTTTGGAAATTATTTTTATTATTTAATATTTCAAACATGAAAAAATATATAGTGCATATTTAAAGTATAAAGAATAATAAAATAAAAACCTATGTATCTATTCCCCAGATTCAGCAATTGAGTACGTAAAATAATCTTGAAGCCTCTTTCTGCCCCTCCTTAATAATATATTTTTTCTCCCATAAAAGGATTAATAGAATTTAAATTTAGTGTTACTCATTCTCATGTTTATCACTGTTGATTTACTGCATATATATTTTCTCCAAAAAGTGTATAGAATGAAGTTTTTTGGGTTTATAGACTTTATATAAATGCTAGCATACTATATTCTAATATACCATGTTTTGTGATTTAGCCATGCTGACTAGTGAAAGAGTGATACTTTAATTTTCACCATTGTATATTATTCTTTTAGATGATTATAATATAGGGCATTTACTCATTTACCTGGGGATAGTCATTCAGATAATTTCTAGTTTTTGCACTAATACAAAACTACAATGAACATCCCGGATAATGTGCTTTAGTATACATAGCAGTAATTTCTCTAGGATTTTGTAGAGGCTAAGAGTTTATTTACTTTAATTCTTCAAGAGAATGTCACATTGAAGTTTTCAAGTTCACTCACAGATACATGACAATTAGCAGTATATAAGTGTTTCTCTTAGACCACATCTTCATCACCATGGTTATCTGGTGAAGCCCCATAAAGATCTCTGTTGGAATTTTAATTGAAGATCATTGAGTATTTAATACATTTAAGGACAGATATCTTTATGATAGTGAGTTTTCCAATCCATGTATATAATTTGCTTCTTTTATTTTGGTTTAATTTAATTTCTGTAAGCATAGCTTGATGGTAAATGTCTATCAAGATTTTCAGGTTGTTGGCAAGAGAAAGGAAATTGTTTTTTGTGTATTGATTTTGAATGCAGCCATTTGATGAATTGTCTTATTAATTATAATAATATTTTCTAAATTCTTGTGGTATCCTCTGTAGGTGATTTTTTCAGTTGTGACTAATACTGATTATTTCAAATAGTTAACTATTTTCTTAAATATAAAATTTCCTGTTCACAAATAAAATTTTGAATAGAAGCCATGACAATGGCTATTTGATTTATTGCTAATGTTTTATCATTAATTTGATAATAGTAATATAATTATAGTAGATATAATTTCTAATTTACAAAGTGTTTAAAAATGAAGTGGTATTGAAGTTTTTCAAATGCTTCTTATGTACCTATTGAGATGACATTGTAGTGTTCTTTCTTTAACTTGCTAATATTGGAAATTAGGTAAATAAAATTTCCCCAAAATTGAAGCAGAATTTCTTTCTTCGAAATACTCAAATGAGTATTTTCTGCATCAATATCAATGACTGAGATTATCTCATCTTTATCTAAATTTGATAACAAAGTTATGTAAGTCATAGAACAAATGGTAGTATTTGTTCTTTTCCTTTCTCTAGAAAAGTTTGTAAACAATAGGAATTACATGTGTATAGAAATTACCTATTTATTCATAGTTTGGTGAACCAAACTTTAAAATCATCTAAAAATTATTTGTATTCAAATTCTTTAATTGGCTATGAATCTATTCAAGACATCTATGAGTCAGTTTTGGAAGTTACATTTTTCTTGAGCTTGATAATTTTTTCTAAGTTTAAAACAACTTGACAAAATAGTGCTTAAAGTTTTCTGTTTTCTTTATAATCTCTCCTCTGTAGTTTTTTTCTTTATTATCTTTATGTTTCTTCTTTTTTCCTGATAATCATTTATGAAAATTAATTTTATTATTTATTTATTTATTTCCTCTCCATTGAACTGAACAGAGCCAGTATCAAACTACCATATGTTGATTAATAAATCTTGAAACTGTAGTGTAAACAATTTTAATTATAAAATTTGATTCAAAATTATTAAATAAAATATTATAGGTCATCTTTCATATAACAAATTTCATCATGTGACGTTTTCCCAAGATAGTAAGGATTTAAAAAAGAAAGACACGAACAAAGAGCTTTTTTAAGTGAAACATATTATTAAAGTTAAGTAAGAAAAGATTTTTAAAATGATAATTTCTAGAGTTCATTTCATTTTGGACTTCCAGACTGACTTGAGTAAATTAAAGGCAGCCTTTTTTAATGGACTGTGGCTCTCACATGTTTCACCATAATTAATAACTCTGGATGTGGACAAATAATGAAGAGGGATTTATTAATTTGAGCTTTGTGAACAAATAGAAGTATATCCATTTTTTGCTCATCATTGCACCTTCGGTCTCAGTTTATGTTTATAAATCAAATTTTGCCAGTTACTTAAACTCTCTGTATTACTTTTGTGTTTGTAAAATGGGCAGAAAAAATAGAACTGACTTAATTAGCTTTTGAGAATACCTATTCTGTTATCACGTGTGCATCTTATACAATGTCCTGCATATTATAAAAGCAGAGTAAGCATTGGCTATTATTACTAATATTGTTGGCAGAGAAATGATTCATTATAGATCTAATATGGCCCCTTATACAAAAAAGCTGTACTATTTCAAAACTCTCATTGATGAACAGTGACAAGAGAAAGTCTGAGTTTTCAGGGAAGCATTCAAACAGATATAGAGATAATTGATTAATTTTTGATTATTAAACTAATTTGCATTTCTGAGACACATAGCCATGGGTGGTATTGTTTTTATATATTGTTGAATTTCATTTGCTAATGTCTTATTAATGATGTTTGTTTCTGTTTTTATGAGGGATTTTATGAATATGTAGTTTATTTTTCTTATAATTTTTCCTGATTTTGGTATCAAACAATATTGGTTTAATGAGTTACTTAGTGCTTCATCTTTCTTTATTTTCTGAAAAAAAATTGCATAGAATCAGTACTATTTCTTCCTTAAATGTTTGGTATCATTAGGAAAGAAGCTTTATACTTGAAGCTTTCTCTGTGGGATAGTTTTTAATTAAAATTCAAGCTCTTTAATATACTTCAGGTTTTTTTATTTCTTTGTTCTTTAGTTTTAGTAATTCGTGTCTTTCAGGAAATTTATCCATTTTATCTAATTTGTAGAACAATTGAGCCCTATTATGCATCTTAACTTTGAAATAATCACTGACTGCAAATTCTAAGTCTTACAAGGTGACATTCAGTGTAATTTCCCAAAGACAGCATGATGTCTCCCTAACATGGAACTTCATGCAACATCGCCATTTTTCTATCCATCTATCATATTCCTAAGCATCTTTCAAGACTTTTCTTAAATTTTACCATTTTGTTAAAGATTCATTGGTCCTACTCATTCCCAGTAATGGTGTCACCAGTCTTTCATGCTTCATTTCTTCATTCAATTATTTATCAAAATACATTTAGTGAATATTTTGTTAAAGAGTCACTGGCCCTATTCATTCCCAGTAATTGTGTCACCACTCTTTCATGCTTCATTCCTTCATTCAATTACTTATCAAAATATATTTAGTGAAGTACTATGCTCAATGTTGAGGGTGCTGTAAAATGTCAAACAGATTAGGGCCATTTCTTCACAAAACTTGAGCAACGACCAAATAAGTTAGGCAATAAACAAATAAACAACAGATTTGCTGCAGAGAAGAAATCTGTACAGAGATTTGAAGTATAAATAATGTCAGATCTGAAAACATCCAACTGAACGAACATTGAAGTGGAGGGAGAGTATGTACAAGAATGGAGGATATGGGAAGTGTGGAAGAGAACACTATGGGGAGGATTTAAAAGTGAAGTTGGAAAGTTAAGCAAGACATTGCCTCAGTCCTGACTATTATCTGCTGACTAAATTTAAGTTTATCTAGGTGAAGAAATGGGAGATGGTGTATTACCTAAGCTAGATAAAGTTTTAATTTGCTATATAAAACATAAAGCAAGAATATAACATTGATAATGACAGTGTAAAAACATAGAAAGAAGTACAATTGTTAGGTGGACACCCATTTCAGCAGTCTAATTTAGAGGTACTTAATCATTTTACTAAAAGTATCCCCACACCAGGACAGAAGACAATTATTCCAGGAAAACGTTTATTTTATTGAAATATCTCTTTCGGATGATTTGGTTTCTATCCTGTAGAACTACCAGACAGACAGACAGACAGACACACACACACACACACACACACACACACACATTCATTTGTCTGTCTCTAATATTATTGTTTCAAATCTTCTTTAGAGGACTTGGGAATTAAAAATTGAATAAGGAATCATAAAGAAACTAAAAAAAATTGGGATTCATATCCTTTGATAGATATGTTAAATAATATCAGGCAGGGAAATCATAAACAAATAAGACAATTTATAAAGATCATTGTGGCATAATAAAACTGTATAGTATTGCATGGTTTTGACATAGTTATTCTTTCTACATTTATCTTCTTATTTTATAAGCACAACTGTTCACTAAAGTAAAATCTTCATCAAATGACTAAATAGATGCATCTTAGAAATATGTGTGTCTCAATTCCAGGAATTCAAATAGCAAATAATCATTTAATATATCCTACATTCTACCTTACAATTAGTTATACCTTTACACCTCATAAAATTTTGGGGGGGGGTCAATATGAAATTGAATATGATTTCACATTCTATATTTTCCTAATTATTATGTAAGTATGTTAATCCAATTCTGGTGAATGTTTTCTAGTTATCGACTGCATTTTGCTCATTTCTGTATACATCATAATTTCTGACACATGTTATCCTCATAGAAGATTTTCAGCAATCTTTTTTTTTAAATTTAAACGAACTAAACATCTGAGATATTGCTATTTCTCACCAATATTGATCTTTTTGTTCAGTCTTCTAGCTAAGCAGACAATTCTTCTTCTGAGCTTTTACTTAGCCAGAACCATATGACTGGTTAGCAAGCATTTGTGATGTGTCACTTAGCCTAAACACTTAATTCCAGAGCACATCAATCTATTGTCACATTTCATGCCAGAGCAACAGAGGTGGCATATTCAGGAAGGCACAGTAAAAGATGACACAACTTCTGTTGGTCTGAGTCCCTAAAGGTGTGTGTGGAATAGAGTCCCACATATACTCTCCTGTGATATACAGTGGAAGAAAACCTTTTTTTTTTTTTTTTTTCATTGTCTTAAGCGACAGAGACTTGGGAAATGTGTCATAGCAATAAAGCTAATTCTATCATAACAAATTTATACCTTTGTTATTAAAGGAAAAACACTAGTATTTGTATAAATCTAGCATTGTCTCCTCATTGCTTTTTCTTACTAGAGAATTGTGCAAATGGAAAAAAATGAAGAGTCATATAAAAGAAATCATTCATTTGTTCTTCAAAGTATACATTACTCTGTAGAATGGACTAAAAAAGTGATTTGGCTACAGCAGATACTTAAAAAGCTTGAGAGGAGAGAGTTTATACATAACAGATGCTCAATAAATTCTTCTTGATTAATAGAAACTTTATATCACTGGGGTTTTGCAAATGTCCGGAAGTACGTAAATACATGGCTTTTTAGCAATCCTGTACCAGACATGTATTGCCCTCATATATTTTTGTCCAGATTTAGACAGAGCCTTTAGGACTCTGCTAGCAATTTTTAAATCAATCTTTCTAAAGACGATAAAATAAACATATCACAACATGCTTCCTTTCAGCTTCTTACTTTACTTTAAATTGAACGTGTAATGGATTTCTAGCTAGTTTGTATTATAGGTTGTTCTCTGCTTCAAATCAGGATGATACACCAATGAATGAGTGATGGAAGAGGAGACTTTTGTGTATGTGTGTTTTTTTCATTATCATCTTCTCACATGCTAACTTCTATTTGTTATAGCATTTCTGTCTCTATCATATTCCTTTTTAACCTCATAAAGCTATTTCTTAAAACATTTGAGGAAAAATGAATAAAAACTGTGGAAACATAAGGAAAAACTGTCTTTGTGATATTTAAGCCTCCAGATTCATACTTATTCGTACTAGGCTAAGTTCCTATGAGCTACTTAGTATTTTTCAAACTGCTCCAGCAACTGTCAGCTTTTTCTCTTTTTAAAAGCTATCATTTCTTGAGGGTATCCTCTCTGTAAATACAAGATAAAACAGTGTGACTTGCACTCTCAATATTTCCTTCTACAGAAAACAAAGAAAGAACTTACTACATATGATGTAATAAAACACATAAGTACAATGTTTAGTTTTGGTTTTTAAGACATTTGTCATTGTTCACATAGTGGTTTCATTCTACATTCTCAACTCCCTTTTATAAATATTGCTTGGTTTCCACATGCCCTCCTCCCACTTTTATCTTTTATTCTTGAAGGTAGAATTTATCACTCTGACTCTCAGGTCAGCAAGCTCTTTGGTCAACAAGGCTCCAATAGTTCTGAAGGTACAATTAGAAAGAAACAACAAACTCATAAAAAGATATTTCATGCATCAGAGAGAAAATCGAGATGGGTAATTCATACCATATTCTGTTTTGTTCCTCATCTGACAAACTACCTTAGGAGACAGATTTCTAGCATTGACAGTATTTACTATGTTAGGACATCTTATAATATGAAAAAGGATGTATTGACAATGAAAATAGTTATAATTTTACTATCTGTTGAATAAGAATATTTATAGTAATATGAAGTACATTCTTTTTTTAACAAATTTATTTTTATTTAAATTTTGGAATGTGCCAAAACCTGGGAATAAACAATTTTTAAAGAGATCTAATAAAAGAGAATCACAAAATAGTTAATTCTCTCTTTTTTCTTTTTTTTCTTTTTTTGAGGAGGGGCTTAAATAATAAAAATGTATGTTCTCACAGTTCTGGAGGCCAGAAATTCAACATCAAGGTGTGCACAGGTTTGGCTTTTTCTGAAGCTTCTCTCCTTGGTTTGTAGATAGTGATCTTCTGCCTGTGTCCTAATCTCTTCTAATAAGGACACCAGTCATATTGGATTAATGCCCATTCTAAAGACCTCATTTTAACTCAATTACTTACTGAAAGGCCCTATCTCCAAATATTGTCACATTCTGAGGTACAGAGTGTGTTGGACTTCAATACATGAATTTTGGAAGGATGAAATTAATCCTGTAACACCCCTCTATCCTGCCATCCTTGTTTTACCAGTGGACTTTTACCCTTTTAAGATGCTTCCAGTTTTGGGGAGGGTACAAGACTTCACTGTTATATTTTAATTATTGTTTTAATTATGTTAAATAAGCACACAGTGAATACTGCCACTATAATTTCTGCACCTGGGGCGAACATGCAGGTAGAGCCCAGTCAAAAGGGACTTGGTAGGACCAGGGAAGAACATGGTTGTCAGCTGGGAAAGCAGCGCAGGTCAGCGGGTGGTCTGTCAAAGGCAACTCTGGGCCAGTTTTATTTATACATTTTGGTGGTGACCTAGTGACGTTTGTGTTCCTGATTACTAGAGAGCTAACCCTGGTGTAGAACTTCAGTTTACACAGCGCTTTCACAGGCGTTGTCTCTTTTAACACTCTTGTTCCTGGGCGAGGCCGGGAAAGATTTGTCAACAGTCAATTGCTTAGTCTGCTCACACATTCCAAAGAAAATGCACCCCATCTACTCCTCCCTGGGAATGAAGTACATTCTTAAAGCAACTAACACAGTGATTTTTGTATTATTTAATTACTTGCATTAAAAGGAAATAACTATAAAAGAAGAAAAAAATGAAGATGCCCAAACGTTGATGTTTTAAAGTCATTGTTTGTGTAGCATGTATATTTGCTACTATTAAGTATTTGATCACATTAGTGACTGATTTTAAAATAATTTTTGCTTTTGCTTTTATATGCCTGATTTTAAACCCTATGTTTTCCAGCCAAAAAATAATTCTAATTGCACATTTTAAATAAATCTGTAATGAATGCTAACCAAGAGCTAAACACTGTGTTCAAAGTCATCTTGTATCTTATAATCATCTAATTTGAACAACCGATCTATTGAAAGCTTTTCTCATTCTCTGCAATGTTTCTGTATAGTATTTCTAGTCAAATTGGAGCTGGCATGGGAATACATGTATCTGTTTTTTATATACAACTCTATCATAAACCCTTATATTACTTTGGAGAAATCATTTGAAATTGATTCTCAATGGTACTGTGACACAAACCTAAAATTAGTTATAGATGGCAAGATATTGCCTTACCAGCTCCAATCATAAACAATTGGTCACTTTTGTACAAGGGTAAAAAATACATAGGAAACAAAATTGACTGGGTTGTGATAACGCAGAGCTAAATCTTAACTTTGGACCCACAAAGTAAACCTGCAAAAACAAGTCACTTGGGATTTAAGCCATGTCCCTTATATAACCTGGAATACATTGTTTTCTATAGTTCTCTACAGCACCACATGAATTTGTATGCCAATAAATATAAACGATGAGAAAGTTTTAAAAACAGCATTCATAAATGATTCAAAACCAGGTAGGATTATCTAGGTGTTAATCTACATTTCTGCAATATTATTACACGAGACGCAATCACTACATGAATGTCATTAGCTACACATTGTCTATCAAACTCCCTATCAATGCTCTCCTAATTCTTCTGTGGTCACAAAATGAATAAAACTGTTCCGAAGTTTGAAACTGATTGCTCATACATAGATCACGATCTTTGTTCCAACTCTCACTTAATGTCAAATTCCAACATTTTATATAAGGATGTTTGTGATTGCAAGTGCCATTTTGATTAGCAAATGAATGCCTTGTTCTTTGTGGACAAAAATGACATCACATTTAAACTCACAAAACAGTTTTATATTCTTATAGAATAAATCATGTGTTTTAGTGGCAAGAGCACTGCTGGGAATTGGAAAGCTTTGTTTCTGCTCCTGGCCTCATTGCTGACATGTTATTTGGCTTTAACATCAAACTTCCCACTGCTGCAACTTGCTCATGTGTGTAATGAGTTCTTCTGTTACTCCACTAGCATCTACTTAACAGTGATAATATGAGAATTAATTGGGGGAAGGAAGTCTTTAATCTGCTTATTGCTGCTCTAAAAATATATTTAAAAATAAATAAATAAAAATTACTTAGTAGTTAAAATGCTTTATGAATATCCTCAGAAGTGATACTTTTGATTTTTTGGTTTCCAAAAGGAGCAACAGAAATTCAACTACTCCCCATTTTGAATCAAGGAATGATCATTTAGCTCCAGCATTACATAGTAATGTGTTTTCCACAAACATACTACTCATCAGCTTACTTCTCCTACAGAGACCAAATAGAAGGTAAGCATCTGCCCTTCCACAGTGAAATGCAGATGTCAATACTAACCAAACACAATTCAGTAGACGGCAATTGTTCCCAAAGGATAAAAAACAAGACATTGCTGCGCTAGAAGTCCGAATGCTGATGGTATGTGGAATAGTTTTATGTTGAAATTCACTGATTAAACACGACGCATTAAGGATGCATGCTTTTTGAAAACAATAAAAACACAGATTAGAATGATTACTTTAGTGTAACATAAATGCCATTATAATTTTAAATATATATTTTAAAATAGTACAATGGAATGAAAATTTACACTAGTGTAAGCAAGTAGAATAATACCTCAATTACAGTAGAAAGCCCTGACTATATAGCAAATCACAGATATTCTCACTATATATCTAGACAATATATCCAGATAATTCTACAAGCCAGATGCCATTGGAAATTGCTTGGAATGTACTGAATCTACTAAAATTCTCATTCAAACCCTTAAAATAATTAAATGTTTAACATAAAGGAGGCCTAACATTTTGAAATATATTACCCCATTAATACTTAAAAATAACACAAAATTGAGCTAGTATTCAAAATATACAAATACAAAAAATATACAAATACAATATTTAAGACACTGAATAACAAATGAAAACCCTTAATCTTTGAATTTGTATTGTACATGTCCACAAATACTTATGCATATAGGTATCAGCAAAATACATGGATTTAACAAAACTGGATTTTCATCCTGAATTTGATACATGAACTCTGTGATACTGGGCAAGTCAAATTTTCTCACATTAGAAAAAAGAACACTAGATAAAATTATCTTTCAATCCCCTCTAAACTGAAAATTCTGGATCTTCTGAAAACTCCATTTTTCCTTAAGTCACAAGTTTAAACAGTGTTTACTTGATAGATTGTAAAAAGAAAGGTACTAAACAGACTGTAAAAAACTAATGGTTTATATTCTTAATGTTAGAACACATTTTCAAAGTATCTAATTACTGAACTAGCAAAATACTAGCCAGTTTTTATAAAACACATATAATTATTGAAACAAATATTAGCATTATAAACTCATATGTAGAGAAAAATAAATAAATAATAATGGCCTTTTAAATTCTTAAACCTGATAACCAAGTAAACAGCTCCCCACCGTTTTAAGTAACATTTAGTTTAAATAAATAAGATGTTAAGAATGTGTACTAGTATGTTTGAATCAGTAATTTCTGCTTCTTGTTATCATTTATACCATCTCAAAATTCATCAATTAAAATGTGTTTATTCAGAAGCTGACTCTGTAAAAGCAAAACTAACAAACCAATAGCCAGTGTCAACAAGTAGGAAAAAATCAGGAACTTCCATAAATGCTTTATACTGGCTAACACTGGATGAGCACCTTGTGCCAGATTTTAAGTGTTTTGTATTTATGGGCTCCTTTAATATTCACAACTCAAAGAGGCAGGCATTACCAATGCATCATTTACACAGATAACAACATCAAGGTGCAGAGCTTAGGAAAGCTCAAGCCCATCCAGGTACCAAGTGGCAGAACCAGGATTCCAAGTCAAAAATTGTATTTCCAGAGTCTATGTTTTTTACCATTCTATAGGCTCTCAACATAGGCATTTGGTTTAGGAAGCTATGTGTAGATCAGTTTGACTGAGTCATAGGAAAATGTGAAATGGTGATTAGAGTTTGTGTGACATTAGGTGTTAGGTCAAGGCGTCTGCATTTAACTAGAATTACTGAAATTTCCAAGAAGTCCAACATATATAGTTGGACTATATATATATATATATATATATATATATCTCGAAACTCTGCTCTTACATAACTTCATATATATATATATATATATATATATATATATATATATATATATATATATATATATATATGGATGTAATTGTTTAAAGAAATGAAATTCATGTAACCCTGGATAGTAAACCAGAAAAAAGACATTTGCCATTTTAACATGCTGGAGAAAAATTTGAAATGTATTTTAGGTAACAAATCTACCTTGATACTTCATATCATATAAACTATTTCGCCATCTGGAGCTGTGTACCTGCTAATCCAAATAATCTGAGATAATGTACTGCAAAATGTAGAGAAAAAACTACCTAAGAGTATTTTATATACATGTATATATGTGTGTATATATTTATGTACACACATTTATGTATATATATATATATATATATATATATATATATATATATCTTTCATATATATTCACTCTTCCATATATATACTCACCATATGTGAATATAATATCATGTATCACCACACACGAATACACATCCACTCTTTCAATACCTGTTGTGTTTTTCTTTGCCTTTGTTGCTAAAATTCCATTATTTTGAAAATTTTGTATACCTTTGTTGTTGTAACTTTTACATTAATGTCTTTTGTCTCCTTTTTATTTCCTTTATGAACAAAAATAAAATTTATTGTCCACTCCGTCCACTTCTCTCCTCCATTACCCAAAAAACATTATAGAGTTATCTTTTTTTGATATGTACCTTTGTGTTCATAAATATGCTTAAGCTTTTACTTCATAACTTGTCAACTTTAATAATATGTTTTTACTTTAAGTATTACCTATAAGGCTTATTAAATAACTAGGCTTCTTTTACAACAAACCTTGTCTTTCTATTTTTTGTTAGTTGGACTATTTCTAAATTTTTAGCATATATAGCACTTATAATAATATTCAGTCATCTTATATCAGCCTTTGTTTTCTTTGTTCTTAATTTTATATTAAAAATAGTTAATACTCACCACCAATCTGTCTCTGTCTGGCGTAGTTTCCTCAGTAATCTTGTTTAAATGAAACACATCCTCTAGTAGTAGAATCATCAGGAAGCAATTATTTCCTGGGTTGCATGTTCAAATTATTTCTTTATAGCCTTTTGATTTGAAGAAAAGACTAGTTAATTATAAAATTCTTGGCTTGCAATTTCATTCCTTGAGTATCATTCGATATTATTCAACTGTTTAATAACATGTTAGTTTCTAAAATTTTTATGGCAATCTCATTGTATTTTGTTAATTATGTGCTACAAGCCTGAGTATAAAAATATTTAATCAGTTGAAGTACGTTTTCTAATTTTCTTTTCAAAAAGGGTACTCAATTGAATATTTCCTTAATTTCTCCGTCTGAAAAATACTATTCTAAAATCTTAAGTTTTAAAAATGTTTCAGGTTAATTTAAGTGAGATTTTGATATTTCTAAGTATTTCTAGAAAATCAATGCAAAGAACTTCCATAATCTAATGGCATTTGGAAAAATTGTTCCAGGGGAAAAAGGAAAAAAAGATGCCAAATTATAACTTTGGCCTATTAAAGATACTTTTATGATTAGTTAAAAAAAAAAAAAAGAAAGAAAGAAAGATAGAAAATTATGAGTACAGCATGCTATTTATCCCAAATAATTGTTTTTTAGTAGGTTATCCCCAAAATTAAAATGTGCATATTTAATTTTTCAAAGATATATGTTAATAAAGAATATTACCCTTCTAGATACTACAAGAACCATTAGATATTTTAACCTCTTTTTTCTTACTGTAGTATATGTGTAATTGTCCTATTCATATTAATTTAGCTCTTGTTCCTCATATTGCTACATCACGTTTCAACTGCCGGCTCCTCAAAGTCTGCTTGAGGATTTTCTCTGGGCTCCTGCTGGGTAGTCAGTCCATAAGTGTTCAGGAATGGATGCACTCCAGGACCATCCCTCAAACATCAACTAATAGAAGCTGGAAATGTTCCCAGCTCATTTACCTCTCTGAAATTCTGAGACATGTGCTGCTTCCCAGACTTCCTCAACAGTTTTGAGCTGCAGATACCCAGAGTGATAACTTGATCACACAACTTCATTGGTTCCCACATCTTCCCTCACTCCTCTACTCCCCTACCATTGTTTTCTGACCTCGCCTTCCAAATAAACTACTTATATTCAACTATTCAACTCAAAGACTGTTTCTTGGGGAACACAAATGAAAAGAGCTGGTACCAGAAGTAGTCCTAGTAAATAGACTCCTCAGGATGGAATTTTAGAATTAATTTACTTAAATGCCAGAGGGCAACATGGGCCCTATTACTAGGAGTGAATAAAAATGGTAACGATATCTAACTGCACAACAATCTTAGGTGAATTGGGGTAGGGATTAGTGAAAAAAAATGGATTGACTTATACAACAAATCAATCATGTGAAAAACATGTGTAAACTGAAAAATATATAAGAATTATGGAATTAGCTTACCGTTTGTTGTTAACTGCCACTGAAACCATTACAGAAGAAAAAGGCAAGCTCGTATTAGTCAATTATTAACTCAAGGAATGGTGTAAAAGCCAGAGGCCTATATGTCAGTACCTAAAAGGCATTTCATTTTCAGCAGTAAGGAATAGATAATGCTGAAAACAGAGTTCAGGGAAGGACTGTAAGTGAAAATTCCAAAGAAAGCCAAATTGGTAGATTTAACAAGGCTCCAATGATAAAGTAAGGGTAATAAAAAATGCCCTAAATCTTCTGGGCCAGCAAAAATGGCCCCATCCCCTTTCCTAGAGGAATGGCTTCCTTAGAGACCACAAAAATAGCTCACCTTAGGCTGATGGTCTTGATGCTTGTCTTCCTCCTGGTCCTGATGCATCTTCCCTCATTGTTTCTAACTGAGGAGTAAGACCAAGATTCAGGAATGGCCTGACTGGAAAGTGCTTCTCCTGCTGTAGAAGGACAAAGATCATTCACCAAAGATCTGCAGGTCTCAGTTAATATACACAAGTGGGAGAACAACAAGAGTATGGATCTTGAGTGTTAGTTATCTTTAGTGCAATGGAAAAGGATTATTATAGTGGGAATACTATTTCTATAGTTAGTGCAGGACGTCAATAACATAAATTATGTACAGAATTGATAAGTTCCCAGCCATGGTTTCACATTCCTCAATTAGCATACTGCAATCTAAAATAATATTTCTACTTCTCTTTCAGGCTCTCCAAAACCAGCAAGGTTTTGTTTTTGTTTTTTGTTTGTTTGATTGTTTGCTTGTTTTCTCATTCTATTCTGCATTACTTTATTGTGTCCAATATTTAGAAATCGGTTAATCTCTATGGGAGATTATATATTATCTGGGTCATAAAATAATTAATTCCATTTTATAGCTAATTTTAGTTTAATTTTGGTCACCAAACTCTAACTCAGTGCAATCACCTTTACTCTGCCCCAAGAAATTTAATGTTTTCTACTCTTAACTGATTTCCAACTTTTCAGTAGTTAACGATAAACTTGATTGAAAATTTCTTTGGTTAATTTGAGTAACACTGGGGGATTTTCCAATTAGTGTGATTTTTCTAATAGATATACTGTGAGGGGGGAAATCCTTATTCCTTTTAAATTGATTTCAATATGAGAAGAAAAATGACATGTAGTATTTTTATATTTGCTAATTGAAATTAAATGATCACTCATCAGTACACTTCCTAAACATTAAAACAACTATACTAAAATTTCAAAAGACATATTTAGTTCAATACTACTTTTGTTTCAGTTCCAATATTACCTAGAATAAATAAGGGAGGGAAATCACATTTAAAATATTGTTTTGTTTTGATAATCACATTAAATGTTCTGGCAACACACCTCGATCAACATGTAAATGTTCCAGAAAAGTGAACTGTGTGACATAATCAACAGATCAAATCTCAAAATGCAATCCCTCTCAAAATCCCAATGGAATTTTTCTCAGAAATAGAACTAACAATTCTAATTTGTTTGGAACCAAAAAAGTCCTTGAATAACTAATGTAGTCTTGAGAAAAAAGAACAAAACTAGAGGCATCACACTTCCTAATATGAAACCATATAACAAAGCTATTGTAACTGAAACAGTATGTTATTGGCATAAAAACAAACACATAGATCAGTGGTACAGAATAGACAGCCCAGAAAAAAATCCTCGCATATATGAGTACAGTCAATTAATATATGACAAAGAAGACAAGGATATATAATGGGGAAAGGACAGTGCCTTTAACAAATGGTGTTGGGAAAACTGGACAGCTACATGCAAAAGAATGAAATGGGACCACTATCTTATACCATAAACAAATCATTAACTCGAAATGGATTAAAATCCTGATACCATAAAACCAGAAGAAAATATCAGTGGCCAGCTCCTTGACATTGGTCATGGCAATAATTTTTTGAATCTGACACCAAAAGCCATCGCAACAGAAGAAAAAATAAAAAAGTGAGGCTACATTAAACTAAAAAGCTTCTGAACAGCAAAGGAAACCAACAAAATAAAAAGGCAACCTACTGAATGGAAGAAAATATTTGCAAATTATATATCTGATAAGGGGTTAATATCTAAAATAGATTAAGGACTCATACAACTCAAAAAAAATTCCAATTACAAAATGGGAAAATCTGAATAGACATTTTTCAAAAAAAGACATACAGATGTCCAATAGTTTGGTCAACATCACTAATTATCAATAAAATGCAAGTCAAAATCACAATGAGATATCTAATACCTGCTAGCATAGCTATTATCAAAAAGACAAGAAATAAAAAGTGTTGGCAAGGATATGGGAATAAAAAGGAACCCTTATGCCCAGTTGGTGGGAATGAAAATTTGTATGGTCATTATGGAAAACGGTATAGAGCAGGGGTGTCCAAACTTTTTTCAACGTTTTTACCAAGGGCCATATGCGGTAAAATACACAAACAGCCGGGCCACTCACTCGAGATGAAGTACGTATTGCCTCACCTGGTTTAGTTAAGTAAACTAAATATATTTTTGGAATTTGCTGCAGGCCAATTAACAATGGACTGTGGACTGCAGTTGGCCTGCGGGCCGCAGTTTTGACACCCCTGGATAGAAGTTCCTCAAAAAATTCAAAACAGAACTACTGTAGGATCCAGTAATTCCGTTTCTGGGTATTTACCCTGTCACAAATTTCAGTTGATTCAATCTCCTATTGGCTTTTCATTATTTTGATCACAAGATCAGAAATTTTCCTTAAGTAGGGTTTGGTGTCTGAGCATTGGTGTTATTCGAATACACCATTTACTCTTTACAGCCAAGCCCCAGTTTTAGGAATCACAAGATATTTTGGCTACACAGACACTCTTCCAGCTTTTTGAGTAAAAGGGAGTTCTCTATTTTCTAGTCCTGTTCTTGACCTTCTCTTGGCTCTGGCCTTTTGCCCTGCTTCAAGTTTTGAAATACAGATGCTTTACACTTTGTGAAGGCTGAGAATAGTTCGGAGAAATTTCTCTCAGATTCCCTGCCTATAATTTTCCTGAATTAAAAGCAAAGCATGTCTTAGAAAATTTCTCTCAGTTCTTCTGTATTAATCCCCACCTTCAGTTGCTGAAAGTCCTGGGAGGATTTATCATGCCTTGACCTCAGTCTTTTGTTAAATACCCCCATGCAAGAAGTGAGAGAAATAATTGGTAGCTAGGCACAGACTCACACGATGACGGTGACTCCTCAGCATCCTAATCTATAATAGTCCAAGTGAAGCCATAAATACTCATTATTAAGTTATGATAGGTTTTCTTTTACCTTTTCTATGGTGGGTCTCATCACCTCATCTCTTACCACTACTCCACCAGAGATGAGGTGATGAGACCCACCACAACTCTCTTATTTCCTATAAAGTGCATGTCATTATCTGAAATTTAGTTGATTAACTTCAGGTCTCAATGTAAAGCAAACAAACAAAAACACCAACAATTATTTTGTAGATTATTTGCCTAGTTCTGGATGTTAGGGTATGAGTGATGTCCTTTTATGACTTTTACATTATTTATGGAAGCAAATGTGCAATTGATATTAAGTCACATTTCTAAGATTTTTTTAAAAAGAGGACTTTTAATTTTAAAAAAGACTGGAAAATCATTAGGAATAAGCAATCATATGTGATCTATGTTATTTATATCTGTGTTCTATGTGCTAACAATCTAAATATTCTCCACTTAATAAAAAAAAATCTGGGGCATACTATTTTTCTATATTCCAACTTTTTTTCTGATAATCTTAGAAAAACATTTTCCACAAAACATTTTTATATGAAGAAGGCAATATTTTTAATTATTTTCCCCTATGCAGGGGATGAAGAATTACAATCTAGTAGACAGCTTGCTAGATGCCATTCCATTGTGGGATAATGTTATCAAAAGATACACAACATCTATTTGCTGAACAGAATACACAACATGTCTATTCTCATGAGATTACTTGTAAGAATTTTGCCCATGTGTATCCAGTCTGGGGTCATTAAATATTAAGTCATTGCCTACTGAAGTTACTTACACAGATGAGTTTCTGTTTTGTTTTGTTTTTTTTTGTTTGTTTGTTTATTTTACCACTGAGGAAATATTAAGAAAAAGACAACAAAATCAAAGATAGTTTCAGAATTGAATTGCTTCGATGTGGCAATGTGCAAAATACTTCAATCTGAAAATGTGCAAAAATGATGACATGTAGTGTTTAGCAATATTTGAACTTGTGAATTATTTGAAATATCCAGTTTCTAATAGGAGTTGAATATTTCACAAAAGGCATGAGTAAGTATACATATCAATGTATATTTATATTTATCTATATGGTATTTTTTTTTCATTTTACAGTAAAATAATGCTGTCATTTTATTTTATGCTTTAAATGTGAAATTTTCTACAGAATGAAGAGAGCTGAGAAAAGCAGTCTTTCAACTCAGCAAATTTCTGTTCCCAAGAATCTTATTTAATTATAAGAATTTTGCTGCAATCGTCCTTTTTAGTGTTGCAAAGGCTGCAAAATAGTTTTTTACTCTCCCTACCAATCAGAAAACAAACTCATTTTTGTTAAGGCTGAAACAAAAATTTGTTTACTTCAAGTCTGTTTAATTTTACAGGTAATTTTTGGTTTATTAGATATTTTTTTTTTTTTTTCCAGTTTGCAACTCAGAGAATGAAGGCTGAGAATATAAGTCTTTAAAAATTTCCTGCATGAGACTAGGATCTCCAACTGATCTGTAGGTAATGAAACTTTTGTTTTATATTTAGTTATGCAAACCTCATCAAAATGTTTAATAGAAAGTGTGTAGACATCTTAACTACATATTTTGTGTTAACAGTACAACAGCATGCCTTTGAATAACAATTGGTGAAATTTTCATGAAAGGTTTGCTATCTGTAACAGCATGCTGACGATAGGCAGAAAAACTGAGGTGAGGAGGGAGTTGAGGGGAAGTGAGGTGGGAACTTCTAAAGGGCCTGGTATGTGATGCCATGAAACACTCTGAGGAACATAGCTCTGGTGCTTCAGGTAAGAGTCATGGTGAAATTGGTTATTCAGAACTTCTAGGCTTAGTTGAAACTGGATAATTAATGTCTTAGCCAAGGTATAGGGCATTTCCACTTCAGAATATTCTGATGAATGATTCCTCTGAAACTCAGCAAATTCACTCTGAATTATATTACAGAGTGATCTATAATTGTAATTTAAATAGCAATTAAGGCTAGAAACCTAGATAGCTTCACCAAGTTTCTGAGTAAAACAGAGATGAAAATAAAAATAAATATGCATTATAGAGCTGATGAGAATATTGTTGTGATGTCCTACTCGTATAGAAAAGAAAATAATGCTGGATTTAAATCCTTATATGCCTCTTACTACTTCTGTGATTTACACATATCATATAAACTGAGCTCATCTCTTCTATCTGGCTCGTGTTCATTCAAGATTAGAGGCACAATACATAAAATACTATAATGCCTGGCACATAGTAGAAACGAAGGAGTAGAGATTAGTATATCTTTCCCTGGCTAACAGAGGCCTGACATTTTGGATAAGGATCCTGAACTAAGAGGGCATTATTAAAAAGTCTAATTGATCCATAATTGTATATTGTCAATGGGATTAAATGTACAATATCAAGGAATTAGATTTTGTTAATATAATTGCTTTCTTCATTAAACTAATATATGTTAATTACTACTCTAGATGTTTAAACATAATTACACCATAGCCTCATTGTCTCTACATTTTAACTTAATTCTATGCTTTGTCTCTTTTTCAGACAGGTACTATAAAATCAAAATCATATAATTCACTTTTAAATCATTAAAAGTATATTAGAGAATACATATCTACAAATTTAGCTCTGACATTTAAAGTTGCTTATTAAAAGTCATTTTGTAAAATATTTTATACAACGTAATAAAAGCAAATGACTTGTGAAGAAATAAATGAATTCAAACATTTTTTACAAGCACTAAAATGTTGATAATTTCTAAACATAATAAGACTTTTTCTATCAGTTGGAGATTACAGAACAGAAGGCAAATAAACATTTAAAGTTATAATGAAATGAAGAATTTTCTACATTTAATAAGAATGACTGCATTTTAGAACTATACTGTAAGGTAAAAGATGAAATGACATATGTCTGATCTAATGCCAAATAATTATTTAATATTTAACAGTTTTCTGGTTCCTAACATTTACCAGATATTACATAACGTTATATATACATATATAATGTATATATAGCCAATAAATTCTCACATCAAACATATGAAATAGTATCTCTATTTTACAGATGTGAGGTTCAACACTTCTAGAATTCTATAGATTTAGACTTGGGTCAATTTATTTTTTTATTGTAGTAAAATGTACATAAAATTGTATTTACCATTTTAACCATTTTTTAAGTTTATAATTCAGTGGCATTAAGCACATCCACATTGTTGTATAACCATCACCACTATCCATCCCCAGAATTTTTCAAACTTTTGTAGCTCTGTACTCTGTAAATGATAGCTTCTCATTCTCCCTTTCCATGAGCCTTTGATAACCACTATTCTACTTTCTGTTTTAAAGAATTTGACTGTTCTAGGTACTTCGTATAAGTAGAATAATACAATGTTTGTCTTTTTCTATATGGATTATTTCACTGAGTGTAATTTTCTCAAGGTTTATCCAAGTTATAATGTATTAATTTCTGTATGACTTCTACTCTGCCTGATTACTTGAGGGATTCTTTATCTTGCATATCAATAATAAACCAGATGTGTCTTAATGTCAAATTTTACTATAGTGTCCTGTGTATATTGTTCCTCCAGGACAATTTATTTTCTCATTCTGTAGAGAAAGTTCTTTAATTTGAAGAGTTTTTGTCTCACTAATATGTGTGACAATATTTTTGTTCCATTTGTTAGATTCTTGACTTTAAGGATAAAAATTTAATTTTTATGGCAAATACATTCTTTCTGCCCTCCATATCTAACAGTTCCTCTATAATTATTTAATTATACGTCTTCAGCTTCCATATATCTCAAGCATTTTCATCATGCTTATAGTTCACTTTTCAGTGATGACAAATCTATGCCATTTCATTCTAAGTTATTCATTTGATCAATAATGATGTGAATTGTGGTCTATGTGTTCCTTAGCAAAAAAATTTCCTTCCCATAATTATCTCTGGTTTATAAGGTTACTTATCAATTTCTGTTTACATGAATTTGTATGTTTATGAAGGCCTTCTCTAATATGAAGTTCTTATGAGGGAATGGTAGTCTTTTGTTATAGAGTTACAATCTTCTGAACTAGCCACATTGTGTTTTATGTGTTCTCCTTGCCCCCATCATTTTTGGTATTATTTATTATTATCTTACTCATGGTAGCAGCTCTAACAAGATCTATTATTTTCTCTATTGTTTCCTTCTGGAACTTCTATAAAAAATGCATTGGAGTATATATATTCAAACCTATTACTTCTTAAATATCTTTCACATTCACCATCTCTTTATCTTCCATTATGCTATATCAAGGAACATCTACTACCTAGTTTGTTTTTTTCTTAACCTAATACCAGCCTGCTATTTAGGTCATCTTAATAATTTAAGAACTTAATATTTTTTATATTCCTAAATTTTAAATATTTTCTCATTAATTTCTACTCTTGGTTGCACTAAAACATGTCCTCTTTATATAATGGAAGTGATTCACCTGACCTTCACTAGGGTATTAAATATCCCTGCTTCGATGTCCACTGTTATCTGTTTTTTCAGTGAGGGTCTTTCCTGGTTTTTCTGAGTCTATTTATAGGCTCTGGTGATGCTGGCCTTTACCAGATAGCTTGTAATTCTTGGTTGTGCATTGAAGAGAAAGTTCTCCTGTGTGTTTTAGGGTTATGAAAGCCCCGTGGCTGGCAACCTTGCTGTCCCATTCACTCCAATCTTAGGGTGAGCTCCTTTGCAGCAATCAATGATTAGAACTTTGTCTTCTCATCTACTGCTTCTTCTAAGAGTCACTATTCTTTAATTTTATTTTTGCAGGTTATCTTTTTGCTCTTTTCTTTTATATTTCTATTTAGCTTTTCTTGTTTAGCTTTTTTTTTTGGTCTTATTTTTTATGTAAACTTCAATTTCTTGAGTAGTTTGTTTTTATTGTATCAAGTACTTTTGGTATACATATACACACACACACACACACACAAGCATATATACATGAAAGAAGGAAGAATATTAATTAACTCATTTCTCTCATTTAACTACTTCTCAAAATACATTAATAGAATCTAGAAACTGCAGAACTATTTATTTATTTATTTATTTTTCAATCACAGGAGGACTATTTTTAAAATCATATTTATCTGTTTAAATATCAATTGTTAACGTTTGCATTTAACTTTTGCAACTAGATTAACAATAATAGTACAAATATCTACATTATGCTTACTTGATTTGGGTACTTATAGTCAGATATTACATACATATTTTTGTATTCTTGCATTCTTAATTACATTAAATTTTTTCAGTTTGCTAGTCGTGAAATTTAAATACTTTTAAAAGAAAACTAATGCATATTTTCAAGTCCCTGTATGAATACATATATCTCTCTATTGTCTTACCCAAGAAAGACAGCTTGGATTAGTAGAAAATTATTTTTTTATCATTTATTATTTTTAAAAACTTTTCAATTATAGTTAACATACAAAATTAGTCTTAGGCGTAGAACATAGTGATTAGATATTTATATAACTTATGAAGTAATCATCCTGATAAGTCTAGTATACCAGTTGACACCATAGAAAGTTATTACAATTTTGTTGAGTATATTCCTTATGTTATACTTTACATCCTGTGACTATTTTATAACTACCAATTTGTATTTCTTGATCCCTTCACATTACCCATCCCATTCAATCCCCCTTCCATCTGGCAACCATAAATTAGTTCTCTGTATCCACATATGAGTTTGTTTTTGCTTCGTTTGTTCATTTATTTTAGATTTGTTTGTTCAGTTTGTTTAGATTTCACACATATGTAAAATTATATGGTATTCTTCTTTCTTTGTCCGATTTATTTCACTTAGTATAATACCCTCTAGGTTCAACCATGTTGTCTCAAATGGCAGGATTTCATTATTTTTATGGCCAAGTAATATTCCATTGTATATATGTATCACATCTTCTTTATCCAATGGACACTTAGGATGCTTTCATATCTTGGCTATTGTAAATAATGCTGCAATGAACATAGGGACACATATGTCTTTCAAATTAGTGTTCTGAATTTCTTCAGATAAATACCCAGTAATTTCTGAGTCATATGGGTAGTTCTAGGGTTTTGTGGGGGGTGGGGATGGGAATGGGAGGAATTCCCGCCAGTTCTAATGAATTTTTTTCGCTTTCCTGTTCCCGAATCCTGAGAAAAGTTGGTTGGGAAATTGGGGAAAATCAGCTCTTTGAACCCAGGTGGTTGGTAGTATTGGCCATCACTTTGCAGAAACGATTCATCTTGGAGAACAGAAAACAGTTCATATCTCGGGATTTGGGAATGGGAAAGCAAAAAATTTCCTGAGAACAGGCAGGAATTCCAGCCCAGAAACCCTAGGTAGTTCTATTTTTTAATTTTTTGAGGAACAGAATTCTTTACAACGTGTTTCTTTTAAAACTTTGCACATATTTCTCCATTGCCTTCTAACATTTAGAATTGCTGAGAAGTCTGTAGCCAGCTTAATTTTGTCTCGTTTGTAAATAAGTCCTTTTATCTTCTTGCCTGGATACTTATAGATTATTTATTTGCCCTTCTTTCTAGTATTCTTTTGCCTAAGTAAAGTTCTATAGTTTTTCCTGCTTGACTATTGTTTCTGTTACATTTTCTCTGTATTCTTCATCACAATTATATTGAATCTCAATTTTCTATCATAATTATTTAAAATTAACTTCTTAAATCTGTATTTTTCATGTTGCACCATTGAAAAATTTATCAAAACTCATTTCCATAATTATCAACTCAGTTGTCTAAAACACCAGTTAAGCTCTTTTTTGGAAACAAATATTAAATAATAGAATTAGAATTTCTAAATACAATTTAACTGGAAGATCATATTTACGCAAAAAGTTCTAGCGGTCTACTCAAATGAAAGAACGGTGAAATATAGTGATTACTGCCAGATTGGAATACTAAATAAGGTTTTGTTTTTTTAATAAAAAATAAAAATTAAAAATAGCAAAGTAAAATTTAAATTCTGGAATATGTATTTTCATTTGAATACCAATTCAGAAAGACGTATCATTTTTAAAAGTAAGCAATAGAATAACTTATAGAAGAATGAAGAGCATGTGGAATGCGTATAGTCAGTCATCCTATCATCTCATAACTGTGGTATTTACAAATTAAATCTTCTTGGAATAAATGTTAAATATCGTTCTTCACCTTCTGGGAATGAAATTGTGAACTTGAAAGAAGTCTTCAGGAGAAGAATGGGATGTATAACAAAAAGAAAAGGAGAGACTAGAAGGGAGGAAAGAAGGAAATGTATAATAAGGAAGACCCAATGAAATAAAAAATAATTACTTTTATAAATCTTTTAGAACACTGGAGTTAAAGTAAATATTAAAAATTTAGTCAATTAACTGATCTGTCAATGTGGGAGTGGATAGGAGGAGATACATCATCATATGGACTTCTAATTGAAGATTCTGGAGTTCAGTAACACTTCATCTGATTTGGCTTATGTAGGTTGGGAGCTAACAGGGGCCATCAATGTGAGTAGTGTAAATGCAGAGCTTAAATGTGGACTGAAATAATCTTATAAAAGATCTTGAATCCAAGATGACATTTTACTTAATTTTGTATGCTCTGAGGTGCATAAAGTTTTTAAAGCAGGGATATGATTCAAACACAGCTGCATGTCTGGAAAATTAAACTGTTTTGATTTTGAGTAGGAAATGTAAGGAAACCAGATAGAAATCTATGTCAATAGCCCAAACAGGTATTTCTAACTTGATTGGGGGGAAAAAATGTGTAATATTTCAGGAACTGTTATAAAACTAATTTAACTGAAACTAATAGGAAAAGATCAATACTAAGCAGGCATCATATATTTGCCATATGTAGCTGTGATTGACCAGATTTACTCTGTTTTTAGAGACAACATGACAGGGAAAATGATAGGCGACAAAAGGGTTACATTTTTGTACTCTCTTGAAAACTCTTCATTGAAGGTTGTTGATTCCTAAGTTAAAAGATATCTATGTTCACTAAAAATAACTTCACTTGTCATTAGAAAACAAGTTGTCTTTTTCCAGTCTCTTATTTTAGCACAATTCAGAATGATTCTGCTGACAAAACTGAAAGTTTACTATTTCTCTCTTCAATTTTTAAAAGGCGTTATGTACACTCTAGGTGGAAACCTCAACAGATAAAATAAATTTGGACTTTGTGAGCCCAAGATGTTGTCGTGCTTATGGAAAATTTGAAGACAGTGTTAGGAATAGGGGAATAGCTCCAAGATGTGTCTATCATATTTTCTCTAGCTATAGCAAAGACAAATGTGAAGTACTTGTTAACATAAGGTTATTCTCAAGACAACATGTAGGTTCCCATGGAAATAAGACTACATACATGTCCTCATTCTCACACACACACACACAAACACACAGTTTTTCACATTAAAAAATAGATTGCGATGACAGTATCATTTGTAGAATTTAGTAATTTTGACTAGGAATACCCGCATGTCACAGTCTCTAATTCAAATTACAACAGAGGTGAAGCAATGTTCAGTTACATGGTGTTTCAAGAAGATTAATAAGGGAAGTGAAAGCAAAAATATAAGCTTAAATTTTTTTATTGTTATGCAATGACTAAAACTTCAATTTTTTTTCATAGATTGTGTGGATCCATATTACTGGTGCACAGTTAGCAAAAGCATGGTTAAAGGCACGTCTCAAAATTATTATGAATTTTTCCTTCTAGTGCACACTGTGATGTGCTCCTCAGATTCCCCAGCAAAGAAGAATTTGTTGCCCCATTTGTTGGGCAGGCTGTGGGCATATAGCTTTCAACTGTCAGCTCCTTCAGGGATCACCTCAGCTGGGAAGGCTATCTCCCCAAGGCTGCGTCTTTTCTCCTGATGGCTCCCATCCAATGACTAATCTCTGAGAATTTATTATGTCTTGGCCAGCTCAGCACACCTAGGGACATCACTGTTTTACCACAAAAACTTTCCTTAGGATTAACCAAGACTGTCTTGGGTCTGCATCACAAGTTCAGCTGCTTCCTCTGCCCAATCCTGACTTCTCTCCCATCTTTATTGAGTGCTGATCCCAATGGAATTCCTTAATAAACATACTGTATGGTAAATGCTATCGTAGAATCTGCTTCCCTTTTATGGGAAACTCAGAAGACATTGATTAAAAAATAAATCTTCCTTATTCATTGCTCAATAAAAGCTGTGTGCTAAGTTCACTGCAGTGTAAAGGTCAATTTTCTATTTTGAAATTCCCACTATGGAAGTGCCCTGCTTAGTGATCCTGTGCTAGTGCTTAAAAATCACATCTGAGCAACTGCTAATAGAGATTAGTACTATGCTTCACTGGCAAAGAAAGGACAAAGATCATTTTCACAAGCAACTGAACATTTGGTACGTCAAACTTGCTATTCTTTTTCCTTGGAATCTCCACAGTCATCCAAAACTATAGCTGGAATAACATGGTAGACACCCAAAGTGACAGGAAAACATTATTTTGTGAAAGTATTTGAACCACAATATAATGTGGAAAACAGAAATTTATGTTAAGTAAAATTCTTAGGCAAATGTAACTTATTTGCCTTCCTTTAAAAAGGGATTAACATAAAACAACTATTATAATTTAATTCTATTAAGTCATTATAATTCTATTTTGCTTCAAAACTTATGTATATAACAAAGCTAAGTATAATAAATACTTTTAGCTATGACCAAAGGGAATTCCAATGATTCACAAAAAGCACAAATGTTATATCAATGAAACTTGATAATACTTTTTCTTACCAAAAGGTAAAATACATAGGCCTTTGGGAATTTTCAAAAAATAAATATATATATATATATATATATATATATATATATATATATATATATTTATTTATAACCTGGTTTTGTATAAATGGTATTTCTCATAAAAAAGATATGTTGAAGTCTTCCTTCTCGGTAACTCAGATTATGATCTTATTTGGAAATAACATGTTTACAAAGACAATGAAGTTAAAATTAGGGCATTAGAGTGGATCCTAATGCAGTATGACTACTGTTCTTGTAAGAAGCAGAAATTTGAATACAGAGACAGACATGAATGGAGGGAAGACTATGAGTATGTGAAGAGACATACGGAGAATGCCATGTGAAGGCTAGAGTTATGCTGCCACAGCCAAGGACCAGCAGGGGCTGGCAATGGCTGGAAGACATAAGGAAGGATCCTTCCCTTACAGGTTTCAGAGGGGACATAGCCCCACGGACAACTTGATTTCAGACTGCTGGCTTCCAGAACTGTGAGAATACATTTCTCTTGTCCTATGCCACTCTGTGGTAGCTTGTTATGATAGCTACAGCAAACTAATACATAACTCCACAATTTTTAAATTGATTTTGATAATATTTTCTCATTTTTGATATTTTCTTGACCAGGTGTTGTATGACTTGATACTATATTATATATACGAAAGTCTGTTTTGTATGTTTATATGGAATTGGTTTCAAAAGCCACAGTTTCCACATTATTACTATTTTATAATATTTGACATGTCTATTTTTACAAAAAGTGTTATGCTAAGTGGAAGTATCCAACTTTACATAAAAACATGCCCTTCAAGGAGGTTTGGTCACTTTAAACAACCGGAAATTTCAACCAGTGGCTAAGGAGCGTAAGTCCAATGGGGTATTTGTTCCAGTTCTTAGCAACAACTTCTTTGCAGTTACTACAGTTGGGTAATGTAGTTATAAATGTTATAAAATGCATGTATTTTGCTCAAATCCTGCTCTTATTTTTAGTTATACTGATGTCATAACTTTCTAACTAGACATGCTAATAGCCCTTGTGATTACGTTAACGGATTCTGAGTGAAGAAATTAGAGTGACTTAATTTTAAAAGAATCAAGTTGAGGAAATGTGTTCACAATTTTTAATAACAATGAATAACTTTTAAAAGACACTTCTCAGGCATTGTTTAGATCCTCAGTAATGTACTGGGATGTCACACAGTGTAAGTTATTTCACGTTTATCCTGACGACATAACATCCTGCCTTTGCCATCACATCATAATCTAAAAAAGAAAATGACTCCCAAAGGTCACAATATCAAGCTAGTAAGTAAGAAGCAAAGAAGTTATCAGTGAAGAGATACTGAGGTGTTTGTGAGCATATTTCTGATAATAAATGTTTCTGGCTGGAATTTGCTTAGTACATTAGGAACTGATTATACCTCTGCACAAAAAAAAGGGCTATCACTTGTCAGTAAGAATAACCAGTCATTATAAACAACCAAAACAATGTCCTTCACAGGAAATGGTCCTGGAATAGCCTGGGAGATGACCTACTTCATCAGATTTTTATTTTTTTCAGATTGCTCTGGATATGATCATTCACTGTTTGGATTCCACACTGACACCCAGACATGGTTGATGTCCTAAAGATCTCAGGGTATGCACCCAACTAACCGTGTGTCAGGAAAATACAGTTCTTCAAGGATGATGTGTCACCTTCTAACTAAGTCACAAGAATGTTACTCTGGCACAAATACTTTCATTTTTATTTTAATTACCATTGTGTTATTTTATGTATTATTATAACTTAACCTGTTTAAAATTTCTTGTGTGCAATTGATCTTAGAGCCAGGGTTGCTGCGGGTGCTCACTGCTGGCCATCATTGGACCCCAATGACTCCATTTCAATTGTGATTTAAGTGACTTCCCAGTACTCTTAGGACATCTATAATCTAATTACATTTATTGGTTTATACTTCCAACCTTGACATTTTACTAATAGCTAGAGTGAGCTGCAATGGCAATGTGTTACTTAGTATGGGTTACGGGGGAAGAATATACTGAGGACAAATTTAATCTTTAACAATTTGCTTAGGAAATTATTAGTGGCCTCTGAGTGAAGGAGAAGTATAGAGAGATGAAGAGGGAGAAACAGAGAGAAAGAAAGGGGGTGGGGAGAAGTGACCATTAGAATTAGCACATTGAAAGTGAAGAAGAAAGAGTGAAGTGATATGTAAAGTGGGAAATTCTTCGTAGAGTCAGAACAATGAGCAAGTTCAGATATCAAATCTAACTGTCTGGACATTCATTGTTTCTACATTCATTTTGATGCCTGCAAACTCCTAGAAATGATTAAGGGTGTTCAACATGCTTTCATTAAGCAATACTTTGCTATTTCCATTCTGGTTGTAAATTGTATATTATCAGTCATCCTGTACTTACCAGTTCATAAAGAAGCTGCTGCTATCAAATATGCTCCCAGTTATAGACAAACCTAAAAATAAACAACTTTTTTATGTTCTCTATAGATCAGCAAAAAGATGATGCATTAGACTATGCCTAGAATAGTCAGAGAAACATTCTGATGGGTAATGACCCCCTGATCTGAGTCTTAAATGAACTGGCATTTTCCTCATGGACAGAACAGGCAAATAAGGGAGGCAGTAAAATTGAGAAGTTACATAGGTTCTTGTTAAAAGCACGCACTGTCTTAGGTAAGAATTCCAATCCATGATTTCCTATGTACCCTGTGTATTATCAAGGAAAGCAATCTAATCTTTCTTAAGCTGAATTTCCTCATATATTAAATAAGGACTATAAAAAAACTGACCTTATTAGGTTATTGAAACACATAAATGGCATAATTAATGTAGTAATAAAGCATGGAGGGCCTAACATAAGCAAACATTCAATAAATGTTATCTATTATTTTTATTAATATCATCCTCATATAAAGGGTCTTCTGATGTATGCATTCAGTTCACTGTAGATTTCTTTTATTTTTCAAGTGAAATTTGAACAACAGGAATAATAGACATTAAAATAGTAGAGTTCTGAGTTGATATAATAAAATGTGGCACATTTTTGAAATACTTATTCTTAGGTAACAATTACTTACATTAAGTAATCATATGCTACATAAATCAATCAATAATGTCAGTTAATTATTTAAATTATTTTCAGTTCTTGTGTATAAAATTTTACCAGACATTAATCCCTCATCATTGTCAGGGCTTTTAGATAAATTCAACTTCCTCAACTCAGAGGTTTTTATTTTTATTTTTGTTCTCCTTGCTACTGTGTTTCCCCGAAAATAAGACCTAGCCAGACAATCAGCTCTAATGTGTCTTTTGGAGCAAAAATTAATACAAGACCTGGTCTTATTTTACTGTAAGACCTTTTTGATAGTCCCGGTCTTATTTTACTATAAGATCTTATACTATAAAACCTATTTTACTATCTTATATTACAGTTGATTGTCCGGCTAGGTCTTATTTTTGGGGAAACACGGTATTTCAACTTAGACTTTTATATTGATTATGTTTGTAGCATGATAAAATAAAATCTATTTCTCAAAGTTAAATTTATAGTTACATACTAAAGTATAATAGCAATGTCTAAATCAGCTTTTCTAATTTTTCTCCTGTTATAGTAATGATCTAGATTTTTTTCACTTATTTATTCTATACCAGGCCAGTTTGGACTTGTCACCTTGTTGAGTTGGCTTTATTCTTGCTACATTGATAGAGGAGTTAGAAACAGAGCATGACAAACGAGCCTTAATTGCTTTTTTCTATCTGCTTTCAGTGATAACTCAATTATTCTTGATAAACAGCTCTTGAAGACCTACTATGCATAAATTTTCCAGATGACTCAATTATTCTTGACAAACAGCTCTTAAAGACCTACAATATAGAAAATTTCCATAGGTTCACAAAAGAACAATGCAGCCTTAGCTGCATTCTGTTTCGACCAATTTCCAGAACTGATTTTCTTTTTTTCAGTAATAGGATTCAAATTCTCCCAGTATTACTACATAGATATGAAAAATTTTGTTAGATTTTCTTAAGGTCAACACAGATAGTTATAACCCTCATTTTGTGCAGAGGGAAAACAAGCTTATTCAAATGATCTGTGCAGTTGTAACTGAAATGATTCCAGTAAATTATAAATTCCTTGATATAGTAATTATTTCATTTATTATGCATTTATATACCATCTATCTCTGTACTGGAGCATGGTGTCTGCTAAGTAAACAATTATTGAATTAAACAAAAATATATCCTTGATTATTCTTATTTAGAAAAAAATATGAGGCAATGAGAAAATACAAAGAATAGGTCTGCTAAACCAGACTCACAGATATAAGAGATTTTACACAGTATCACACCTTACTACTAATTTCAAGGACACAAGTAACCATGAGGAAGAGATGAAATAAATAGTACTGGGTTGCCAATACAGTTTTCAAGGCGCTGTTTTGTGCTCTATCAGGACATAGCCTAGCTAAATCTCATTTAGTAAATGAGTTCTCTTAAGGACTGTCTACACTTACGCAAAATAAGATATTTTTGATGTATGAAATATTATATTCAGTTCTATGGATTCTGTAACAAATCACCACAAACTTAGAGGCTTACAGTGGCACAACGTTATGATCTTACATAAAGGTAAGAAGTCCAATATGGGTCTCACTGAGCTAAAATTAAGGTGTCGGCAGGACTGCATCCCTTTCTGGAGTCTCTAAGGAAAAATCCACATCCTTGCTTTTTCCAGGTTCTGGAGGTCTGCAGCATTCCTTGGTTTGTGACTTTCCTCCTCCAGCTTCAAACCCAGGAAAAGTGGGTTGAGTCCTTCTCACACTGTATCACTTTCACCTCCTCTTCCACTTTTAAGGATTTTTGTGATTACACTAGGTACATATAGATAATCCAGGATAATTTATCCATTTTAAGGTCAGATGATTAGGAACTATAATGCCATCTGGAACCTTTATTCCTCATTGCCATGTGAGGTAACATATTCACAGGTTCCAGAAATTAGTACATGGATGTCTTCTTTTTTATTTGGGGGGGGGGCATTATTTAGCCTATGTCCACCTTCTCCATTTTATGCTCTGATACTAATAAAATAGATACTATATTCAATAAATCCATAGATCCCAAGCTTGTTTACCGTAATCAAATCAACACAGACCAAATACGCTCTACTAAAATCATTTCAGAGTTAGTGACTCTTCCATTAGCAAATACCACTAGCATGTTGCCAGGCAACTTGAACAGGTTGAATTTTCCTTTTTCTTTCCTGAGATAATCTCAGGGAGAGAATGGATTGTAGACCTTTTGCTAAACCTTACTATCGAAGATGACATAACATGTGATTTAAAGTCTTGGTTTAAGTGACTCTATATCAAATCAGATATACATTAACTTTTGTAATATCTAATACACTACAGCTATATCAATCAACAGTTGAATAATGAAAGCATGAACTTCATATGCAATTAAATTTTACTCTTCATATACAAGAAAAAGTCAGCAGCTGACCCTTTTAACTATAGAAATTATATATATATATATATATATATATATATATATATATAGAGAGAGAGAGAGAGAGAGAGAGAGAGAGAGAGAGAATATAATTTTTTAGAGTTGTGACCACATGATTCTGAATCTGAGTAAAGAATGTAATGACTCTGAGCTCTATTTCTTTTGAAGATTATGGAGTTGGTTCCTATCTAAGGGCTTATACCTTAAGGGAATCTATTGTCAAATAGTCATATGAGAGCGCATCATCATTTATAACTCCGATTCTATCCCAGGACAGGATTTAAACAATTTTAAACATGTAAATATTTCTTAACCTTAAATTTCACTATCTCAATTTATTTTTTGAAATTAGTAAAAGAAAATGAAAATTTGAGGCCAGTTTTATTTAACTTAATTCAATAAATAATGTGACACTGTCTTTTAACTGCATAGACTGAAATTGTATTTTCAAAGATAATGAGTAAGTAAGAGTCACAAAGGTGGTTATCGTCAATTTCAATTGGCAAAAAAAATCAGTGGTCAAAAAGAAGCTGAACTCATTTACAATGATGAATAAACTCATCACAATGATCATTTCTGAATTTCCACATTCTATTATACGATATTTGAGAAATAATAGTAATGACTGCCATATGCTTATTGTGACAGGCTTTTATAGGTATTACTTCTTATGCTTAGAGACCACTAAAATTATTCTGAACTAAGGAAATCGAAACAGAACAAAGTTAACTAACCTACTCAAATTCATGTAGATTGTAAGTGCTGATGGGAGGATCTGAATTAATATGTAATGCCAGAGCTTAAATTCTTTTTATTTTTTTTATTGAAGTATAGTTGGCATACAACATTATATTAGTTTCAGGTGTATAATACAGTGATTCAACGTTTGTATTCCTTATAATGTGATCACCATGGTAAGTCTAGTAACCATCTGTCACCATGCAAAGTTACTACAATATCATTGACTATATTTCCTGTGCTGCATATTATATTCCTGTGGCTTATTTATTTTTAAGTGCTAGTTTCCATATCTTATTTCCCTTCACCTGTGTACATATCCCCCCACCCGCTTCCCTCTGGAAACCATCATTTTATTCTCTGTATCTATGAGTCCGTTTCTGTTTTTTGTTTTTTTTTCTAGATTCTATATATAACTGAAATTATATGGTATTTATCTTTCTCTAACTGACTTATTTCACTTAACACACTCATAATACTCTCTAGACCCATCATGTTGGGCAAATCTCACAAATGACATTATTTCATTCTTTTTTATTGCTGAATAATATTATATATATCTTCTTTATCTATCCATCTATTGATGAACACTTACATTGCTTCTGTATTTCGGCTATTGTAAGTGTGGCTGCAATGAGCATAAAAGTGCCGATATCTTTTTGAATTAGTGTTTTCATTTTCTTTGAATAAATACCCCAAAGTGGAATTTCTGGATTGTATGGTAGTTCTAGTTAAAATTTTTTGAGGAAACTCCTTACTGTTTTCCACAGTGGATGCACCAATTTGCAATCTCACTACCAGTGCACAAGGGTACTTTTCTCCAATATCTTCGCCAATAGTTGTTGTTTGTTGATTTATTGATGGCAGCCTTTCTGACAGATGTGAAGTGACATATCAGTGTGATATTCATTTGCATTTCCCTGAAAATTAGTGACGTAGAGTATTTTTATTATTTGTCTGTTATCTATGGAGAAATGTCTTTTCAAGTCCTCTGCTAATTTTTTAATTGGATTGTTTGGTTTTTTTGTGATTGAGTTATATGAGTTCCATATATATTTTGGATATTAACCCCTTATCGGCTGTATCATTTGCAAACATCTTCTTTTATTCATTTTGTTGATGGTTTTCTTCACTGTGCAGAAGCTTTTTAATTTGAGGTAGTCCCATTTGTTTATTTTTCCTTTTGTTGCCCTTGCCTAAGGAAATATATCCCAAAGGGTGTTGCTTAGACTGATGTCAAAGAGTTTACTGCCTACGTCGTCTTCTAGGAGTTTTATGGTTTCAGGCCTTAAAGTTTTTAATCAATTTTTACTTTATTTTTCTATATGGTATAAGAAAATGAACTAGTTTCTTTTTTTTTTTTTTTTTTTTTTGCATATATCTGTCCAGTTTTCCCAACATCACATATTGAAGAGACTGTCATTTTCCCAGTGTATAGTCTTGCTTCCTTTATCCTAGATTAATTGACAATATAAGCATGGACTTATTTTGGGGTTCTCTATTCTGTTCCATTGATCTATGTTTCTATTTTTTTTATGCCAGTACCATACTGTTTCATTATTATAGCTTTGTTGTACAGTTTGAAATCAGAGAATGTGAGGCTTCCAACTTTGTTTTTCTTTCTCAAGATTGCTATGGCTGTTCAGGATCTTTTGTGAGTCCATATAAACTTAAGGATTATTTTTTCTAGTTCTGAGAAAATGCCATTGGTATTTTGGTAGGGATTGCATTGAATCCGTAGATTGCTTTGGGTAGTATGGGCATTTTAGTGATATCAATCCTTCCAATCCATGAGTACAGTATATTCTTCCACTTATTCATGTCCTTTTCAATTTCTTTCTTCAATGTCTTATAGTTTTTAACATGCAGATCTTTCACCTTGGTTAAATTTATTTCACATAATTTTTTAAGCAATTATAAATGGGATTGTTTTCTTAATTACTTCTTCTGATAGTTTATTAGTGTATAGGAAAACAGCAGATTTCTATATATTAATTTTATATCCTGCAGCTTTACTAAATTTATGTGTTTGAGTTCTATGATATTCTTCATGGATTCTAGGGTTTTCTATATGTGTATATAGCATCATGCCAGTTTGACTTCCTTCTTTCTAATAGAGCTTATATTCTTAACCACTATAGCATACTGGCTCCCATAGCTAGGAATGGAATTTTCTTATAACTAAATGTATTTTATAAGGGTCCGTAAAACTTTGGTGAGAGTCAGAGTTATGTGCTTTGGACACATTCCCACATAAGTCCCATCAGTCTCTAAAGCTCATCTGACCAACCTTCCTTCTTTTTTTTCTCACTTAACGAAAGAAAAGTAAAACATAATGGCAATAGATAACTGGTTGGATTAGAAAGGTCCAAAACTAAAGTAAACCAAACATATAAACCACCTGTTCCAATGGTAAGGGTTGAAAACATAATTTATACCACATATGAACCAGTCATTTAAATCCTATGACAGTAATATGTGGCTTAAAGTTATCCACTCAAATCACAGTGGATAATTAATCTATGGGCAAACTATGTGCCAATGTTATCTTGAACACTAGGTCTTCTTGGAAGTATAAGTGTGGTGTCTGAGTAGGGCTGAACTAACACTTCACCCTTCTAATTAGTCCATTGAATATCGGGTAATAATTTGTATTAGTTGATGAAAACCTCTGTAAAATTAGGTGGGTTCTATGTTGTATTACAGCTCCAGTTCTTATAACTTGGCAAGTTAGATTTTTAAATATTAAAAAAATCACAATTGTTGGTATTAAAAATGTAGACTACAAAAATTAGCATCTTTTTATTATATATCATGGTATAAAATTTAAATGATTAAATAATCAGATACTGAAGTACAAGTAAATAAATAGTAAATGAGCTGTGAAATCCAAAGCTGTGTGTATTTGCTTATAAAATTGAATATGTAGGTAAGTGTGTGTGTGTGTGTGTGTGTGTGTGTGTGTGTGAATCCTAAGGCTGTAATACTATCATTGCATATTTTTCTAATTAAATATCCAGCTATTGCCTTTTTATTTATCTTTGTTGAGATTCCTGGGCATGAAACTACAACAATATTAAATTAGATCAATACATCTTAGCAAGATTCTCTTAGCAACAGGCTTAGAAAGGAATTGTGTTTTAGTTATTGATTTCATAATTCTTCTAAGTTCTTAGTTGAAACAAACACATATTTGACAATAGCTGGGGATATATCTATATTATTTCTTAAAACAATGCAACCAAATAAAAGTATGCTTGCTATAAAATCCTCCAATTTCATTTTAATGAAAATGTGCCAGACTTTAAAGAAAAAGCAAACCTAATATATCAAGATTATGTGTACAAGGAATTTAAATGATGCAAATTTTTTTCTAATTATGAAAGTAAATCATATTTTGACAGCATTTGAAAATATAAAAATTTCAAATAAGGTTATAAAAATATTTTTAAAAAAATTTATATAGCTACGATATTTTGCACTAGAAAAGGAAAATT
Source organism: Rhinolophus sinicus (assembly GCF_057876585.1). Lineage (NCBI taxonomy): Eukaryota > Metazoa > Chordata > Mammalia > Chiroptera > Rhinolophidae > Rhinolophus > Rhinolophus sinicus. Next base: position 121,455,174 of record NC_142516.1, on the reverse strand, counting down.
TGACTTACATAAATTTATTTCAATGGATTGGACCTCAGTTAAAAATGGCTTAAAAGGAGCCAGCATTGATGTTAATGACAAATCAACTAATATTATTTAAGCTGTATCAAATATTTTCGTAACATTGTATAAATACAAAATAAAAATATTTTAAAAATTAAAAATAACTCATAATAAGAATAAGCATGTACATGAAAGATGACTTACATAGCTAGATACCTGCTGAAAACTCTAGTCAGTTAAGGAGCTAAGTAAACACTTATACATTTTTGAATAAAAAGTTATTTCTAGAATGTATGGGTAAATGACTACGTTTCCAAATAATTTAAAAGTTGAATGCAATCTTTAAATTTCAGAGTAAAAGTGATTCTTGATTATATAATTTGCTAAAATTAAAATCAGAGTTATGTTTAGACCAGGTGTCAGTAAGCAAAAGAGGGCGACTTTATCTTTAGTAACTGTAGATTCCTCATCACTTTCCACTTTGATCTTCTTTCCTTAGTTCTTCAGTGCTTATCGACAACATTCACCAGCATACCTTGGTGTGGCCAAGGGTAGTTTAGTGCCAGTATCCATTCAAACTGATCAAAAACCATGGCAAACTACTTGTTAAATATTTTCAATATCACTGTTTCCATTGTTCCAAGCTTCTGTGATACCCATTTACAAAAGCTGTTCACATAAAATATCATCCTGACATTATTAGTAAGTCTAATAATATTAGGACTTACTCCTCTAATTGGTGATTTAGGACAAGGAATCAGATATACTCACTTCAGCCTTTCCTCTTCTCTATTTTATGAACCTACTATTCTGTTTGGCTCAATGGTGTTAACTTCTGTACTAGAAATTTGCCTGGATTATAGAATGGGCTCAATACACATATTTGTTAAACGAACAACAAAGACTCTGTTGTGTAAACTTCATTCCATGAGTCAAATATTAGAATGCCCATTTGGTCAAAGGTCTAAATCCACATTCTGTACAGTTTGTAATATTCAAGTAAATAATTTTATACCTATCATTTCAACTCTAATAGACTTAGAATTAAGACAGGGATGATGATGATTATTTGCTTGGTACCCTGAAACCCATAACATAGAATTGAGAGAAAAATACAACGAGACAGAGTTCATGTCAACAGAATAGAATGTTTTTTTTGTTGTTGTTGTTTGTTTGTTTCTCTGCTTGTTTGTTTGTTTTAATAAAGGTGCTTCCGAAATAAGGTGTGTGTCCTTGCATGTATCCAACCTCAATGGGAAAATTTTAACAGAGAATAGGTACTTAAATGAGAGGATGTAGTGGAGATGATCCCAGCACCAGATGCAGAATTGGTGTAGATATATCACTCAGTGTTAAGTCAAAAAAACAGGAACCACTTCAGTTATTTCAAGTAGAGAAGGATTTAATGCCTAGAAAATTGTTGGATAGTCAAAAGAAGCAAAGCAAAGAAGGGGGAAATATTAGAAAAGTGAAAAGAAGAAAGGAATGTTACTTGGAAATCAGGGTTCTCTTTTTAACCATGGGCTGAACACAGGAACTTGTCCATCAGCTGATGCTATAGTTGGTTTGACTACTGCTGCCCAAAAATTCCAGGAACATGAATTCCACTGACATTGCTGAAACTCCAATTGATATGTTGGTGACCCTGTCATTTCATTCTTCATTGTAATTTATAAGCAATGATTAGTCTAAAATATGTTGAGAAGTATGTTTTGGGGAATCTTCTATGTCTTGCTTGAGATGTCATTCTGAGTGTTATTTACAGAAACATTCAATGGCCTTGATTTTTTTTCTGGTTTCCTTTTCACTATATACATATTGTCCTTTTCCCAATTCCATTCCACTAGGTAACTGATAAATACTTGTATAATAGTAATATCAACAGAAGTAACATAGACCACTCTTGGAGTCTATACAGGGGAATGGATATTGAAGCCAAAACTGTGTAAGTTCAAAACACAACTCCACACTTACTACTTGTATGACCTTGCATACGTTATTTAAAATTATTTTTGCTTCCTCTGTAAAACAGAGTGATTTAGAATTTACCTTTCTAGATTGCTGTCAGGATTAAATTAGTTGGCAATATGTTAGGTACTTAAAACATTCAGTATGCAGAATTCTTTGTGTTAACTTTATTTTCTCCATTATCCCCAATATATAATTTCTAATCAGTGGGTAAGTACTTCATTTTGATACAGGTACTATTATTTTGTATGGCAGTTCGTTTCATTTTAGATAACTGAACTTGAAAAATATTTTCTGTATACTTATTCACATTGGCTACCCTGTGATATCTAGCCACCATTCCTATTTCCACCCTTGAAGCTATCTAGAATTAGTGTGCCACATTCACTTTCCTAGATTGGGAGTGAACAAGCTTCCTTCCTCCAAATGCTTCTATTTTTTGCATTGTTAATATCACAGTTATTGAATAATTCTTGTATCATGTATTTTTTACATGAGACTAATAATTCTTGTATCATATATTTTTTACATAAGACTAATTACCTGTCTTTAGATCTATTTCCATTTGCCAATAACCGTTCTAACATTCACACAACATCTGCATTTTTATCTCCAAAGAAGTATATACTGGGGAACTCTAAAATAGTTGGGCCAATAAAATCAGACAGAGGGGCCTTCCACCACTCATTAGGCATCTGCTTAAGCAATATGTTTGTGTATGAAACTGAACCCGTCACCAGCAAAGTATTTCTTTAGAGGCAATTCTTAAAAAGATCTCCCTTACTTTGAGTAGTAAAGTGAATGGAGATAATCCCAGAAGAAAGGGAGAAAGCTATCATATCAGCTTTCGCCATTATTACCCATTGCCACTTCTTAATTCATGTTCAGCAAATTTTAAGCTATAAAATTTAAAAACTTATTCTGCTGTGAAAGAAACAATATTCTCAGAGATTAAGCACTGCATAGTAACTTCACATTAAAAATTACAATAATATGTATTAATTTAGCATAATGCCTTGACAAGGTCAGATATTTTTAATGTTCTTTACATAGTCTCTCTCTCTCTCTCTCTCTCTCTCTCTCTCTCTCTCTCTCTCTCTCTCTCTCTCTCAGAATGGTAACCTGTAATTTAATAAAACTTTGTTAAAACTTAAAATACATCAACTCTTTTCTTCTAGGCCCTTGTATTTTACAGTAGTAAGCTTTAAAAAAAAATGACTTGTAAGTCAACATTCCCAAAGACTGAAATTATATGTTCTGAAGTAAATATCATAAAAAATTAAATTACAAAATTTCTGAAAGGTAAACCTTTTCTAATAGTTGAATTATTTCACTATATTTTATAAAATTATATATTACCTAAAGAGCATTTAGAGAAAATATTAATAGTAAAACCAGTCTTCACTATGAAGAAGTCATTAGCTAATTACGTATTATTCTAAGAAAAAAGACAGTGGTAGGTACAGTCAACTTTGTATGAGAGATTTTCTTCACTTGTGATTCTTGGAGAGCTCATCCTTTCAGGCCACAAGGTAAGCTGTTATATGCACTACAAGCCAAGATTCAGGTTTAACTTAAACCTGCAGGGTCCACATAACAATGTATCCCCTTGACCAATCTTTTCTGCTGATTAAACAATGGAATTTTATGGCCCATCTCTTGAATAATATATTTGAGCTTGTTTTATTCATACCTGTCTTAAGTTCTGAACCAATAAAACTGAAAGCTGACTATATTTTCTTGTCAAATTTTTGGAGTATGCATTTTACTAATGGGATTTGTTGATTTATTGCTAACAGAGATATAACTTTGTACTTCAGCCACTTTGGGTTTTAAAATTGCTACAACCTAAAAGTAAATTATATGAGCTTGAAAAAAGTGCTTGAAGTACATTTCACCACAACATTAACTTCATAGAAATGAAACAAGCAATAGAAAAATGACAAATATTGTCCTTTTCTTAAACTCTACAATAAAATTATTCAAAGTACAGCTGTTTGAGCAGAAAACAGATCGTAGACCCTAGCAATAATTTCTAAATTTTCTCAGAGTATAGAGTCAGTTTTACAATTAATTTTCTATTAGAATATTATAATTAGTGGTAATCAATTTATCAACATTATATGAATCGTGAAGTGTAACTACAGTTTTTATATAATTAATAGTCTATAACTAATTTCCAAACAGGAAATTTAAAAAACCCTAAAGCCTACAGAAAATAATTATAAAACTCAAACTCTCATAACAGACAATTGGAAATGCTTCACTTTTTGAATCTTTATAAGGAGGAGAAGACATTTTCACAATTTTCTCCCAAAATTTTATTCTATAATTCCTAGCTAGACTGGAAAACAAAGATGGTTGACTGACTTCCCATTTTAGGCTTCTATCATGCAGTGGGCATTTTGTATACATTATTACCTTATTTAATAAAATGTTTGTTGTTTTGTTGGAACTTTTCTACTTACTAGTTTGACACACTCCTTTGAGAATGTAAATCTATTTTATCAAAAGTAAATAAAAACAAGACATTTTCATGTTTGAAAACCTCAAGTGTGTCTGTTTTAGAAAACACTTGTGATACTGTCATACCAAACTTAGCACTGTACCTGGCGAAAAGAATGGTTGTTCCCAAAAACCAATTAAACTTTCCTGTCCAGTTGATGAAAAAACCCTATAACCAGTGTTCAGTCAGAGAGAGAAACCACACTTTGAAGTTATGTAAACTAACACTATCTCTTTCACTAAAAATCATTTTTAAATTTAGTTTTTCTCTAGAACTAACATGAATTCACAGTTACACCTCCTGAATGAATTATTGAATTTCTTCCATACCAACCGTGCAAAGCAACATTATTTCATTGTTGGAATGTTAGAAATAAGTATAGAGAAATAAGCATAATGTTTGTTTGTTGCTGCTATAGTAAATAGAGCAGCAAACAAACAAACATTAAGAAAAAAAAGAAAACAAAACAATGAAACAATGGAGAAAGCAGCTTGGTCAAGGCAGCATAACAGGAAACAGATTCTATGTTCCTGCCTTGACCTGTGTTTGTCTAGGAACCCATGTTGTGCACCATATTGAGATCAGATTCTATTAGCATCAAAAGAGCCAAGGAAGTTATATAAAGAATGGAGAAGTTTATTATGAAGTGCTAGTATTTACAGCTTCCAGAAGTCTTTTATTAGAGAAGACATCACTCAATAGGTACCCTAATTTCTTCACTTGAAAGGTCAAGTTCCAAAGAAAGTGGAGAATAACTTTTCAAACTTGTGGTATTCAAAGTACATCTTGAGCTCTTGTTTTCCAATTCTAATCAATATCCACAGGGAATCATTATTGTTTGGAGGAAAATAAATTGATACAGAGGGTACTTTGGCAGGGCATGAGGGGTAGAGGAAGGAAAAAAGAAACAGACAGAGAGCTACCAAGTTTCACATCTGTCTTTTCAAGCCACACTGATCCTAAATGAATTTCAGGACCAACATGTTTGGTTTAAAGAGGGAACAGATAACCTGGAGAATGCTTGTGTTGCTGAATAAGGAGATGGGTGCTTTTTTGTAAAGCCACAGGCACACACAATACTGAAGTCATTTCAGGAATAAAGAAAATCCACCTCCTGGAATTCTATACATTGTAGTTGGCATTAAAGCTTGTGATATGGTCCAAAATTTATTTTATGTAGGGATGTGAAAGTAAGATACTTAGCCCTCCTTTGCAAAAAACAACATAAATGGTTGTCCAATATAAACATCTCTGCCAGAAAGCTGACCAATGTTGCCTTTGCTTCATTTTCACAAATTTGGAATAGAATAGGATGAATTTGTCCTCAAATTACAAACCTCTTTGTTTTGGCACTATAAATGAATTGGTGAGAAGTAGAGATGCAATTGCAAAAACAACAAAGAAAGCAAAGGTTAAAACAAATGCTGATTGCAAGCAGAGAAATAAAATATGTAAACCAACCAACATTATAATTTATTATTCACATAAAAAAAATCCAAAGATAGGAAAAGTAAAAAGTAAGTCCTAAATATTGGATATATACCATGCAAGGAGTTTTGAAAACTGCATATAAAATAGTCTTCCAAAATGGTCCCCTTCTCCCTTGTCACTGCTTTACACTCAGCATGATTTCCTTTTATATTTTAGGAAAATTATTAAGTTTCAAATGTCTAGTTCTCTTGGGAATAACCACTTAACCCTTAGTCTTCTGCATTTGGCTAGGTCTTTGTGGCAGCTGTCAATTAAAGTGACCAACATGCTTCTAAGTTTTCAATTCTCTAAATTTGTAAGACTAGGAAAATTGATTATCTAATATGCTCATCAAAGTTTTTGTCCAGGTTATTTCTGATACATGGAAAAACCCTACTCTCTATAATCAAGGCCAGTGTTTGTCCTGAAAGTTTACCTGACTAACCCAGCCTTTTCTTCTATTCACAAACTTCCTCGTAACCAAACACAATTTTTAGATGATTATATATATTTCTGATCATTAACTTTTACTTTATTTCATTTACATTAATTATCTATTAGCAAAGGGGAAACAGTTTGATTTTCCTACTTGGCTCTTTCATTTTAGTACCTCCTTTCACATATCCAACGCCAGCCCAGTCGGTAGCACTCAGTTTTTGCCCTCTCGGCTCTCTATGCAAAGTTTATAGCAGAAGACTGAGCCCTGTGTGTGCAAATTAATTATTACATTGATGATACACCCGCTATATGTGCTGCTCACTTGCCAGTTTCTTTTAAAATGAGGTTGTTCATGACCATTCCAATGATGTTTGGGGAACGCTCTTTAGAAAGTGGGGCCATGCTCTTCAGAATGATTTAGTAACTTGTTTCCCCTTTGTCCTTGTTATTACTAATGGCTCATAGTCTTACTGTTTATTTTTCAGTTTCATTTGTTGCAGTTCTCATTAACTTGTTCAAATAAATATTTTTGGAGAACTTATTATGTGGCAGGCCTACAATTGTCAAAAGGGATATGTTTAGCAAAACAGTTCTAATCCCTATGGCATATTTAACCTAGTAGGGGAGACAGAGATTAGTTAGATTATTATGGATGAATACATGGTAATAGCTGTAGTGGGTAATATTAAAGGAAAAGTACAGGTGTTGAGAGAGTAGGGAGATCAGAGTTAATTGGGTGGACAGACAATGCTTTAAGTTGTTCTCTGAAGCACAGCCAGGTAGGGGTGGTGGTGCAGAGAAATAGAGGACTACAAGAAGAGGAAAATGCAAATAGAAGGGTTCTGAGTTAGAAAAAATTATCATGAAGGAACTGAAAGAACACAGGTGTGGCTCAGTGTATGGAGCAAAGGGGAAGTTAGTAGGGCTTGAAGCGGGGGGTCCCTAGTGGAGCAGATCCACACATCATGTTAGAGCTGATCTTAAAAATCACCGTCTTCTCAGAGTAGTGGGAGGGCATCGAAGGGAAAGTACTCTGCCTTGATCTGTATCTTCAACATATCACTTGGCTTCAATGAAGAGAAAATACTGGAAGGGAGTAAAAGTAAAGTTGGGGGAATTACTTTGGGTGATACTTCTTTTGTCCAAGTGAGAGGTGATAGTAGTTTGGAGTAGAATGTTATAAGTGATAGGCAAAGTGGATGCATTTGAGAGATACTTAGAATGAAATTTATTGTACTTAAAAATAGTTTGTATATTGGGGAGTGAGAGAGAAGTGAAATGGCTGGTGGTAAGAGTGGTGGTTAAAAGAGTTGTCCCAGGTCTGATTGCTAATGACATAGCTATAATGTAGGTGCCCAGTGGTCTGCACTTGACCACCAGATCTTAGATTCAGAGACAGCACTTTAATTCTTATTCCTCTTTTGGGGGTTGGAAGAAGAATAGATATACTTTCTACTTGATTCTATTTACTGAATTCATGCAGCCCATGTACTTTCATGAACCAGGTATTGTGCATAGTACTTGGTTGTAGCTCAGTGGCCAATCCAAAAAGAGAACAGTTAATGAGTCTGTAATTGCAGTACAGTGGGTAAGTGCTATGAGTGGTGCACGGAGGGAGATATTGACTCAGTCTGGAAGATCCAATAGGGCTTCCTGAAGAAGCTGGCAGCAAAGCTGAATGTGCAGGATAATCAGTAGGAATCTGCCAGGAAAAAAGTGGAAAGAAAAGGTCACAAGTTGGAAAAGCACATGCAGGAAAGCCAGATACTAGATTCTGACTGAGCCTTCCAAAGCAAAGCTTCTGTGGGCTCAGAGGTGAAAAGCTGGGGCAAAAGAAGTAAGAAGAACCATGATTTGCTTCTCCCACATTTGTTGGAAAGAAATTGTCCAACTGGCACAAACTGAACAGCTGATGTCACACTTTGGAGCAGTTAAATGCTGCCTTGTACTGCTTGGTACATATTTGTGTAAATTGTTTCTCCAAGCACATTCTAAGCATGTTAAGGAGAGATTCATAATGCATGAATTTGTGTGACAGAGCCTACACTGGCTCTGAGATCATCATAAATTCTCCATAATAGTTATTAATTGGAAGGTAGAAGTAAACTTTCTTGGGAAAAAATACCTCAGGTCATTCAAAGCAAGTATGACTTGAAATGTGACTTTTTTTTTGGACTAACTATAAACTTTGGATATAATACTTCTTATATTGATTATTACTGATGATCAAAATTCTTTAAATTTTCAAATGGAAGATGAAAGAAAAATTTAAATTTATAATTGTGCATATGATAGCTGTTATGTGCACTTTTGAGGAAGCATACTAGACTTCATAGGAATAAATGAATATTCACGTGTCTTATATTGCATTGGCAAGAAAGTACCTCTTTTGAAACACATCAAAGGAAATTTCAGCTTTAGTTTCATATTCCATTTTCTTCTCTTTAGTTTCTAACTGCTCTGTTTAGTGACAAACTTATTCTTAGGTTATTTTTTTTTTTTTTAATTAGAGAATGTGCCTAACTTTTAAGATATTTTATAGTATAGGTATTTTGGACCTTATAAAATGGTTTGAGAACTAACTGAATTGACAGATATAAAAACTTAAATTGTGTCCCAGTGTTCAAGGAGCTAACAGTTAGCAACAAAGTCTGCCTAGAGCAGTTTGAATGTGTTTTCATTGTTAAGATTTGTCAAACTAATACATATGGGTGACATGAGGGTATTATAACTTAAAAAACTAGAGGTAGACGCAAGACTTCAAATTCAAATTTTTAAACATTGATCTAGACTTCCTTGAAGTGAATATTGGCTGGACCGCTGACTTACTGATGACTTACATTTCCTGCTATGACCTTATATAATCTATGTATTTTTGTTTCCTGTTTGCATCTGGTAATCATCTGTAATCACCTTACTTCCCAGTAGGGGAGGATTTACTTCTGTTGCTGTTTTGCTGTTTTTCAACTTACATTGCTGTGTCTTTACGTTACTTGTAATTCTTCTATTCCTTAACCTCAAAAGCATTGCTTAACATACAGCAACAGTGGTTTTGAAAATCAAACTACATGTGAAGGTCAAAAAGGTACTGTTTAAAAGCCATCAAAAGCTGTTCTGAAATTTTGTGTATGTGCTGTGTATATCTTTATATATAGCAATGCATCCATTACAATAAATAAAAGCTGACTTCTCTATTAACAAAAAAAAACACTTAATGTCTAATGTTTGAAAATAGCCTTCAAGAAATATTCCCCTTAGAACTGATGAGGAAACAGCAATCCAAGCAACAACACTAACTAAAGGAAGCACCAGGAGGTCCAGCACCATGCTGGAAAGCCAAACTGATGGCTCTCAGCAAATGATCCACAGTATGTCCTGCAATTTGTACTTCATATGTGGGCAGGGACTACGTTAGGCATGTTTACCTTCCGTATCCTGAATGCCTGACACAGAGTAAGATCTTATATTTATTTTTAAAGCTTCCACATATGTTGAATTAACTAGCAGGCAACTCCATAGTGATTTTTGATTCACTTAAATAGTGCATTTATGATCTTTATTTATAAGAAACGATGCCCTTGGTAATTCCTATTATTCATTTTTGAGGATATTGGTGAATTATTATTTGATAATAATTTCATATGATTGGTTGGTGATAAATACTATAAAGAATTAGCAGTATATCATTTTCTAGACCTAGTAATTTTCTGTTGCAGATTACAAATTCCTGAAGAAACAAATGTCTGTCAGGCACAAGATATTTTCATGCCCTTCCTTGTTTATTTTGGGGGTAAAAAACACACAAAAAAAATAACAGTGTTTCTTCATGACTTGTAACAAAATTATAAACCCAAATAACAGGGATCATGAGACTGAGGCCAGTTTCTCATCCAATATATTTAATACCTAATATATATATATATATATATATATATATATATTATATATATATACACACACACATATATATACACACATATACACACACATACATACATATATATATACACACACACACATATATATATATATATATATATATATATATATATTTTTTTTTTTTAATGTCAAATCTACATTCAACTATAGAGGGCAATGAAGTAGGTATCCTTATGAGTAATATGTAACATGACATAAACATGATCAAATCAATGCTGGATAAAAGGAATTAATTGTAAAATTAAACAAATTTTTACTTTAAATTTGTAAGATGAAAGACAAAATCTCAAATTGTAATTTTTTTTTCAGCAGAATTCGTTAATGATAAATATACATGCAATATCTTATATGAGAATCTGTCAGCTTCTGGCTTTCATAGAAATAAGCTAATATAGGGAACTCGCAAGCAATATTTCCTTCAGTTTCTCTTTTAAGAGGAATACTGAGAACTCAAAGAGGAACCAGAAGAGTGTTAAAGGTGAAGGAAGGGCTATGAATTATGTTAAATCCCTGAATTATTTAAAGTAGAAAAGAGTGTCATGTCCAAGTAAATTAGATAACCTATTATTGAGTCCATCTATTTTCATTTTAGAACAATAAGTTAACAAATAATAGAAAGGAAAATTACTGTTCTTGTATGTGATATTTACATATCACATTACAAAGCATTCCCAAACAGAAAATACTTGCACTACCATGTGATGGTTAATTTTATGTGTCAATTTGACTGGGCCATGGGGTGTCCAGATATTTGGTCACATATTATTCTGGGTGTGGCTGTGAGGGTGTTTTTGAGTAAGATTCACATTTAAATCAATATTCTGAGTGAAGCAGATTGACCTCCATAATGTGGGTGAGACCCATCTTGTCAGTGAAGACTTTAACAGTACAGAAGGCTAAACCCCTTTCCCCACCAGTAGGAGAGAATTCTCCTGCCTGACACAGTGCCTTCCAACTAGGATGTCAGCTCTTTCTGAATTTGGAATGGCCAGCCAAAATCTCTTAAGCCAGTTCCTTCGAATAAATTTCTGTTTCTCTGTCTCTTTCTGCCTTTCTCTTTCTGTCTCTTTCTCCATAGATTGATATAGATTAGATATAGATGATACATAGTAGATAGAGATAGAGATAATATAGAGAAATAAATGATATAGATATAGATATAGATGATATAGAGATAGAGATAGATAGAGATAGAGATAGAGATAGAGATAGAGATAGAGATAGAGATAGAGATAGAGATAGAGGTAGATGTATAAATATCTGTTTCTCTGGGACACCCTGTCTAACACACATCCTAAAACTATTCTTCAATACCAACGTGCCATGCTACAGTCTGATAATACTTTGTGTCTTCCCAGTCTAGTCAGTAACTTCAACCATTTTTCATAACATTTTTCAGAAGAGGTGTGGAAAACTTAAGTATTGCCGCAGTTTTTTGCAGCAATACTTAAGTCTTCTCCTCTACTTCTTCTCTTCACTATCAGCAGCCTCCCATCATATAGAGAAAGCAAATGTCATGCAGTAAGAAATCACTCAACTTTTTAATCTTTGCATTCCTCTACGATTTCCTCATTTGTTTCTGTTATAACATAAAAAAAAACCTACATGCTTTCCGCCCAAAGGCGATCTGCGCACTAGTGTTCTGATGCAATTTCTTCTCCTGTATTTACCTGGTTGCTGTATTTGCTGTATTTCTCTCCTCTTTGTTTTTAATTTCTTCTTAAGTCTCACAACCTTTTAAAAATCTAAATGTGTTCAATTCTTTCCTATCACAAAAATAAAACAAATGAATAAACAAATTAAAAAACCTATCCCCTTTGCAGCTCCTTCTGCTCTGCCCAGTATGGCACCCCTCCCAACAGCCATATTTTCTGTGATCATGGTTTGCACTTGCTCTCTGGTCCTTTTCACTCTCAGCACAGAACCACATGCTTAAGGTATTCAAAGCAAGGACTCAAAGAAATCACAAAAATAAAAGATAAAAGCTCAGCTTCACTTAATTTAGCCACTATTTTACCATCAGAAAATCTAAAAAGAAGCTATTTAAATTTTATCATTTACTTTCTGTGTTTTGAAGGTAACATTTTGCATTCACTTTTATATGCAAGTCGCGGTGGCAACTTTTATTGTTTTGAGGCGTGGGCCATCAAAATTTCCCAAAAAGGCTTACCTATGTCCCAATGGAATTCTGGGTTCTGTCCCCCAAGTTCTACTAAAATTGCTTTTACAAATAGGTACTCTTCTGTCAGTATGAAACTTCATTTCTTGTTACCATCCCCCTTGAAATATTCTCTTCCACTGGCTACTCTGAGGTGTCAATGTCCCATCTTTAGAGTTCCATTTTCAGAGTTTAGGTCTCAGGAGTTTCTCCTCTTATTGTACTCATAACCTCAGTGAACGTGATCTAATCCTATCTACTACCACAGCTTTAAGTCCTTTCATGCTGACGTTTCCCAAATTAAAAACTTTTTTTTTTTAACTTATTGGGGTGACAATTGTTAGTGAAATTCCATAGATTTCAGGTGTACAATTCTGTATTATATCATCTATAAATCCCATTGTGTGTTCACCACCCAGAGTCAGTTCTCCTTTCATCACCGTATATTTGATCCCCCTTACCCTCATCTTCGAAACCCCACCCCCCTTACCCTCTTGTAACCACTAAACTATTGTCTGTGTCTATGAGTTTTTGTTTCTCATTTGTTTGTCTTGTTCTTTTGTTCTTTTGTTGTTTTTGGTTTATATACCACATATCAGTGACATCTCTGCTTTTTCTGTCTGACTTATTTCGCTTAGCATTATACTCTCAAGATCCATCCATGTTGTCACAAATGTTCCCATATCATCTTTTCTTACCACTGAATAGTATTCCATTGAGTATATATACCACAAATTCTTTATCCATTCATCTATCGAAGGACATTTTGGCTGTTTCTATGTCTCAGCCACCGTAAACAAAGCTGTAATGAACATTGGAGCACACGAGTCTTTATGCATAAATGTTTTCAGAACTTTTGGGTATATACCCAGGAGAGGGATTGCTGGGTCATATGGTAATTCTATTTGTAATTTTTTGAGGAACCTCCACACTGCCTTCCATAACGGCTGCACCAGTCTGCATTCCCACCAACAGTGGATGAGGGTTCCTTTTTCTCCACAGCGTCTCCAACACGTGTTACTATTTGTCTTGTTGATGATAGCCATTCTGACTGGGGTGAGGTGATATCTCATTGTGGTTTTGATTTGCATTTCTCTGATGATTAGTGATGTTGAGCATTTTTTCATATGTCTATTTGCCATTCATATGTCCTCTTTGGAGAAATGTCTCTCCAGGTCCTCTGCCCATTTTTCAATTGGGTTGTTTGTTTTTTTGTTGTTGAGTTGCATGAGTTCCTTGTATATTTTGGATATTATCCCTTATCGGAGGCACTGTTTGCAAAAATCTTCTCCCATTCAGTTGGTTGCCTTTTTATTTTGTCGATGGTGTCTTTTGCTGTGCAGAAGCTTTTAAGTTTCATCTAGTCCCATTTGTTTATTTTAGCTTTTACTTCCATTGATTGCTTTTGGAGTCAAATTCATAAAATGCTCTTTGAACCCAAGGGCCATAAGTTTAGTACCTACGTTTTCTTCTATGCAGTTTATTGTGTCAGGTCTTACGCTTAAGTCTTTGATCCATTTTGAATTAATTTTGGTACATGGTGACAGATAGCAGTCCAGTTTCATTCTTTTGCACATGGCTGTCCAATTCTCCCAGCACCGTTCATTGAAGAGGCTGTCTTTCCTCCATTGTACATTTTTAGCTTCTGTGTCAAAAAATATCTGTCCATATTTATGTGGTTTTATTTCTGGGTTCTCAATTCTTTTCCATTGGTCTATGCGTCTGTTTTTCTGCCAATACCATGCTGTTTTGATTATTGTAGCCCTGTAGTACAAGCTAAAGTCAGGGAATGTGATACCTATAGTATTGTTTTGGCTATTCGGGGTCTTTTGTGGTTCCAAACAAATCTGATGAATTTTTGTTCCATTTCTTTAAAAAATGCCATTGGGATTTTGATGGGGATTGCATTAAATCTGTATATTGCTTTGGGTAATATGGCCATTTTAACTATGTTGAATCTTCCAATCCATGAGCACGGAATGTCCTTCCATTTCTTTGAGTCTTCTTCAATTTCTTTCAAAAACGTCTTATAGTTTTCAGCATATAGGTCCTTCACATCCTTGGTTAAGTTTATTCCTAGGTATTTTATTCTTTTTGCTGCAATTGCAAAAGGAATTGTTTTTTGTATTTCTTTTTCTGAGATTTCATTGTTAGTATATAGGAATGCAATGGACTTTTGTATGTTGATTTTGTAGCCGGCAACTTGACTGTATTCATTGATTGTTTCTAATAGCTTTTTGGTGGAGTCTTTAGGGTTTTCTATATACAGCATCATGTCATCTGCAAAGAGTGATAATTAACTTCTTCCTTCCCAATTTGGATGCCTTTTGTTTCTTTCACTTGCCTGATTGCTCTGGCAAGGACTTCCAACACTATGTTGAAAAGCAGAAGTTAGAGGGGACAGCCCTGTCATGTTCCTGAACGTAGAGCAAAGGGCTTCAGTTTTTCACCATTAATTATGAGATTAGCTGAGGGCTTGTCATATATGGCCTTTATTATGTTAAGGTATTTTCCTTCTATACCTATTTTATTAAGTGTTTTAATAATAAATGCATGTTGTATCTTGTCAAATGCTTTTTCTGCATCAATTGATATAATCATATGTTTTTTGTCCTTTATTTTGTTTATGTGATATATCACATTGATGGATTTGCAGATGTTGAACCATCCTTGTGCCCCGGGGATGAACCCCACTTGGTTGTGATGAATAATCTTTTTAATGCATTGTTGCATTCAATTTGCTACAATTTTATTTAGAATTGTTGCATCTGTATTCATCAAAGATATTGGTCTGTAGTTTTCTTTTTTTGTGTTGTCCTTACCAGGTTTTGGTATCAGGGTAATGTTGGCCTCATAAAATGAGTTAGGGAGTACTGTCTCTTCTTAAATTTTTTGGAAGTTTGAGCAGGATTGGTATTAGATCGTCTTTGAAGGTTTGGTAGAATTCACTAGTGAAGCCATCTGGTCCCGGACTTTTGCTTTTGGGAAGGTTTTGGATGACTGATTGAATTTCATTACTGGTGATCGGTCTGTTTAGATTTTCCAGTTCTTCATGGTTCAGCCTTGGCAGGCTATATGTTTCTAAGAACTTGTCCATTTCTTCTAGGTTATTGAATTTGGTGGCATATAGTCCTTCATAGTATTCTTGGATGATCCTTTGTATTTCTGTGGTGCCCGTGATAACTTCCCCTTTTTCATTTCTGATTTTGGTAATTAGTGTCTTCTCTCTTTTTATCTTAGTGAGTCTAGCCAAGGGTTTGTCAATATGTTAATCTTTTCAAAGAACCAGCTCTTTGTCACCTTAATTTTTGCTATTGTCTTTTTGTTCTCTATTTCATTTAGTTCTGCTCTGATTTTGATTATTTCCTTTCTTCTGCTGACCTTGGGTTTCACTTGTTCTTCTTTTTCCAGTTCTTTAAGGTGTAACATGAGGTTATTTATTTGGGATTTTTCTTGTTTCTTGAGGTAGGCCTGTAATGATATAAATTTCCCCCTTAAAACTGCTTTCGCTGCATCCCCAAAATTTCGGTAGGATATATTTTCATTGTCATTTGTTTCTATGTATCTTTTGATCTCTCCCCAATTTCTTCTTTGACCCAGTCGTTCTTTAAAAGTATGTTGTTTAATCTCCATGTATTTATGTTTTTTCCTACTTTCTCTTTGCAGTTGATATCCAGTGTCAAAGCCTTGTGATCAGAGAATATGCTTGGTATGATTTCAATCTTCTTAAATTTGCTGAGGTTGATTTTATGTCCCAATATATGGTCTATCCTTGAAAATGTTCCATGTACACTAGAAAAGAATGTATAGTCTGATATTTTAGGATGAAGTGCTCTATATATGTCAATTATGTCCATTTCATCTAATGTGTCATTTAGGGCTGCTTTTTCGTTATTTATTTTCTGTTTGGATGATCTATCCATAGCTGTTGATGTATTTAAGTCCCCTAGTATAATTGTGTTTTGGTCAATTTCTCCCTTTAGTTCTGTTAGTAGTTGCTTGGTATATTTCAGTGCTCCCTGATTGGGGGCATAAATATTGATGACTGTTATGTTTTCTTGTTGTATAGTCCCCTTTACCATTATGAAATGTCCATCGTTGTCTCTTGTTATCTTTTTCACCCTGAAGTCTGTTTCATCTGATATCATTACAGCTACACCTGATTTTCTCTGGGTACCATTTGCTTGGAGTGTCAATTTCCACCCTTTCACTTTGAGTCTATGCTTGTCCTTGTAGCTGAGATGTGTCTCTTGGAGACAGCATATGGTTGGGTTTAGTTTTTTGATCCAATCTGTTACTCTGTGCCTTTTTACTGGTGAGTTCAGTCCATTTACATTTAGGGTGATTATTGATATGTGAGGATTTCCTGTCATTCTATCTTTAGTTTTCTGGTAAGGCTGTGTCTCCATTGTTTCTTTGCCTTTTTGTTGTTGTCTATTATTTCTGTGTGGTGGTATTCTATGATGTTTCCCTCTGTTTCTTCTTTTATTACAGTATATATTTCAGTCCTGGATTTTTTCTTTTTTTTTTGAGTGGTTACCCTTAAGTTTATGTAAAAGAAAGTTTGATATTTAGAGTATTCCATTTTCTTCAGCACGCTTACTTTCTCCATTCCCATATTCCGGTTCAGGCCTTTACTCTCCCCCTTTTTATGTTTTGGTTGCCACAAATTTTCCCTGTTGATGGTGTTCCAATAGCCTCCTTTAGTATTTCTTGTAGTGCAGGTCGTGTATTAGAAAATTCCTTCAGCTTCTGTATGTCTGGAAAGGTCTTTATTCCTCCTTCATATCTAAAGGATATCTTTGCTGGATATATTATGCTTGGCTCATAATTTCTCTCTTTCAATAGTTTGAATATTTGGTTCCACTCCCTCCCGGCTTGTAGAGTTTCTGCTGAAAAATCTGATGATAATCTAATGGGCTTTCCTTTGTAGGTTACCGTCTTCTTTTCCCTGGCTGTCTTGAGGATTCTTTCTTTGTTGTTGATTTTAGACAGCTTCAATACAATGTGCCTTGGAAAAGGCCTGTTGGGATTGAGGTAATTAGGTGTTCTATTTGCTTCTTGGATTCAAGGATCAAGTTCTGTCCACAAGTTTGGGAAGTTCTCATCAACAATTTGTTTGAATATATTCTCTGTTCCCTTCTCTCTTTCTTCTCCTTCTGGTATGCCCGTTATTCTTATATTGTTCTTTCTGATGGAGTCAGAAAGTTCTTGTAGAGTTCTTTCATTTTTTTTTAAGTCTCAAGTCTCTTTCTTCTTCCATCTGTGTAATTTCCAGGTTTCTATCTTCGATGTCACTGATTCTTTCCTCCATCTGGTCAACTCTCCTACCTAAGCTGGTTATTTCATTTTTAATTTTTTCTATTGAGTTCTTAATCTCCAGAAATTCTATTTGGTTCTTTTTTAAATTTCAATCTCTTCCGTAAAATGCTCATGTTGTTCTTTGATTGTGTTTCTGAGTTCATTAAACTGCCTTTCTGTGTTTTCTTGCATCTCATTGAGTTTTTTCAGAACTGCAATCTTGAATTCTCTGTCATTTAAGTCACATATTTCCACATCTTTAAGTTCCTTGTCTGGAGACTTTTCACTTTCTTTCTGAGCTGTCTTGTTGCCTTGGTTATTCATGGCAATTACTGATTTATTATTTCTCTTCCTAGACATCTACAGGGGTTGCTTCTGCAACAGGTTGAGAGGAAGAGGTCTTTCTTTTGTTTTCCAGTACTTGTTGGTAGAATGTTTTATTTTCTGCCCGACTGCAACCTTTTATTTCTTTCTCACACGGTAGTGCTATGTTTTCTCTGCACTATTCCAGCTTCTCACACATTGGGGGCATTCCCTGGGAGATGGACTTTTCCTCTGTTAATAGTTCACCTGGGTCACAGGGCGCAGTGTCCATGTGGGTATGTGGAGAGCTTTTGAAGTTCCAAAGCTCTTCCTGCACCAGATTCAGAGTCTGTATGTTTCAGCAGTTCTGTTTACTCCTGCAGGAATCCACCCGGATAGGTGGTGCCAGGGGCGGGGTGAGTTGTGAGAGGTGGCCCAGAGCAATGGCGGCGACCACCACCACAGCTGGTCCTGCTTCCACAGCTCCCTCCCCTTTGCCGGAACTAGTTGGGCTGCAAATCTGTGCCTGCAGTCCACAGTTCTCAGAACAGCAAATATTCTGTTCTTTTGATCTGATACTGCTACTGTTCCGCTTCTAGCACCAGGCAGGCGGGGGCGGGGCGAGCTCAGGGAGGGTAGGGAGAGGGCAGCAAGTCTCATTGCCTAAGGCTTCCATTCTCTGCTCTGCAGTGAGGGCTTAAACCACCATTTTCAGCCTTCTTCCTTCAGTCTTTTCTCCGAGGTCTCTGCCGTGAGTGTTGGGTTCAGCCGTTGTATATGCTGTCCCCTCAGCCCTGTGGGTCATAAACAGAGCCCTAGCAGTCCGAGTTCTTCCCTCTCCCGCAGCTGCGGTAGTTCTGGGATGCAGCATGCTCAAAGCCCTGAGCTAGGTCTGCGTCCTGTGCCCACACGGCTCCGTCTCCGCATTTCTCCCTTCCCTCCTCCCCCACTTGCGCGATTTGCCCACCTTTAGGTGAATTCAGTAGTGGGCCTCTTCGTCTTGCCTGTCTGCTGTGCAGGGAGTCCTTTGTGGAGTTATTGTTGTTCGATTAGTTGTAAATTCCAGGGGAGCTTTACAAAGGCTCACCTCACTCTGCCATTTTGATGACGTCTCCAATTGAAAACTTTAACCTATCTCTTTCTTCTGAACTATGGAGTCATATATTCAAATACTATATTTCTCCACTGGAATATGTCAAAGAAGGTTCAAACTCATCTTGTAGAAAAGTGGCTTTCTTATCTTTACCCCGACCCCTGCTCCTGATCCCACGTTCTCTAGCTCAGTAAACGGCATTGCCATTTGCACTACAGTTCAGGATTGAATCCTTGGCATATCTATTTCCCCATGTACAATCAATACTCCAACAGTTCCTATAGATTCACAACCTATAAGACTTCTAGAATCCTACCAATTTAATCTGCCTCCATAATTTCTTTGGTCTACTTTATACCAGTGATCTCTCACATAGGATATTAAAATAACCTTTTAAATGAGTTTCTTGTCTTCTTTTTCACTCATTTCTAATCCATTCTTTATAATGCAAACAGAAAGATAAACTAAACGTAAATTACAGCAGCTTTTTGTTTAGCATAAACATTTCAATGGCTCTTCATGGTGTTCAGGATAATATTGTATCTTCTTAACATGGATTAGAATACCCTGTGTGAACTGAATTATTCTTGCCTCTCTGGTATCTCTTCTTACCTCTTCTACAACGCCTATATTCTGTCCTAGAACCATATCAGATTACTTTCTATTCTTCAAAAGTGCAATTTTTCTTGCATCTTTGGGCTTTTGTACATAGTTTTGTTTTGTTTATTTTTCTCATTCAGCTAACTCCTGTTTCAAATCTCAAATTAGATTTTCACCTCCTACAAAAAATTTTCCCTGAACCTCTAAATGGGGTTAGGTAGCCATAAACATGCTACTTTAGACAATTATTTGACGTAAACCACATTATATTTTTCATTTGTAAAATAAATGGTATTATTTTATCTACCTTACAGGGTTGTAAAAATTAAGAGAGATAATGCATGTAAAGTACTAGCGGATTGTATGGCTCATAATAAATAAGTTTCCAATAAATATTAGTTACTATGATTAGTTTTATATTTATCATGGTGATCATTAAGATAAACCATTTTATAGAATCTTTCCTACTATTAACAAAAAAACTCTTACATTCCTTTGAATAATTAGAATGAAAGTTTTTAAGCTGGCTCTATGATTTTTTTTTCCCTCTTAGAACTGCTTGGAACTTTAGTTCCTAAAAAAAGGAAATCACAAAATGGATCCAGATAAGTTCTTGAATTCCATTGCTATCAAGTCAAATGTCTTTTCTAAACAGAATTAACATGGGCTCATGATATTTTTGTCAAAGGAGTGAGCAGATAAACTCTACTATCTAAAAGAGTACAGATCTCCTGCTGGTCTTTCAGAAGGATATTTAATACTATATCAAATCTTCTTATCTGTCACTTACATTCCATCCCTAAATGCCCACATTCATTTTCATTTAATCCCAACATACCATATTGCCTCACTGGGAGAAGCTTCTAGGTAGGGGACAAGAATAGCTAGAAGCAATGTATGAGATAGTTACTACAAATTTTCATGAGACATGGTTCTGTAAACAATATCTTTAAGATTAGAAGATTTATTCTTCAATAGTAGCTTAGAGTATAGCTCCTAACCCTTTTCTGCAATTCCAAAATTCAAAGGCCCCTGAAAACAAGTTTTTCCCTAGGTTTGATATCAAAACACATTTAGAAATAGAACTGACTGAACTGACATCAGGACATTTATAACTATCTTTAATCCCATTTAATGTGAATAGTCATTCATATCACTGTAGAAATCTTAATGAGTTTGCCTCCAGAGTGCTGTCCTGACATCTCTGGAATTTTACATGACATATCTAAATTCTGAACCATATCTGGCCCCAAAGATTTAGATTTAAATACTGCCATAAGGAAGATGTATAACTGGTGATATTGTCAGGTTTCAAGTTATAGAGAAACAGCTCAGATTAATTTAAGTTAAAAAGAGGAGTCTTAGAAGGATACTTCAACTGCGTGAGGAAATAAAGATAGATATGCAAAATTATGTAGTTTTCAGTTTAATATAATTTCAATCAGGGAATTTAGGCAGTCAAAGCATATTGTTGGCCATGCTCTCTTCTCATGCTTTTCTGCACGAAGGGAGACACTTTATTTCCTTTTTTATTTTTTTTTTCAGGAAATGATATTCAAGTAACTTTAAGAAAAGAGAAAAAATTATGCAGAGCCAGATCAAAAACTTTCTTTTCAATTATGTAAGGAGCTATAAGTTCTGATACTCAGAGAAGAAAGAAGCCTGTCTTTGCCAGCTCCATATAGAAATATACTGGATAAAATATTGAATTACTTTGTTCTTTTCACATATTAATTCTTAGTCATGAAATGAGGACCTGGCCTTTATCATGTGCCCGACTCTTGGTAGTATGGCAGGGTATGTCAGCTGCTAACTCTAACATAACCTCATGATTGCACTGGAGGAGGAACAGGACCCCAAAGAAGTTTTGTTTTTAATTAATAGGAAAAAAGACAGATGTCCACTGTAAGATGAATGACAAAAAAAAAAAACACACAGAAAAAACAGACATAATATTTATCAATCACCCTGGCGAAACTGGAAAACAGAAAAAGTTTTGTTTTTTTCACATTGCAAGATTTAATATTCTTAAAAATAATTAAACATATAATGCCATTACATTTTAGGCGAAACCAAACCGCTTTATCCTACTTTCTCCTTTTTACCATTTCAAATTAGAATTGTTAGGTATTTTATGGTAAAATAGATCCATACTTTACTTACTTTTCTTGTGATATTTCTCCACATAAACTGATAAATTAATAAATGTATCATTTACTATGCTAAAGATTCTATTTGAAAAACAAATCAGTACCTGCTATGACACTAATTTGGTATTTCATCAATTAATAGTTTCAACGTCTTTGAGATAGTTCAAGGATATGCATAACTAATGGGTTTAATAAAACTAAATTTGGATATCAGTGCTTTAATGTGATGATGAATACATTTTCATTGAAAGAAAAATGAAAGGAAGTAGTCCAAAAAACAAATTACATTTTCATCATAATTATTTCTGCTCATTTTAAACTAAAGAAAATCTAGCACAAGCATTTCATTTGTTAATAAGTAATTCCATATCAACAGGCTGCAGAAATACTTAGAGCAGTCATTTAGGAAAGACGAAACAGTGATAATTAGGAAAGAAAATAAAATGATATAAAACTCTAGGAAGATCCTAAGATTCCTTTACTTCAGGAAGTTTTCTTTAACTTCCATATTCATCTCCCAGTTATTTATACTTTTTTGACACCTGCTGTCCACATATTCAATTTGGCCTTCATTATGTATAATTTGACATTATCACTTAATCTAATACAGAATGCATATTACGTCTTCTGTTTAACTTGTAAACTTATTAAGGTAAACACATTATACTTCATTAATATTTCCTCTTCACGGCTTATTAAGTGCACTCACTAGGCATTGCACAATACTTGAGAACTGAATTGTTAAATTTTGTAAGAGTTAACAGGGAATCATTGGCTAATTAATTTTAGATCTGGGGTTAACTTATTCAACAATTTATATATAAGAGTTTCGCAACTATACTGAACTATCAAATTTCTAAAATTGTTCATTAGTTTATATTTCAGTGATGATCCTGTTAGATCAAGTAGAGAAAGTATTAACCTAAACACATATAAATGTATTTTCCAAGGCTAAATTGATCACCTTTCAAACATCATAACAAGTTTATAGCATTATTATTAACTCATACATGTATTGGAAGTGCACTGTAATATTCTATTCTTTATCTTTAATATGAACTTGAGCAACACTTTCTGAATTTTTTTTTTTTCCCTCCACTATATTCCTTAGCTGCCATCAGGGCTGTAGATCTGAAACACATCTGTGCTTTTGATACTTTCTAACATAAACCTTTCAGAAGGGCCAACACAAACTGAAAAACTCACACTTCTTTGCAGGAAAGTCCCTTTTCATACTTGCCTATTACCTTCTCATCATGCTCGCTCAACTGTTATGTAACTTGTGGTAGTAATGTCATTGTACTATTTTCCCCAAATATTCTAATCATTTTTCCATTATGGTGTACTCCTCTTTAAATATTTTACCCCTTCATGTATCAATCTAAGTTCAAATACTGAATTCAAGAATTTGCATTTGAAAGTTTCCTCTAACTCTCCAATAGTAGAAGAAAAAAAATTTTAATCATCCAAAAGTCCAACTTTTAGAAATAACCGTTTTTAAGCAAAAAATGACCATCAGCCTATATACCTTTTCTGTGCAGATGTACCAGCCACTTGCATGTGTATTTTCACATCTAGTCCCTGGTCTTCCTCAGCATAGTTCAGCTACCCTTGATCACTGGCTTCTGTCTAAAGTTTTGCTATTATGAGGAATTGACATGATCCCAAAACCTGGAAAGAAGAAGCAGAGATAGTTCTACTTCTTTTTATCTGCTTTTCTGGCACTAGTTGTATGTCTCCATAGCCCCAGTTCACCCGGGACAATCCCTTCATGGGTTGTTCTATTTACTGCCATTCGCCTTCACTTACATTCAGCAACCCTCCTCCAATCAGGCAACTGTAACTTTAGGGCTGAGGTACCTAACTGCTTGTATCTCCAGCCACATGGTGACACTGGTTTCTAGGTGTTGCTAATCTATGGATTCACTTAATGGCCTCTCCTTGCCTCAGCTCTTCAAACACCTTTGTAGTTAGTCCCCAATATTCAAGTCCTTCCATTGTGCTACTCCAAATGACCTCTGTTTTTTAAACTAGATCCAGACTCAGACAAATACATGCAAGCAGAACTGATCAATCAGGAATAAGGCAGTTTGTAAATGTGATCACACAGTTTATGTTATTTTAATAACGACATTAATTGGATTTTTTTTAATTTAGTAAAAAAAAACTTTACTGGAAACCTCAGGAAAATACTGTTAAATATTAAATATGAATTTCTTTTTCATAGGAGATATTATTCTCTTAAAAGATCCCTCTGAGGCTAGGAATATGTAATTCTTACTTCTACTCTGACCACTCCTTATTTTTGTACACAAAGTATATAATATTTATATCTTTTCTGCCACCAGTTTCACACATTTTCTTATAGGAATTATGGATTAAAGCAGAGACACTGAAAATCACCAGTGGATAAAAATTTCTGCCATTTCTAAGTTCTCTATAACAATGCATTACATAATATGTTGAATTATTTTATCAACTAAACTTCAATACACATTTTGTTTTTTTCTTAACGGAACTCAGCATATGATGCATTACATAAATTCTTTCATATTTGAGAAGGCCTAACTGTTACTTCTATCCATAAAAGAATATTTGGTTAGGTATAGTACATTCCAGTAATATTTTCTTTCCTATAAAACGTTGTAGAATTGTATTTATTGTCTTTTGGCATTGGATGTTGCTATAAAAAGACTAATAATAGTCTAAAGCTTTTATTTCACAGTTTAGATTCTCTCTGAATGAATCTCTGCATGGATATATGTCTATATTATACATATGGCCATACATGAGCGTGCACATGCATACACACACACGGTTTACTATTTTCTTCTACAGATTTCATATTTCAGAGAAAATTTTTTGAACTACATCTATGACTAAATTTTTTATTGACTGAATTCTTTGAATCAGACACCACTGATTCTTATACTGATTAGAAATATCTAATTCTTTATTGTCTTTTCACTGATTATTTCAAACCCTTTCTCTACGCCAAAAATTCAGGGTTTTTTGGTTCTATCTGTTCTGCTCTTTGTTTGTAATTTATTGATTAGTCTTGAAAAGATGCTTTAGCTATTTCCTGAGATTTGTAATATATTTTTATTTCATTTTTTAACTTTATTATTTGTGTATGAGCTGTTGTGTCATTATATTCAAGTTCTTTTAAGTTGTACAGTTCAGAATGTTTGTGAGCATTCCCTTTAGATTCCTGCAGTCTTCCATGCTGAATTATTTATTTATCATTTTTATTCTAAGTTCTTTTTCTTTTAGGAGGCATATTTTATGTTTTACATTTGGAGGTATTCCTGCAATTATTGTAATTTTTGAGATTCTGTAGTTTAGCTCCTGGGGGTATGAACAGAGTTCAACTCTTGTCATCCCAGTCCAAAATACTCTGTGGTTCTTGCCAAGCATGTCAAGCATGCTAAGCTAAGGTTCTTGTGTGTATGTGTGCGTGTGTGTGTGTGTGTGTGTTACTGTTATTATTTTACATTATTGTAATCATTTGCATGTTATTATTATTGTTTGTTGTCAGGTTTTAGATATTGGAATGAAACTTCTGTGTGGCAGCTTTACACTACTATCTCAACTTGGTATTCTCACTTCTAGACTTTTTAATATGGATTTTTTGTTTTTCATTTTACTACTAGCTTATCAAAACTTAAACAATTTATAATTGATTATCATAGATCCTTAATTTCTGGCATTTAATGAATTATCAATACATGCTTAATGCACTAAAATAAATGAATGAGTGAATGAATGAATGAATGAATGAATGAGTACATAAATATAATATATAGCCTCTATAAAATTAGGGGGTTTTCAGTTCAACCAAACAATCTTTATGCCTAAATGACACAAGCAGTCAATCTAAAACTTGAAATATCTTTCCACATAGTTGGATGAAATGAGTACCCTCTTGCTCTTTAACAGAGAAATAAAAAGAAATTTTGTACATCTCTCACATTTTTTATTGTTTTTATAATGGCTACAATGCAACAATTAAATATTAAGATTTCCCTTTTAAAATAAAATTTAAGTTCCCTTGAGAGAAATAAAATATTAGCTTAACTTTGAGTAAGATCATAACATTATTTTCTAAAATTCAGTTTTAATGATAAAACAAGGTAAAACCTGAGCAACTAAATATGTGATATGAGAAAACTAGCTACTATACCATGGAAAGATTACAATGTAAAAAGATATTTCTTTTGCTTTATAAGATGACTATTATTGTCACCATTAATATTACCCATTCCTAGACTCTACCCATTTCTCATTAGTCATTCTTATTGCAGTCTACTCATATATGAAGTTTCCAGAACACCCTCTATATAGTGAATTAATGTTTTCTATTTATTTCTCTATATTCCCAAAACTTACTTCACAGTTTATTGTGAGGATTAAAAACAATCTATATAGTTTACAGCACGGATCATAATAAATGGTAATAATCCAATAAATTGTATATATTTATATAGCCAGCCTTATTATCACAATAAAATTCTCTCCATTATTCTAAGGATAAAATAAAAAATTTTCAGCTTTCTTTGAATGCCTTTCAAAATTTTATGCAGCCCTACATCTCAAGGCCCACTCAGATAACATCCTCCGCCAAGTCCAGTCCTGGTGAGTTACTTTCAATTCTCTAATCGTTATCTCATTTCTGGCCTCCTGAATATGTCATTATTTCACCTTGAATATATATATTTTTTCTGCTTCACTCAAAAGGAAGACAAAATAGTAGAAAAATGTTTCCCCAAATAGGAAATTTTCTTGACCCTCCAAAGCAGAGATCTTCGTGTGAAATGAGAATAAGAATAAATATTAACATGGATGAGAAAGAATTTTCATTTCTGAAAGTATGATAGACTAAATACATTGCCAGACTATTCCACTGAAAATAATCTAACAATGCCATATAAAATATAGAAAAAGAGTAATTTAAAATGAAACTCTTTAAAGGTGGAAACTTGATGAAGTAAGCATGCATTTACAATTTAATTCTGAATATAGAAGGTGATAAACACCCTTACACAAGTGAGTTGTACCAAACATTTAAGGGACAATTTTAATTTAAAGAAATACTCATAGGTATTCTAAGAGAGAAATACTCCCCACGTCATTTTACAAGACTAGTAAATTTGACTTATATTCACAGCTCACAAAGACAGTACAGAAACAGAAAATGCATGTCAACCTCACTCATAAACAGAGATGCAAACACACTAAATTAAATATCAGCAAATAGACTCAGCTGTTCATAAAATATTAATAAATCTACGCCAGAAATGAGAGGTTGATTTTAACTTTAGAAAGGAGTTCACCCTTTCATCTAAGACGAAGGAAAGCACCAATTCAAAAAAAAATCTTAACAAGCTTTGAACTGAATTAAACTTCTATACATTGACAAATCTACAACAGAGTACTTAGCAGAGAAAAGAAGATGACATTTGCTCTAATATCAGGGACACAACAAGGACACCTGTTGTAACCAATTTGATACTGTACAATCTGTTCTAGTCAGCTCTATAAAGCAAGACAAAGCAGTACAGGTTTGAAACAATTGGAAAGGAAGGAATATAGTTTTCATTATTTTTATCTCATGATCATCTATGGCAAAAGAAACAAAATGAAATCCTCCAACAAATTTTTATAATATCAAGTTTCTGGATACCAAATCAATATATAAAAATAAATTTCATTTTATTCAATAGCAATAAAATTATATAAGTACTTTACAGGAAAAAAGCATTGAAACTTTGGTCATTCCCAGCTAATTAAAATTGTTATATTATCCTAAAGTTTGAAGAACTACTTTTTAAAAATTACCATAAGAGTGACATTCAATTGCATTTCTGACATCTACCTCTTCGCTTCAATCTGTTATTTATGAATGACGCAGTGATTAAAATTTACTTCTGGTGCTACCTCTGCAGAATCCCTTTTTTAAATTCTATCCAAAACAGCTATTCTGATAGTGGTTTTTGCATTCACACGTTTTCTGCCTAAAATAGTTTATTTTCATCTATTCAGAAGTTATTTACTCTTGAGATCCATTTTTCTTCAAAACACCTTTACTTTAGGGGCTTGGGAAAAAAAGGATTTTTTTAGTGTATTTCATTATTGAAACAGAATCTACCAAATCATCATTAATTTAAACTTCTTAGCATGGCTGAAGTTTTGTTAAGTTGTATAGCAAACAACTTAAACTATGTGATTTGTTTTAGTACTAAGTTCTTCAAATCTTTAATAATATATTTGGTGATATTAATAAAATGTTAGTTTGTCATGATATAATCTTCTATTATTATTTTCACAGGGAGAACGTGTTTCCCAAAGTGCTGTTTTGCTTCTTTGCTCTTAAGGAAGAAACTTCAAAAGAATAGTTTACTATTTATCACTAAATTTAGTGGAATTGTGTAAAGTACTGAGTATTAAATGACTTTAAATATCAATTAAAGATTACAGAAGTTTTTTGTCTTTATATTCTGAATGCTGAGCTAATTATCATTTTAATGAAGATGATTTCATACTTTGTTAACACCTCAATGTATATTACAACTTAAGTTGATGTTCATTGTTACTTATGTTGTAAGTAAATATTTTGAATAGTCTTCATTTCAAATTTTGTAAGTTCCTCAATATTTTCAAGTTTTTTTGTTTTTTGTTTTTTTTTTTGACTGACTTCTTGACAGATCAGTATTATTTTTATCTCATGTTTTGGTTGATGCAGAGCTCGAACTCCATGGATGTAAAATGAAAACTCTGTCATTTTATTTTCATCTTATTTGTTTTTAAAAGATTAGTATTTTCTTTAATCTGTTCATTGTTTGAGCCAATATAATCTTCCATGGGAAAAGAAGTTGGAATTATGACTGAATTTCTAAAAAGAATGTTTCAAACTTAATTTCTTGCTGTTTAAAATGTGGGTTATATTCCATAATTTGATATTTCAGAATAATTAGTTCTATTTCCTTGTTTGGGCGAGATGTCAAAAAAAATGTATGTTCTTTATCAATTCTTGTTTCTTTAGAATAAGTATTAACATGTAATGTACCTTCTTAATTAGGACAACTTTGAGAGTAAAAGGGAGCACTATTAGTTGTCAAGATGGATTAAAAAACGTAAACTGGAACTGTTCAGAGTAATCTGGCCTGTAATAATCCTCTTTACCAGTAACTCATATACCTATCTATACAGTGCGCTTTGTTTCTAAAATAATTGAACAGGATCGATTGGTTCTAATTTTATCCCTAACATGTCTAGCAGGAAAGTTGTTTTAACTCAGTGAAGTGCCAATGGTTTGATGAGTACCACTTATCTTTTTTATAGAATAGATCTAATTTTCCCACATCTAGAGCTGTATTTCTTCATATTTGGTGTGTATTTTTATACCTTCCTTGGGAAGTTCAACAACAAAAAATGTGACTGACAAAACTTTTAAGAATTATTCAAACTAGTGAAATATATTTCTTCTGATGCTTCCTTTAATATCTCAAAATTATTAATTTATAATAAATGTATAATAATAATTTTAAAATATCAGTGTAGACATAGTTAAATACAGTAGCAACACCTTATTTTATTATATTAATAAATCCTCAGCAATTTTTGAATGTATCAGACACTAAAAGCCAGAATAAACATACAGCAAATATAAAAAATAAAGATATTTCATCAAGTGAATTCAACCATTTACATGTACAAAAAGAAATTGTGATTGATGTAATCTATGATACATTACTATACCACAATGTTCTGGTTTTCCTTCTTCCTATTCTTACCACTTTGCAGTCAGTCTCCTTCACTATTTTCACTTCCCTAATCTTTAAGCATTATAAGGTTTCAAAAAATCTTTTTTCTTTAATCCCCACAATAAGCCTCTGCATAATCTAATTCATTTCCATGGCTTTAAGTACCACCTAAAGACAATTAATTCCTAAACTCTAGACTCATCTATCCACCTACCTGTATAACATGTCCATTAGGAATTGACATCTTGAAATTATTAGATTCCGATGTTTTGGGTAGATACTCAGGAGAGGGATTGCTGGGTCATATGGTAATTATATTAGTTTTTTGAGGAACCTCCACACTGCCTTCCATAGTGGCTGCACCAATCTGCGTTAGTGGCTGCACCAATCTGCGTTCCCACCAACAGTGTATGAGGGTTCCTTTTTCTCTACAGCCTCTCCAACTCTTTCCTCACCTCTTAACTTTCACCTTGACTTCTGATATTTCCTCGTTTTTCCTCTGATGCAGCCAGAGGATTGACTATCTTTCTGCTCCTTAAAATGTGAGACAAACAATCATCTCAGGGCCTTGGCACTTGCCATCTCCTCTGCCTGGAATACTTTTCTCCCAGATATATTGTTCCTTCCAGAGTTTCTACCACAAGTAACCTGTTCAGTGAGACTTGCCCCGGCCACCTAATGAACACCTGCAACTCATTCCCTTTTACCATCACCACCACTTCCCTACTTCATTTCAAATCCTAGTATTTATCATTGTGTCATATATTTTCACACATTTACCTGATTGTGTGTCAGTGCTCCCCTATAATAAAACTCCAGGAAAGCACCGACATTTATCTGTTTTGGTGTCTTATGTAAACAGTCATGATTGAAAAATAAGTGGCTTTTGGAATATACTGTGATACGGACAGAAGTATTTAAGGAGACCAGGCTGACTAATCATTAAATTTAGCAAAAATTTCTCACCCTTATATGAAAACCATAAGGCTTTTACTTTTAAGTAAGTTTTAACTCCTGGTTTTGAAAATTCTGCTCTAAATCATATCAAAACATAACCTAATGTCATTCATATCTACAGTTAATTCATTCTGTGCTTGAAATCCTGCTGCTATAGCAGTGCCAGCAGAAAGAGCTGACTGTAGTCGATTTGGTTCTAGTTCATTTCAATTTCTATCTAAATTTATTTTATTGGACTGAGTTGTAAAGCTAAAAAGAATAAGGTAAGTACAATAACATGGCCAAAACAGATTAAAAATTAGTCTTAAGAAGATCATACAAAACATAAACTGTACAGACCCTTAATATATGCATTAAGATTAGCATTGGATCAAAAACTGCTGTTGCAAGATTTTTTAAAAATTGAGGATTGATTTCATACAACTCTGAGTCGGACTATGGTGGAGATTTGTATAGGAAAACTAATTTTACTTAAGAATATAATTTGACCTAAGGTAAACAGCATGTGTTCTGGACCTTGTGAATTGGAAGACAGGGTTTTGAATCTCAGATAAGAAATGACTCACATTTTCAGCTTTTTAAACTATTACACACATTTTATAAAGGACTGGTCATAGAAATCCAAATCATGTAAGCATGACAGATGGCTGTGTCTTTGTTCACTATAAATTTTACTTAAAATGTGCAAAGAACACTACTCTGAATACCATAAACAGTGCACAGTCATCTCATATGACTTTGGGACCAAGAGACTGACTGATTAGAATGCACAAATGATCCAAAATCTCATTTGTACCATATTTGTAAACTACTATTTCATGAAACCCTATGTTGGACTAGCCAGTATAAAAAATCTGATATACTGCCTTACCTTGGGAGGTATGGTACTCATAAAAAGCTTAAAGAAAGAGAAACTGTGAGCCCAGATCATGTACAAACAACATAATTGAGAGCCCAGGCTGGCGGTATGCTTTGTCTGAGGGTGCTTGTTTTTGATTCCCTCAGCCGCATTTCAGTGACCACACTTCAGCAGTGGGAAAATAAATGTGCCACAGTATTCCCAATAAAGCTACTTATTAGCCTTCAGAGCAGCATGACAAGTACAATAGATTGTGTTTTTCAATGCAACCATAGCTAAAGGGTTATGACTTTAAAAAATGTGTTGCACATATTCTCCAGTCAATATATTAAAAGCTGTAGATATAATTATGCATTCCACATTAGTTTATACTCATATAAATATAATTTTCTTTTCTCAGCAATTTAGTAGTGCCTTATAAAATTGGTAGTATAGCATGTTCCCTGTGAGGATTTGACACTGTTACATAATCCATATTCTGTATTTTTTCATAAGACTTAAATATTTACTTACAGTTAAGGGACAGAAGCAGAAAAGGCAGAAAGGCAGATATAAAAATGTAGGTCTTTCTGTATCAGTGATTTGAGTCATTTACCATTTGCAAATGAAGCAAAGCTAAAAAAACAAATCCATTCTTTCAGTCTTTTATTTATTTATTTTTTGTCTTTTTCTCTTTTTCTTAGGGGCCAATACTCTCAATGTTTTGTTTAACGAAATCTCTCTCCTCCCACTTGCTCCACTTGAGGCTTCATTCTTGTCACCGTTCAAAAGCTAAACAAAGTTGGCTATCAAAATGTGAATGCAACATGCTCAAAGACTGAGGAAGTTATAAAAAACGTTTTTGGTTGCAGAGTTCCTGTGGTTGGAGTAGCTTTGACAAATGTTTAAGGCAACTGACATTGTATTCAGCACAGCAACACTCTGCTCAAAATTTACATATTTTGTCAACTTTATGGTAAAACTTAAAGTGCCCCACTGAGAAGAAAGCCTTGTTTGGGATTCCTGTAGCACATGGATGGCAAATAGGGATCATCTCTTTTATCAACTATAATCCACTGATAAGTAATGGCATGCCAATTCCTGAGATTTTTTTGAAGTTCAATGTGAACTCGGGAAGAGAAAGTGTCTTGTTCCATTGGTCACGTCTGCCAGGAACAGAGCATAGGAATAACCTTCCAGTTCTAATATGGGAAGTTTAGTAAAGACCGTGGTTAACTACACTTGTGCATACTGTCCCCTATAGAAAGGGCCACAGATCAAGAAAATGAGTGTGTTTCATTTTCTTCCAATTTCTTCTACTAGGGAATGAATGAGCTGATTTCAAAGACAGATCTTGGATAGAAGGAAGTGAGATAAAAACACATTCAAACATTGTTTTAGAACAGTCATTATAATTAGTGATTTTGTTCAATCCAATTGTAACTGAATTCACTTAGAGTTCACGCCTATAATATCATACTGCAGATATCAAGGTCGTATTTTTTAGTTCATACTCCTACATGTCAATCATGATTTTAGTGAAATTTCTTATCTCCATGCAGACATTATGGGCAAAAATAAATTTTAATCAAAACTTGTTCAAACTTTCCAGTTTATTTTCTCCCTTCATTTATCTAACAGGGCTAACTTTTGAGACAAGGACAAATTGAGTTCTCCATGAGAATGTAAGTCTGTTGGACAGAGATAGTGTCTGCTTTTCTTCTCCAAACAGAGTATAATTCTTAGTGCTCAATAAATGTTAAATTATGAAAAATAATAACTGGACATAAAGCTCAAGAGAAAAAATGTTGCTGAATGCAGGTTTATTTATTGATTCCATTTTCACAGTACTTTCTTGTTAATGCTTTATAAACCTGACCTCAGATTATACCAGCGAGATAAATAAAATGATAGAAAAGTTAAAGATTATACAAACAAAAGGAAAGACAGCCATGAAAGTCAAAAATAGAAAACTGCTTTTCATAAAATGTTATGTGTCCTAAAACTGCACAGTGAATTTGTTAGAAATTTGAAAAGGACCCCTATGAGTTTAAACTCACTTATTATAGAACAGTGATGTAAAATGCCAGGCTCAATTTGACAGAAGACTTTTGAACAAAACAAATGAAATGATTAAGACTAAGACCCTGAAGAGGATATATCAACGTAATCAGGAGAAAGTTCTCAGGAGACTTTTATGGTAGACGAAACACATGTAATGGCCATGGAAATGACAGAATCAACCAAGAACCTGTTGGGATTCAGAACCTCATGGAGGAGGAGTCACGTTGCCACACTGTGGCTAGAACAACTACCTTAAAGAGGACAGCAATTTATCGCATCATTGTTTTATATAATATAGAGCATTAGTTAAGTAATTAAGTATACCTTAATCTATAAGGGTTTGGACAATCAAGTGTGTCCCTTAACACAAACAATAAAAATATCCTTCGCCCTAAGAAATGTGGTTTGAGGCATGAAGAAAAACTGATAGAGATCATGTCTGTTTATTTTCCCCCATATTTCCAAATGTTGCCTCTCAAGTGAGTATCTGGGAAAAAAAATAAAAACCACAATGACCATAAATATGTAGTCTATATTTTTCTGTTAGCATACAGCTACGGGTCTGGTCATTTGAAAATTTATTTTAATTAAAAATAATTATATAGAAAATCACTAAATTGTCCACTTAAATAGGTTAATTTATGGTATATAAATGACACCTCAAGAAAATTATTTAAATAATTAATTGCAATTACAAAAAAGTGCATAAAACCTGTACTCCAGCAATTCTACTCCTGTGAATTTATCCTGCCTAAGTTTCAACCAAAAAAAATTATGGAGTACTATGTGCTGGTCACTATTTTACATGCTTCATTAACAACTCATTTATCTTTATTTCTTTATTGAGAATATAAAAAGCCCATTAATTTATTCTTAACAAACACTTACTACAAGCCTACTACTATGCACCAAGCAGTATGCTAACTCATTATAATGCACTGTCCTTGTAGAGACATTCAATAAAATAGTCAACATACAAAGAACTTAAAATTCCAAATACTGAAAGGAAAAATTGATCAGGATAGAGGCTAACAAAAGGAAACCTAATGTAGATTAGGAGCTAAACAGGAAAGCTATATTTGAGGAAACACCATTTAATCTGAGAACTAACAAAATAGGACAAATAAGGTTTAGTCAGCCCAAAAATTAGTTGTGGGGAGGATGTTTGATTCTTTTAAATATAATGGCAGTTTTCATGCATATAAGTTATCATAAATTGCAAGGTTATTGTCTTCAGTGAAAGAACAGAGTAAACAAAAGTGGAATTAGGTTGTTAAGGATAGGGAAAGGAGATGAGACTGAGATGTCATTTAAGTGACCTTGTAATAATGAAAATATTCTCAAAACAACTGTTTATTTTATTTGAAAACTGTGTCTGTATTTTACTATGGAACATTTAGAATAATTTCATCTGAATAAACAAAATAACTAATACATGCTGTACAAAAATAGTCCACAAACCAGAAAACAGTGCATTTTTGGTTCAGATTTCAGTAGCATAATCTTTTCTACTGTAGTATTCACTCAGTACATTGCATTATAAACAAAGGCAACGAATCCACCTTTCACTTGTAATCTTAATGACTCAGATTTCTGCAGTTTGTTGTAGTGTATTCTGCAAAAATGAAAGCATCAGAATAGCTCTTGTTCTCCCAATAATTCTATAATAATTTCTCAAAAAATTCAGAATGAATTACAAAAGGAATACATTAATGCCAGTATATCTAACCTAAAGCATAGTACTGATAAATTTATAGTCTATGCAAATAATATGTTCATATATCCTATTTCTATTACGTATTTGCCTACAAAATATATAATAAAGAATTGAAGTGAGAGTCTCAAGTTATTAATTTTGAAGTACATAATATGCTATCATAAATGTTTTCTTGGGTTTCCCTACAGTTTAGACTAAATTATACATATAAATTTAAAGTGTAAACACCACAATAACTTATTTAAATTTTATGTGATAAATACTACTTTATATCTGATGTTTTGTTTTTGCTTTAACTTTCTTCATATTATTTGCTTTCTTTATATTCGCTTTAACTTTCTTCATGTAACCATTAATATTGAGATTTAAAAACCCTCCGCATAACTAGATGTAAGATTATACACATAAAGCTGTGGAATTTATTCATGATGATCCTGTCTAAATTATCATTTTCAGAGCTATGTTAGGTTACCATAAAATAACCATTAAAAATCATAAGGAAGTGAATAAAGTATTGTTCAAGGTATTCAAAAGTCCCTGATGTATTTTGAACAACTTCTGCTTATTTCATATAATTCAATACTAGATATGAAAATCGATCATTAAGGCATACTACTGTGTCAGAAATTTGATGCCACTACATCCTTCCAATCCCTACAGTCTTCCTCTTTATAAATTTGGACCATTAATTGATTTATTTTTCTTTCAAGGAATCTTTTGTAAGTGCCCGTCGTGTACAGCAGATACAATGCTGGCTACTGAACCATTTGATCACAACTTCTGACTCAGCCTAAATTTCTTTCTAGGGCAAATTTTCAAACATGTCAATAAAGATGTAAGGTGTTTCCACCCAAGACAATGCAACTATGCATCAGACCAAAAAATTTATGAAATAATTTATCTGTTATCTCATTGTACCCCAATTCTACTTCTCAAAGTCTAACTCATTTTTGAGATCCAATCTATACCTTCTGTACAGTTTTAATAAATAAATCATTTAGTCTTCCCCAAGATTTCACTTTGGAAACTTTCCTACGATTTAATTGTTTTTAAGACTAAACATGACTACTTTTGCCAGTACCATTCTGGAACTTTCTATCAGAGCCAATGGTATATATCATGATTGAGGTATTGTAATTTGACACAATTCTCTATTTTGCCTATCTAGACATGTGACTGGCTCTACAATATTGACTTTGTTCCTCCTCCGTTGACATATGCTATTAACCTCTTGAGACCTTTAATTACCTCATGTTTCATCTCCATTATAATATTTAAATATCAAATATCCTCATTTTTATTTATATTAGTCTTCATATACTATCTCTTGCACTACGATTTGACAATATTCATTGCAGGTAATCCTTTTATTTCTATGTTCTTTCTCTGCTAATCTTTATCGAGAAAAATTTATCCTCAGTTCTAAAAAGAAATATGCTTATATCTTAACTACCAGTTAATAACAGAGCTCCTCCTTTGTGCATAATTTTTCTCTGAGATACATATCAAATCTTATGAGATGTAGTCATAACAATACTTAGATGAGAATTTATAGCATTAATTAATAGAAACAAAGAGATCAACAATAAGAAAATAAGCTCTTATTAGGGGTTGAATCTCCCCCAATAAGAGATGTTGAAATCCTAACCCCCAGCACCCTAGAATACGACTTTATTTAGAAATAGGATTATTGCAGATATTATTACCGTGTTTTGCTGAAAATAAGACCTAGCTGGACAATCAACTCTAATGCATCTTTTGGAGCAAAAATTAATATAAGACACAGTATTCTATTATATTATACTATATTATATAGGGTTTTATGTTATAGTAAAATAAGACTGGGCCTTATATTAATTTTTGTTCCAAATGATGCATTAGAGCTGATTGTTCGGCTAGGTCTTATTTTCGGGGAAACATGGTAGTTAAGATGGGATCACACTGGAGTAAGGTGGGCCTCTGATCCAATATGACTGATGTCTTATAAGAAGTGACTGTGTGAAGATGCAGAGACATGCAGGAAGAATACCATATGATAACAAAGGCCAAGATTGGAGTTATGTAGCTCCAAACTAATGAATACTAAACATTACCGGTAAAGCACCAGAAGTCAGGAATAGAAAAGGAAGAATTCCCCTACATATTTCAGAGGGAGCAGGACTTTGCAGACAACTTGATTTCAGACTTTCAGACTTCTAGCCTCTAGAACTATGAAACATTCAATTCCTGTTGTTCTAAGCCGTCCAATTTGCAATATTTTGTTATGGCAGCCTTAGGAAATTAATGTACTCCTGTTTCAACCAGGTAAATTATTTTTTAAAAAATCTAAAGAAAGTAGAAATAAAAGTAAGGAAAAAATTAAGGGTAATTAACATTAAAATAAAAATAAATGCAAAACAACAAAGAGCAGAGATAATAAAAAATAAATACCAAAAAGTAGGTTGTCACAAGGCCAATGTAGATGGACACACTGTTAGAAGTCTAATAAAAAGGAAAAGAAAGGACAAAAAAGTAGAAAAACAAAACACAAATATCTATCATTTAAAAGAGTGAAATACTATGTATAGCTTGATAATTAATTATATGAAAAAGTCTATATGTAATATTGAATATCCATTCCAGAGTTTCAAAATTCCAATATGTGAGATTTCTAAAATTTAAGACAGGGTACTTAGGAGAAACATTTAAAGAAGAACAAATGAAACCCAAGGTCAGCAGAAGAAAGGAAACAATCAAAATCAGAGCAGAACTAAATGAAATAGAGAACAAAAAGACAATAGCAAAAATTAAGGTGACAAAGAGCTGGTTATTTGAAAAGATTAACATATTGACAAACCCTTGGCTAGACTCACTAAGATAAAAAGAGAGAACACACTAATAAAATTAGAAATGAAAAAGGGGAAGTTATAACAAATGCCACAGAAATACAAAGGCTCATCCAAGAATACTATGAAGGATTATATGCTACCAAATTCAATAACCTAGAAGAAATGGACAAGTTCTTAGAAACATTTAGCCTTCCTAGGCTGAAAGACGAAGAATTGGAAAATCTCAACAGACCAATCACCAGTAATGAAATTCAATCAGTCATCCAAAACCTTCCCAAAAGCAAAAGTCTGGGACCAGATGGCTTCGCTAGTGAATTCTACCAAACCTTCAAAGACGATCTAATACCAATCCTGCTCAAACTCTTCCAAAAAATTGAAGAAGAGACAGTACTCCCTAACTCATTTTATGAGGCCAACATTACCGTGATACCAAAACCTGGTAAAGACAACACAAAAAAAGAAAACTACAGACCAATATCTTTGATGAATACAGATGCAAAAATCCTAAACAAAATTCTAGCAAATCGAATACAACAATGCGTTAAAAAGATTATTCATCACGACCAAGTGGGTTCATCCCCAGGGCACAAGGATGGTTCAACATCCGCAAATCCATCAATGTGATACATCACATAAACAAAATAAAGCACAAAAATCATATGATTATATCAACTGATGCAGAAAAAGCATTTGACAAGATACAACATCCATTTATGAGTGAAACACTTAATAAAATAGGTATAGAAGGAAAATACCTTAACATAATAAAGGCCATATATGGCAAACCCTCAGCTAATCTCATAATTTACAGTGAAAATCTGAAGCCCTATGTTCAAGAACACGACAGGGCTGTCCCCTCTAACCTCTGCTTTTCAAGGCAGTGTTGGAAGTCCTCGCCAGAGCAATCAGGCAAGAGAAAGAAATAAAAGGCATCCAAATTGGGAATGAAGAAGTTAAATTGTCACTCTTTGCAGATGACATGATGCTATACACAGAAAATCCTAAAGATTCCACCAAAAAGCTATTGGAAACAATCAACGAATACAGTAAAGTTGCTGGCTACAAAATTAAAGTACAAAAGTCCATTGCATTCCTATACACTAACAATGAAATATCAGAAAAAGAAATAAGAAAACAATTCCTTTTGCAATTGCAGCAAAATAATAAAATACCTAAGAATAAACTTAAGGATGTGAAAGACCTATATGCTGAAAACTATCAGTAATTCTTAAAAGAAATTGAAGAAGACACAAAGAAATGGAAAGACATTGCATGCTCATGGATTGGAAGAATCAACATAATTAAAATGACCATATTACCCAAAGCAATATACAGATTTAATGTAATACCCATCAAAATCCCGATGGCATTTTTTAAAGAAATGGAACAAAAATTCATCAGATTTGTTTGGAACCACAAAAGACCCCGAATAGCCAAAGCAATTTTAAGAAAAAAGAACAATGCTGGAGGTATCACACTCCTTGTCTTTAGCTTGTACTGCAGGGCAAAAATAATCAAAACAACATGGTATTGGCAAAAAAACAGACACAAAGACTTATGGAATAGAACTGAGAATTCAGAAATAAAACCACATAAATATGGACAGACAATTTTTGACAAACAAGCAAAATCATACAATGGAGAAAAGACAGCTTCTTCAATAAATGGTTCTGACAGAATTGGAAAGCCACGTGCAAAATAGTGAAACTAGACTACTATCTGTCACCATGTACCAAAATTAACTCAAAATGGATCAAAGACTTAAGTATAAGACCTGATACAATAAACGGCATAGAAGAAAACATAGGTACTAAACTTATGGACCTTAGGTTCAAAGAGCATTTCATGAATTTGACTCCACAGGCAAGGGAAGCAAAAGCTAAAACAAATGAATGGGACTATATCAAATATAAAAGCTTCTGCACAGCAAAAGAAACCATCGACAATATAAAGACGCAACCAACTGAAGATTTTTTCAAACAGTGCCTCGGATAAGGGGCTAATATCCAAAATATACAAGGAACTCACTCAACTCAACAACAAAAGAACAAACAACCCAATTGAAAAATGGGCAGAGGACCTGAAGAGACATTTCTCCAAAGAGGACATGCAAATGGCGAATAGACATATGAAAAAAAAGCTCAACATCACTAATCATCAGAAAAATACAAATAAAAACCACAGTGAGGTATCACCTCACCCCAGTCAGAATGGCTATCATCAACAAGACAAATAGTAACAAGTGTTGGAGATTCTGTGGAGAAAAAGGAACCCTTATACACTGTTGGGAATGCAGACTGGTGCAGCATCACCTCACCCCAGTCAGAATGGCTGTCATCAACAAAACAAACAGTAACAAGTGTTGGAGAGGCTGTGGAGAAAAAGGAACCCTTATACACTGTTAGTGGGAATGCAGACTGGTGCAACATTACCACACTATGCAAGGCAGTGTGGAGGTTCTTTAAAAAATAAGAATATAATTACCATATGACCCAGCAATCCCTCTCCTGGGTATATACCCAAAAAATCTGAAAACATTTATACATAAAGACAAATGTGCTCCAGGGTTCACTGCAGCTTTATTTATGGTGACCAAGACATGGAAACAACCAAAATGTCCTTCCATAGATGAATGGATAAAGAAGTTGTGGTATATATACACAATGGAATACTATTTGGCGGTAAGAAAAGATGAAATATGACCATTTGTGACAACATCGATGGATCTTGAGATTATAATGCTAAGCAAAATAAGTTACACGGAAAAAGCAGAGAACCATATGATTTCAATAATATGTGGTATATAAACCAAAAACAACAAAAGAATAAGACAAACAAATGAAAAACAAAAACTCATAGACACAGACAATAGTTTAGTGGTTACCAGAGGGTAAGGGGGTGGGGGGTGGGAGATGAGGGTAAGGGGGATCAAATATATGGTGATGGAAGGAGAACTGACTCTGGGTGGTGAACACACAATGGGATTTATAGATGATGTAATACAGAATTGTACACCTGAAATCTATGTAACTTTACTAACAACTGTCACTCCAATAAATTTTAATTAAAAAAAAATTTTACTTCATGTTGAACAGTAAGAGTTCCCTTTAAGTCAACAATACAACTGATACAAAAGAAATGAGGAAGACATTTGGTAAGGAAAAGATAAAACTGTTTTAATTTGCAGAAATTATGATATTCTGCTTAAAAATCAAGACAAATAACTGTAAACTAAATAGCACTATGAAGAGAGTTTAGCAAGATTACTCAATTATCGATAACAAAATTAATGCATTACTAGACACTATTTATAACCAATTTAAAAGGTAATGAAACAGAAAATATCCCATTTACAAAGCAATACAGTGTTTGGAAAGTACAAATCAATAATCAAAATTATACTTACATGAGATATTTTATGGCTAATAATGTACTAAATATAGTTGAAAATCATAAATACATTAATACTTAATCTATCAAGATTATGGACAGAGAGATATCCTATTTTAAAAGTGTTATTTTTTTTTCCTCATAAATGTATAAATTCAGTGCTATCTTAACAAGATATTTTTTACGGAATTTGACAACTGATTTTTTTTTTAAGTTATGAAGAAAGAGAAAATAAATGTTAATGGGAAGTTGTCTAATAGGTGACAAAGCAGAATATATAAAACTAGAGTCACTTAAAATGTTGTTAATGTAACATAAAAGAAAACAGAACTATAGAATTGAATGGTCAGAAACAGACCTGTGTAAATATTGATCGATCATTATTATAGAGAAATACTTCAAGTTATTGGTGAAAATATAGACTATTCAATAAATTGTGATGAGGCAATTGAATGTCTAATGGAACTGTATATCTATTTGAAAACTATCCCATACTAAAACTAAAAGTAGCTGGGTCCCAACTCCCCTTTATGGCATGAGTATTTTCCTCTATTATTAATCAAAGGTTTCCATGATTTAAAGTTTAATGTAACCTTGCAAATAATAATAAAATATGATCAATTCACATTATTTAGAAGCTCATTATCCTTCAAAATAGTTCAGTAGGAAAAAATAAAAAACTTATGGATTATTTATATATCCTTCAGCTCATCTCCCAAAAGCCAAAACTTGGGAAAGCAATTTAATATGTGCTTCTGTTATTCTTTGTTTCTCAGTCTCCATTTGGGATCATTGATATTAATCCAATTTAAACCTCGACAACTGGTTGTGGGATGGTAAACAAGTATTTTACCTCATTAAGCCTCAGTTTCCTAGTAAAATTAGACTAATAACTTTATTGCCAAGGGTAAATGATATAATTTAGGTGAAGTGCTTGGCTTAAGGATCGGCAAGAAGCAAATGATCAAGAAATATTAAATATGTTTGTATTGTGTCATTATTACTAACAATTCTGCAAACAACTCTGGAATTTGGCCTAGAATGCATAAATTTGGTTTTGCCATGGCCCTCTTTTTCTTTCTTAACCATCAAATGAAGAAATTCAGTTGAATATTGAAGAACTAAGTAATTTTAAACTAAATTGTTAAGCATTAGATTTTACAGGCCAAAAAAAAAGAAAAAAGAAAAAACAAAACAAAAACTGAAAATAAATGTGTAATGGATCAAAGAAGTAAATAAGAAAAAAATAAGTAATTTTTTTTTTAATGTGTCTATTGCTTTACATTAAGGAACACTTCCATAACAACACCAAAAATAAAAATGTTATAAAGGTAAAGATTCATATATTTGAATACACACAAATACAAAACATATTCATGACAAAAGAAGGCTGAAGCAAACATAAAAACTAACATATCACTAAGAAAATATAATTTAATATGTGGAAAAAAAGTCTCCAAAATCTGTAAAGATATCCTGCATATTTATAAGAAAAAAACATAACTTTATCTAAAATGGTCAAAGAATATGAATATGAAAAAATAATAACCTACCAATAAGCATATTAAAAGATGTGCAGCTTCACCAATCCTGAAGAAAAATTAAGATAAATTAAAGCAAAAGAAAAATTCACAAAATGTTTCTGTCTCATTGGTAAAATAATTTTATATGAATTGGAATTCTCAAACACATGGAAAAATTGCTATGCTCATTCACTGTTGGTGAAGGTCTGAATGTATAGTCTTTGGAGAGGAAATTTGAAAACATCCACTAGAATGTAAATATGTATTCCACAGGAACCAACAGTTTACTTTTCTTTATCAGATTCTGATAAAGAAATAAACTTAAAAGAGGAATGTGCAAGGCAGGTCATCACAATATTATAGTGAAAACTTGGTGA
Source organism: Rhinolophus sinicus (assembly GCF_057876585.1). Taxonomy (NCBI): domain Eukaryota; kingdom Metazoa; phylum Chordata; class Mammalia; order Chiroptera; family Rhinolophidae; genus Rhinolophus; species Rhinolophus sinicus. Next base: position 121,411,788 of record NC_142516.1, on the reverse strand, counting down.
AATATTTACCAACAGGATCTGGTTAAATAAACCTCTACATAAATAAATGTTCTTTTAACAGGTAAAACACATGTAGAACTATAAGCACTGATGTGAAAAGTTCTCTAACACATTGTTAAGAGAAGAAGGCACAATAATAAATACATTTTATATCAATTCAGTTTTACGTGAGGATGTTTTTGTGTACACACTTCTTATATATAAGTCTACTAATAAAAGATTGGAAAGATGAATGCCGAATTATTCACAAAATCCCTCTGTCTTTTAGAGAGTAAATGTGAGTGGAGGGGGAAGAGTTGAAAAGGAATTTTCATTTTTGCCTCTGAATTTTAATTTAAAAACTTATTTTATTAGATTATAAGACAACTTTAAAGAAAGTGGTAATATGGGTAAGTGGTTTAAAATTATATTTCTAACATGATGTTTGCTTAGTACTTTAATTCACATACTTGGGCTTTTTGTCAGCTTAGAGATCTTTAACCCGACATGAGAATTAATATACAAATAATTAAGAAGAAATTGTTTGATTAGAGTATGAACCCCTCCCATTCTTTACTATAATGTGAATGTGCACAGACTATCAGAGAACCTAACCAAGTCCACTTGTTTATTTAATGCCAATTCCCAGCCCTGAACATGCATAAGCAGAGATGTAAAGTAATAGAAAATAAACCCCATGTAAAAGGCATTAGAAATTACAGTTTTAGGGTGTTTTTTTAACACAGCATTTTATATCCCAGATATCTGGTGGCTTTTCAGTTTCAGCTTCTCTGTATTTCTAAAAACTGAAATGCATTTAGCTTACCTGGATTTCAGTTCAATCACTTATATATGCCTAGCGTCCTTTATTCTCCCCATTGCAGAAAGTCGCTGCTCACTAATGAGCAACAGCTATGCACATGAAATTAAAGAAGTCATTCATTAGAGTTAGATAAGTAACGCAACCAATGAAACTAATGGAAAAAAAAGATTTTTTTTAATCTGCCGGTAAATTATTTGATATGCCAAACTCAATTATAAAGCTTAGTGAAAGTGAATTTGAAGAGCTGATCAAAGTCAATCTGTGATTGTGTAGCATATAAATAACTCAAAGGAGAATGTTCCCTTTCAGAACATTTCTTAAAATTCATTGGAAATTGCTAAGAATTAGTCTTCTAGGAGTAACTCAGAGCTTCTTCAGTTACAGGCAAAGGGGATTCCTGTAGGCTGAGAATAAGGCTTGTTTTTTCAAGTCTCCTTTGTGCTATTAAATGGGTTTAAAAAAGAACTCTAATCACCCACCCCTCTCTGTCCCTCATTTCTCAGTCTGGCTAGCTCAATCTACCTTAAGCCCAAAATACCTCATTTTATTCCCTTCCTGTTTCTTTATGTCATTGAATGATTTGAATGGTGACTCCTAAAAAAGGATATGTTGAAATCCTAATCCCCAGTACCTCAGAATGTGACTTTCTTTGGAAATAGGGTCTTTACATTGATATTCAAGTTAAAATAAGGTCATTAGTGTGGGCCCTAACCCAATACGACTGTCTCTACACACCAATATAGGTGTCTCTATAAAAAGGAAAAATGTGGACACAGAGACTCACGCAGAGGAAAGAAGACATGAAGCCAGAGGGAGAAGATGGCCATATAATCAGAGTATACCTAGAAGCCAAAGAAGGCCAAGGATTGCCAACATACACCAGAAGGGCCAAGAAAGGATTCTCCGCTGGAGCCTGTCCTTGGTGAGACTTTGATTTCACATTTATAGCCTCCAGAATTGCGAGTCAAAATATTTTGTTTTAAGCCACACAGTTTTTGGTACTTTTCAGTAGTCCTAGGAAACTAATACAGAAATAATCAGGGAAGCTACAGACTTCTAAGTCACACCTTAGCTAATAAGGCTCTAATCACCAGAAGACTCTCTAAATTCACAATTTTACTCCATTATTCACTCCTCTTTAAGTGCTGGAATCTTCCACTGTGTATTCCGTAATTAACGGTCCATTAGTAGCAAAATCTCTTGTACCCTAAATCTCTTCCCCAAGAGACTGTACTCAATTTTTTGATCTAACAGAAATCTGGCTCTTCTGAGGACACTGCTTCCACTGCTCCCACATCCCTTGTATGTATGTTTGAGTGTTTAGGTGAGTGATGCCCTCGTGTTCCTCCTTGCCAGGCTCAGGTCATTCTCCCTTCTGCCGACCCAACCTCCATTACAACTCTTTTGTCAACAGTCTCTGTTATTCACTACTTTTCATTTCTGCTGCTATGTACTCATTCTTGGGTCACTCATTCATTTTTCTGTGATCTGGCTCCTGAGTCCCTGCTTTCTGTCTGAACTCCTTCATTTTAGTATGTATCCAAGTGATCCTTCAACTAACATGGGCACCTAATTCCTTGAACTTCTCTATTCCAGTGATTTTTATCTTTGCCTGAACCCAGCAACTCCTCTCCATAATCATCCTCTAGATCTAGTTATCACCAGCATCTGGGACTTCCCTGTTAATTGCAGGCATCTCACTTACTGATCACTGCCTCCTACCTTTTCAGTTTACCTGGTCCAGTATGCCAACTCCTACACTCTTCAGTTCTACACCAGGGCCACATGCCTCCCCCCATCTTTACACTTTCTGTCACCCACATGTTTCCCTCTCTGCTGCTCATATTCAGCACAAAATGCTATAGGGACAAACTCATATTTACTCCCTTATACACAATCTCAATTCTCTTGCATATCCCTTGCAGGCATAGTTACTTGGAGAAAAACACAATCTTGGTAAAATCAAATCCTTTGCCTATCTAGACTTGTACCTTGTACCTTTTCAACGAAATGTGGCTGGAGAAAAACACAAAACTGTATCACTGGCTTTACTCTGAATTCATGACTATTAATTTCAGGTAGGCCCATAAGGATTACTTTCATGCAAGCATTGTATCTTTCCCTAATTCGATCACTGTTCTCTTTATTTTCTAGATGATTTTCTCATTACTCTTAGCTCTTCAATCCGTGATCATCTCTTCCTGACATATTCCTTGTAAGCTATAAACCTTGTTTCTGCTTCATTGGAAAAAACCTGAACAATCAGAAGTAAAATTCCATAGCAGGATGCCACCACATATGCCCACCTACCTGCATCTCTATATGTATTCTCTGCCTTCCTGTTTCTAGTAATTAACTATTTGTCTTCTGCCTAAAGACAGCCCCTTCAAAAAACACTAGATCCTATTTTTTTCATGCTCTACTTATGGTAACATTTTTTCCCTCCCTTCTTAATCAGTCCTACTGTGTATTAATTTGAATTATGTTTTTATCTTAAAAACAAAACAAAATAACAACAAAAACATATTCTTAAGTCCACTTCCCCCTACCGGTTACTGCACTATTTCTCTCTCTCCCTTCCTTCTTTCTTTCCTTTCTTCCTTTTTTCCTTCCTTCCTTCCTCTTTCTACTATGCCACTTTTCTGCTCTCCTGTACACTGGTCTATACTTACTTCATTAATTTCCTTTCTTTTCATTTTCTCTTCATCCCCCTCCAATTGTTGAGTTGTACCCTTCTCCAAATTCATTTGTTGAAGTCTTAACTATCAGTACTTTAGAATGTGACCTTATTTGGAAAAAAGGTTGTGATAAATATAATTAGTTAAGATGAGATTGTAGAATGAACCCCTAATCTAGTATTACAAGTATCCTTATAAAAAGAAGAAGTTGGGCCCAGACACACACACACACACACACACACACACACACACACACACACACACACAGAATGCCATGTGAAGATGATGGCAGAAATCTGGTGCTGCTTTGATAACTCAGAGAACACCAAAGATTGCTATAGAAGCTAAGGGAGAGGCATATAGCCCTCAGAAGGAACCAACTCTGCCAACACCTTGATCTTGGACTTCTGGCCTCCAAAATTATAAGACAATACATTTCGATTCTTTAAGTTACTCAGTTTGTGGTACTTTGTTATGGCAGCCCATACAAACTAATACATCGGTCAAGTATTTGACTTTACCACTTCAGTGCAATTGCTCTTGCTAGGTCCCTAATGACCTCCACCTTGCCAAGGCCAAACTAAGTTACCAGTCCATATTTTTGCTTGACTAGTCAGCAGCATTTTGACTACCTTTGAATAATCTCTTAGGCACCACACTTGTCAAATTTTCTTTCTACCTTTTGGAGAGCTCATTCTCTGGTCCCTTTACCTGGCTCTCTTTTTCTCCACTTCTTAAAATAGGAAACTTTCAGGGCTGAATCTGTGGTTCTCTTCCTTATTGACATGTACACCCATGGTGATCTCCTCCAGTGGTATTTTAAATACCATCTACTTGTGGATGACTCTCAAATTCACATCTCCATCCTAGAACTCCTCCCTGAAATTTACACTCTCATACCTAAACTCTGATTACACTTCTACACTTGGATATTAATAGTTATCATAACCCTAATATGTCCAAATTTTAACCCTTATCTTCTCCCATGGTCCTGTGCTTACAGGTTTTGGTTTTGGTTTGTTTTCCCCTTCAGTTGATGATACTCTATCCTTTCTGTCACTTGGTCCAGGACCCTTTGAGACATGTTCAACTTCTCTGCTTTTTTTTTTTTTTTTTTTTTCCCTCACACACCCTAGAATCCTTCAGGTAATCCAACTGTATCTACTTAAAAAAATATATCTAGAATCAGACAACTTTTCATAGCCTTCCCCATTACCACCATCATTAGAGCCATCATTACTTCCCCTGGGTTACTGCTGCAATCTCTTACACCATCTCCGTGTACATGATTACCCTATGCGGTCTAATCACAGAAGTGAGGCCAGAGTGTCCTTTGGAAATACAGATCACGGCCCTCTGCTCAAAACCCTTCAGTGACCCCTCATTCTCACATAGGAAAAGCTAACATCCCCACAGTACACTTTAGAGGACTCATCTCACCTATATTCTTCAAGCACATGTCTTGCCACCTTCTCCTTCCCTCCCTGTCCTCCAACCACACAGGCATCTTTGCTGCTCCTCAAATAAGTCAGGCGCTCAGTGACCTCAGGACCTTTGCACTGACTATTTCCTTTCCTTACAGTGCCCTTTCCCTTGAAATATAATTATAATTGGCTATCTCCCTTATCATTTTTACATGCCTTTGCCCAACTGTCCTTTTTTAAGGGTTACTCAGAACATCATATTTAAAATGGAAAGTTCTACTTCATCCCAGCATATTTGAATCTTTTGATTTTGCTTTAATTTTTCCATACTAGTTATCACCTTCTAACACATTATATAATTTACTTTTTTTTTATGTTTACTATTTCTTATCTCCCACATGCCCTGCTAGGATGTAAGCTCCAACAGGGCAAGGATATTTAGGTATGCCAAGCACACTAGATGGTGTTGACTAGATAGTGTAAAACCCAGCCTACCTACTAAAGTTTCTTAAAACTCAAATAATTTATTTCAAATTTTCTTTGATTTTTAACATAAGACGCGTGTCACCTGTGAATAATGGAAATTTGGTGTGTGTTTTTTTTTTCTCTTTTCAATTCTTATGTACTTAATCAATAGTACTTTTCTTTATGCACTAAGAGCAACAGAATGTGACACCACAAATCAATGAAAAATACTAGTGTAGATGCATATTTTTATATGTGAAAAAAATCCTCAAGATATATAATTTAATGAAAAAACTTGTTACCAAGTAGTGTATAAAGTATGACTACTAAACGGTTTTTGAAAAAAAAAATTATCTGTATATATACACACACTCACATGTGTGTACATATACCCACACATACCCCTTACTGAGCATAATACTCTTAAAATCACTGTGAAGCATTTATTGTCAGATATACTTCATAGATAACAAATCTAAGTTCCAAAGTTAAATAGCTAATATGTGGAAAATGAGAATTAAAATCCTACTTTTACCCCTCCCAAGCCCCCTAAATCCTATTGCTTCAAATGTTGGAATTTGAAATTGGCTATGAAAAATTTCAGTTTCCCAGTACAAGATAGAAAATGATTTCAATGTTTTGGTTTTCATTAACATAAAGTTCACTGGAATAACTCAGTGAATTAAGGCACATGCTTCTTATTATGTTTGAGTGAATACTCATTAATACAAATCACAAGCTCTTTCTTGGAGTTAAATCTTAAGGAAACCTAGCAACTGGAAATGTAGACTATTGACTATTTCATAACTCTCCTCAGTGATAGTCCATTGATGAATTTATGAAAGATACTCAAAAGAATAAGGATGATTGTTCATTGAAACAACTTGATGGAAATGTATTATTTTTTGCAGAGTTGTCCACCAAAATCTGCTTTTCTCTCCTTGTCTAGTTAGAAAATTTAGATGAGTACAGCCTTCCTGAATAAGACTGTATTTTCCAGCTTTCGTTATGATTCTGTGTAACCATATCACTAATCTCTGGCTAATGGAATAGAATCTAAAGTGGGCTCTGCAACTTCTGCGGTGGGTCTTTAAAGGGAATGGATATAACTTCTCTGTGCTTTTCCTCTTTCCTGTTTGATAGAGTCTGAATACATGTATACTTGTTGTTCCTAGAGAAATCCTCTCGAACAAGGTAAAAATTCTGGCTCTCTGATCCTGGATCACTTATTTATAGCCTCTTAGTGTTTGAGTTTCCTATTTATAAAAGTAAGTAATAGAATTTTTCTTCTGGGACTACTGTGAGAATTGAATATAACATAGGAAAAACATGAGCAAGGTAGCTGGTCCTCAAAAACATCGTCACTTTTATAGTGAGGAAAAGGTGGTAGAGGCAAATGAGCTTTCCTAGTTTTTATCTCCTAAAACTAAAATTTTATAATCTCATGATATAGGTACTTAAGATGGAAGAAGGAGGAGCTGGACTTCTCTACCACCACAGTACTAGTTACAGACATTTAGACACATGACCCCTGGGCAGATTCCTGAAAAACCAGGCCAACACAGCACTTTCCCTAATCTCTAATGTACATTTTTATGGAGGGTTACCAACTCTATCCAAATTCTCCCCATTGGCAGAAATTTCCTCTAAGTCCAGACCCTCAACAAGCATAACAAGTAAATTTACAGCTTGTATTCAGTTCAACTGAAATGAGGTTTCGTTTTGTTTTGTTTTGTTTTACATTTTGGAAGGTTTTTAAGTTCCTACAATGCTGAGAAACATCATATACATAAATACATGCATACATACACACACATACATACATACAAATATATGAATGAATTATGAAATATACACATATATACACACATATTTATGAATTATTGATGGCATCCAACTATTCCTTGGGTCATGAATAATCTTACCAAGCAGTAACCAATCTCCTACAATGCATACATCAGTTATTTAATTCCTTGAATATAAATATTTCCAAACAGAAGCTATGTCAAATGCATAGTTTTGAGATTTCTTTAAAAAAGAAAAAGAAAAATCCATATGTCAAATGATCAATGCTGTATATATTTATTACATTAAAAATACGTCCTTTGCACTACTATGTTTGCTATGTGCTACATATTTTCCATTTCAAATATGCAGTGAGAAATATTTCCCAGTGGGAAGACATTTAGGCAGTGTTATATCAATTATACATAATTTGATTTATTCCTGAGTATGATATACTTTATTTCATTTTAAAAGTAATTGTTATATACTCAGGACCATTTAAACGTTCTTGTTAAATAACAGGAAGTAGTTTACTCACAACTTAATAAGTTAAAGAATGTCTGTACTTTTGAAAAAGTCCTAAAGAACTTAGTCATCCCAAGGTCACGGGTCAGTTAAAATTATAGTTGATAAAATTATTAGATAACATGTTTTTCCTGTTAACAGATTTAATTATCTGCTGTTTGAGCTGCAAATTTTACTCTGAATTCTCTTTGTACTATGAAGTAGGAAAGTGCACTGTACACCAACTGTCCCCCATATCCCCAAATAACTGCCCAGCACAGCCTTTCACGGACATTTACAGTGAACCAAAGAAAAGAGTATTTGTGTAGATATACTTGGAATCCCTTAAATACTTGAATGTACCAAGTGAAAGTTATATCACATAATACTCCAAAGAGTATAGCAACTTTTTAAGAAAAAGAAATAGTGACCCCAAAATATTAGGTTGGTTCACAAGTAATTGTGGTTTTTGCAATTATTTTTAACCTTAAGTCACAATCACTTTTGTACCAATCTACTACTTGCTTTAAAGTTTCTCAATATAATTTTACAAACCACAACAAAAGTGACAGAATAACCAATAACAATAATAGTAATTGTATATTACTATATGCCGGCCTTAGTAATAAAACATTTATATTAACTAAGTCATGTAATCACAATAACTTTAAGAAGTTTCTATTTAATGTTCTCATAACTGAGAAGCGGCAAAGTAGAGAACCTCTTCTAACGCTGAAATATTTATTTTAGCTAGCAATTGCATTCCCAGGAAGTTTCACATTTGTAACCTAGGAAAGAAAGCTGGTAATTGGTTTCAGTTAATTTTATTTATATTCCTTTTGGAGGCATAGGGTTTATTGTATTTTGGTTTAGATACACAAGAGGGTTGAAAATTATTTTTTGAGAATTGGGCATTGGGAAAGGGGATAAAGATAGCTATAGATCACCTAATTTTCTCTCTTTAAAATCCTTTTTAGTTCCTTTTCTAAACAAAGTAAGATAAGTACCAAAAGATTAATCTTAAACACACAGTGATTATGTGAGAATTATTTGAAAATGGTATGATTTCAAAAGTGTAAAATTTTAAGTTAAATTATGAAATTCCATCTAACATAATATAGGATACAAGTAAAAATTTTAAATATTTAAATTCTGAATATCTAACAATCTAAGATCATTAAATTATCATCCCTTATATAATTAGCTGATTTAAAATAAGAATAATTATTGTCTTCTAAAGTTGTTTATATTTTTCTTAAGTAAATAAGATTCATTTTGATTAAATGTGTTGGCTAAACACCAAAATATTTCCATGGTATTCACATTACATACAAAATTCAAGGGGAAAAATAAAGTCATATTACAGAATAAGAGATAGATGCTGAAATAGAGGACTCTTAAGGAAGTAATAAACATCTGCTTAAGGTGCTTTCCAATTCTTTACTGAAATATAGCACACAAATACAAAGTTATTAAAAATAAGATATAAATGACTCTCAATGAGAATACCAATTTACCATATCATTATACGTAGGCTAGTTGATAAATAAGCCTGTGACAACCTCAGAATTATTTCTAGAAAATCAACAAACTGAAAGATATATTCTGAATGGTCAAAAACTTGGAAAACACCCAAGTTTATAATAGTTGACACTTTATAATACTTGACATTTTTCATTATTATTAAAAATAATATATGCTAATTCTAGGAATCGAGAAAATGTGACAAAATATAGTGAGTGATAAAATTATTAAACATACAAATTCCCTGACCAGATATATATTTTCAGCATTTTGGTGAAATGAAACATTACAAAATAGACTCCATATATATTTAGAAGTTGTTTATGCACTAAACATGCAATATTGAGCATTTCCTTAAGGAAATGGATTTACCTTAATATTTTTATTATTGGAAATTTAGTTTTCTCAATGTTCTTAATTAAAAATAGATGTCAAATCAAGCTCCAATTGCTTTCATTGATCTGTTTTGTGTCTATGTGTTTTATTAATTAATGTTACATGTGAATATATAAAGTTATTACCTTGACTTCATCCCCCAAATGAAAAACAATTATAACCATTATAAAATACCACATGTATAGTTATTCACATGATATGTTTCAACTTTATTTTTAGAGTAAATCTTCAGAATAGTTTTATAACTTCACACAATACATATATTTGGCAGAAATTTTATATACTAATACTATATATATATATATATATCACTTAAATATAATTTTATATTTTGTAATTCTATTTCCTAGTTCATCCTGCTTTTATGTTTAGAGTTACGTTAAATTTTTTTCAATAATAATTTATAGGCTCACTTTAAATGACTTGGAAGATAACAATTTTTTTATCCTCTAATCCTTAAAAAAAAAAAAACCCTATAAAGTGGTCCAATATAATAATAGAGATCATTCTTTCAAATGAAGAAAATATCATATACTTAAGGTTATATCAAGATAACAAAATAAATCATCTGAAAATATTCCCAATATAAATATCCTGAAATGACATAGTATAACACTATTTTAAATGCACAACTGAATTATCTGGAAAATAAGGGAAACCATCTGGCCCCCAAATCAAGAATAAGCTGAAAAACAAAGTAAGAAGTACATAGGCTGGGGCTCTGAGAAATTTGAGTCATAATTGAGATTATGGTATAAAGCCAGGACACTTGGAAAAGCTACCTCACCATTGAGAGGATGGTCTCAGAATAAAATTCCACCAGCCCAGGATGAGTTGAAGGAAGTTTGTTCACCTTCACAAGAGTCCTGGGTGAAAAAAATGAATGTCCTGAAATGAATGCCACTTCAACATTCTGAGAACGCTGAGTGAGAAATCAACACAAAAATCAGTTCCTTTCCACAGAAATAAAAGGTTATCTGTTATAGTGGAAAACATTCTCAAAGAGATCTTGCTGCATTCCCATATATAAACTCCCACTTATAAGGCTCAAAAAACAAACAAACAAAAAAAAAACCTCCGGCTCCTAAATAATATCTGCAAGGAAACAATGCACCAGATAAGGAAATCTGCAGAAGTAACACAAGATTAGGCATCTGAGAACTTCTGTTAATGGAATTCTAATTGACGTTTTAAAATGAAAATATAAAATAAGTCAAGGCATAAAAAGAGAAATTATATTATAAAAACCAGGTAGCTTTAGAAAGAAAAATATAATTTAAAATAAAATTGCTAATAAATTATCATAAAAGGATACTATAGACAGCTGGAGAAGGAATTTTTCTATTGAAACGTCAATCTGAGGATACTACAAAGAAGGAAGAAAAGGGAGATAAATAAATATGTAATTCCAAAATCAGTTAGAAGAGCATGAGAAAAAACATGAAAACCTTTAACTAATACTTGGTGTTCTGAAAGGAAAGAAAGAGAAGAACAGAGATGCAATATTCAAAGAATTGATGAGAAAGAATTTTCCAGATTTAATGAAATACATGAATCTTCATATGCAAAAACCAAATTGTTCCTGAACATGATAATTAAAAACACACCTCACCTTAATGCATTATGAAATTGCAGAATTTCAAAATCTAGGGGATCTATTTACAACAGAGAAAAACGTTACCAATCTAAAAATGATGGTGTCAGTAATCTTGTCAACAGCAAGAAAAAGAAGCCAAAAAGCATTAGAAAAACGTCTTCAAGTGTTGAGAGGAAACAACTTGACATCTGAATTTCTAGAGTCAGCAAATTACTATTTAAGAGAGAGAAAATATATAGATGTTTAGATGAAAATTCTGAAAGATATTACCACTAATAATTTGTCCATAAAAGGACTTTCTTCAGGAATAAAGTAATTGAACCCTAAAGCAATGACTGAGAACACAAGAAAGATGTGTTCTCACTTTACAAACTTTGCTTAAAACCAAATAAGCATTGATAATATGAAACAAAAAATATTGACTATATTTAGAATTTTAAAAGAATTTAGAACTATAACGATGGGCGAAAAATAGTAAGACTGGAGGAAAAGTGAATTGATTTTAAGCTACATAAGGTTTTGGGAAGTGGGAGTTAGAGATAGTTTCAGAAATAGTTTTTTTGAGTGTGGATATTATAATTTTAAGAATTCAAGTAATAAAGGGAAAATAATATAAACAGAGAAAAACTTCAAAATATTTCTCAGTAAAAGGAAAAATTTCATTAAATTATTTGGAATAAAATGGAAACAGTTCCCAATTTTTGATTCCCTAGATAATTTTTTAAAATTATATGTATTAACAATAAAAACTAAGACTTATATGGCTCTTAAATTTTGCCAAGCATTTCTCTAAGCACTGCATTCATACTGTCTCATTTAATAGTTAATAAGTAAAGACTATGTAAGTAATGTTAAAACATTAGAAAAAAATTAAAGCACTTTTTTTCCTAGAAAAATATAATTTACTAAAACTATCTCAAGAAAAAAAGGAAAATATGAAAAAAAAATCTATAAATATTAAATAAAGTAATTTTGGGGAAGTTCCGAGTAGAAGAACAGAATTTCAGCATGGCTGAAGACTGTACTTAGAAAGAAATAAGATAAGTATGCTTCATACCCCTAAGGAATTCCTGTTCAATATATTGGGTACACACATGTCAAGCCTGACTAGAAACTACAAATCCAAATACAGGGTGATAACTAATTCATGGAAGAGAGGGATTAAGGATTGCCTTGGGCCCTGAAAGTTGTGCTCTGAATAATCCATGAGACATTAATGCATCCAGCCGTCAGTGTGAACGCTGCATGCGAGGGGTATGTAGTCTACAACTTGAAAATATTATACACAGAGACCTTGGGGAACAAAACTGCGATGCTTTATTCCAAAAGTATTTATATAGTGAAATAAATGGGGAGGAATTTTAACTTGAGTACACAGGTGTTCGGATCAAACTTCTGTTTTCTTATACATGCTTGATATACAAATTGTTAAATATAAAGAAACAACACAGAGTTGTACTGTTTGTGTGAGAGAAAGAAGTATCTACCATCAATGTTAAATATATACCTTTTCATTTCTAAAAGTTGCAACACTATAAATCAAGAACTTTTTAATGTAAATAACATTGTAATACTTCCATTAATTAAGCAAATAAAAGAATGATGATTAATTCTTAAACTTGCATTTAACCCATCAATTTTATTATTTTGCAGTCAACAGCTGGCCTCAGTGTGCCCTTATTTAAATTCAAGAGTCTTAACTAGTAATCTCTTATATTCTATTTGAATTAAACCTCCACAGTTTTATGATTTGCACTTCAAACTTATGCATTCACGTTCACTACACAAACACAGGATTCATTTGGTAAGTAAAAGTGTCTTTAAATTACATTAACATTACATTTGACTAAGCAATTTAACTAGGTATATAAATTCCTTTTGTAACCGTCTTACAAATTTAAAAAATATATATTGCTTCTTAGTGAATTTGATACAAATTTTTGAAGAATATCTGAAGCAATGTTCTTGTCATATTCTGAAAATTCAATGTATCTTCAATTACAAATCTTGTAGTTCTGATATATTCAGTATTAGGTCATTTTTTTGTTTAACCTCAAACATTGTGAGTTCCTTTGTGCAGAGGGAATAAATGTAATTTTCTTTTAAAGTGAACTGAAACCTGATTTAAAAAAAATAGTTCTTTTGTCAAACTATAATCTATTGTTTCAGTTAGAGAGAAATCACACGCAGAAAAGAGTATAAAGGGACTCCATGAAATTATTATGACAAGAAGAAATGCCAAGACAATAGGATTAAAAAGTATTGTCTTCCTTCTTCAAGAATGATGTGAACTCCAAAATAACTTGACATTTTCGTGTCCAAGCTGTAAAGTATTTTAAATGCTATATAGTTGACTACCATGTACATTTATAGCAAAATTAAAATGTTTTCTTATTAAATAACCTGATGAACACTGAAGTTTTATCTATATTAATGAGCTTATTTGCTGACTTTCAATTGTTCATTCTTTCCAGTTTCTTCACAGAAGTACAATATTCTCATGTTTAGTAAAGGTCACTATAAATTATAGCATGAAGTGAATATAATAGAAAAAAGGTCACTTTATTTTCATCATAACCATGTTTCAGTGCAGCAAATGTTGTTGGAAGAGGAATGTTGGATGATTCTATCTTGTGCATTTTTCTAGTTGCTATAAGTGCACAATGAAATAAATACATGTAAATAATGTAGAAAATAAAATGAATGTAAAAGAATTGTGCTCTTATGCCACTAACCTCATTAACCTTAGGAGCACCCACAGGTGTGAGATGGAGAGAGAGAGAGAGAGACAGAGACAGAGAGAGAGACAGAGAGAGAGAGAGAGAGAGAGAGAGAGACAGAGAGAGAGAGACAGAGAGACAGAGAGAGAGAGAGAGAGAGAGAGAGAGAGAGAGAGAGAGAGAGACTGATTGTTGTGGATGACAACCCACAGCAAGTGTGGGACTAGCTGACACTTAATGTAGACTGCCAAGGATAAGCCTGACTGGATTTTCTCACATGGTAGTATGGGGGAAGAAGGAACTTTCCTCTACCTTCAAGGTTCTTTTGGCTGGTCTAATAATCAAATAGACATGAGACAGATTAACAAGAGAAAACGACCAAATTTAATCACGTACATATAAATATATATGGGAACCCTTCATACATGAGAGAGTCAGAGACCCATCATACATGAGAGGTTCAGAGCCAGAAAGGGAAATTGAGGTATACAGGACATTCTCAGCTAGGGATGAGGTAAGGTACTCTGGGGTTTCAAAAGTTCATTACAGGGAAAGCACATGTTCAGTAATTATTAGTTTGCCCTGCCATATAGATAGGTAAAAAGGCATTTCTGGTGGCCAGGCTTCTAATTTAAATTATTTTAGATAGTTAAAGGGGGAGCAGAAGCTTCTCTTGAGCCCTCAGGCTCTTGGTTGCCTCGAGCTGAAAATAATCCACATACCAGTGATGCATATCTTGGGGTGGCTCTTTCTGAACCTCCACAGTAGGAAATATGAATATGATAGATGCACATATATATGTAAAAATGTTATGAATTAAATTATCATTTAAAAATATTAAATAGAGCCTTCCTACAAAAGATCCTGAACTTTCCTTTTTATAGCTGAATTCCAGTAAGGGAGACAGTCATTATAAATTAAGTCCCTCCCTCACTTGCTGAAAACAACTAACCCTACTGGATTATAAATGTATACTTTTTAGGAACATCAGAAAATTGCCAAGATAGTGAGGACCGGTCGAAACAATAGGGAAAGGTAGTCCCATACAAGCCCGCGAAGCCAGGAGCACTCAAGTTGACTTAGTACAAGAAGATTTACCCACTCAGGTGAAGCTGGCTTCAGTTTTAGAGTCTTGTGCAATAAAACAGACATCTGAGGCCAAGATCTAATCAAGTCATGCACCCTAAGAAGTGACCTCCCACATTAAGTTGAGATGCCCTTAGTACAAGGCTGAAACAAAAGGAAACCAGCAATCCAATATGCCATGAAGCATCATAGCTACACTTGTTTACCAAACCCTGGGGATATACAAGAAAAAATTAGAATACATAGCAAAAATAATAATTAAAAGGAGGAAGTCAACAGAGATAACATGTTATGGATTCTTATTGATGATGGGGAGAATTGTTAGGGTTTGCTTTACTTTAGACTTTGATTAATTTTGAACATATTCTGTAGTTTCTAAGTATGACTGGTTTTATTCACAATACTTTTGACATCAAATTTGTGGATTTTTTTCCACCCAACCAATTCTCCAACAGCTGAACACCAACTGGGTGTGCTACAATTTAATTCAGTTCTGACACTAACTACTGTAGTTAAGGCAGACTCCAAAAGTTAGGGACTCAAACTCATAAAACTGCCCCCCCCCCCACTTTAGATGCCAATCACAAGCTCCAGCCTCTGATACTTTTGACTAATCAGCTATATTTTGGAGGTTCCCATGACACTCTTCCTATATTCAATAATTTGCTATAACAGCTCATAGAACACAGGAAGACTCTTTATTCACTATTACTGATTTACTGTAAAGGATACAAGTCAGGAACAACCAAATGGAAGAGAGATGCATAGGGCAAAACATGGACGAGGAGGCACAGAATTTCTATACCCTTTCCAAGGGTGCACCTCAATGTGTTCACCAACTTGGAGGTTCTCTAAATATCACTGTTTAGGAAGATCCATTATGCAGGCATGAGTAAATTAAATATTGGTGGTTAACTAAATCTCCAGCCCTTCTCCCCTCCTCAGAGATCAGGGCTTGGTTATTTCTTTAACAATCAGCCTCCATCCTGAGCTACTTAGGGGTCCACTGAGAATCACCTTATTAGTAAACACTCAGGCATGGTTGAAAGGCACTTATTATAAATAACAAAGACACTCTTATCACTCAGGAAATTCCAAGGTGTTATGAGCTCTTATATTAGAAACAAAGGACCAAGACCAAATATAGATTTCTTCTTATATCACAATATCACACTATGACAACAGCTAAATGAATTGAAAGAGTACACTAGAGATTAAAAAAAATAAATGAGTTAAAAAAATCAAGCAATCTCAAAGGCAACATAAAAGAGAAAACTTGAAATAGAATAGGTGTGACAAATAGAAAGCCAAAATTAAATCAGTGAATACACAACCAATATGACTAATGATATTACATAAATGGAATAAATACACTAATTAGAAGAGCAATATTGTGATATTGGATTTAAAAGTTCAACTGTAAGTTGTTTACAAAACAAACAAATAGACTGAAAGCAACTGGATGAATAAAGAGGTAGTATATTGATACTAAGCTAAAGAGAGCTGATGTAGGTATGCTATTATTGGATAATACAGGTTTTAAAGTAAAATAACATTAATAGAAATTAACAGGATCATTTCATAATGATATTCTGGCTTGTTTTCGTGTCTCATTTTTCTGTCAAATACTAAATGAGGTATTTAGAAGATCTTGCACTATGTTTTTTAGATTTCTCTCTTCTTGTGGTTATGATTTCTTTTATTTCTAGGCTAAAACTGCAGTTTTAAATTATTAGTTCTCAGTAAATTAAAAACTTTTATCATTGTAAACTAATCCTCATTATTTTCTTTTTTTTTACCTTAAAATCTATTTTGTGCAATAATAACATCTTGTATGCTATGTCTTTATCCAATCATACGCTTTATGCATTTGTGTGCAAGTGGTATAATACTGGGGGTGCCAAAAAATGTATACAAGTGGACATTTTGGTCAACGTTGCTCAAGCAGTAGTTCACCATAATCAGAAGTGTCTGGACGCTGATGGTAACCACTTTGAGCACCTCTTGAAATTGCAGAAGTCAAATGTGACTTGTATTCATCTTTTGTTATCGGTATATATTGAGTTTTACAATTTTAATACAGTTCTCTTTTCTTAAAATGTGTATACATTTTTTGGCACCCTCTGTATATATGTAATTGGAATCTAAATAAAAGATGGTGTAGAGAATAAAGAAAGAATCTTTAAAAGCATAGCAAACAAAAAATTCCCAAATGCAGTTTAAAAATCAAAATTAAAAGAATGTCCCAACTAAGATAATTGTTTTATGAATAATTTTTGAATACCAACCAGGACAATTACAAAGAAACCCTACTGGGTACATTATAATTAAAACCAAAGGTAAAGAGAAAAAAAAGTCTTAAAAAGAGACAGACAAAAGACACATTGCATGTAAGAGCACAGCGATATAAATTACTGTTGATTTCTCATTAGAAAAAAAAGGACATCAACGGATAATGGAAGTCGTCTATAAAATAATTCATTAAAAAAAATCCATCAACCAAGTTTTCTATATGCAGTGAAAATATATGTCAAAGACAAAAGTAAAACACAGAAATTTTCAAAAAACCTGCATTTGTACTTATTTTTGCTAACCAAAAGAAATCCAAAGAGATTTCTTGAAAAAAGTGAAGTGGTCTAACTTGAATTTTCAGAAAACAGGGGATACTCTGCTTTATAAGATTTAGCTTAGAAAAAGTTTCATAGAAAGCTCTACTGCAGATAGTGGGGGGAAAGCCGTGTACTATATAGAGCTGGCACTCCATATTCGCAGGTTACACACCTGTGGATTCTACCAACCCGGGATTAAAAATATTAGGAAAAATGGTGCATTGTTGCTGAAGTGTGGTATATAGTTAGGCTTCTGATGGTTCCATCTCTACTGAAAATGTACTCACTTTTTCTTGTCATTATTCCCTAAATAACTTAGTATAACAATTTTTTACATAGTGTTTGCATTGTATTAGGTATTATACCATAAAGAAGATTTAAAATATATAAAAGGATGTGCATAGATTACATGCAAATACTATTAAATTTTACATAAGGGATTTGAGCACCCTATTTTGGTATCCATGGGGGTTCTAGACGTAATCCTCAGTGGATACCAAGGGACAACAGTGTATACACATATATGTGTACCTCATTATATTGTGCTGTGCACATAATTGCATATTTTACAATTTCAAGGTTTCTGGCAACCCGGAGTTCAAAAATATTATGACTCACTGAAGGCTTAGATGATGGTTAGCTCTTTTTAGCAATAAAGTATTTTTAATTAAAGTACGTACATTGGTTTCTTTTTTAGACATGCTATTGCACACTTAATACCCAATAGTATAGTGTAAAAATAACTTAGATAGGCACTGGGAAACTAAATATTCATGTGACTTTTCTTATTGGGATATTTGCTATATTATGGTGGTCTGGGACCAAACCCACAAAATCTCCAAGTTATGCCTGTATTATTTTTTAAACAAAAAAGACTGAGATACAAATGGTAGACTAGTGCTCAATATATAGTATTTTCTGAGAACATAAAAGGCTGCACTTTTATCCGTAAAAACACATTGCCCAGTCCTTTTGCTGTTTCGAAACCATGTAACCAGTTATGATCAGTGGGCTGTGAGCATAAGAGATCATAAGTCAGTGTAATTCCTCTTGAATGATTCCCTCTCCTTCTCTTCTGTTCTGCGGTGGAGGGCAGAGCCTTGTATTCCAGATGGTATCAAAAAGAAAGACGAAGACCTTCCGCCCATGTCCCTAAGTGATTAATAGAGCAGCACTGGGGCACTCACGCTTCCTGGCTATCAACAATAGGTTAGATATAAAGTGCAATCAAGAAATAACTATATGGTTAAACCACTGATATTCCAGGGTTAATTTCTTAGTTCAGCTTAGTCTAGACCAAATGCGGCCCGCGATCCATTTTTTATTGGCCCGCAGCAAATTTCAAAAACATATTTAGTTTACTTAAATAAACCAGGTGAGGCAATACATACTTCACCTCGAGTGAGTGGCCTGGCTGTTTGTGTATTTTACCGCATATGGCCCTTGGTGAAAAACGTTGAAAAAATTTGGACACCCCTGGTCTAGAGTATCTTAATATGGTCCAGAGCTGTGTAAGTAGAGCAATCATTAGTATAAAAGAGGAAGAAGTATATTTTTAAACATATATGTATGAAGTGACAACAATGCTAATAGGAAGGGGAAATGGAGAACTGGAGATCAGGAGACAGGAGGGCATGTATATAAATATGTACTGTATGAACTGTTTCTAACTATGTCAAATATATGTGATGCTATATAGGTATTGATAAGATATATTTATTCTCAAAGGAGAGAAAAAGTAGGTGAATCTGATAACCATGGATTCTAAAATACTAGTGTATTTCTATCTGGACTTGTATGTGGTTCACAGAAATGCAAATTGTGAAATTACTAAAAAGCACTACACTGTAACAGGCAAACTGAGGAGGAGTTTGATATTACACAGAAGTGTCATGGTCTCCAGGTTGACATCCAATGAGAGGATATATTCATCTGATACTGCAGTTGAAAATTTTTATCAAAATTAGTTTTCAAGCCTCTCTATGTCCAAAGAATGCATAACCTTGGTTCTTAGAAACAACAAAAGTAGACATAAATCTTTAATATTAAAGCAAAAATTATACAGAAGATGAACCAAAGTGTAAGTCTTTAAGTATTAAACAAACAGCCATTTATTATTTTATGGACCATATCAGGAATGTGAGGCATCCTTAATATAATTAAGAGTTAACACCACAAATGAATTGTGGACAAAAATGGAAAACTCAGTAAAGAATAATACAAAAAACAATCAATATGATGTAGAAAATGAGAATCTAGACTTTCACAGTACAGCCGCAAATCAGGAAAATCTGACACATATAGAAAGATAAACGTAGACCAAACCAGAAGAAAGACATGTTTTCTTCATAAAAATATCACTATCTGAAATGTTATTATGGAATTATTTGCTTGTATGTTTATTGTTTTTCTTTCCAATAAAATATAACCTCCAAGATTGCAGGACTACAGTTTATCATTTTCATAAATGAATTTTTATCTCTTAGAACAGTATCTGGCATATAAAGTCACTCAATAAAACATTCCAGTTTAAATTAAAGATCATTATCTTAATGTTTTTCTCTAGTTATCAAATAAAAAGGAATAAGAAATATATAAGAGACCCATGGGATCACTGAGCAATTAAACTCACTGATTGCCTATAAATGCCATAAATGCAAAATATTACAGATGATAATATAAATATCATAAAAAGTAAATTATATATGTAAATATATATACATATATGCATAGGTGTGATATAGTCACTTTAGTTTGGTGGTCTGGACCTGAACCTGCAATATCTCCCAGGTATGCCTGTATTATTTTTCCAAAAAAACAAAACTGAGATGCAACTGGAAGACTCATGCTCAATATATTTTATTTTCTGGACACATAAAAGGCTACATTTTTTTCAGGAGGAACATAATGCCATTTAAACTCTTCTAGCAATGCTATCTCTCTTAGCTGAAATAGTAGCAGGACAACCAAAATTAGTAGTAGTAGTAGTAATAGTAGTAGTAATAATAATAATTATTATTATTATAACAATAAATAAATAAATTCTTAGTATTCCTCTGAAACACCAATCTTGTTTCCACATGAATGCCTTTAAACTTAACTGTCTACCCTACTTGGAATGCTCATTCCCTGGATCTTTATATGGCTGGCTCCTTCTCAACCTTCAGATCTATGAATAAATATTTTCTTTCCTCAGAAGTCTCCCCTTATTATCCTATCAATCATATACCTGCACCTCCCACCCCAGTTAGCCTCTAACCCCAGACACTGCTTTATGTTTTTGACATACTAAGCACTTTCTCAAAACAAGTTATTTATTCATTTGGCCCCCTTTGGATTATTTGTCTTTTCCTGGTAGAACAGTGAACTAAGAGTAGGAAACTTCCTTGTCTGTAATGTTTACTTGGCACCTGAATCCCTAGGAGCAATGCTTGAAAAACAGCATGCCCCTAGTCAATATTTTCAAATGTCATGAAATGAATAGAAGCACTTAGAGATAAAGTCAATATATGTTTATCATTTCATTCTTTGGTAGGAGTTAGGGGTTAAGAACTGGAGGGTCCTAAAATCACACTACTTGACGGATCCTCATCTGTCATCTTCCATTTCTGTGGCCCTCAGTTTGTTAATACCCAAAAAGGGAAAAAACAAACATTGCTGTATTGAATTACACTACGCTAGTTATTGTGAGTAGCAAAAAAGCTTAATATAAGTTATCTTTACTATATTAATAAACAAATCAAATGATTTTATAGATACATAATATATGCGGTATTTTCAAGATTATAAGAGAAATCAAAAGAATTGAGATTACTCCATGATTCTTTTATTCACTAAAGACATTAGAAATAACATATTCTAAATTAACTATAAAAGGCAGAGCACATGTACAAAAAGTAATCAATCTGTAATGCCCATGAATTTCAGAAAAGAAAAACAAAACACAACTGGGAATCCAGCCAATCATCTAAATATAGCATTTTTCATCTGCTGGTGAAATTATGCTGTAAAAGCTCAGTAAAGAAAGCAAGATTATGCATATTCATATAATGCTTCAGTGAAGATGATAAATGAAACACAGGCACAAAATCATTCATTGAATATGACATGATTACATTTATTTCCATACTTACCTGACAAAAGAGATTACTATGTAAAATTCTTACATATCTTTTAGGAGAAAAATGTCTAAATTTCTGAATAATAACAAAAACAGAACATGCATTTTAAAAGCTGTCAAATATTATACGATTTCAATGTGCTTTTCTTTTTTTAATTAAGAAAACCAGAATAAACATAAAATCTTACAAGATGAGTAGGTATCTGATTCCCTGAAGATTTCAGGAACTTGGCTTTGGCAATGCTTAACAATGATAAGCAAATTATATTTTTTTATGTTTTAATGAGTTTTCCAAGTAAAAATTAGGTAGTCTTTAACAGTTTTCTGTCTAACTGATTGAGTGGTTTTTAAGCACAGAATAGCATTATTTTAAGAGATGCTCAAACTTCTTTTGTTCAGAAAACATATTGTTAGTGTATTATATCAAAGTGAAGGGGCTTTGATGATACAGTATAATTATAATTCATCAAAGTAACAACACTTTGATTATGCTATATATTAAATACATCACTAAAATTCTCATCTCTCTGATAGCAATGTAAAACAACTCCTACCAAAAACTCTGTTTTGGTTAAATTAGTTCCCTTCAATACTAGACATTCATTTTTATATGCAAACACCTGTTTGAAACTGGCAAAGCAAATTCAGGTGAACAAATTCGGCAAAAGTAGATCAACATGAAAGTAAAAGTGTAGTTAAATAAATGCTTGCATATGTTTTTACACATAACAAAAATAACTCATGACAATTGTATAAAAAATCAAAAGTATAGAAAATCACAAAGAAAGTAATAGTTGTCTATACCACCACCAGACATAAGCACCAAAACATTTGATGCATCCCTCAAATCTTTTTCTCTTAAATTATTTTCTATATATGTGTATAAATATACATTAAAAATTATATAGATCAAAAGTACACAAATAATTGGATCATAAATATATTATAGGAATGTTCCACAAAATATATAAACGTTATATAGTATAAATGCATGTAAATGTTAAAATAATCGGATTCATTTAAAAATACTGTTGTCTAATATTTTTCGCTTAAAGCTGGTAAGCTCCTTTTTAAATAAATAAATTTGCATACCTAAACATTGTTTTCTTAACTGCATTAATTTAAATTAATTAATCCTCAATTGTACCTCATTTAAACAATTATTTTTCACTTTTAACACAAACTAAAAACTTTCTTGCATATACAACATAAGTTCCTAAGGACATTTCACAATATATCCTTGGAATAAATTACAAGTTATAAAATTGTTTGGATGAACAGGATATATAAGAAAGTAAAACTCTTCAGAAATGATACTCAGATATACATTTGCATCATTGTCATACTTTTGTTTTTCTGGAAGCAGGTGCTAAAATTGAGTCTGGGGTACAGGATGTTTATTAGGAAATAATATCTGTGAGAAGACAGGGGGCAGCAGGATTGAATGGAGGAGGCTGATCAGCAGTGCAGATCCAACATTTATTTCTCTTTCCTTTTCTCATTGCTTATCCAAGTTCTTTGCTCTCTCTTTTTTCTTTTGGTATGCTCATCTTATTTATTTTTAGGAGCTTATCATGTATTAAAGATACTAAACTTTTTTCTCTTACTGTATTTTTCAAAAAAATATCTAGGGCCCTTTAATATTGTTAACAATATAATCTATCTTTATGGTACAGTAACATATCTTTTAACACTGCTTTTATATGCTATTATAGACAAAATTTGTTTATCTTAATTTCAAACTTGCTATTGTTTATAAATAGAATATTATTGATTTTTGCACATTTAATTTGCTATCTTGCTGTTCTTTCTTACTCTTTCAAATAGTTTCTGAATAGATTCCACTGGTTTCTAAGTATGCAGGCTTAGCATCTATAAATTTCAACTATTCTTAAACATCAATTAGTTGATAACATTCAAGTCCAACAAGTTTGATGCCATAATGGAATGAGACATTGGTGAGTTCTTGTGGGAAAGAATGAGTGTATTTTACTTCCCTGAAAGTTGTGAATTTTTGTTGCTAGATGGTGAGACTGTGGCCGACTGGTTTCCCAAAATGGCCAGAGCAATACTTATGGTCCCTCATGCTCCTCCAGGACTTTGTCACTCCTTCATCAAGAGATGAGGGCAATCTCCCCTCCCTTTGTATAGGAAAGAGATGCCATGACAGCCTTCAGAAATGTAATACTGGATAAGTGACCCTAACTTCTAAGGCCAAGTCATAAAAGGTGGTTTGGTTTATACCTGGCTCTCTCATTCAGGATGTTTGCCCTTGGAGCTCCTGAGGAAAGCCAGTCCACATAGAAAGGCAACTCATAGGTGTTCTGGCCAATGCACTGGTTAAATGGACATATACAAGATAAAGATGTTCTATTTTAATATTTTTGGCCTTAAATTTTATTTCTTCTCATATTATTTCTCTTCTTTATTTCAATTCAAATGATATATTTTATCATTAGAATTTTTTTTTATTTCACATAGATATCTTTTATAAAGCATATATTAAATCTTAACTTTTGATACTATCTGAATATCTCTATCTTTAATAGGAGAGTTTAACTCACATGGGCTGCCATGATTGCTATGTTTGAGCTTTGTTCTCTTATATAAGTTTATAATATTTTAAGAATCATGTTTAATTAAATTTATTACTTTTGCTATGTGAATTATATTATTCTGTTACTATTGATTTTTAAATGGGATAATGAAGTTTCATTTTATTTTTTAATTCTCCTAGAAGTTATATTCAACTTGAATAAAACACATTTGGACCTTAATTTCTTTAATTATCTGTGTCAATATCTAAATGATACTTATTGGCTCTCAAACCCATATAAAATGCAGTAATTAGCTATAACTTGTTGATTGTTAATCACAAGTGAGCCACACTGCTAAGTATTTTATAAACAGGTCTCTTGATCTTCATCAGAAGCTGATGATATATGTATTTATTATTTTTATTTATCTTCAGAGAGATGAAGTAACATGTAAGGTCACATAGATATTAAGTGATAAAACTGGAATTCAGATTAACTTTGTCAAACTCCTAACTACAAGTTCTGCACCACTACATATTATTGCTATAAATTTTACTTCTTCACCAACTCAACTTCCTTTGCTCACTTAGAAAATACCATATCACAACTCTAGACTAAGTTCAAACACCATACCACTCCCAACGTACATACACATACAATGTGAATTTTACTTTGATTTTCCAAACATAGTTAATTGCTCCTTTTTTGTGCTTCCACATTTCCTGTTGCATAAATCTTTGAATATTTGCCATGATGTTTTATAACTAGAGATTGTCCTGCCTGCTTCTCTATGCCAAGCTGCAGTTACTCTGCATTCTCAATGTCTCTATGGGTAAATTCTCATTTACCCATAATAGGTCATGGGTGAGTCTTATCAAATGAACAAATGAATGGTTTAATATATTGTCTTGTATAACTGGAACTACACATCCAAGAGAGGTCTTGAATATGCCTGTGTTATAAAGTAAATGTGTTTTAACAGTATTTAACATATTTAACTAAAGGAAATCCAGATTGAAGCAAATTTACATTACTATTTAATTCAGATAGTATAGAAATGTCATATTTTTTTTCTTTCCTTGGGCAGATTGTTTTTGGCTATGGAATTGTGAAAAACATATTAGAATATATTGAAGTAAAATGAAACATAGTACTAACACATGCTGATCGCTACGCTATCAGGATCTTAGTGAATAGGATTTTAGCAAAAGCAATAAATATTAACATCAATAAGGAAAAAGAAATGAAGTATCTAATTCTAAAACCTCAATGGAATTTTTATTTTTATTTCAGTTTCACTCACCGTTAACCTCAGAAAAGTTGACACTTCCTGAAGATATGAAGTGTGAAGGTCCTTGAGATACATGGCGCAATTGGAGGGCCCAGGAGGAGGAGTAACAGCAGTTCTTCTATCAAAGTTCCACTGTCAAAGATCATTTCCAGTTAATACTACAGGCTTTGCTGTATTAAACCATAATGCTTTTAATTATATTTATAGAGCTTATAATTAGGTTAATAGTTTAGAGAACAAATGACTCAAAATCACTTTCTTTGAAATTATTATCTACTAAAGCAGATGGCCTTATTAAAGAAATTAAGCTTTGTATAGAGATACAAAGAGCAACTGAAAAATCGTTCATTACTCACTTCAACTTCAGATATTATCACATTCAAAAGCACTCTAGTTTTCATCTACTCTACACTCCTTAGTAATGAACTGGATTAGATGTGCTTAAGTTCTTTTGTAGATGATAAACTACGGAGAACAAGCATTCCATTGTCTTCTATTTCACTTTGTTGAAATTATTGTTCTATAGACATAAGGACAGTCGATCCTTAAATTTTCACAGTTTATAA
Organism: Rhinolophus sinicus; assembly: GCF_057876585.1. Taxonomy (NCBI): domain Eukaryota; kingdom Metazoa; phylum Chordata; class Mammalia; order Chiroptera; family Rhinolophidae; genus Rhinolophus; species Rhinolophus sinicus. Next base: position 121,385,684 of record NC_142516.1, on the reverse strand, counting down.
TAATTTAAAAAATTACATTTAGCATACTTTCAATAAATCAACTGAGTTTTATATTTTTGCCTTCTTTCCACAAATAATATTTTACATTATGCTATAAATATATATAACTCTACCATACACTTAACTGATTGGCAAATAAAAACTCAGTACTATTTTAAGAATTTTTAAAGTAATTAAGAATTAAACAATTAAGAAAATAGTGAAAACTAATAAACTGTAAGTAGAATTCTATCATATGTAATGATCGAATTTTATGTAAAGCTGCTACATTTTTGTCCATCATCACTATTTTTCCTTACAAAATGCAATAGTTTTTTAAAGTTTGGTAAGACTTAGAAGCTCAAGTGCTATTTCTTTAAGCTAAATAATAATGTGATGTAAAGCAGTTTTCACAAACCTTTTTAGTTTATTAATTTATAATCTGATAACATATTTTTCCAGTTTACTTTTCATAAAATTTTGATAAATAAACGATTATAGCAGAAAATCATAATGAATGAAAAGTAGTATCATTTGTAGTTTTTTTCCATAAGAATATCAAGAACATTAGTTTTAAAATAACCACATACTTTTAACCTTTAATTGCAGTTCCCAAAGTTCTCATTTTGATATACAATATGATTTTAGATTGACATGTATAACTTCAATTCTTAAACTTCTAAATATCATATTTAATTCTCCCAATTATTAACGTAATAAGTATTTATCTTGGGAAATACAGACAACATTAAAAAGCAAATTGAAATTTCCAATTGTTATCTAATATTTAAGGTTTTGACCTAAAATTACTCTATAAGTTTTTTAATAGAAACAACTCTATTTCCATATTCCAAAAGACAAAGAAAATGATGCAGGACAAAATACTGAATAATTGAGACATTAAAATTAACATATGCAAACCCATAGATATCACACATATAAAGGTAAACCTTTGAACTGGGAAAAGCAATATTTAAATCTATCTGTATAGTGCTTCTATATTGAACCACTATGGTATGCCTTTAATACATTCCTGAGTATATTCAATTAGCATTCTGCTAAACTTTCAGGGGGGAGGGGAGTGAGATGGATCTTTCACTGTCAATGGCCTCATTACAGATAATATTGAGCTCCCTTATTCTACTATATATTTTTATAAACTGAAAAGATGCCAAGTGGTAACCTGAAATATCAACTTGTTTCAAAACAGATCAACAAGTGAACAAACACTATGTGTTCATTAAAGAGTGATACATACACACACACACACACACACACACACACACACATACACACTCACACACAAAGACTTTGCAACATCCCTCAGTAATTCATGCTGAGACTTCATTCTTTCATAGTTAAGAATTTTATTTTTTCTTATGACAAGGCAAAAATGTGCACATTTCAATTCAGGAACTGTCCTTTTATTTATTTCCCAAGAATATAGATCTTTTATACATTCAGACATGGGTTAGATATAGATAAAACTACAAAGGAAGCAAATTTGTCTTTAATCTTATCCTTTCTCACCTCTGCTGCACTCTTTTTTTCTCCTCTCCAAGAGGTCCCTAAATCCTCATAGCCCTCCCTGCTGACATGAATCACAAACCCCAGCATCCATGTTTTGAGGCCCTTTTAGCTCCAAGAAGCTATTGTAAGTGCTTTACACACATCTCAAGTGAGCCTCAAAACAACTCTTTGAACTATGTATTAGCTTCCAAATTAAAAAAAAAAAAAAAGAAGTTTAAAGGATTTTATGCACAAGCTCATGTAGATAATTAGTAAACAGTGAAGCTATTATTTGAACCCTGGTCTCTGATTCCATATCTGTGTTTATAATCACTCTACCATATTGATTTTCTTAAAGGATACTCCCTGATCTGCATATTTCCGCTCCCGACCCTCTTGTTTTCAAAGCATTCCTATCTGAGTTACATTTTCTTGTACTTTTTCTTTGTGAGGAAATTAATGAGTGGCCCTTTCTAATATAAAATTAGCAAATGCTGAAAACCAAGGAAATTTTGTTCCAAAGAGCAAAAAAAATTTGGGCACAATGACAATATATTTAGAAAGAAATAACCCTGAATACACTTGAAATCACAACAAAAGTCCATTGTTTGAGCCTGGTTTCATGTAGGTCCAAGTAACAATAATGCTTCCTTCAAAGATGTATTTCCTCAAATTACATTGTAAGTCAGATGCCTGAGCCAAAAAATTCAAGGTGTTGTCCAAGGCACCAAGAGAGAAGGGCAGAAGGCCAAATTCTAGCAGACCAGAAAGAGCCTGAGAAATACCTAAGTGGACTGAAATTCAGGAGCCCAGCAAGCCTATAAAGGATTTACTGCATGGAGGGACATGGAATATAATTTGGGAAAAGAAGCTTTAATGAATGCACCCACAGGTGTTCTCACTAAGAAACGAACGTCAAAGAAAAGTACTGTTTTTAATACCTTGTGTAGGCAGTTACCGAAAGCAAGTGAGATGTTAACCTAAGCAAACAAATCAGAATTGGAGACTGCAATCACAATGATGAGAGCAAAAGAATTAAGGGTTTGGAACTTTCTATTTGAGTTTAAGTCTTGAAGAATCAAAAATAACTAGAAGTCAAAGCACAAGGTCAGACAGATAGGCTTTCTAGCAGAAGATAAAATATTATGAAGTCGGACAATTAAGTTTGAGAACTCATCCTAGAAAAAGTGCTGCATACCACATTGCTGAATATCACACAGTCACCTTCGAAGTACTTCCCTTGGGAAGCTATGCACCCATGCCAGCGCCCAGTCCACCCTTCAAAGCAATTTTGGAACTCTTTTTCTGGAATGGCCATCAGAGCTGGCGTTGTATTACCCTTGATGTCTGTCATTAAAATGTCTTCCTTTCAATATTTCCTTTTCTTTGGGTAAAGAAAGAAGTCATTGGGGGCCAAATCAGGTGAGTAGGGAGGGTGTTCCATTACAGTTATTTGTTTACTGGCTAAAAACTCCCTCACAGGAAGTGCCTTGTGAGTTGGTACATTGTTGTGATGTAAGAGCAATGAATTGTTGGTGAAAAGTTCATGTCGTCTAAGTTTTTCATGAAGCCTTTTTAGCACTTCCAAATAGTAAACTTGGTTAACTGTCCAGTTGGTAAAAATTCATAATGAATAATTCCTCTGATATAAAAAAAAAGGTTGGTAACATCATTGCAACAAGTTCGTGAACTTAATTGTCATACCCTGTATGTCATTATAACAGTATTCTACTTCCCGTTGAACTATAAACCTACCTGCTGTTGATGAATAACACACCATACCAAAACATAGTGGCTTAAAATAACACAAATATATTATTTCTCATGTTCTTTGGATTCATCTAGAGATTATTTTGGTCTTGTCTGGCTGCCTGGGCTTCATAGACTAAGATGGCTTCACTCATTGGCTGGGATTGCTGGGACAGCAAGGGCCTCTTTTCAGGTTGTCTTTCATTCTCTTTGATAACATGAGAGAAGGGTTCCCAGCAACAAGAGGGTTAATGACCAGGGACCTCTGCTTGCATTTCATCTGCTAATGTCCCATTGGCTAAAGCAAGTCAGTTGGCCACACTCAGATTCAAATAGGACCAAGCAATAAAATCACATTGCAAAAGGCTGTACGTGTAAGGATGAAAAACATTTGTGGTAATTTTAGAATCCAACAAAACATTCTAGAACAAAAGGCACCATTCGCTTAGATTCAAAATATATTTCTAACCAGAGGATTAAGAAATAAGAAACTTAACATAAAGAACACATAATACATTTATTACCTCAGTTTTGTTGGGTTTTGCAAAAACCTTCTAACATCAGAACCAGAGTCACTACTTGAACATAAAGGCACAAGAAAACCATAATCATCCAGCTGAGAATTTATATAAATGTCCCCAGATGCTCTGCATTTTCAGAATGGCATCGGACATTAGTATTAAGATTGGAAATAATTTCAAATTTTTTACCCATACTGGTAACTCATAGGGTCAGTCATGAACAAGCACTTCCTCCAGAATTGGGCTCAATTTATAAGCAGTTTTCTGAATTATTTTCTAAAATATACATGCTAATATTTTTTAAAATCCAAAAGTAATCATATAATGCTGCTAAGAATACAGACCATTATGGAATATTATTTTCTTAGTATTCACTCAGTTATTTTACCATATAAAATGATGATAATGACTGTAGGCATCAAATATTCCCCTTTTTACTTTCATGTTAATTTGTTTGAATCTTGCGTCATTTGATGATTCAACAGCACCTTGCATCTAACCAATTACAATTCAGCTACCACATCATCTCCATTGGTTGGGTGGAGTAGATGTCACAGTTTTAGCACTTGTTTTAAATTTATATGTAAAATGTTCTGCACTAAAGACTTCTAGCATTCTACAAGAAAATTCAATTTGAATAACAGTAGCTTACAAATGCATTTTTTTCCTGCACCACTAAAAGGTAAATAACATAATTTGATTTCAATTAAATAGAGTGATATAAAAACCTTTGTAAGCAAAAAATATAACAATAGAAATATATTAGGAAGGAAATTTATAGGTACAACATAACTAATGCTATAAGATGCATTGTAATGAGTTTCAGCTGCTGCAACTGCATTTCTTAAAATGCAAAACAAATTTTATTCACCAATTTCATGACAGAAAGAAATCCTGAAAAATTACATTTCTTTACAATGTCTAACTCCAATATGCTTTCAATTAGATAACAGTTTGATTCAGATCAGGATTCAGACAATATACAATACCTGAAAAACCAATACATGATAGACATAGGATACTATTATATGAGAATGAAGTGATTAGATCTCTAAACTACTACCATTGTTTAATTCAATTCAACATATTCTCTAAATACCACTGGCATTTTTAATAATTTTCCCTAGTTATTGCAAGAAACAGAAATTCAAGAAATAGTTATCATACTGAACTGGCCCAATCCTATTAATCTTCCCTCAGAATCTGTGTCCTTATTTTTAAATCCTATGCAGTTCCAGGCCAGGTGCCATATTGTCCTAGGGTCATCTACCCTGACAGGTTACGTCCTTCCTTTCATTATCATGAACTTGAGGACCTAGAAGCTATCTGAGTCCAAGTTTTTTGGAGGTTTTGATATCTCCTTTGAGATTCCCAGTGATCCCTCTTGCCCAAATGGATCTTGTAGCTATTTCTCCTCTGGAAATAGCCCTCTGGTTTCTCTACTGGAAACTAGGGACATGTTCCCTGTACTTAGAGGCTCCAAAACTTCATTCTCACCATCTCCTTCACACTAGGCTGGGAAAACTTTCTAATTTTAGTGAAATCTTCCCCCCTTTATATTTGTGGTCAAGACACATTGTGTATGTCCCAATCTTCTCCTATCTCTGGGTTTTAGAAAGATTAATTGCAGCCTTCTGTATTCTACGTTGTCCCAAAACTAATTCAAAACAAATGAAAGTCTGACCATTTGCTTATATGGAATGAGTTGGGGGGTGGGAGTGGTATGGTGGAAAATACAGGGAGAAAAACACATCATAATACCTCAAAATAGTGTATCACACACACACACACACACACCTAGTTAGTAGGTTTTAATAAGATTTAGAAATAATGCATGCAAACTTTCTGGAATATTCTAGAGTTGTTAAAGCTGCTATAATAATTATTATTTTATTATTATTACTATTATTATTATTATTAAGATAGGAACATGCAACATTATTCCTTAGACTTTTTTTTTATATTCCTGCACCAACTATTTGAAAAGAGTAGTAATTATCCTGAGATGCATGTGTGTGTGTGTTTTTGTGTGTATATATCAGGTAGAAGATGTTGAAATGCAAAAGACTTAATTCAGCACAGGTAAGCTGCTCAGACTTTGAAAATGCAACAAATATTTAAGTCCCAAAGACTACAAATCAAACCTAAATCTAAACAATGATCAAGGTGGCTGACCTATGTCTCCAATAAGCAATCTTCCCACATTTTGACTGATAGTTTCTTAAAAACCTTCAATTCTCTGGGTTGTTGACTTCTTGAGTGCATAATGACATACTATATATTCTTTAATCATTAATAAGATTGTGGTGTTGTTATTCTGATTGCAATATAAATTGGCTCCACCTACCTCTAGTTGCAATTTTTTGACTATTGAAGTTTATGTAATTTACAGGCTATGAGTCTAGAACACATGTCCAAATATGCTCACTTTCTAAGAGGAAAGCAAGAAAAGTCAAGATTTTATGGCATTGAGACAACTTGACAAGGTGTTTGAAAGGCATTAGGCACTATAAAACAGCTCCAAGGAATAGGTTCTCCAGTAAAGAGTTTTACATATTTTAAAAATAAGACCAAATAGCTCTGAGACTAAGGCCATTATCTGTTTTAACATTATTGGAGGTGAGATAGTGGTGTGCTCTACCACCTAAGTAATGAAGAAAGAGACTGAGTCACAGGATATGAACTCAATGGATTATGACAGCAACAGCCCCATAGGAGCCACACCTGGAGATGCGGCCATTTGCAGAATGTACTGCAGAAGAGGCCAACCCTGTGCAGTCAGCTTCAGTACCAACAGACCAGGTCATTAGCTGTTGGCATCACTGAGTCTTCACAATCCTATCCAGGTCAGCACAGGCTTAGAGAGAGAAAGTAGAAGAAAACCTTGGCCATCCTACCAATCTGAGTCAGGAGGCCAAAGAAAAAATGAATGAAGCCTTTTACTCACTTTAAATCATAGTAAACTATCAATAATGAGACCCAACATCTGTCACATTCTGATTCTAAACATATTGGGAATGACTTATTTAATGGAACAGGTAAGGAGTAAAAAATGGATGAAAGAGTTTATTCTAGCACTTTTCTTAATCCTCTTATACAAAGTAGATTGGAAAAGAGTCATAGGGAGGGGATTAAAAGGTTTACCAATTAAATGTTGGTAATTGGGCAAAAATAGGATAAATATGACCCACGATCTTTTGAAGGGTACAATCTTTTTGAAAGTGGTTACTGAAACTGATTAGGAGGTATTACTGTAAGAGAGGGAAGAGGGAGTATGAATTGAGTCAATGTAGCAGCAACAAGAAAAGAAAGAAGTAGATGAATTCTAGATATATTTTGGGTAGATGAGCTTATGATTGATTGGCTAAGATCCTGTGTTAGATGACAGAAATAGAGGAAAAAGAGATAACCTCTAGTTTCAAGGATGAGTGGCTAGGTATACAGTGGAGTCATTTGCTCAGACAGGAAGCAATGGAAGACCAAGATTTTGCATAGAACTTTTGGAGTTTGATTAAAGATGTGCTTACGAGCTATTTCTACTTACATGTCCCAATGACAAAATTTCAAGTTCGACATACCTTTAATCACTATTAAGGACTGAATGTTTGTACCCCCTCAAAATTCCTATGCTGAAACCCTACCCCCTAATGTGATGGTACTAGGAGATGGGGACTTGGGGTGGTAATTAGGTTTAGATAAGGTCATGAAGGTGGAGCCCTTATGATGGGGTCATAGTCCTTATAGGAAAAGGAAGAAATACCAGAATTTCCTCTTCATCACATGAGGACACAGCAAGAAGGCAACTGTCTGCAGACCAGGAAAAGCTTTTGTCAGAACCCAACCACACTGGCACCTTAATCTTGTACTTTCCAGCCTCCAAAACTTTGAGAAATAAGTATCTGGTGTTTAAGTCACCTAGTTTATGGTATTTTGTTATAGCAGCCCAAGCTAAGATAATCACTTTCCACATACTGTCTAGCCACTAACAGGACCCAACTGTGTATATCAAGCCTATACGTTCCTTCTGAGGTTTAGCTTTCTTCTTAGGCTTGAAATACACATTTGGGAACTGTTAGCAGATAGGCATTAATTAAATTCATATAAATGGATAAAATCACCTTTGGAGTGTAGAATGAAAAAGTAGAGGAAGAAATGTATTTGAGAAAGAACTTGAAACTTAAAAAACAGTACTAAAAAGATGTCAACAATATATAGCTGTATAGCTGACAGGATTTACTGCTTTCCTTTCCCCAGTTCTGTGCAAAGACCATTTTATACATTATTTCATTTAATCCCTAGCAGTGTTATCTGTAATAATGACATGTGGATGCAGAGTATACTACAATATTTAGTGGGAAATGATGTCTGAAACCAGCAAAAAAAAATTCAAGCAATTGCCTCTGTATTATTTCCCTTAGATTTGAACATAGACGCAAAAAAGAGACTGATAAATATATGCAGTTTCTAAAAGTCTTTTATACTTTCTAGAAGTCAGAAATTTCCACATCTATAAAACATCTGAAGGGCAGGCTAAGTAGACATTCAAGTTGATTATAGGGCTTTTCCGTTTTTAAATGTCAGTGCTTTTAAACTGCTCCCAATGACTCCTGAATCAAATAATTGAATTATAAATATTTGCAAGCTTTTTTCATGCATACCCTTACTAAAACCACACATTCAGTTCACAGAAATATATATATATATAGTGCCGATTTTTTATTAGAGAGGGTATTATTGCCATTCTCCTTTCTTTTTGTTCTTTCATATTTTTATAAGGTGCTTAACATTTTGAATAAATTCTTTACATGTCTGTCTTTCTCATTAGACTATGAGCTCATTAATGATTGGGAACATATTTACTTATCTTGAATATCCAGAGCTTAGGAATGTAGATAAGATATATCACAAATTTAGTAAGTGATGTTTTAAATAATTTTTCATATTGATAAAAATAAATTTTAAATTATTTTTGTTAAGAATTCAAACATAATAATTGGCAGTAGGTATTTTCTTTGAGACCATGGTTTATGCTCAAAACAGCATGGGTCTTGAGGTAGATTCAAGTTCACATCCTCATTACGTATTTTCTTCATTTTCATTTTCCTAATTTTCCATCTCACATATATATGTTCTATTATATAACCACTTGTCTGCAAAGAACCTCAATTTCCCTACCCTTCCTTCAGTGCATGGCAGTTATCAGTTAAAACTTCAGCCCTAGATAAACCCAAGCAGCTCTCTCCTTCATGCCTATATCCCTGAAACATGCCAGAGAAAAATCACCCAACCAAGTTCAGGTTTTAACTCTTAAGAACCAAAAACTTCAAATGTGCAGTCAAGATATGCACGAATTGTACTATATTTACCTAGTGAATGATATTCCATTCATTAATGTTATTTCATAACATCTTCTCTTTCCTCAACCTGAGAGAAATCATCAGATGCTAAATACTTGATCCTCATACCACCAAATCCACAATGAACCAGCACATAAAGAGCTCAATTTTAAATAACTTAACCATCTCTCCTCACAAATGGTCTTTAGAAGGATATAGTGGGAGAATTATTCAACTAGAAAATTTAGTCAGTTTCTCCACTTGCATTCCCTTAAAAATTCTAAGCCTCCTAATCGCTGCAGACTTTCTGTATGAAATCTTACTACAAATAAATAGGGTAAAGGAATTTAAGTTAGCAAATATTGAAATAGCAAGCCTTGGAAGCATTGCCTTACTGTGTTGCTGATACAATCTACCAACTTTATTTCCTATCTTGATTTATCTACATCATCCTTGGAGTACTTCAACAGGCTTGATTCATCCATTAGTAAAAAAAAGTTTACTGAGTGCCAAGTATTGCTATAGTAGATGGAGTAACAGAAGTATGAAGTCCCCATACTCATGAAGATTATATTCTATTGGGAGAGCTATACTGTATACAAACAAATATATGAATAGGTCATAGAGTGATAACTGCTAGGAAGAAAAATAAAGAAATTATGGGAATAAAAATGGTGATGTAGGTGGGACTCATCTCTTCACAAAGTTGGTGAAGAAGACCTCATTAATAAAATTATATTTGAGGAGAGTCCTAATGGAAGTGATAGTACAAGCCATGTGTACATAAGAATGTGTTTCATGAGGAGGGGAAAAACAATGATTCTGAACTGGTGTGTTAGAGAAACAAAAGGAGGCCAGTATGACTAGGAGCAGAGTGATGAAGAAGAAGAATACGAGGAGGTGAGGTCAGAGAGATAGTCAGAGAGATAGTCAAAGAAATAGTCAAGGTCCATTTAGATCTTTGTATCCACTATAAGGATTTTGTAGAATTTTTATTTTTTTTACAGAAGAGTATAATAATCTGATAATAAAATTATTTTTTAAATAGTAGGGATGCTATTTTAATATTATGGAAATCTACAGCAATAATGCAAACACAAGATGGTTGTGGCTGAGCTGGGATTGGTAAAGGTGAAGTCATAAAATGGATCCAATCCTGGATATGCTTTGCTTATGTGAGATATGACTGAAAGAGAACTTAAAGACAACTCCAAAGTTTTCGGCCATGATAACTGAGATAGGAGTTTTTGCAAGGAAAGTAGAGTTGTGAGAAAATCATGTGTATTTTTTTAGAAACATTGTGAGTGTTCTATTACAGTATCAAATGGAAATGTCCAATAGATCACTAGATGAAGGTGTCTAGAGTTGGGGGAAAGATTTGGATTGGAGACCGTAACTGGTATTTGAAGCCATCAACCTACATGAGATCACTTAAATAGTCAATTTAAACAAAGAGGGAAAGAGGTCCAAGGATGAACGTCTCAGACCTCCCAATACTTAGAGGTCAGGGAGATGAACAGCATGCATAAAAGGAGACTTAGAAGGAAAAGTGAGAGAGATATGGGAGGGGAAAAACAGTCACATGTAATGTTCAAGAAGCCAGGAGAAGAAAATGCTTCAAGGAAGAAGAATCAGTTTGTCAAATGCTGGAGATTGGTCAATTAAGATGAGGACTAAGCCTTGCCTATCGGATTAAGCAAAGTGGAGGTCGCTGAAGTCCAACAAGGGTTGTTTAGTGATGCAATGAGCATAAAACCCTAATAAGACAGAATTTGAGGGAGAAGGAAAAGAAAGGGCTTGAATCAAAAGGGAGCCCTTGGAGTCAGAGTGAGTCTACCCTTTGCAAGCCAAGAGGCCTCCTTCATCAGAATTCAAGAGGAAATCCATGCACTATGGGAAGGGACACACCCTACAGGCCCTTCTGGCAGTGGTTAAGGGAGCGCCAAATCACTGAAAATGCCTGCCCCTCTGAAGGGCTTTATACCCATTAGCAGGAGTCAGGGTAAGCTGACAGTCCCTTAATGCCCACATCCCTTTCACTACTATGGGTCTTAGGATCATTAGGATTAATTTCCGTTCATGTCAATCACCACAAGAACCCCATGAGTCTCTAGTTGTCCTACATCTCCTGGGAGCCTCATCCACATGTACAGTTCTACATGCTATCTTTCTTTCTACCTTCCAATCCACTCCATTTCCTGAGACTCTGCCACTGTGCCTTCTGACATTCCAGATTAATCAACAGTAAAATCTACAGCTGAAAAATCAAATTTTTATAACAACAAAAAAAATTGTGTGTGTATGTGTGTGTGTGTGTGTGTGTAAGCTCCCTTCACTTCCTTATCCAAAATAAAACCCAAATCTCCCCTAATGACCTGTTTCCCCTGCTGCTCACTTAGGGGGTGGTTATTTTCTCTCCCATGGTCCTCACACTACCTGGCTTAAAGGATGGGTATGTATCTTCATTGTTCCTCATATTTATTCCCAAATGATTCTCCCTCTCAGCTCCCAAAACAGCCACTTCTGATTGTCATGTTATCAGATCCTAACTGCACATTCTACTACATCCTGCTTGTTACACTCATCTACCACTTCACAGGTGATTCACTTCATGTACATCAGCTCCTGAACCACTGTCTCTTTCTCCAGTGCTACTCCTGTCATAATTTTTACTGACTATAGTAATTTAAATAGTTTGTTTAATCCCTGATCCCTTGGTCCCATAACCTCCAGTAGCACAAAGTGATATAAACTAAAACACATTCTCTTTCTCTCATGGTACAAAATTGCCGATGAAATATGGACCACACTCCATGGTACCACTCTCAAAATTTTTATGTAGGCATAGCTATGTTACTAGTTATCACTAATGGAATATGACAAAAATAATGTGTGCCACTTCAGGGCCAAGGCTTTTAAGATATGAGTTGGCCTCTTCTATCTGTCTTCAATCTTGTGCTACTAAATGTGATGAAAATAAGGGTTTGGTGAATTGAAACGATAGAGTGAATCTGAGTCTCTGAAACATTTCTTGGAAGATAGTTGTCAAGAAACTAAAAACACATTTTTGAAAACTGAGCCATGATGCATTTTTTGGGGTGGGGGGGAGGGGGGTAATTATTGCTACAACCTAGCGTATCTTAACTAATAAATCATTTCTTATTCAATAATCTTGGTCTAGACCCTAACCCATTCCCCTCTTCCATGGTTACATTCAAGACCTAACCATTACCAATAACTGAGAGCTTTCTATAAACACAATTTCAAACATTTCCCTCTGACAACTACCATCATTTTTTAGCTCCCTCCCTTTAGTAATCATGTATTGAACATTCTTAAACCCTACCGAGACTTTTACTCCATTCATGCTGGTATCATTTTAGTCCCTCCTCCCCATAATGCCCTGAGTACTCTCCTTACAGGCGGTTAAATATAATGGAGAATCTCTTGGATATTACCCAATTCCCTGGCCTCATCACGTTGTCATGCTTCTTTGGTTAAACCACAACCCTAGTTAAATTTTGTTCCCAAATACTGTCTATCTGCTCTCCTGTAGCTGATCGTGCCTGGAGGGAAGAAAAGCACACAACCATAATAACTATTCTCTTTTTAAATCTCTTGTCACCAACTTCAGAGTTTCCCCATAATGGTTACCCAAAGTCATACTATATAGTTTTTTAATTCATCTATTCCTCCACTCCATTTTCTTTTCAGATAAACAACACTAAAACCCATTGTCTATATGAGCTGGTGTTATTTGTAATTTCCCTGAGAACTTTGAGACGTTAGAAGAAAACCTCCAAAAGATGTCACCATCACTTATAGTTTCAGCATCTATATACATATAATATTATACATATATTTTGCCTTTCATGTCTCTATAAATAAACTGCATGTTCCATTACCCAAAGCCAAGCTGTGTACTTGAACACTATATTCCATCCTCCTCATACCTATGCTCAGAAATATTCTTTTAGAAATTTCCCCATTTCCTATCTTAATTTTTCATTTCTAGTAATTCAGTCCCCAAATAAATATTGAATTATTTCTCTTACCTTAGCAATATTATACTTTGTTATTCCTCCCCCAGGTACTATTCAATTTTTCTTTTACAACAAAATGTATACTAATCATCAGTTTTATTTGTTATATTTGGTTTTTATTCATCAATTTTCTATTCATCCCAATCACAATTTTACCTCCTACTGCATGCAACTGCTCTTATCAAAACCCCCTCCCGCATCACTAAATCCAGTGTTTTTTCTCAGCCGTCTGCTCTCTCAACATACAGCAGCAGCATGACACAGTGGTCCTCATCTCCTGAAACCATTTTCTGCTTTAGGCGATCAGGATCCTACATTCCTCTGGTTCTTCTCCCATCTCTGTATTTTCTATATAAACATCCTTTGTTGGGTCCTCGTCCTTCCCCTCACCTCTGTTTAGAGTGTCCCAGTGCTTAGTTCTTGAATCTCTTCTATTTCTTATCTAGAATCATAGCAAAGTACCTCAATCATTTTTACAGCTTTGAAAACCATATATAGTCTGTCACCTATTACCATCTTCCCTGAATTCTAGACTCATGTTCAACTCTCTACTAGCTATCTTAATTTGGATGTCTAACAGCTATCTTAAGCTTTACATGCCCCAGGCTAACTAGTAATATCACTTACTGCCCCAAACAACACCACAACACAAAACAAAACAAAATAAAAAAAATGTTTTTCTCATTATCTTACCCATCTCAATAAAGGGCAAGAGTTTCTTCCAAGTTTCTTCTGCTTTTGACATATACCCAGAATCCAACTACTTCACATTTCTCACTCTGCTACCACTCTGTACCAGGCCACCATATTCTTCATTAGAGAGTTATTTTATTCTGTTTAGTGATGAGCTTCAAGGATGACCTTTTAAAAATATGTGTGAGAATGTTAACGTTTTTGCTTAAAATTCAATAGCATTTTTAAATCTCAGTATAAAAGTCTTTTTGTTTGTTTGTTTTTGCTGTGATCTATAATGACTATTTTATCTCCAAACTCTCCCGTTATTTCTATAGAACAACAAAAGACCCCAAATAACAACAGCAATCTTGAGAAAAAAGAACAAAGTGGGAGGTATCATGCACCTGATATCAAACTATACTACAAGGCCATAGTAATCAAAACAGTATGGTGTTGGCATCAAAAAGGCATATAGATCAACAGAACAGAATAGAACCCAGAAATAAACCCACACCACATGGTCATTTAATCTATGACAAAGGAAGCAAGAATATATAATGGAGTAAAGACAGTCTATTCAATAAATTGTGCTGGGAAAACGGGACAGATATATACAAAAGATGAAACTGGACTACCTTCTTATTGCATATACGAGTACAAGAATAAACTCAAAATAGATTAAAGACTTAAACGTAAGACCCGAAATCATAAAACTCCTAGAAGAAAACATAGGCATAAATTCTGACATTACCCTTAGTAATATTTTTACTGATATATCCTCTCAGGCAAGGGAAACAAAAGAAAAAATAAACAAACAGAACTACATCAAACTAAAAAGTTTTTGCACAGCAAAAGAAACCATCAACAAAATGAAAAGACATTCCATTGAATGGGAGGAGATATTTGCAAATGATACATTTGATAGGAGTTAATATCCAAAATTTATTTAAAAAACAAAACAAAAACCACACAACTAAACACACACACACACACACACACACACACACACACACACACACACACAAGCCAAACAATCCAATTAACAAATGGGCAGAGGAATGAAATAGACATTTCTCCAAAGAGGACATGCAGATTGCCAATAGACATATGAAAGGATGCTCAATGTCACTAATCATCAGATATGTGTAAATTGAAACCACAATGAGATATCATCTCACATCTGTCAGAATGGCCACCATCAATAAAGCAACAAACAAGTGTTGGTGAGGATGTGGAGAAAAGAGAACCCTACCCGCACTGCTAATGGGATTGCAAATTGGTGCAGCCACTCTGGGAAACAGTATGAAGTTTCCTCAATAATCTGGAAATAGAAATGACTTATGACCCAGCCATTCCAATTCTGGATGTTTATTTGAAGAAATTCAAAACATTAATTCAAAAAGACATATGCACCCCTATGTTCATTGCAGCACTATTCATAATAGCTAAGATATGGAAGCAACTGAAATGCCTATCAATAGACAATTGGATAAAGACGAAGTGGTACGCATATATAATGGAATATTACTCTGCCATAAAAAAGAATGAAATGTTACCATCTGTGACAATATGGATGGACCTAGAGGGTATTATGCTAAGTGAAATAAGTTAGACTCAGAAAGACAAACACCATGTGATCTCACCTATATGTGGAATCTAAAGAACAAAATAAACGAACAAACAGACATAGACTCATGGATTCAGAGAGCAAACTGATGATTGCCAGACGGGAGTGGTGTTGAGGGGCTGGGTGAGAAAGGTGAAGGAATTAAGTACAGATTGATAGTTACAAAACAATCATGGAAATGTAAAGTACAGTATCGGGAATACAGTCAATAATATTGTAATAACTATGTATAGTGTCAGGTGGGTACTAGAACTATCAGGGGAATCATTTCATAAACTCTATAAATGTCTAACCACTATGCTGTACACCTGAAACTAATATAAAATAAAAGTGAATGTCAACTATAATTGAAAAAAAAGTCACAGGGATGTAAAGTACCGTATAGGGAATACAGTCAAATATATTCAATAATATTGTAATAACTATGCACAGTGTCAGATGGGTAATAGACTTATTAGGGTTATTACTTTGTGAAGTATATAAATATCTAACCACCATGTTTTGCACACTTGAAACTAACATTAAAAAAAAGAAATGTTATTTTCTGTTTAAAATTCTATAGTTTTAAAATCTCACTTAGTTTTTTCCTTTTCTTATATTTTTTTTTTTTTATTTTGTTTTTTGCTATGACCTATAAAGACTATTTCACCTCCAAACTCTGCCATTGATTCTTGGAATTCCTCTCATACTAATCTTCTCATCTTGAGCTCTCTACTCCAGCCATAGTGTCCTGCCAGCTTTTCTTGGAACACTCTTGGCATGGTCCTACCCCAGAGTCTTTGAACAGGCTTTCCGCCTGCTTAGAATGTTCATCCCCTAGAGGTTGCTTTTGTGCTTCATTTAGATCATTACTCAAATGTGCATGAGGCTTTCCTTAGGTATCCTGCGTGGTAGGCAGAATAACTGCCCTCCAAAGATGTCCATATTCTAATGCCCAGAACTTGTGAATGTGTTAGGTTACATAGCAAAGGGGAATTAAGGCTGAATATGAAATTAAGGTTGCTAAGGAAATTATATTAGATTATCCAGGTGGGCCCATTATAATCACAAAGGTACTTAAAAGTGAAAGAGTAAGACAAAAGAGGAGAGTGATAGGAGAAAGGCACAGAGAGATGCAACATCAGCTAATTTTGGAGATAGAGGAAGATCATGAGCCAGTAATGTAAATGGCCTGTAGAAGCCAGAAAAGGCAAGACAATGAATTATCCCTTAGAGCATTCAGACACTATGCAGCCCAACCAATAGCTTGATTTTAGCTCAGTGAGACCCATTCACTCAGGGTTTGTATGACTCCATATGACACTAAAAGAACTGATAATGAATTTCTATTGTAAGGTACTGAGCTATTAAATTTGCGGCAATAGTTACAGCAGCAATTGAAAACTAATACACCTATGCAAAGTTTAACCCCATTCCTAACATTCCTTAACTTCCCCTCCATTTTATTTTCTCCATAGCATTAATTACTTGCCAATATGCATTATGTTTTGCACATTTATCTTGTTGTTGCTGTGTAGTCACTGAAACGCAAGTTCCAAGAGGACAGTAAGAAGAAATATTTTGGCCTTTCTTTGTTCCTTACTTTATCCCCAGCACCTAAGAGTGCCTGGGACACAAGAGCTATAAAAAAATAAATAAATATGCTGAATGAATACATAAATTAAATATATGTATGCATATGCAAATAATTTATATATTGATTCAACAATTTATTGTATATAGGTATGCATGTACACATATATATGTGTATATATACACATATATATTTACATGCATACACATATATATATACTGATATATATATATATATATATACTGAGATATATGTATCAAAACTACACTGATGGTACCACTTTGAGCACCTCTTGTAATTGCAGAAGTCAAACGTGACTTGTATTCATCTTTCATTGTCAGTATATATTGAACATAACAATTTTAATACATTTTTCCTTTCTTAAAATGTGTATACATATTTTTGGCACCCTCTGTGTGTATATATATACATACATACATACAGTAAGCCCTCACTTAATGTCATTGATAAATTCTTGGAACGGTAGCAAAACGATGTATAACAAAACCAAATTTACCACAATTTAATTGATGTAAACAAGAGTTAAATTCCTGTGGCATTTCATCAACATTATAACGACGACTGAACAAAATGACATTGAACGAAATTACGTTATTCGAGGAACTACTGTATACTGCTAGGTTATACTGAATTTAGATTCTCGCCATTGCTTTACTTTGTACTTTTGAATGACTTTTCCTTTATGTTTACTTACCTAGTTGTTGAATAATTACTACTTCTACCCTCGAGTAAATAACCTTGCTGCTGCATCATCACTGTCTCACTTTCAATCCACCTGATCTTTATCACCTATAATTCCATACTATATTTGAAGTAAAAATTGCCTTCTTTAGAGCACTTTCTAAATATTTGCTAACTTAAAAAGTATTATTAGAAATCTAGGCATTTAGTTATTGTTGATATGCACTTATGAAACATCGTTAATTTGTAAGCACAGTGCTTATAATGGATTGCTAAACATTTCATAACAAATTTGATTTTATTTTTATCTGCTAAATAACAAAACATATTCATCTACTAATTACCAATAAATGATAAACATAAATTTACACATAAATACATGATTAATCCTATAGATACTACATATGGTGAGGAGAAAAGAAGGCCACATACAGATGTGTTTCCCACCTTTTCACTATAACTGTCCATCTTCTTTCTTACCTAGATTTATTTTTGCTTTTGATCATTTTTCATACTTTAATTTATGTTGCAATACTGTATATATATTCCATCTCCAATATTATACTTCTTTAAAACATGAACTTCTAAGAAAACTAAAATTGAATGTACCCTTGAAATCATTTTTCATATATATAATGTGATATCTGTTTTATTCATATCATGTCAGATAGAAGGTGCTAGCTTTGAGTGGCTAATCGCGCTGTTCATGCTATTCCAAGCAATATCTGAAGACAAATGCAGTGCATGAACTGAGTTAAACTTTATCTGCTGAAATCTGCAGCTCATTTAGTAGATTATTAGAAGAAAAAAAAAATCAGACTGAATAGGAAGGCATTTGTATTTTATTTTTCCATTAAAGAGTCCTTACATATTCCGACTGTGATTACATGGAGGTAATTTTTCAAAATGTCAAATAGTTCCTTTTTAGAATGACACAAGACGCACTCTGACATGTGAGTCTGAAACTCAAAATAAGTCGCTAAACTAAAAAATGAGAGATTTGGAGCAGGTTAGGCCTTTTCCTGAATTCTGCCTTGTGGATAGGTGCCACAATATTTGAACTATCCAGAGCACAACATATAAAATACACATACAAGAACCAATTTCTCCATAATTCAGTTATTGTTTATTCAGTGATCTAACATCATATATGAAATAGTCCACCCAATGTTAAAAGGAAAACACTGTTTCAATATGAGTTCATCCCAGAGTGTAATTACAGCTGATTATTATGGCCATTTCTGTTCATAATAACATCTGTAACCGTCCAGTTACATTCATCTCATACAAATAATAGTGTCTCATATAGAAATGAACAAAACTTGGAAAACTATGTTAGAGCAAATTGAAATTTTTATTTTACATAATTCAAATGGCTATCCAAAGAATTGAAAAATAAATGATCAAAATTTTTACAAGTATCTAAGATTTAAAATAATATTTGCTCTAATTTTGTAAATCATTTCAATCAGTTCTCAAATAGAATTCTAACTAAATAATGTATTTACTGTGGTTTTCCAAATACACCTGTGACACTAATTTGTCAATATCACTTTGCAGAGGCCACTTTCCAATTGATAGATTGTGTTTGGCCTGTGAGAATGCTGAGAAGTTTTCTATTTTAATAACCATCTTGTAAGCCATTGAACAAATGTTTTCTGTTTTGTTTTGTAATCTGAATAATAACAAAGTCATAATAGGGAGTTTAACAATCATCCTAAGAGTTTTGCTGTTGTTTTGTTTTTTCTATTTTTTTTTTTTTTTTAATTGGGGAAGGGGAATAGGACTTTATTGGGGAACAGTGTGTACTTCCAGGACTTTTTCCAAGTCAATTTGTTGTCCCTTCAATCTTGGTTGTGGAGGGCGCAGTTCAGCTCCAGGTCCAGTTGCTGTTGCCAGTTGCAGGGGGCGCAGCCCACCAGCCCTTGAGGGAGTCGAGGAGTCAAACCGGCAACCTTGTGGTGGAGAGCCTTGTGCTCCAAGCAACTGAGCCATCTGGCACTGGCCCATGGGGGAATCAAACCGGCAACCTTCGGTGTTAGGAGCATGGAACTCCAATGGCTGGAGCCACTGGGCAGGCCCCCATCCTAAGAGTTTTATAGTTTTTCATTTTACATTTAGGTCTATGATCCATTTTGAGTTAATTTTTGTGAAGGGTAGACAGTCTATGTAGAAACTCTTTTTTTTTTTTTTTTTTTTTTGCATATGGATGTCCAGTTGTTCCAGCACTATTTATTGACTATCTTTGCTTCGTTGTATTGCCTTTGCTCCTTTGTCAAAGATCAGTTGCCTGTATTTATGTGGGTCTATTTCTGGGCTCTCTCTTCTGTTCTATTGATCTATTTGTCAACTCTTTTGTCAATACCACACTACCTTGAGTACTCTAGCTTTGCATGAAATCTTAAAGTTTAATAGTTTTATTCTTCCAACTTTGTTCTTCCTCCTCAATATTGTATTGACTACTCTGGGACTTTTGCCTCTGCACGTGAACTTTAAAATCAGTTTATCAGTATCCATAAAACAACTTGCTGATATTTTTTTGGGATTGCACTGAATCTATATATCAAGTTGGAAACAACTGGCTCTTGACAATACTGAGTCTTTGTATCTATGAACATGGAAAATATCTCCATTTATTAAATTATTTTGTTATTCATCTGAACTTTGCACTTTTTTACATATAGCTCTTATACATATTTTGCTTGATGTACACTTAAAAGCTTTATTTTGGAGGATGCTAATGTAAACGGTATTGTGGGATTTTTTTTCTAGCTTTGTTGAGATATAATTGACATATATGACTGTATAAGTTTTATGTGTACAACATGTTGAGTTGATACATTTATATATTACAAAATGATTACCACCATAGCATCAGCTAACACTACCAGCACATCACATTATTATCATTTCTATTTTGTGATAAAAACATTTAAGATATACTTGCTTAGCAACATTCAAGTACATACCATGTTTCCCCGAAAATAAGACCTAACCAGAAAATAAGCCCTAGCATGATTTTTCAGGATGTCATCCCCTGAACATAAGCCCTACTGTGTCTTTTGGAGCAAAAATTAATATAAGACCCAGTCTTATTTTCAGGGAAACATGGTAACAGTGTTAACTATAATCACAGCACTCTGAGAGAAATCCCCAGAACTTATTCATCTTCTAATTGGATGTGTGTACTCTGTACTCTTTGACCAACATCTCCTCATTTCCCCTACCCCCCAGCCCCTGGTAACCACCATTCTACTCTCTGTTTCTACAAGTTTGGCTTTTAGAGCCCAGATATAAGTGATGTCATGCATTCGTTTTCTTCAGTCTGACTTTATTTATCATAATGCCCTTAAGATCCATCCATATTGTTGCAAAAACAATGGCAGGATTTCCTATTTTCTCATGGTTGAATAATAATTACATATTATATTTTATTATATCATATTATATATTATATTATTATATAATTTTATATATATATATACATATGTGTGTGTGTGTGTGTGTATATATATATATATATATATATATATATATATATATATATCGTATCTTCTTTATCCATTCATCTGCTGATGGACACTTAGGTTGTCTTCATATTTGGCTATTATGAATAATGCTGCAATTAACAGGGGAGTGCATATATCTTTTCAATATCATATTTTTATTTCCTTTGAAAATATTCTCAGAAGTGGGATTGCTGGATCATATGTAGTTCTATTTTTATTTTTTGACAAATCTTCAAACTGTTTTTCATGGTGGCTACACTGATTTATATCCCCACTAACAGTGTATAATGGTTCCCTTTTCTCCACATCCTTGCCAGCACTTCTTATCTTTTGTCTTTTTGATGATACGCATTCTTAGGGCTGTGAGGTGATATCTCATTGTGATTTTGATTTGCATTTCTCTGATGATTAGTGAGGATGAGCATCTTTTCATGTACTTGTTGGAATGATACTGTGGTTTTAATTTCAATTCCCACTTGTTCATTGCCAGTATACAGAAAAGCTTTTGTTTTTATACATTAACTTTGTGTCCTGAAACCTTGTTTATGAGTTCCAGGAGTAGTTGTTGTTCTATCAATCCTTTCATGTTTTCTACTTGGATAGTCATGTTATCTATGAATAAAGAGAGTTTTATTTCTTCCTTCCCCATCTATATATATATATTTTTTTTTTCCCTTGTCTTATTGCATTAGCTAGTACTTCCAGTACAATATTAAAAAGTAGTGAGAGGAGAGAGACATCCTTGTTTTGTTCCTGATCTTAGTGGGAAAACTTCCATTCTCTCATCATTAAATATGTTAGTTCTTCAGAGATATTCCTGATCAAGTTGAGGACATTTCCCTCTGTTCTTAGTTTACTGAGAGTTTTTATCATAAATGGGTGTTTGATTTTGTCAAATGCTTTTTCTAAATCTATTGAAATGATCATATGATTTTTCTTTCTTAGCCTGTTGATGTGATGGATTACATTAATTGATTTTTGAATGTTCAAATAACCTTACATACCTGGAATAAGTCCCACTTACTCAGTCATGGTGTACAATTCTTTTTATGTATTGTTGGATTCAGTTCACTAATATTTTGTTGAGGATTTTTGCATCTATGTTCATGAAAAATATTTGCCTATATTTTTTTCTTTCCTTGTAATGTCTGCTTGGTTTTGGTATTAGTTTGGCCTCATGGGATGAATTAGGAAGTATTCCCTGCTTCCATAAGTAATTGTAGGTAAGTTGTATATTTATTTATTTTTTAAATATTTGGTAGAACTCACCAGTGAACCTTCTTGGGGCTCGTGTTTTCTGTTTTGAAAGATTATTAATATTGATTCTCTAATAAATATTGGCCTAATAAGATTGTCTATTCCTCTTATGTGTGTTTTAGCAAATTGTATCTTTCAAACAATTGATCCTTTTACCTATTTTTGAGATCTTATCAGTGGTGATGGGTATAACAATACAGAATTAAGGGAGGAAAAAGATCAGTAAAAATGACAGAAGAGTCATCACACAGAAATAAAGAGTATAATAAACATGCACATGAATTAAAGTAATATTTGGAGGATATATATTATTTACAGAGAAATCCTGTCTCTATCTATTATGTTTATATATTATTAAAACATTGTGATTATCTACCCCTTTAAATTTTGACTGCCTACAGTTCTAAGTCATGGAAGAAGAAATGTAAGTTTTTCGTTTATTTTAAGTTTGCATGTGTTAATAAAATACCTCGGCTAAAATGTCCTAAATTCTACTGAATTCCAGTGATACCAATAATTGCATAATATAAATAATTATAGGCAAAAAAATTATTTGGAAAAGGGATGTAGAGATATGTGTATGCATTAAACGCAATAACCTGTCACCTACCATGTGATAGAAAAAAGTATACTTCATGATTTAAAAAGGAATGTATCTCACAACGGCTCCTTTCTATACATTTAAAAACATCATAGGTGATAACAGGATCTTAAGAAGCCATTTGTGTTTATTCTCTAGTCATTCTGAATACTGTTTTTACTTTATTAAGAGCAACTGACGATGAAATACCCTGAAAAAATTTAGCAACAGCCATGGTCATGAATTCTGTAAAATAATTATATCTAAACAAAGAAACCTAACAAGCAGTTCTTCACATTCAATATATGAGCTTCCCCAACTACTGTATCCTCACTGGCTCACACATAGGGTACACAGAAATAACTTTTCAGAGAGTGATATATTTGTGGAGTAAAGATGATATATTTTGCCATGGCTCTCTGTGATAGACTGTTTAAATGTATACTCTACTTCAAACTTTGCTTCAACATGGGTATATGGATGCTAAGCTAGTCACCCTATTTTATATTAGGTCACAAAGAAAACTTAAAGCATGATTTTATTCCCATTCAAATAGTTCCTGAAAGTATAACTATCTTCTGAAACAAACCATAAATAAATAAATAAATAAATAAATAAATAAATAAATAAATAAATAAATAAATAGTGGTAATTTTTAAAGAATAATGTTTTAAAATTAGTCACAATTTCTTTGAAGTTGCTTTTTGTCTAAGTCAGTTTGAACTGCTCTTTAAATTGTGTCTGTTGTTTATTATCACTATAATCAAATGAATTCCTTTTGTAAGAGATGAAACTGAGGTCCAGAGAGAATTGTTTCTTTGCTTGCTCTCAAAAGCAATTTGATTTTGCTACAGAGGAAGTCAGTTTTATGGATTCATGCACTGATTTCTATATGGCAGCAATCTGAGTAATTGCCGTAAATAAAGACGTGACTAGAAATGCCACACTTGAAGATAACTGTAGTTTACAAAATCTGACTATCAATAACTCTTACAACTCTTAAAACATCAGGACCAATTTTCCATACTTGGGCACTGAGCCCTGTTTCAGGAAAGCATTCTTATATCAATATGAAAAATTGTGGCTAAAAAATTACTTTTTACCAAGACATAACTGGATGTTTTTTTCCTTATCTAACATTCTGGATTTCCTCATTAAAGACATTTTTCTTTCCACTAGGATTCACCTAGATCAGTTAAATCACTTATAGTTAAGGGCACTGCTAGAGATTTATAAGGTTTACGATTTCTTATGATGCAGACATTGTATTCAGTGGCTAAAATTCATTGTCTCAGTGACTCTTACTAAGTATTTTAAATCAGGAAAATCTTTTAAAGCATCCTGGTGTTTATGTTAGTTAACACATAAGAAGGAAGATTCTGAATATTTTGAAATAAAATACATATTTATATTGCTTATCCTGTAGGTGAATGTGTCCTGTCCGGTTTGGGGGCACAGCATGATATAATCCTGCACTGAGTATGAATGGCATTATAAACTCATGCCAAACTCATATGGAGAATGGTAGCAGTCAAGAAAAGATTCCCAACAACATTATATTCAAATGTGTATAATCTTCAGGATTAATTATAGGGCTAAGATATGCAAGACATATTTTTGACTGGGAATGCAGATGGAAATTTTATTTTACCTCACACTATTTTTTTTTCTTTAAAATTTACCTTTTTTATGGTAGATACTTTAACTTTTCAATAACCAAAAGTCAATAACAAACATGAAAACTGGAGAAATTGATGGCACTGGTCTCTATAGAACTCTCTTCACGTAGAGTCCAGCATAATGGGAAAAACGAGACAATGTTCCTTTTCCAAATAGCTATGTGAAAGAAGAATATTTACCAGTATTGATTGTATCTGGTGGCCACAAAACCATTGGTATTACTTATAGGTTTATCATTTTCAGTCTCAGCAATTTACTTTACATAGTGAACTGACTCCCTGTCCTATTAATCATAAAGTTTTTTTTTCAAAACGTTGAGCCTTTCCCTGTGTTGCAGATGGAGATTAATACAGTCTTTCCTAAATTCCCACAATATCTACAGTCTTAGGGTCACACAGACATAAACACAGAAAAACACACACACATACACATTCACAAAATACTTCACAAATTAAGATTAGTTAGTAACGTTCCTAACCTTCCTTTGGCCAGTGTCCAGAAGAAACTTCTCATATGTGGAAAATAAAAACAGTATTAGTAACAACACATATTTTTCAGAAGAGAGCAAATCTGTGAACCTCTAAGAAAGTAGAATTAGAAATTAATTGTTACTAAGAGAGATTAAAAATAATGAACATTGTCAAAATTATTTTTTGTATAGTGTTTCCCCGAAAATAAGACCTAGCCAGACCATCAGATCTAATGTGCTGTTCGGAGCAAAAAATAATATAAGACCCAGTATTATATTACATATTATATTATATTATATTATATTATATTATATTATATTATATTATATTAATTATATTATACCGGGTCTTATATTAAAATAAGTCTGGGTCTCACTTAAGACTGGGTCTGATATTATATTGAAATAAGACCAGGTCTTATATTAATTTTTGCTCCAAAAGACACATTAGAGCTGATGGTCTGGGTATGTCTTATTTTCAGAGAAACACAGTACTTATATTCAATGCCAATTAAAATTCTTAATGGAAAAAATTGGTAATGGAATCTATTTTTAATTAGAAAAATTAGGCCACAGTTTATTTATAAAAGTTCTTTGCAACCAGGGACTATTTAACTCCCCAGAGAACATTTCAATAAAAATGTCTGGAGATATGTTTTATTATCACAACCATGGGTGTTGCTACTGGCTTCTAGTTGGTAGAGGCCAAACATGCTGCTAACTGTCCTCTGATGAACAGGACAGCACCTACAACATGAAATTATCCAGCCTGAAATGTCAGCACCAAGGTTGAGAAATGCTGATTTAAAATATAAAGATGAGAGGAACGAAGCCAATTTTTAACAGAGAATAGTAAAATCAAGTACGCCTAATAATTCAAAAAATATTGTAATGCTCTAATAATCACGAACATGGTACGAGTGTAAGACTTGATAGAAAAATCATTGGAATAGTATTGATAAAACTAAAACAAAAATGTTGCAAACCAGGATAATTTGACACAATATTTCTAGTTTATTAATTGCCAGGACTTTTAAAATACAGGTATCATAAGGAAATTATTAAAAGTGTAAATAATGATTTATGTACAACACTCTTAATAGCATTATTAAAAACATAAAAAGGGTGGAGGTTGCCCCTCAATATCTGTATGTAAATACAAGAAGAGGATAGATTTCAAAGTTTAAAAGGTAAATTAAATTTACTTTGCAACCGATGTACCTCCTTATTTCAGTAATCCCTGACCCTCTCCCTTTATTGTCCTAATGTCACATGCTAAATCTAATGGTGGACTGTGCTATGTCTGCCCAGGCTCTTCCTCAAAGAATTCCATCAATAATTAATAATTGACCGTCTCCACATCCTCCCTCTTCCTTTCTACCTCCAACCTATTAATAGTTGACCTATTAAATGAACGAATGCTAATCTTTTATCCTCTATAACCTTCTGGAAAAGTTCTTTAAACCCAATGAAGCAACTCTATGAGAAATTCAAGCTCTGAACTATTCAAGACCCTCTGTTGCTTTTTGGTCTCAGAAATTTCCCCCAAAATCAGAGACTGAGACAGAGGAAGGAATGATAAAATAATTAAAACAAGACTGCCTGACTCAGTGTACCCACAAATTCTTTAACTAGAATCTGCAGGTAAAAATAAGGATGCCCATGTTTTCTTTGTCAAAGATCTTGATTTTAGTTTTCCAAAAGTAATTTTAGTTGCACATGACTATGATTTATTAAACAAAGTTATTAAGTACTAATCTATTTTTCTACTCTTAAAATTAATCAGATATTATACCAGATCGATCAGCCTGAGAATATCAATAGGAAAAAAAGTGCAACAACTATAAATGATTATGATTCCAACTAGAAGCAAATATAGTAGAAGCTTATTTATCTGGTGCTATCAATGTGATTAATGGGTTAATGGAAAAATTTTGTTACATGTGAAGTCATGAAAGATAATACATTATACACATTTATAGTATATATATAATACATCCATGACATCTGACAATTAAGTTCGCAAACTCATCCTAGAAAAAGTGCTACATACCTCATTGCTGAATATCACTACAGTCACCTTCGAAGTACACCCTTTGGGAAGTTATGTTCCAACGCCAGCACTTAGTCCACCCTTCAAAGCAATTTTGGAACTCTTTTTCTGGAATGGCCATCAGAGCTATGGTCATATTACTCTTGATGTCCTGAATGTCATCAAAATGTCTTCCTTTCAATATTCCCTTTATCGTTAGGTAAAGAAAGTAGTCACTGGGGGCCAGACCAGGTGAGTAGGGAGGGTGTTCCAATACAGTTATTTGTTTATTGGCCAAAGATTCCCTCACAGACAGTGCCATGTGAGCTGGTGCATTGTCCTGATGCAAGAGCCATGAATTGTTGGCGAAAAGTTCAGGCCGTTTTTGTCTAACTTTTTCATGCAGCCTTTTCAGCACTTCCAAAGAGTAAACTTGGTTAACTGTTTGTCCAGCTGGTACAAATGCATAATGAATAATCCCTCTGATATCAAAAAAAGTTAGATGTTGGCAAAAAGTTTACGAACTTAATTGTCATACCTATACACACATGCATAACACACATATATTTTATTTTAGCCATAAATACATAAATTTGAACTTAGATAACATTTTATATGAAGAAGCATGGCCTTCCCTTTTGAGTTCTATGTTGTCTTTTTTGCATACACAATAGAAATTATAATCTATGACCTTAGTATTGGTTTAGAAGAAATTAAAGATATTCACAGAGCTATTTTGAGTGTAAAACCTTCTAGATTTTTATGCTTCCTCGAAAGCTTCATAGTTACGTTGCCTAAATCTGATTTTGAAATATTTTTTCAGTGAATAGCTTTTCTTTTCATAGTCATGTGTCAATGGTTTTCATAATATTGTATCAAACTGCAAAATTACACTAAAAAAAGTGCACTTAGAAGGAACACAATTGAGAACAAACAAAACTGGCTTTGGGGAAGAAAAGACTAATTTTGTTAGAGCAGAAGTATATAGATGTACCAAAGAGTACTCAACTAACCTTAAGTTTTTAGGGTGAATTGGACATGAGTCAGTTTTACAGAGAAAATAGAGCACATTTATGGTAAGTTATGCAAAGGTAGAATAAGAGAGCTTCTCCTGTAGAAATAACAGCTAACATCTACTGAGATCTTGTTGTCTCTCCACAAAACTCATATATATATAAATCCCATCTATATTTATACAACACACACGCACACCTACACACACACACACTCCCCTACATACACCGGGGGTGACAAAGAAATGTATATAAGTGGACACTTTGGTCAACGCTGCTCAAGCAGTAAGTAGTTTGCTGTAATCAGAAGTGTCTGGACACTGATGGTAACCCCTTTGAGCACCTCTTGTAATTGCAGAAATCAAATGTGACTTGTATTCATCTTTTGTTATCGGTATATATTGAGTATTACAATTTTAATAGTGTTTTTCTTTCTTAAAATGTATATACATCTTTTTTGGCACCCTCCGTATGTTCTCTTTTAATCCTCAAAACAACACTGTGAGAAGCAAATACTATTATAATCCCCATTTTACAGATGAATAAATAGGGACATAGAGAGGCTAAAGGACTTACAAAAGTTAAGTACAGAGTTTTGTTGTCCATGCCCTTGAGTTACTCCGACTACTGGTGACACAATGAAAGAGTGATGTCCACTATGCCCTGTCCTCAACAGCCCTGCTCACCTCCTGTGGACTCATGCCTAGGGCTTCTTACATCAAGTCAATCTGTTTCATATTTGGTCTTCCTCTTTTCTTGCTGCCTTCTGTTTTCCCAGCAGTATTGTCTTTTCTAAAAAACCCTATCTTCTTATGATATGCTTGAAGTAGGACAGCTTCAGTTTTGTCATTTTTGCCTCCAGTGATGTTTCAGACTTAATTTGGTGTTGGGCCCACTTGTTCATCTTAAGTGTAGAGCTGAGAAATTGAAAATGAGCTGGTCTCCCTCCGGAGGCTGTAGATTAATGAGGGGCATACTTCACAGAAAATTAGCCTATGAGGCTTTATTTATTGTTAATATGCAAAATATTTTTTAAAAATGTTTTGAGTGTTCTTTGTTTTCAAATTAGTTTTTTTCTGGTTTTTTAAAGTCATATTTTTTCATCAAAAAATAAGGGAACACAAAAAACTTCAAGGAAACAATAATTATCACCTGAAATGCTATAATCTACAGTATCAGCATGATCATGCTTTACAGATCAGTTTCACCACTTGGAAAAGACTGGCTTTCCAGATTCCGGTGGTAATTATAGGGAAAGGTTATGATTGGTCTTTTTTCAGTCATATGCTAATACCCAAACAAGTCAACCTTAGTGGAAAGTAGAGGAAACTGTGATTGGCTCATTCCATAAGGTTCCAACTACTAGTCTAATCAACACTGATGAAGGTTTGTGAAATACAGAAAATCATATTCAAATCACTGAAGGAGGTAGGCTATCGATTTACCAGAAGTGGATAAGATACTATTCTTTTTATGAAGAATAGTTTGTAGAAATTAGAAGAGTTTTCTTGGCAGAGGCAGTACTTGAGTTGAACCTAGAGTGGTTCGAGTTTCACAGAGACAAGGTTTTTTTGGGGAAAAGTATACAAGGTAGAACACACGTTTGCTAAGTCATGGAATGGGTTTGTTAAATGACTTGCAGTAGAATTTGGGGAGGAGGCAGTTGTGTATTTGTGATGTAGGGTAAAAGGAAAAATAATTGAAATAAGTGAATTAAAATAAGATCATTTTGAAGGATCCAGCATATATCAATATTCTCTCCCGTCATTTAAAGCCTTAAGCTGAGAATTTGACTTTCAAACATTTTAAAACTTGTGAGCAAGACTGACATAACAGAATGTGCAAATAGTTTTGTGTTACTCAGAAATGTTATAACATCAATAGCTAAATCTGTCAGACAAAGAAATAATCTGCAAGTTGCTTTTGGATTGATTTTTTTGCCATATTTAAAGTAGTTTTATCAAATAGAATTGTTTTTTTCCTTATCAGTGTGACTGAATCAGTGGTCTGGAAAATAAAATTTCTGCTTTCCATTTTTACTGTGCACCAGCCAGGAATCTGAACAAGAAACTTTGTCTAACTCCTTTTATACATATACAAATTAAATTTTAAAATGTATAGCTTCCTCTAATTAGTGTTTCACTAACTGATCAAATCTACTGGTTAAACATAGAACTTTAATTCATGAAAAACTTGGCATTTTAACACTACTGTTTATTTTCATTTATTTAAAAAATTATAGAGACATGGTAGATGATGTATGATTTCAATGTTTTAGTTTACTGAGCAATACGCCATGGTCTCATGGAAGCCTTATAGAACACCTCTGAGTTCATCAAGGGTCTCTTCTAAGTGTTTTTAATAAGCTCAGTCTCCTACTGTCCAAACGATTGAAGGTCTTTTCCAAACTCCAAAACTCTGACTCTCCTACCAACCTGTTAACTCAGTTGATGACTTCATTTTCACTTTATATTAAAATGAGAACTTTCACCAGATGGCAATTCCCTTAACTCCCTATTCATCTAGCTGCATTCCACACATCCTCTGCCCTACTGTCCTCTGGGTCCTATCTGCCCCCAATTTCTCAGAGAAATCATTCACCATAGATGATTCTTTCTTGCCCTCTATCGTCAATCTATTTGTCTTCAGTGGCTATTTCTCATTATTGTTCATACCTATTCTTCCATCATGAAAAGTTTTTTAAATACTGTTTTTCACCCCCACTGACCCATCAAACTCAAAGATACCTAAAGCATTGTCCTTATCCGTGCCTCTTTTATTTCATTCCACTTACTTCTGGAAGTCAAACTATTGAGAGGTAAAACGTTCCAAACACAATAGTAGCACGAGCCAAAGCATTGAAATCATCACATGGGTACACACCTTGATGGTAGAGTATTATCCTGTTATTTTTCACATCTGTTATTTTCACAATTATGAAATGCAAAATGAATCTGTATGAACAGCTTTCAGTATTTTCACTCCATTCTTTCTTCTCTTCATGTCAGAGAATAATATTCCTTAACACAAATCACCCTCCACAAATATAGGAGAAATGATAGAAAGAGAAACTGATTTGTAGGGAAGGAAAAAGGCAGTGCCCTGGATCCACAATCCCTGAACTCATTGTCTTTAATCACCTGCTCACTCCTATTTAAGAAAAACTACTGAGAATAACAACTCCTTACTGTAAAAAATATATATATACATGAATAAATTATGAAAATGTCATTATATAATTATATTCTTATTATAGAAAGTGTTGTAGATAAACGACTTATATAGCTATAATATTATACAGCAAACATTGTTATTGAAATGTTAAATATAATGCTGCACTAGATACAAACTAAACTGTAATTGCATTTCAATCCTAAAGTGTTTATTAAGAATTATAGAAATGTAGATGACATAGTGCTTTAACATGCTATTTAAAATTGTAATAAATGATGGAATCAGTTATGAGCAGAATAATTAGAATTTTGTCAAGGAATGTTTAGATAAGTTGCAAGGTTGCTTCTTAAAAATTTTGCTGAATATACAATAACATTGTCCTCAGCACTTCCAATAATTTACTAGTGACGCAATTGTTCAGGTTTGTTTACTCATAATAAATTCAAGTATATATGCAACAAAATGCATTTATATGAAATCACATGGTAGAAGAAGATTAAGAATATGACAAACGTTTGAAATTGCAATTCTAAACTAATACAACACATTATAAAATCTCTTCAATTTAAAAACATGGGTCATAGTCTTATGGCATGGGGAAAAATATGAGACATATTAGAATTTTTTTTCCTGTATTTCAGTTTTGGATACTTGAAATTTCCCAGATATCATTACCTCTGAGGGTACTATTCTTTTTGATATACAATCTCAAAACAATGGCAGTTGCTTCCTATCAGATTAGAATATTTAATTTATTTTAATTTCATTTAATAAGTTCACTTTTGCTGACCTAAATCAGGTTTATTGAGGTATAATTTATATATAATAAAGTGAATTCTTTTGACAGTTCAGTGAGTTTTAACAATTGATCTATACATGAAACCAATGAGTCCATCAAGTTACAGAATGTTTTCTTCACACCCAAAAGCTTCCTCTTGCCTCTTTGTACTGCCACCACCCTGACCCACCTGAGACACAAAATCCACCAGCACCCTGATCTTGGACTTCCCAGCCTCCAGAATTGTGAGAAATAAATGTCTGTTGTTTAAGCTACCCAGTCTATAGTATTTTTGCTATAGCAGCCCCAACTGACTAAGACACTTTTTTATACCTATGTGTGTTTATCTGTCTGTATTATTAATTAATTTGTAAACTCTTGAGGACAGGGACAATGAATCAGTTTAATGTGCATAGGTTGACTATGGAGAGTTCCTTCTGATCATTCTTTTCAATTATATTTCTCTTTTTACTGTGACACTGCATTCCCTTCTATATTTTGTTGCTATTCTTGTTTTCTTTTAAAAGAAAAAAAAAATTTGTGATTCTGTGTAACAACACTTACCCTCCCAATGAGCCTTCTTAGCAAGAGACATCAACTTGTATTTTCAATGTATGTAACTGAGAGCAATTTCGTATAGATATCCTGTGCCATCCATAACCCTTCACTGTCCTAAATGCCTGGGCCTATACATTAACCACAGATAACTCTGTATCTTTTCCTATCAGCGGCACAAATTGCCTAATTACTATTATGTGCCCAATTTTCTTATTATGGTCCAAGGCTGTCCTGAAAAATGTTTCCTTTACCTGCTTAGCAACCCCCCACCAGCTGATTGCTCTTCTTGCTATGTAGGGATTGTGATTCTTGGCTTCACATAGGCACTGAACCTGAAAATTTTCCATAATTTACCTTGCACAACAGTGTGTGCCTCCTCCCACTCTTCCTGTGTTACCTTTCAGAGAAGATATATGCTCTGCACACATGCAGGGTTAAGTATTATAAGTATATACATTTTTATTAAGAATAATTGATGTGACATAAAAATATATTCTAGTTATTTTTAAAACTGGCACATTATATAAATGCCAAGTGCCTTCCAATTCAGCAATTAGGTTATAAAAATTAAATCATGAATCTTATCTTTTACATAAATTTCATTCTCAATAGGAAATATTGAAATTGACATTAAGGTAAACACAAAAGAGCACATGGGGACAGCACAATGAGACAATTATTAACAAGTACCATACATTACACACTCTTCTAATGTTAACTGAAACATTATTTACAAAGTCATATGATGCAAGAGATCTTATAGAATTAGTTGAGGAAAAATTATGGGATACATATACATGTATATATACATATATGTGTGTGGCTAGATAGATAATAGGTAGGTAGCTGGATGGGTAGATGGATAGATGGATGGATAGATGATGATAGATAGATAGATAGATAGATAGATAGATAGATAGATAGATAGATAGATAGATATAATAAAATAGAAAAGATGCACATCTGCCCCTGTCCTCCAAAATGGTTTGAAAATGAATGCATTAAGTTTTATAAATCTAAAGTAAAGGATGTACCTAACGAATACTTGAGATTTGTTCTTGAACTATGTTCCTGCAGGTAAAACTTCTCCATCTACCTTGTTAAACCTTCCAGGTCAGGCAGAGCTTCCATGTATAGCATGACAATGAACAATAGAAGGAGTGTAGACAGAGAAAGGACAAACACTGTCTGCTCAGATCTCCATATCCGAAGGAAATTCCTGTACCCCAGATGAGTCAAATGCAGGCTTAGTTGGCTTTGTTGGGGAGCCTGGAGTCCATTATGTTTCTAAAGTAAAATGGGTTCATTTCTGCATGAGAGATAGGACTAGCCCAGGGATTCTCAATAGTAAGACTAAAAAAAATTCTCTGGCAATATCCATGTAACAGTGAATACAACCCATTTCTTTATTTTCAAAAAAATGTTTTTAAATAGGTAGTAGTCTAGATCCAATATAGTCAATGTAAATATATGAGTATATAATTGGAGGAGATCATATATCTACTCATATTAAATATTTCCATATTGAGATTTTATAAGGATGAGAGTCATAATAAATTTTTCGCACATTTGCTTAATTCTAAATTACAGTATATTCTATAATTTTTAAATTTAATTAGCAAATCTAAATAAAGTTGTAGATACCAGCAGTCTCAAATTTACAGATTTTTTTTTAATTAAAGTTTATTGGGGTGACAATTGTTAGTAAAGTTACATAGGTTTCAAGCGTACAATTCAGTAATACATCATCTATATATTATGTGTATTCACCACCCAGAATCAGTTCTCCTTCAAGTTTCAGGAACAACGGTGAAAATTATCTAGGATTTTTCAACTTACTCATTTTTTCATCATTTAAGATACAATGTGTATGAATTATTTAAAATACACTTTTATAATTTGTTATATTTTTCACAATGTGGCATTTCCTTATTGGTGTGAATAACTAAATAGTATTTTCTACATTTGTTACTGCATTTCTTTGCTCAAGACATAATTTCTTATTCCAATCATTTGTTCTGAGAGTAGTTATTATAAATGAGTTTCATTATAATGCCATAAAGTAAATAAGAAACTTTTAATTTTATATATGTGAGTCTTACTGCATTTATAAATATATATATACCAGAATTATGCATTGTGCAGTATATGTATAATTTAATTCTAAACAATAAACATGGAAATCACATTAGAAGGAAAACAAAATTCATGAAACTTTCTAAGGGACAAGGTAAAATGTAGATTCAATGCATAGTTAATGTATTTTGAAAGTATGAAAACTATAGCTACATAGTATATTAAGAAAAATTTCCCATTTAGTTTTTACTGTGTCAATAAAAAGCAAATTTTTTATACTTAATTACTTTTCTGGCATTCTAATTCAACAGATGATTTTAAAGCATGGGAAATAAATAGTATTAATTACAGAATAATAATGTATTTTTATGTTTTTTGTGCATAGTAAGCTTCAAAATCCTAATTCTTTTTTTGCTTAGAATATTTAACTATACTACTACCTAAAGATAGGATTATCTATGTAAGATAATGCTGTGAAACCACAAAATCTTACTAATTAAGAATTTTGATTGTTTCAGAAATAATAATTTAAAAAATCTAAGAAAATGAAACTAAATGTTTTCTTCTCCCAACCTGAATTAGCCCACTCTCTCATAGCCTTCTTTGGAAATTCTATTAATACATGTTTTTCAAGATTCAGTCCACATATCACCACTTTCCTGAAGCCTTCTCTATTCTTCCTCCATTGCCCCCGATTTTAGCAGATCCTTCCTCTACATGCTTATATGGATTTTGATTTACCATTTTGATTTATTCTTTGAAATATGGTTTATACTCATAAATCTCTTTACCATTAGATTATAAATTTTAAAATATCAGGTCCAACTCTTTTCTGAGCTCTCCCACACTTATCACACTGTTATACATATTTCATACAATAAAGATCTTCAGGATTCCGACTGTTTTCTTTCTTTTCCCATCCACAGTGATGAGGATAATATAAATTGTTCAAATAACTCTGCCCAACAAAGCTCCTATTTGAAAAGTTTATGTTTTGGGGAGAGGACAAAGATAGGGAAAAGAGTTGAGTATTGTGATGCTAATTACGTTACCTGAAAAGGTCAGCATGCCAAACTCTATCAATGTTATGATTAAAACTACAAAAACTTATATGTATTTTAAAGGTTTATAATATAAAATTGAAAAGAAACGAGGCACTGGGTTAGTTGTTGACTTTTTCTTGACTGTTCAAATGTGTTTATATCACAATTACATGGTATAGTCACACAGTTTATTTAATAAGTGTCCAGAGCAATCTAAGCACCCATAGAAGCCTATCCCCAAAGAGTATTATTTCTGGACTTAATATTTGAGAATCAAAGATTCATTTTTTAAAAATTATACCAAGACAACATTGTTTTTTCCCTAGCATTCTTGGGACCTCACATTTTTCTGATTTCAAAACTGTCTCTAATATAGCCAAATTCTTGTAAAACACAGCCAGCATATGATAGATGGAAAATAATTGGGCCATAACCCCTATCAGTGAGATCAGAAATTTATCTCTTACCCGTGGGTAGATATACTAAATACAAATTATCTTGCTTCTAATATAAAATATATGGTATGTGACCAAGGCTCTGTCTGGACATCGTGTTACTACATAATTGTACTTCCAATAAAATAATATCAAAATCATAATCTGATTTCTTACCATAAAATATTAAACCCAATCTATCCATTTGTATACCAAGATAATAACAAAAATATAAATCTCGAAAAACACATATCTCCTATGAGCAAATAGTTACTAATATTAGAAATGTCTAAAAGAAAAACAAAGCGAATAGGAAAAGTAAATCGGGGATGCAAAACACAACTAAAATGCTCTGAGCAAGAATTGTGTAAAAGGCCCATCACGTATAACAAATGAGATTAACACCACTTGCAGATATCAAAATTAATTAAAGTTAGATGTTCTGAATCTTAATCTACAGTACAGATTTCTTAATTGAGCAAAGAAGTGCAGCAGAGAGGATCAAAACCGAATTGGTAATCAAAAACATTTGCTGCCTATATGGTAATAATTTAACACTGCTGTGTTTTAGCATATGGTTGTCTCCAAATGACTTGGTGTTTTGTTTTTCCAAAATTGCTATCACCAAATACTGATGCACCAAGACACACTGGGCAGCAGTGATAGATATACTGCTGTTTACTTCACTACCAGAGTAAAGGTCAAATAATTTAGTGAAACTGATTTAGGGCTCTGTCTGAGTCAAGTAACCTCAGTGACTAGTTAATTCACAGGTAAAAGGGGAGCAATAAAACACAAATTTCATGGGGGATATAGTGTCAATAAAGTTGTCACATGGCTGAGTGGGTAACATTCTTTAAAAAAAAAAAAAAAAGCACAAAGACAGTTTCAAAACATGCATCTAATTCCAAGATAACGTGTTAGTTAAAAAGTGATTTTCTTCACCTATAAAGTGGGAGTTATAAGGCTTATCACATAGTGGAACCAAAAAGAATAATGAGCCATCAGTATCTATAAGATTACTTCATGGTGTTTTGTTGTTGCTGTTCAAAATAGGTAATGCGAAAACCAATATGAACTCTTTGAAAACACATTTATCTTGGTAAAAGGGTCACAAGGCTGGCTTTAAGCAAAGTCAGACAGAGATCTTTCCATTCAAGACAGAACATTGTATTCAAGACGCAACGTTTTTGTTATTTGAGGCTTTTGAACTGAAGTTCTAATTCTGAGGCTAGCATCTGTTTCCTTGTAAGCTTTTATACTCCTGCTTAATAGCAAAAGATTTAACCTCCTCATTTTCCCATTAGGGATCCTACTGTTAATCTTTCTCTTTCTCTGCCATGCCAGGGTTCTTATCAATTAAAGCATTCAGAGATTTTTTCAATCCACAAATATTTATTTGTTGTCACTTTGTACCAGCCACAGGTAAACGAAGCCAACTCATGAAGCTTGAGATAATTTAAACAAATAATTTAAAACTATGTGATGAGTGTAATCAAATAGCAGTAATGGGTACCATATATTAGGATTCCCTACATTGCTGCCTTAACTTTGGAGAATTCCCTGGGCACCCATTAAGCTTTACTCAACCTTGCAACATGGGTATAGTCTAGAAGTGGTCATCAACAGAAACATTACTGTGCCCAAGGTGAGTTTAGAAATGTGTGGGACAACTTTTGGTTGTCACTATGATTGGGATCTATTTAGTTTATCATTTGGTGGGAAAATCCAGGAATAAAATTGCATTGTAACATGCAGAATTTAAAAAGATGTGAAGCAACTGGGATGTTTATCCTTATTAAAGGGAGTAAATATTTGCTAAACCACTTTAGAAAACTATTTTCCAATAACTACTAATCTAAATACACATAGCCAATGAATCAGCAATTTCCCTCCTACGCACATACCTGAATAAAATGCAAACATAAGCCACCAAAGGATATGTACAAGAATTTTATGGCAGTGCTGTTTATCACTGGCAAAAACTGGAAACAACCCAAATATCTTTAAAGAATAGAACGAATAAATTGCTTTACTATGAAATAGTCTGAAAATGAAAAAAAGGCTATTGCAAAGACATGGATAAATTTCACAAACAAGACATAGAGTGAAAGAAGCAAGACAAATAGTTTCATCCCATTTGTGAAAAGCTCAAAAACAGGCATAGGTAATCTATAGTGATGGAAATTTGAATATGGTTATGTTTAGGATTAATAACTGTGGGACATGAAGGACTGTTGTTAATGTTCTATGTCTTGATTTTGATGATGGTTACATGGATGAGTTCACATTGTAAAAAAAATTCATTAAACTGAACAATTGTAGCTTCTGCATTTACCTGTACATGTGATAAACTTAAGGGGATTTTTGTTTGTTTACTTAGAAAAATTCCAAAGCAGAGGTACCAAGATATCAACTCAAATCCTGCCTAGTAATAGTGAGGGAAGGATGTACTTTTACAAAGCAGAGATTAGGCAGGCACTTAACCAAGCATTCAAACAGCATCACTAGTTATGGAAAAATAGGAAATACACAATGTCAGCTATTAACTATTCTTGCCAAGATGATTAAAAATGTAAAAAGCCAAGCCTTTAGACAGAATTTATAATTACAATAAATATTATGAATAATAAAATGTTAAAAGACAATTCTAGACTATGAGACACTCTGCAAGATTAATGTCCTGGACTCTCTGAAAATTAGTGTTTGAAGAGGAAAAAGGTGGGGAAGCTATTTAGATTAAAAGAAATTTAAGATATGTAACAATGAATTGCAGTGCAGAAGCCTGGATGGGATTCTAAACCGGAAAAACCCTAAAACATTTTTAGTGGAATTGAAAACAATTTAAATATGAAAAATCCCAACTGGACCAGAAAGGAGCAGCTTATATTGGATTAACCAATGCACTAAAGTATAAGAGCTTGGGAAAATGTTTTAGAAACACACTCCCCACCACCAAAAAAAAAAAAAAAAAAAAAAAAAAAAAAAAAAAAAAGTCAAAGTCATTGGAGATAAATCAACCCAAGTAGAATTTGAGGAACATTATCCTTTAGAGAAGGAAAGCATAGAAAGTCATTAACACATTTGCCTGTTTTTTTTGTTTGTTTGTTTGTTTTTTGTTTTTCCCTGAGAGAATTTTCCAACTTGCAGCTTAAGGGTGACACCTACCAAAGTGTCAGTCTTACTGGGCTGTGGTGACAAGGGCCAAAAATCAATCAGGGTTGCCAAGACGCTGAGACTTGAGGGACAGAAACCTCTTAAAATTGTTGGTTGATTTGTAAGCTGAACATACACAGGGTGAAACTCTTAAGAAACCCAGTGGAACATAGCACCTGGGAGGCTGAAGTAGCTGAAAAGGAAGAAGTTGGAGTTCAAGCCTTATGAAGATAGACATAACTTAGCCAATCTACTGAGTTTTTAATGTGAGTCACCAAGAGACAAAGTCACCAAGACGTGAGTCATACTGGAGGTGAAGCCATGTCCTAATATAATGACACACAACTTAAAGTAAGGACAAAATTATAATGGAACAACTCTAACAACATCTAAAATCAAGCTTTGACAGGATCATGGGGACATACTAATACTCTATCTGCCCGCTATAAAAAATTGTCACATTCTCAAGTAAGAATATAATGCCATGCAGAGACTTTAAAATTTCTAATTGGCAATGCCTATGAACAAAATAAAATGTGTAAATAATATAAATGTATAAATAAATAAAAAATGAGTGAGTCATGCTAACAATCAAAATGACTGAAAACCAAGAGGAGAACAGCAGATATTTTTGAAAGGCCCACAAGTTTTCATATTAGAATTAACAGACGATAATTTTTTATTAAATATGTTCAACATATTCAAGATAATAGATAAAAAATGTACAACATAGGTGGAATATCAACAAAGAATTGGAATCTACAAAAAATAATCAAATTGGCATTCTATAACCAAAAATATAAAACAGGTGAAATAAACGCTCATTGGACATGTTAAAAACACAGTAGAAGAGTAGTAAACCAAAAATGATCAGTGGATAATAATCAAATTTAGGTACAGAGATAAAAAAATATAATGGAAGAATAAAGGAAACA
The DNA here is from genome assembly GCF_057876585.1 of Rhinolophus sinicus. Taxonomy (NCBI): domain Eukaryota; kingdom Metazoa; phylum Chordata; class Mammalia; order Chiroptera; family Rhinolophidae; genus Rhinolophus; species Rhinolophus sinicus. Next base: position 121,345,276 of record NC_142516.1, on the reverse strand, counting down.
GAACAACAGAGTGAAAGATATTAAGTGCTGTCAAAAGTTTTATCAAAAGTGTAATTGAATCTAAGGAGAGAAGTAAATGGAACAGAAACAATATTTAAAGAAATAATGGCTCAAAATTTTCAAAATATGATAAAATACATCAAGTTACTTCTAGAAGCTTAGCACACTTCCAGAAAGAAAATTTAAAGGAATAAGTAAACAACTACACCTATGTGCATTGTTGTTCAACAACTGAATTTAAGACTCAAAAACAATCTTAAAAGCAGTCAGAGATAATAGACATGTTTTCTTCAAAGGAGAAACAATAAAACTGATGACTGACATTTCATCAGAAAAAGTAAAAAACAAACAAACAAAGAAACAACAAAGGAGGGCCGGCCCGGTGGCTCAGGCGGTTAGAGCTCCGTGCTCCTAACTCCAAAGGCTGCCGGTTCGATTCCCGCATGGGCCAGTGGGCTCTCAACCACAAGGTTGCCAGTTCAATTCCTCGAGTCCCGCAAGGGATGGTGGGCTCTGCCCCCTGCAACTAAGATTGAACACGGCACCTTGAGCTGAGCTGCCTCCCAGATGGCTCAGTTGGTTGGAGCGCGGGCTCTCAACCACAAGGTTGCCAGTTCAATTCCTCGACTCCCGCAAGGGATGGTGGGCAGCGCCCCCTGCAACTAAAATTGAACATGGCACGTTGAGCTGAGCTGCCGCTGAGCTCCGGATGGCTCAGTTGGTTGGAGCCTGTCCTCGCAACCACAAGGTTGCCGGTTCGACTCCCTCAAGGGATGGTGGGCTGTGCCCCCTGCAACTAGCAATGGCAACTGGACCTGGAGCTGAGCTGTGCCCTCCACAACTAGGACTGAAAGAACAACAACTTGAAGCTGAACAGAACCCCCCACAACTAAGATTGAAAGGACAACAATTTGACCATTGTTCCCCAATGAAGTCCTGTTCCCCTTCCCCAATAAAATCTTAAAAAAAAAAAAAAAAAGGAATAATATTTTAAATGATAAAAGAAAAGCAATCTATATTTGAATCATCTACTCACAGAAAATTTTCAAAAACAAGAAAAGTTGTGCTAAGGTGTGGCTAGCAGACCTGCTACAAGAAAGACGAAAGCAAGCTCTTTAGACTGAAGGTAAGTAGTACGTAATCCCAGGTGGAAGTATGAAAGTACAGCAAGGAATGAAGCTTCAATGGCTACCAGGAGTTTTTAATACAGTAAAATTATTCACAGTTTGTCAAAGAGAGTCATTGAAACCCTGAAAATGTCTCCTATGCTTCCATATGAAAACAGAAAGCACTGCCTTAATCTTTATTCCTTGAGGTATCCTTTTTTTTTTTTTTTTTCCCTAGCAGTAGTTATTACTTTGTTATACTTTGGAGCCCAAATAAATGCATATTTTTGTTTCAAAACAGGTATAAATTCCTAAGCAATTTTCTAGTATCAAAATAATAATTCAGTTAGCCAAAACGTATTGAACCAGGCACTTCGTAATAGGTGCCCTTCTAGATCCAAAGACAAGACAAAAACTGAAAGTGATCATTCTAGAAAAGGAGACTGATGAGCCCAAACCTAACTAACCTAAGTACCAAGCAAAGCAAGCAAAATACATGCAATTATTTCAAGTGTTAATAAACGCTATGACTAAAATTCTAAACCCAAACACCGAGAGAGAGTTCTTTCTAATCTGAATAATACAACAACTAAAAAAGAATTAAAATGACCTGATAAGGAGTTTGGGGAAGAGAGATTTCTGCAGCAATTTATATATACTAAAATTGCTAGAGGGGCTATATTGTTTGAGGTGTGTGTGTGTGGGGTGTGTGTGTGTGTGTGTGTGTGTGTGTAGAAACCATTTATTATAAAAACCATCAACCGTATTCCCATTATTTTGTTTATGAATCTGCGGAAAACAGCTAAAAACCACTTAGTGGTTGTTCCTACCCTTTCTGTGGCTTGAGCAGTAAGAGCTGTCTGCCAGTCTGCAGGAGGGAATTGCTGGACGGGCACAGAGGGCACCTGCATGTCTTCAGACCTGGCTGCAACCTCAAATTGAGTAGCTGTCAACTTGGGAACTGGCTAGTCCATCCACCAACAAATTCCTCCTTGGTCACAGCCATTTCAGCAGCGGCCTGCTCTTTCTTTTCAATCTCTTTAGGGTCTTGGAAGTAGAGATCAGACGTGATTTCCCGTGGGTGTTCACGCGAGATGGTGCCGCACAGGTGTAGCTCGTCTGGGCAAGCGTTCACCATACCAGACACGCTTAGTGAGCTCCCTTGTTGCTGCGCAGGATGGCAGTGTCCACTTGGTGCAGAGGAGTCTTTGTTATACAGAACAGTAGTGGGCAGGTTAACCACCAGCCTCTTACAGAGGCTGGTGGTCAGCCCTAGGATCCCTAACCACCAAAATCTCTGCTCACAAAATGCTGCCTGGAGCTGATTAGTGAAGTTTCCGGGGTGAGGCGGCCTGCAAGAGGAGTAGCCCCGGTGGCAGTAGCAAACTTCAGAAGCACAGTTCACTGCCCAGTATCCCTGAAAGATATCACCCTGACATCAGCCAGGTTTTCAATGGCAACAAGAGGCGAGGTGCCATCAGAATCTCTCACTTTCTCTTTAGATGCACAATGTAGATGCCATCACCTTTTCTTTTGTAGATGGACTATTCCATTGGGAATTCAAGGGTGGTGCCACTTAAGTGGATTCCTGTTGCAAGGAACTTGAGGACATCCTCATTTATTTGCAGGACATCAAGGGCTCCAACATTGTGAAAGTTTCCATTTAAGTTACCAAGGGAACCCAGGACAATGCGATGTGGACGGGACCCTTCTCTGGATAGTGTGGAAATGAGGTTGTGTTTTTTTGTTGTTGTTTTTTCTTTAAGCACCTAAGTGTTAGCAGCAGCATGGGAACCAGTGAAATAAGAACAGGGGAAAAAAATCACTTTAATTTGAAATAACATTCTTTCTTTCCCTCCCTCTCACCCTCCCTCCCCAGCTCTCTCTCTCTCTCTCTCTCTCTCTCTCTCTCTCTCTCTCTCTCTCTCTCTCTCTCTCTCTCACACACACACACACACACACACAGAGACACACATGCAAACATATCACTCATCAAACAAGCAAACACAAGCAAATGTAAAGGAATGTGAAAAATCTCATCCTACAATAAAACTACAAGTTTCATTGAATGAAAGTAATAAGAATATCCAAGAAGATGTATGGGAAATACAATATTTTAAACCATGATTATCTCCTCCTAGTATCCTGTTTCCCTGAAAATGAGACCTACCAGGACAATCAGCTCTAATGCGTCTTTTGGAGCAAATATTAATATAAGACCTGGTCTTATTTTACTATAATACCCTGTCTTATGTAATGTAATATAAGACTAGGTATAATATAATACCTGGTCTTATATTAATTTTTGCTCCAAAAGACACAGTAGAGCTAATTGTCTGGCTAGGTCTTATTTTGGGGGAAACACGGTAGTAGAACTGTCTCTTAATTGACCTTCTTTTCAAAATTGCCTATTCAGCTCAGCCTCCACTTCGCAGCAATTCTGACCATTCTAAACTTCAGATGCGATGAGGTACTTCTTGATTTAAAATGTTTACATGGATTATCCCCTCTTTCCCACTGCACTCAAGAAATACAAAAACTTTTAGCAGCTTAGAATTCCCTGAATCTGCTTCTGCTTAATTCTCCTACTTGATCTCTTTTGATTCACTGTATGTCCTCTGAGGCTTTATTCTCACCATTTCTCCAAGGGAAAAACTTCCTCCAACTGCAAGGCCTCTGAGTGTATTGTAGCCTCTACCTAATACACACAGAGGTAAGCACCACCTTTTTAACCGAACAAATCAGACATATTCCCTGTTTCTAGATTGCTTCAGCCAAGATATGGGTTTGGTGTTTGTCTCATATGCTATCAGAAGACCCTGTTGATTTCCTCCACTTTGTTGTGTTAAATTATTATTTCTACAGCTACTTATTGAGTAACTTTTATGTGCCAGTCTTTGCTCTAAAGGAAAAAAACAGTAAATAAAGCAGACAAAACACTCAACCAATTGGAGTTCACATTCTAGTGAAGCAAAATAGATAATAAACAAATGGAATTTAGAAAATATCAGATGGTAATAAGTTCTACATAGACTGCTTAGGGAAAGAGTGTGGGGACATTCTAGCTTAGATCACGTGATCAGAGAAGGGCTCAGTGAAACAACATTTGAACAGAGATGGGAGGAAGCAAAGGAGTAAATTTCTAAGAGGCAAATTCTCCAGGCTAAGGAGAAAGAAAGTAAAAATGCTGTGAGATCTTCACATTCCTGTGTTTCTAAAGGTTAACAAGAATGCCAGTGTTGGAGTTGAGAGAGAGAAGAAAACATTTGGAAATGAGACTCTACATCTAGTTTTTTAAAATGCTTATACTTTAGACTAAATATTTGTAAAGGAATAGCTCAGAGACTACCTTAGACATCGTAAGATATTTACCGACATCCCTGGTTTCTGCGCACTAAATGATATCACATTCCTCCACCATCCTGAGCAGTGACCACCATAATTGCCAAACATCCCAGGGGTGCGAGATCACCTCCAGCTGAAAACTGCTGTGCTAGAGGTAACAAGACAAAGATTGTTTATTGCAGGCCACAATAAAAATCATGACTTTTACCTTGAGTAAAATGTCAGCCATGACAAAACACTGAACGCAGAATTAGCATTAACTAACTTCATTTTAGAAAACTATTCCTGATTTTATGTTCAGAATAGACTGCAGGACAACAGAGAAGAAGTAAAGAGCACAACAATCCAAGTGGAAAATGACGGTTTTTCAGATCAAGACGATAGGAGTGGAGGTGATGAGAAGTGGTTAGATTCTGGAGAATCATCAAACTTGATGGCATTGTAATGAGTGTAGGGAAAACCCCAAATTCAAGGATGACTACAATGTATTTGGCACCCAAAATGAAAAGATTGGGTTGCTATCAACTGAGATGGAGAAGGCTACAAGTGGAACAGGCTTTCAGAGAATGCTCAGGAATCCCATTTTGGCAATATTAAGTGTGAGATCCCTTCTAGACATCAAGGTGAAGATGCCAGTTGGATATGTAAGTCTGACACTCAAGAGAAGAATCTTGGTTAGAGACATGAATTTGAGTCAGCAGCACAGAATTGATATGTACAACCATGAGATTACATAAAATCACCAAGGGAATGCATGTAGATAGAAAAACAAGAGGAGGGCAGGGGATGGGAAGCATGAAAAGGGGAGGGGAGTAGAGGTGAAGGGCAGAGAAGAAGAAAAGAGGAAGAAAGGGAGGACAGGAGACTCAGAACTGAGACCTGGGGCACTTCCACTTGACCTGATGAGGAGAAAGAAGGAAACTAACAACTGAGACTATGAAGGTGTGTGATAGAAAAGGAAAACAAATTGAGTGTAGTGTCCAGGGAGACAAATTATGAAAGAGTATTGGGGAGTAGAGGTTAACCAACGCTACCAAATATTTATGATAAGTAAAGAGTACGAATGGAGGTAACATTAGATTTAACAACATGATGTCACAAATGTCAGTGCTAAGAGCAGTTTTTGATTGAGTGATGGGAGCAAAAGCCTAACTGGAATGAATTAAGAGAGAATAAAATAGAGGAGCTATTTTTGACTAATTACCTGACTGAAACCTCAGCAAACTCTTTGAATCTTTCAAGTCAAAGATATTCATTGTCATTACTTCTTTGTAATTTTAAACTATTTGATAATGCTTGGAAGAGAGTAGGTGCTCTGTAATTAATTGTGCCACTTAGAGATATCCTATAATTATTATAGTCTGTAAAAAGCTATGCCATATAGACAGCTATAGAAAACTTCACAGTTGTATATCAAATCATCAGTGTTTTATAATTTTAATATTCTGGCAGCAAGGCCAAGTGCAAATTATATCAATATTATTTAATTGATATCATATTGTCTTAAAGAGCCTAAAAGAAATAGAGAAATTACTTTCTAATTAACAATAATCTGGTGATGTATTTTGTAATTAATTATTATTCAAAACAATGGGAAGAAGCTTAGGAAATCCCAAGAAACACTGGTGAGGATGGATAGAAACTAGTTTCTTCAAGAGTTGAAGAAAAAAAAAGAAATCAACCATGGGGTAAATATAAACCAGTTATTAGGAGCAAGTAATGGTGAAATCGGAATAACTAAAGCAATAGATAAAATTGAGGCAAGTAGTGTGCCAGCAGAAATATATCCAGTAATCAAGAATACAGTGAAATGAGGCAACAGTTGCCTTGGCAGAAAGACTCACCTTAAAGGATGTGGCCATCTCAAAATCATGTGTTTGGACTGCTGAAGAGGAGGACCTAGTATCCTGGGGGGGGAAACTGTGAATTAAATCATATCTCCTATATTCCAGAATGATATCTATTTAAAACTGGGCATAACATATTTTCTTTAAACAATTTGAGAAAAAATAATAAAAGAATTCTATTATGTATATGAAAAACACAATGTAGTAACAACTGCATGTAGTGTATTGGTTTCTTAGGGAATTTAGACAAGTACAAATAAATGCTTGGATTATAAATTTGCAAACATGCTGATCATTATCTCATTGAATTTTACTAATATGTTTTTATTAAACCAAAAGCAAATCTAAGTATGTTGTTTATGATTCCACATCCTTGAAAGAGAATCTAAAGGCCCATTGATATACAGTCATGTGGAACTGAAATAAAGTTCATATTTACTTTCCATACATTATATAGAAGACACTTGTCTACAAAGTTAAACCAAATCTCAATTTGGGCACGCGTTTACAATTTTGTTCCATATGTATTAACATTTGTGGGGGGAAAAAAGTTACTTAATTAAAAACATTTGTTCTTTGTATAAAACATATGTCCTTATGTTAAAAAAAAAGAAGAAAGGAAGGAACGAAGGAAGGAAAGAAGGAAGGAAGGAAGGAAGGAAGGAAGGAAGGAAGGAAGGAAGGAAGGAAGAAAGAAAGAAAGAAAAGAACTCATTTCCTGATGTCTGAAAATAGGGAAATGTTAAGAAGTCTAAGAAAGTGATATCTTTAGGCAGAAAACATTTTTTGATTAAAATAAAACAATAAAATTTTAAATTATGCAGTGTCTCCAATTAATATCCTAAATGAACTCATCATTGTTTCTGACCTGTACAGAGACAAATAAGGAAGTTTGTAAAATATAAGTAAATGCTTCCATCAATACTCTTCAGGAAAAATTATATGCTACATGGCATTGAGGATATGTCTAAGAAATTTTCACGAACTACCGTACCAACTCTTTTCAAACAAGGATTAATTGTTGAGTTTATAAAATGTGCCTATATACTCAGTTGAGATCATTTAGGACCTCCTATTTTCAGAACAATGGTTTATATGCTAAAAAGGACTGTGTGGAATTGTTTCTGAGACTCTTGTGTTTTCTTTAATGCTTTCCTGCCCAAAATTTGAGGACAAAATTCAGGTATGTGATTTGCTGACTGCTTTGAAAATTACATTTTGATGGCTCAAGTGTGAGATGCAATTCCATTTTTCTAGAGTATTTCCACAACAAGATGTTCTAGTGTTTCATCAACTCTCATAGGTGTCATTTCCATCACTACATTTTGATTCTAAGATCTGAGCTATGGAAGTAGTGTTTACCTTACTTCTTCCGCATGGCATCCTATCTAATATGAATGATAACTGAAGTAGCTATGTCTACAATATCTCTTTTTTTTTCCTCTCCCAAAAGAATAGCTTTGAGTTTTTCAAAATGTTGTTTTCTGAATCCAAATTCAATGCTGCCTGGGTAACAACTTAAATCACAGTAAATCAAAAGAATTCCTCCCCGCAATTTTGCTTGCCTTTCTTTAAAATAGCGTAGTGTTTTGTATTATTACTTTTTTTCAATTTATGAAAGAATAAGAAATCATTAAAAGTTGAGTGAATTAAAATCTTCATGAGCCATACATTTAAATCATTTATGGTTTAGAAAAATATTGTTTAATAGTTTTATCTGCTAATCTGAAGAAAGCAAACAAAAATTACGTTTATTTTTTAATCTATTCTGTGGCAGTGATCTAGGTGCTTTATGTGCAGTACCTTTTAACCCTTTCAATAAAGCATTACTTTCTTCATTTTGCTAAAGGTGACAAAGCTAAGTAGCTAGTATACAGAAAATCTTAAATTCAAGTGGCATTTGAATTAATGTCTCCCCAGCTCCAAAACCTGTAATTTTTTTAGAATGCTATACTGGTTTCCATACAATCATTTTACTTTTATTATAAGGAAATTCAGCCTGCAGTACATATGTGAACTTACCCATTTAAACACATTGTCACATGACTTCTTAGATACGGGTTCGCAGCCCGTATGGTATTGAGGACGAAAATTTGAAAATCACCTCTCTGAAGGTGTTCTTATAGCCAGGATAGTTAAAACTTGAAAAGAAGATTTTAGCAATAAACACATTCTTGGTGTAAGTATGCTAAACACATTTAAGAAGGCTGATGGGTTCCCCAGGACTTCTTTCCACTGTTTCCTATTGCAACCCCGCAACTGTAAGCTCCAGTAACTACAATGTTATCACCGTAGCTCAGTGATGCATGGACAGCAGATCCTTTCAGCAAATCTGCCTCCTTCAAAGCAATAATTATCACTGGGATGCAGGCATGTGAGAGTAAAGGTATTTAAAAATGGAAAAGAAAAACAAACAAACAAACAAATAAATAAAAATGGAAAAGAAGGTGAAAACACTTGCAGCATGCTAGCATAATTTACTCCAGAATTATTCATTTACAAGGAATGCTTGAGTGAGAATATCACTAATAATACTAATACTATTAGCACAAATGCTTGTATCATTTTAGTGTATTTTATACTACTAATAATAACATTAATGTTTTAATACTAATATGCAAATATTAATTGTATAACAAGTGATTTAATTAATTACAAAACAGAATCTCAAATGGTCTTGAACTCTAGCTACAGAGGTAATATGAAAAATTTGGATCATTATCACATTGGCATTGGGGACTTCACTATGAAGCAACTTTGTTTTTAAAACTTTTCATTGTTGTTGTTAATTCTGTAGCTTACTAAGGAAGATTTGCCATGAAGCTATCTTAAGTTTCACTTGGACAGTCTTATTTCAAGTCTCTAGACAGGTCCTAGCAGTGTTTTCACATGGTCATAATTGTTTGTACATTTCCCCAAACTAAGATATATTAAATTCAATTAAGACCACTGTCCCTTTCTGTTCCAATCCCACCCCTAACCTGACCCCACACAAATCCCTATATTCACACCGTAATGTAGAGACTTGGGGCATGTTTGGTCCCTGGCTAAGGCAAAGCTGTATTGGTGATATATTGGTTTGGGCTTAGTGAACCGGCTAGGACCAGCATATAGAATCCTGGTGCATAGGACAATCATCTTTTTTTTTTTTTTTTTTAACTTTTTTCTCACCTTCTAAGCGTGTTTGATAAATTTAATAAAAATCACAATGATAGACCAAGAAGGAAGTGGTAATCAGACAACGTATACTTAAATTTTCTAATAGTTCCCTCAAGTTAAAGCTTCGCATTCTCTATGTATTATGGGAAGTCAAAGCAGGAAGTTTTTTCAATGGGGAATGAGATAAGCAGTTTTCATCTGTATTTTGAAAGATAAGGTCAGAATAGGCAAAAAGACTAGATCAGTAGTAGCTTTTTGGAAAGCAAACAAAATCTGAGGAAAATATAGAAATATGAATTCAGCTGAGATGTCATAAGAACGGTATGTTGTTAGTAGTAAAGATATGATAGTTTATAAGAAAAGTATTGATTGTCTTGTAAAATAAATGAGCTTAAACTATCATTTAGTTTATTATTGGAGTGATCATTTCATGACACTAGTTTAACTTTCATGTTCTATTGAAATTCATAAAAGCTTTTATTTTTTTCTAGACTATTTTAAGGGAGTAAAACAGACTCTCATTTTCTCTCTAAAAGGATATTAGCAACACTTATTTTCTTTGAAAATGAATAGCCAAAAATATATGCAACTAATATATCCTTTAAGCAAAGTATTGACAAGTGTATTTTTTATTAAAAATCTTATTACTTTGATGATTGTACTGAGCAATTCATTTTTGAAAAAGTCATATATTTGGGAACTCTACCTATTCTTACCACAATGCAATACTTCTTTCAACTTATCTCCAAAACAAAACAAAAATTTAGGTCTTATTTTATTATCTGAAATCTCTACTATTCTTATTGTAGCATTTGCTCAAGATTATACCATTTTTCTATATAAAACCTAAAAGTTACAGTAAGCATATTGAATTTAGTATTAAAGTTAGTCATTTTACCTTATATTTGAATTTTGCTTAATAGTTTCTAAAGTATTTTAACATACGATTTCTCTTGATTTTATGAATATGTTAGGAGTTATTTCATTCTGTTATAATATTATCCCAAATGTCAAAAGCATGGTTCTGAGTTATTTTCCAGTCAGTTGTACTATATTCTATGATTGTAAAATGTGCCTAAAATACTAGTAGATTTGCACACATATTACAAAATCAAATATTATCAAGAGTGTGGGTGGATTGTAATAATTCTAATGTTAATTTTTAATTGGAATTTATTATTTTATTATAAAAACAAAGGAAGTGCTCTTACATATAGCTGGATTGTTATAGATATATAGAGATATCTGATTAATATATACAATTTTTATAGCTAAATAGATTCAATGTGAATCATCAAAGGAAATATAGTGGTCTGTTTGAAGATAAGAAGAAAGAAGGAAAAAGAAATTTGAAACATTGCCTGGAGGTGTCTTTGTTACCTGAAAGTTCCAAGAATAACAGATTACTTCCAAGATACACAAAGAACTTCTTAATTAAAATTGTATTGATGCATTGTATCTGCAGAGATAATTAAATACAACACTGGTTTCTGAATGCAAGGACATATTTGTCTTGCCAAGAAAGTAATTGAGAAATAGAGTTGAGTGACTCAGCCTTGATATAGAAACTTTTATCAGAAGACTTTCTATCAGGGAAATTTTGAAGATTGGCCACTGACATGGGTCGGCCTACCTTCTTTTTGTGTTTTAATTGAACATTCAAAAAGATGGCATAGTAAAACAAATGTGTATTTCTCCTCATGGGTTCACTCTACAAGGAAAAGATAAGCTAAATCAGATTATGAAATCAACTGAGAGTTGATGCTTTATTCACTTGGTATTATTCATCAGTTCCATGGTGATGCTTACGGTACTTTAAACAATCACTGAACTACTAAATTGTACTTTTCCATTTTTAAATGCAATTACATGCCTGCATCCCAATGACAACTATTGCTCTGAAGGACACAGTTCCACTGAAAATATTTGCTGTACATTCATCATTGAGCTATGGTGATAATACTGGAGTTACTGGAGCTTACAGTTGCAAGGTTGCAATAGAAAACAGTGGAAAGGAAATCTGGGGAACCCATCAACCCTCTCAAATGGGTTTAACAGCCTTACACCAATATGTAATATCCTTTAAAATGGTGTAACCATACAAGGATTTAGAAAATAATGATTTGGTTAGAAGAGCACAAAGACATTGATTAGATTTTCCAAAGCTTTACCATATCAGTACCAAATGACTCCAAAGGAAGTTAAACAAGGCTACCCAAGAGCAAATATGATCCCGTGGAATTATTCTGCATCTTAGGGAGGAAAAAACAACTGAGTTAAAACATCTGCACAGGCCCTGAGCACTTCAGAACACTGATAGTAGTTGATCTATTTGAGAATAGAGTTCAAAGGAAGGATTATCCAGGAGTAGAGAAGATGAACTTCAGTAAGTGAGCAAATACTTGCTTTCAAGAGTTTATAGGTTCAACACCTGTGCCATGCCCCAGTAGAAAAGTAACAAAACAAAAAAGTTATGAATCACTATTAGAGAGGAACAATTTTCAGAATTCCAGACCTCCCAAATCTTTTCTTCCATAAAAGCAATGAGAACACTGGTAAAAATTGTCAAAATTAACTTTTTTGAAACTCCAAAAATTAACCAAAGCCTTCCAACAGTATAAGGAGCACTTATTCAAAAAAAAAACCAAAAAAAAAAAAAAAAAACACCTAGCTAAATCTCAGTAAGAATAGCAAGAGCCTTGTCACCTTTTGACTTGCTCTCTCCCCATCCCTCTCTGCCCAGCTCCACAATAACTTTGAAAACCATCAGCCCTGCACCTTGGTAACAATAAAAACAAGCAACCAAGCAGCCCCTAGAGATGACAAACTTGGTTTGACGCTCTTCAGAAAGTCCAGTTCCATATATTTTATCTTTCTAGTAATTCCCTGCAAAAGGTCCACTAATAGAGTTTCTCATTATTTGACCTGATTCAGAGTATATTCAGTGGGAAAAACCTTATTCCAGGACATTTGTTGAAAACAATTGTTTTTAACATCACAACACTCTGAAGCAATGATAGCAGTTGGGGCAAACAAGATGTTGGCCTACAAGGTAAAAGGAAGCTCTGGAGAATGAAATTTCATAATCGGCTTTGAAACGCTCCAAAACATTCTTGGGAATCTAGATAGTCCTCTGCATGTATAGGGTTGTGTCCATGCCCAAGAAGACCTGAAAAGACTCTAAGCTCTCACATATGATGGGTTTAAGAAGACTGATGAGCTCCCCGGGATTTGAGTTGAGGCCTAAACATCCAGGAAGTGAAGATTAAGGCACAACTTTAAAGGGCTTGAATGTTGAAGATATGTTTTGACACCCACACATAGCCCCTCTGAAAAGAGTAGGAGACATTGCTTCAAGGAAATATAAGCTTTTGGAAAATCAATCATTTGCTGACCAGCAAGCTAAAAGAACCATAAATTCAATGGTTGCACATGGCAGGCCTTGCAGAATTACTACAAGAAAGTTGCTAATCAGAGGCAAAACAATAAGAAATAGTAACAGCATTTCTGGGGAAGTTGAGGAATTTGATTTCCACAACAGTTATATTATAAAATGTCCAGTTGTCAACAAAATATTATAAGACACACAAAGAAATAAGAAAGTATGCCTCACATACAGGAAATAATGCAGTCAGTAGAAACTCCCTAAGAAAGCTTAAATCTTAGACTTACTAAACAAATATTTCAAATCAACTCTTGTACATATGTCAAAAAACCCAAAGGAACCTATGTCTAAAGAATTAAAGAAAAGTACTGGAATACTGTCTCACCAAATAGAATATATCAATGAAAAGAAGTTGTAAAATAAATGAACTAAATAGAAATTCTGGAGTTGGAAAATAAAATAACTGAATTGAAAAATTTACTAGAAAGAATCATCCACAGATTTGAGTGGGCAGGAGAAAGAATTTGTGAACTTGAAGATAAATGGATTGAGATTATCCTTTCTGAAGTACTGAAAGAAAGAAAAAGAAGGAATAAAGAAAGAACAGAACCTCACAGACATGTGGGACAGCACCAAACTTGCCAACCTATGCATAATTAGAGTCCCAAAAAAAGTGAGAAAAGGACAGAAAAAGTATTTGAAAAAATGAAGCTGAAAAGATCCCAAATTTGATGAAAATGGTCATTCTAAGTATTAACTGCATAAATATTTGTCCCACTGCATTTATAAAATCTTCTAGAACAAAACAGTATAGTATGCCATCTGACAATTAAGTTCGCGAACTCATCCTAGAAAAAATGCTACATACCTCGTTGCTGAATATCGCTATGGTCAGTTTGAAAGTACTCCCCTTAGGAAGCTATGCACTGGTACCAGTATCTAGTAAACCCTTCAAAGCAATTTTGGAACTCTTTTTCTGGAATGGCCATCAGAGCTGTCCTTGTATTACCCTTGATATCCTGAATGTCATCAAAATGTCTTCATTTCAATATTTCTTTTATGTTTGGGTAAAGAAAGAAGTCATTGGGGGCCAGATCAGGTGAGTAGGGAAAGTATTCCAATACAGTTATTTGTTTACTGATTAAAAGCTCCCTCACAGACAGTGCCATGTGAGCTGGTACATTGTCATGAAGCAAGAGCCATGAATTGTTGGCGAAAAGTTCAGGTTGTCTAACTTTTTCACGCAGTCTTTTCAGCACTTCCAAATTAAACTTGGTTAACTGTTTGTCCAGTTGGTACAAATTCACAATGAATAATCCCTCTGGTATCAAAAAATGGATAGCATAATCGTAACAAGTTTGCAAACATAATTGTCAGACTTCGTATACCTATTTACCATTCTGACTAGAGAAAAACAGGATATTTGTGTGTATTACTAAATCAAACCTACTGTATCCTACTGTATAATTATCAATTTATTATTAACAATCTCCCCAAAGTAGTTTAATTTATATATTATTGATTTTTTGGAAACAGTGTATATTAAATAGAATTTTTATCACATATAAATTTTTAATTTTCTGCTTTACAGCCCTTTAAAAAGTTGGAATGAGACAATCTATTCCAGAGGATTAGTCTAAGTGTCATATTAACTCATCTATTTAGCTTCTCCAGGGTTTCAAAACTATATCAAATCAGAATCAGTATACTTCAGCATGGGAATAATTGCTCATTTAACAATTCTTTATTATACATGTATTGTGTGCCATGTACTAGACACTAGAAATATGATAAAACATCTGGTATTTATATACACTTGAACTTACTATATACTAAGCACTGTTATAAGCAATGTATATTAATTTATTTAAACTTTCCAAACCCCTTAACAAGTGAACACTATTATTATTTCCATTTAACAGATGAGAATATTGAGTCATATACAGTGTAAGTAATCTTTGCAAGATCATGCAGCACTTAGAACTCTTGAGATTTAGAGCCAGGATATTAATGTACACAATCTGATTATGAATCCAAGACCTAAGCAAATCCATTAAACATCAATGAAAACATTCAGTGTTTCACTTGGAGCTTATAGTGTAGAAGAATAGACAGATATTAATGTGGCAGTTGCCATGAAATCCAATTAGTGCAGTTTTAAAGATAAGTACATAGCTAGCACTAGAAGAGAACATAGGTAGGATTCTAACCTGTCTTTCAACATGAGGATAGTTTTCTGCAAGGAAACTCTTGATAAGGGATATGTGACTATTTTGAGGGGCTGGGAAGATGTTACAGGAAGAAAAGTTATAATGGTAAAGATTCAGATGCACAAAGAGTATCAGCAATATGATAAGTCGTGAGAAACATTAAGTTTAATAAATTGTATTGCATTCTATAATCAAAACTGTGAGAAGTGAAGTTGCCATAGATAGAGAGTAAATGTTGATAGTACTTTGTATGGTAAGCTAATGAGTGTAGATTTGTGCTGAGTGCAATGGGTAATAAAGAATATAAAGGGAGCTATTTTCTGATTTGGACTTTAAGAAAATTCACTCTGTTTACAGTGGTAAGAATAAATTGGAGAAACAGGAACAGGTAGAAGGAGAATACTTGAGAAGCTCTTATAGATGATACAGGAGATGGTTACTTGAAAGATAATGATGTGACTGTGTGATATAGAATGGTGATCTGAGAAATATTTGGAATATTATTTGGTGAATAAAGTGATGTTGAGTATGAAATACAGAAAGGAATCAAGAATGATTTACAAGTCATATATATACACACACACATATATATATATACACAAACACATTTATACATATATATGTATATATACATACACATATATATGCATTATTTTTTGTGTATATTATATATATATGTGCTTTAACTTTTCATTCTTAGCTGTTGCACATGATATATATGAGAGAGATACTTTTACAGAAAATTTTTAAATCTCATGCAATAAAATCTCTTTTAGAAATAAGCATCAAAGTATTGTTTTCCTACCATTTGAATGTATATATTCTATTTTATTACCTGGCAAGAGCAAAATAAATGATCACGTGCCCCTTTTTACATCAGATGTCATCAAGCTCCAGGGCAATTTTAGTTCTCATTTCCACCAACTTCTGTGTGCTAAGTTGTCTTGAATTACTATCCACTCTCATTCCTTATCCTTGAATATACACATAATCTCCTGGTCTTGTTTTTGAGATACATAAATGCAAATTGATGCTATAAATAAACTGGTACTAATTCCCTTCATTGACCATCTAATTAGAACACAAAACAAGATTAGTATACTAGTGTATTGTACCGATAACATGAATGCAAAGTATATACAAAATTTTGAAAGAATCGAGAACTGGAAAATCAAACAAGACAAAGTTCTTTAATGTGAGATCATCGATTAATTTGTAATATTCAGTCTCAGAAAATAAATTTATTTTAAAACTGACATTTGATAACTATGGAAAAGAAATACTTAACACTCTTAGAAATGACAATAATTATAGAACACCTCAAGCTTTTTAGAATACTGATAGATGATTTAGAGAATATTTTTTTGGTCATAAATTTAGTCAAACTTTTGAACATTTAACTGTTAGGAATGATGATTTATTTGTCACATTGTTTCTTAAAATCATATATTTGCACAAATTGAACGGAATTGGGATATATTTACAGCTAGGGATTTCTAACCTCTTTGACTGTGGATCTATAATATTAAGACCATTTAAAAATGAATTACTGTATTACTGTACATAATGCTTGTCTTTATACTGATTTAATATAAGTTGCAAACACATACCTTACATTATTGGATTTTTCTAGTTTAATATTTATTGAGCTTCCAGAGTACCACAATTTATTACAGTCAGTTGTATATTGGCATTTGCAAGTAAACAAGCAACTATATTAGAATTAATTACACTATTACCTACTTAATATCATTATTCACTAATGAACAGCTCTAAGTGTTTTTATGTGATTGAAAGGCTGATTTTCAAAAACCTATATCCCATTATTTTTAACATATGTTCATTTATATCAGCAGAGAGTTGCTCAAAACCAAGTATGCTGAATACATAAATGCAAGACAATCCTCAGGTGAAAGAATTATCCCCAATTATAATGCCCTTCCTCTGCTAATACTGTGTTTCCCCCAAAATATAACCTAGATGGACAATCAGCTTTAATGCGTCTTTTGGAGTAAAAATTAATATAAGACCCGCTATTTATTATATATTCTATTCTATTCTAATCTAATCTATTCTATTCTATTCCATTCTACTCAAGACCCAGTCTTATATTATAGGAAAATAAGACCAGGTCTTATACTAATTTTTGCTCCAAAAGACGCATTAGAGCTGATTGTCTGTGTAAGTCTTATTTTCGGGGAAACATGGTATATGGAGTTATGGTTATTTTCAGGGTGCAACCTTCCTCACCTCAAGTCCTGTGCAATGGAGTAGCAAAACAAAGAACAGAGAGAATTGCAGATCCGTCTGTGACACCATCACAGGGATCCATGGTGAAGCGACTAGAAAACCCAGAATGGACCCTAATATACCGATGGAGGATCCAATTGTTTTCTGCACTACACCTGAGACCATGGTGACTATGGGACTCTGAAATAATACGTGCCAGGAGAAGCATAGAAACTACAACAAAGAGAACAAAGAAATGAGTTGGCCTGCCTTAATTTGCTTACCTCATGGGGACTTGAACTGAAAGGTGAGCTCAGCTAAACTGAGCAGAGTCCATCCTTGAGGAAAAGAGAACAAGGAAGGAGCCACATATATCATGAGTCAATAGTTATTCTCCCTCGTTGAGGAAAAAGTAAATTGGAAAGATGGAGAGCTCTCCCTGATGCTGCCCTTCACTCAGGGGATACCCTACTTGGTCAGCCATCACCCTGGAAGCAGTAACTTCTGGACATGCCATAAAGTTCTCACTGGTTTTAGGATACAGTTCAGTGTTGCCATTCTACTTACTATAAATTAACTGGATGAAGTTGAATAAAATGAATAAAATGTTTGGAACTGGGAGGAGGCAATGGCTGACCTTCGTGGGTGGCTTGAGTGGGTGTTCTTCAGATTGCTACTGTAAGAGTATCTGGACTTTGATTTTCAATTCTCAAATGTCCTTTTTCCTTCTCCTACAAAACACATCCTGAGCCACTAAAAGAAGTGTTATGCTTGGAGAGATATAATCTGAAGTAATACAGGTAATTCTTACCGGGAGATGAATAAGGAAGTATTATACTATTTTTATAGTTTTGGAAAGCAACTTCCGTGATTGGGGGAGAAAGGGTGTTATTCACACTCTTATCAAACAAAACGAAATGCCACTTGATTTCACTTGCATATTTATGTGTTCTTATATACTCTCATGTTGTGTCTTCTTTTCTGTTGCTAAGACTTACTATTGTTTTTCCCTTTGGAATATGAAGGTAAAAGTGTTATGCTGTGATGTGTGAAGTGGAGGAAGGTATTTTCATATTCTGATACCCCCCCACACTTCTGTTCCCATTGTAAGACCAGGAACTCAACCAGGTCATTTGTTGGCATCATTTGGTGATGCCAAAATTATGTTGGCATCATTTGGGGATGATTTCACTGTGGAAAGGGATATACGAATATCTCAGGCCTAGATAAATATTAATATAACATAGCAAATTTAAAATTAATGTAACAAAGTAATGTCTCCAAATTTTTGTCTTGCATTATTGAGCCTCATGTAATCTGTGTTATTACTCTGGATGACACTCTAGCCAATTTTAGTTTTACATCTTGTACCCAAAATCTCTATCCCATGATACGGTGGAATTTATTTGCTATAATAGAACTGTATACTGAAAATAAAAAACTACATTTACTTTCTCCCTTTCCTTGAACTTAGCCAAAAGACGTCCTACATATTTGTGTTCTGAAATCTAAGTCCAACCCTGTGACTTTTTAATTGGCTAAAAGGTGCAATTATGAGACATTGTGATGGTATCAATGGATAATTGGAAAGTAAAGCAGAATTACCTCCCATCCTAAGCACATTCATGAGATGTCACACATTTACCCTATTAAACCATAACCAAATAACTAGGAGGTTACTGTATTAATTGTTCTATGAAACCATTAAAATTCCAGTCTTAATATTTTATTTTAAGTGAGGAAATACAAGAAAGTGCAAGGGTATAAAAATAGTCACAAAGTAGTCAATTGAACGGGACATCAAAATAATGTATAGAAAACTGCATTTATACAGAAAAGCTAGAAGCACTGTACAAATGGTTAGATGAGGGGTATATAAAATTCATTTGTCTAATACAGGGAGAATTCATCATTTCTAAAAATCATTTACAAATGTCTTCCACAGGGATGACTGGATGTTTTGTTTCTAAAATGAATTTTCTACTATTGCTGTGATTATACTAGTGATTGGTTTTTTTGTTGTTGTTTTTTTTTAAAGCAATCTGCAGATCTTATTATGGCAATTCATTACAACTGAAAAGATTTTTAAAAAATAATAATACTGCCATGACTTTAACAAGTAACAAAGCAGCAGATAAGAATAATCTCTCTACCTATCATTTCCGTATAGCTTCTAATAGTACTGTCTAGCTCTTCAAGCTGTTTGGCAAACAAACAATATTGCAACTTCTCAGTGAGGCAGCCATGATAATATTCAGAACGAATGAATTTTCTAACCCTCACAGCAACACACTCAGTAGAAAATCATTAGATTCTAAAGTCATATTATAATTTGCAATGATTCCAAGGTTACAGAAACTTTGTAAGAGCTAGATAAATATCTTCAACCAATTATACCCTTGCAAACAACTTTTAAATAATGGTTTCACATTTAAATTATGAAGTTTTAAAGTAATTGCTATCATAAAATTGGATTATAAAAAACTATAAATATTTTCTTCTTTCTAAAAAAACTAATGTGGTTTATGTGAAAGTTTTTCTCTAACCTAAAAACTAAAAATGTCTGCCTGAAAAATATAAGCATCTTTTACTATCGTCGGAGAAATCAATGAACTACAACACACATTGTTGCATTGACAAGTTCAAATTAACTGCTTATTCTGATTTGTACAAAGAGGTGAGCCTTATAGGAGTAGTGTGAAATTAAATCAATTTTATTGACAGAAACATTTCAACCACCAGTTTACTAGCTCTCTTATTTAGTGCACATTGAAAGAAAGCTTAGAAACTTTATATTGAAGATTTCATTACACAGCCCTAACACACTTTTTCTGTTTTTTCTTTTCTTATTTGTTTTCAAGAGAGTTCTGCTTAGCATAAAAATCATCTGAAATCTTTCCTAGCTCTAATTTAACTCATAAGTAATGTGGTAAGGTACCCAGTAGCTTAATAGGCCAGTTCTGGCACTGTCTTTTGGGAATGGGCGAGAAACACTGAAGGAAAAATCAAAATTATTTTAGGAACAATTGTGTAGACCCACATTTTGCAAATAATTCAGAAAAACTAGCTTAGCTTCTTTTTACCAAATTCTTGTATTATAAAACTTCAGTTAGTGGATTAACATCTGAAAAGAAAAAGGCATGATTCAAATTAGTTTCCAAAAGTTGTATTCCTACTGATTTCCTATTTACATTTTATACTGAGATAAACTTACATTCAGACTGAAAGAACCCTCCTAAGTAAACACTCCCTCAGGAAAACACACCACTTCAATTATGTACGTTAAAATGATGTATTAGAAAGAGCAGACCCAGCTCTTATTTTCATAAATATTTGGCTTTGAAATACTGGAGACTGTATATAGACAGGGTGGGTCTTAAATATTCTTCCTTAATTTCCATAGCTCTGTAATATATAGGCTTTCCAGTTTTCCATTTCAATGATCTTAGACAAAAGAATATAGAGCTTGGGCTTTACAGTCTTTCTTTGCAAAGTCAAGTATTTCGAACTGGACCAACTTATCAGGGCTCAAAACATCAAAATGAGGTGATGTGTTCTCAGGATACTGCTTAAGAAAAGTCTCTTCAATTGGGACAAAAACAAACACCATTTGCCTGACTTGGATGAGTCCTTTGTCTAGTAGTCTTTAAAGATGAGAACAAGACGTGAGCTTATTATTAGCAAACTCTGTTTAACTGTTCTTTGCCACCTCTAATATCCAGGAGCCCAAATTACAAAAATCATTTTACAGAAATCATAACTTACCTGATAGTAAAACTTTGTCTTTAGAAAAGGGTCTGTCTAGCCTGTTGGATAATAAGTGGAAAAAATAATGAAAAATCTGAAATAAAATTTGAAGATCTTGTGGTCATTTCCTTCAGAAAGAGTTCTAAACACTCAGATAAAGAACCTTATTCTTTAGTAAAAACATAAAGAAAAGAATTTTATGTTAAAAACATAAAATATATATTGTTAAAAACACAAACTTTGAATTTTAGAGCTGATTTATCTAGTTTAGTCATCTCATTTTATAAATAACAAATATTAAAGCCCAGAGAATTGAAATGATTATCCAAAATCACCCTGAACTTTAGAAAAATAAATGATATACGATCCAGGTCCTCTGACACCTTGTTAACTATTATTTGTACTCTGTTCAGTTACCAAGTTGCGGCCATTAAAATCTTTATAGAACATTACGAGGGGGAAAAAAAGAAAAGGAAAAAAAAAAAAACATTTTAAAGCAGCAACTTACACTTGAGGCACTAGGGAAATTTCTTGAGGAAAATGCTGAAAAAAATATTTTTATTAACTGACAGTTTTAAAGAATAAAGTGACTAGCAGTCTAGAAAATTAGCTTCCTTTTTCTATAGTCACCAGCTTAATTTTCTGCTAAACTTTGGCTGAGGGATTATCAATGGAACAATGACTAAACAATGAAGGTTTTTTATTAACTTGCTACTTTTGGATGTCCCCAAATTGGCATGGATTTACAACAGATCCCTTTTCCAGTGATTTTCCTTTGTTATCTTTTTTAAAGAACAAATTATTAGAAAATTAAGTTTTTCCCAGAGCGTCTCGACTAAAATGAATTTCTTCTGATATACAAACACACAGTAAAATTAATGCCTGTAAATAGAAAAGATTTTTATTTTTATGTCCTTCTGATAAGAATAGTATGATAGTAATCTCCTGTTTTTAACTCAGTGTCTTAGAATTGGAAAGTATTGGGGTTTCTTAGATGGACCACATGGTTAGTTTGTAGAGAATTCAATAAGTCTGCATCATGCTTTACAAATCTGTGATTCACCTTCATTGGGCAAAGTCACAACTGTAGTAGTTTCATTAGCTAAAGAGTCTTTGTAGTCAACTCAAAATGCTTTCTGCATTATGCCCTCTTCTATCAAAGCTATTAAGAAAATGAATCTAAATTTTCAATCCTGGGTCTGTTCTTGACAAATATAAATGTTTCACAGTTATTAATTTAAACATTCAATCATCTTCAAAGAAAAGCTCTTCAAAGATAGGTTGATTCAGTTAGTGTTGAAGCCAAGGTACCATGAGAATCATGAATAAAATCTGACACATTTGTTAACTCTTCATTTGTTTTTGATGAAATCTGAAAGTGTTTCACTTCTTACATGCATTATAGAGCTACTTATGTTGCTCAATATTTTTCTAAAATATAATTTGTAATTATTATGTCCAGATTCTTGTATATTTGTGGAATGTTAGTTGTTCCCTAATAGAGTCTTTGACATCTTTCTTTAGGATCATATGGTCTAAATTGTATCTGAGTGAAAAAACAGACACTGATGTCCTCTATTCTTTCTCTTGGTTTATTTAACCAAGAGATATTTCTCCTAATGTTATAATTCTCTGGATAATTCACTGAGGTTTTCTTGACTGGGTAAATTTAGAAGTCTGTGTTAAAATATATAACTAAAAACAATAAAATTCACACAGTGCATGTATATATAAGAAAAGTAACAAGTTAATATAGTAATCTGGAGTTTTTGCTGTAGATTAAATGTCTGTATTTATGTATATATTGTCAAAATATTTGTAACTTAAATTTAAATAACTAAAAAACTTTTAATCTTGTCCAAATTTGTACTTTAACTGTAGATTTATATTTTTAATAGGAATATTAGCCTACAGAGCTCAGACCTACTTAGCTTCACAAAGATCAGCCCTTAACCTGAATATTGAGGATAATAAACTTACTTAATGAATATCAACATCCTATGGCAATGAAATTAAAATAAATTTCTACTCCAAATCACATGTGGCATGTATCCTTATCATATTTGTCCCAGGAGGCATTTATCATGTTTTGATTTCTAAAATAGATTCACAACAAAATTATTACAGCATACTCTGGCATAAACAACACTGAATACTAATGTAAGTATTTGGATCATCCTGGCATACATTAAATAATATGGAAGGTAAGCAGTATCTCAAAATTATATTATTTTCTCTCAAAGAAAGTTCATACAATGTAATAATAGTAATGGTCATAATTGTAACAACAGCTATCATTTATATATTTATAACTCTGAAACAGGTACTGTATTAAGTCTTTTACACATATTAAATCATTTAACTTTCACATCCTATTATTACTCCCATTTTACAGAGGTACAAATTGATTAAGTGCCTTACCCAAAAGCCACGTATCTGATTTGTGGTAGAATCAGTTTTCAAACCCTGGAAATGGAAGCATAGTTATTTTTTATGGATTAAATAAAAGACTGAACAAAAATGAAAAATAAAAAAATAAATGCCTACTATTTTAGCTCAGAAATGATAATGATATAGAACAAAAGCTTATTTATGCTATGATTGCATAATTCATAAAAGACGATCCAAATTCTTCCCTGTTGATTAACTTAATATTCTCACAGTTCATCAGCTTTTGACATGGTTGAGTCAGATGCAATAAAAATGCCATTTTGTAGAAAATTTACCTTAAAAAATCTGTTTAAATAGACTAGAAATACTCTCTGAAGAATTTTGGATGATGCTCATCTAAATCTGCTGTATGAAACAAGAGTACCTGAGCTCTAGTCCTGATTTTGAATATTTTAAGCCATTTAACCTCCAAAGACCTCATTTTCTTCATTTATAAATTCTTAGGGTTGAACAAGATGACCTTTAATGCCCTTGTCATCAACTTGAATTTATGATAACTTTGTAGAATGACAAATCTTTTATAATGTATTTGTCCCTGGTCAGGGACAAATTTGTCCCTGGTCAGGGACAAATTGACGCCAGCAGAGAATTATTGACAGAATAAGGACAGAGTCATGGCCTTACCAGTATGGCGAAAGGCCTTGAGCTCACCTAAAGTACCACATTATTAATTTACCTAGTAAAGCAATCTTGTTGGTGTAACACCACCTGCTGAGTGTTATTTTGTTTCTACTTCATGCTTTGTGCTTTTTATGGGAGCCTCTTGCTCTGACCTGTCTCTTTACCTTTGCAATTTAATTTTACCTTCTTCAGTCCCTTGTGAAATGGCTCTGACCAAAAGTGATCAAGACTCCTACCTTATCACTTGTCTTAAAGCTGACTCTTTAACTTCATATACACACAGCTTCCTGACACTGGATCACAAATTAACCCAATCTTGATGTCTTCACTCTGACACTTGGGGATTTGAAATATTACTGTGTGACTGGGTGAATTTATTTGGCTTTCTTCTAACAGAAATATTTATATTTTCTGTTTTAGTGATTCCAATGACTATCTTTCAATCATGTTTGGTTTTTATTAGATTCAGGTGTATATAACAACATAATGATTAGACATTACACCACAAAGTGATAACCCAAACAAGACTACTACCCATCTGACACCACACATAGCTATCACATAGTACTGTCTGATTCTATTAATTTGACTACTATAGATTACTTATTTAAGTGGCATCATGTAGTATTTGTTCTTCTCTGTCTGGCTTATTTCACTTAGTCAGTTTCATCCAACTTGTCACAAAAAGGCAGGGTGAGTGGGTGGGTGGGGTCCTTCTCTTTTTAAGGCTGAATAATATGCCATTCTATGTAATACCACATTTTCTTTATTCGTTCATCTGTTTATGGATATTTAGATTGTTTCCATCTTGGGTATCATGAATAATGCTGCAATGAACATGGGAGTGCAGACATCTGTTCAAGATTCTGATTCAATTCCCAGAAGTGAGGTTAGTGGATCATATGGTAGTTCTATTTTTAATATTTTGAGGAACCGCCATACTGTTTACAACAGTACCTGTACCCATTTACATTCTCACTAACAGTATACAAGGGTTCCCTTTTCTCTCTATCTTTGCCAACACTTGTTATATTTAGGATTCTGTGTTGTTGTTTTATAATAGCCATCCATACAAGTGTGAAGTGATATCTCATTGTGACTTTGATTTGCATTATCCTGAAGTTTAGTAATTTTGGTCAATCATCTTTTCATACACCTGATGAACTTTTGTATGTCTTCTTTGTTAAAACGTCTACTGAGTTCCTTTGCCCAATTGAACCATTATGTTACACCATACACAAATATTCACTCAAAATGGATTAAAGACTTAAACATAAGACCTAAATCCATAAAACTCCTAGAAGAAAACACAAAATCTTCTTGACATTTGTCTTAGTAATGATTTCATGAATGTGACACAAAAAGTAGACAATAAAAATCAAAAGTAGACAAATGGGACTACACCAGAATAAAAAGCTTCTGCACAGCAACAGAAACAGTTAACAAAATTAAAAGGCAACCTGAGATACTTTGAGGGGATCTATGATCACAAAATTATTTTTGTATTAATATCAAAAAATTGCTTGCCTTTTTCAGTGTGTTTAAATTTGCACTAATGATGCAAAAGATTAGTGGGTACAACTGCGGAAGCCTTAGAACAAATCAAGTTTGTGGCACCAAACTGTTGTAGCAGTTGTATTCTTCACCGCCATACATTCATAAAACAAACAAACAAACAAATAAATAAATTTACTTAAGAATATGTGTGGTGATAGTTATCAGTAAAATATTGATAATTTTATTAAATGTCAGCACTTAAACACACTTTTTTTTTAATATTCTGTGTGATAAATTGGAAACTGTGTGTAAAACACTTCTGTCTACAATGCTTCTATAATTATTGTCTCCAGGAAAATCACATGCATGGTAGTTTAAGTTGCAAGCTGAAACAGCCATTTTTTCATAGAAAAAAATATTTTTACTTGAAAAACACCATGGACGAAAATACTGTAGTTATTCAAATTGCATATTTAGCAGGCATTTTCTGGAAAATAAAATAAACCTGTCATTTGTACCAGTCACTTTGAATTTGACAGCTTCCCAATTCTGAAAGACTCTTCTGATGAGATGGGTGGTGCTTCTTTTAAAAAAAATGATTTAAAATATATATATAATAAAATGTGTCAATATTTAGAAGATCTATAACTCAGTGGATCAATAATTTCTAAATATCCAATGCATGATGTTGCAGATCATACATGGATAAAAATTGCCATTCACAGTACGAGATTACCCAGTAAATCTTAATGTGACAGAATACAAAAAAAATCATTCATGTATTTTCATATTTCACATTATAACTATCCTTAAGAAACTACCATATGTATAAGTCTGGTGTAGTATCAAATAAGGATATCCAAAGTGAATTGAAATATTTCTTAAAATACATCTTTCTTTACTTACATATCTCTATGGTGGCAAATTTTCATAACATATTTCAATTAAAACAACATATTTCAACAGTTTGAATACAGAAGCAAATTTTAGAATTCGGTTAAATTTTGTTAAGTCACACATTAAAAAGATTCTCACACATGTAAAACAATGCTAATCTCACTATTTCTTTATCTAAAAACATAATTATTTTCATAATAATAGGGATGAAGCAAAGCAACAAAACAGCATTCCTTCCTGAGGATGAAAAAGGTTCCACTTCCTATCTATTGCTCAACGGCCCAGTCTGCAATCCTGACTCACAAACACTGAGTCAGGAAAGTGACTGAAATGATAACTTAAAACTAATCCATTCAGTCAACCAGCTTAAGATCTTCCCTTATAATGATAATACCACCAAGCAAAAAAGTAAGACAACCTAATTTTTAATATTTCTATACTATATTTTAACAGGCAAGAATAAAAGTACCCCTTTCAAGGAAGAATAACTAATAAAAGCACGGCAATATAAAATAATGTGAGCATGTTAGAACTACAAGATAAGTTTACTTAAAATAAATTTACTCAGATGTGATCATGAATGCTAGAGTAAGTACCTCCAAAATGTTCTCCTCTATAAAAGCAAAGGCAAACAGGCAAAAATTGTCAGAATAGACTTTTTAAAATTCTAGAAATTAACCAAAAGCTTGCAGCAATCCACAAAACATATCTTCAAGAAAATGCCTAATCTTAGTAAGAACAGAGAATTTTGTGACATTTTAAATTACCCCATTTCTAGTATCTTCTGAATTCATGAGAGCCTGGAAAATTAATAGCCACACCTATGGTGAAAACCAGCAGCCTGATAGATATTATGGGCCAGAACAGGGTTGGAGCTCTTTTAAATCCCCATTCTCAAACAATTTTCATTATTTCACCTGTCCAGAAAGTCTACAAAAAAAACCTACTCCCAAGCATTGGCTATATTTAACTTCACACAGAACTCACCCATTGCAAGCAGTCTTTTCCCCAGGAACATATGTTGAAAATAGTCAGTGGTAAGGCTACCCATACCTTGTTAATCAACAAACATCCTAACATGAAAAGATCATCTTCTTTAATCCTCAGGTGCCTGGATTTCGGTATGCTAGATCAAAACTCCCTAGCAGTTTTTCACAACTCCCTAGTACATAGTTTTTCCACAGAAACAGACAATGAGATTTAAGATAACATTGAGGCAGACCTGAGGCTGCAGAAGATGTCAGATGACTTTTCAACTATTAGCCCTGAATCCTGCTTTCCTTTGTTGTTTCCCATCTACTCCATTATAAAACCTCTTTTTAATTTTGGTTCAGGGGAAGGTGGTTTTTTAGATGTGAGCCTGCCATTTTCCCTAGCTGCTGGCATCGAGGATAAAGGACACTATTCTCCTCAAAACAAACAAACAAACAAAGAAAAAAGAAAATAGTCAGAGGTAACTGTATAATATTGTAGTTGCCTTATGCAGTGATAACAGTTGGGGAATACAACAAAGTACCCAACAAATTTAAAAGGAAGGTCTAGAAAATGAAATATCTATAAGCAGTTTTGGAAGGTTCTGCTATATTTCTGACAATCTAGAAGACCACACACGTGTAGGGTTTTGCAAACACCCAGAAAAGACTTGAGAAGGTTCTAAGCTTTCATCTGTGCCTGACCTTGAGGTTCTGCACAAGGAAGTAAAGGATAAATCAGAATTCTAAACTGCCTGTCTGAGTGTTGATGGCATGCTCTAATACACACGGTCCTTCAACAAGATTAGGAGATTTATTGTTTCCAGTGATTTAAGAAAATATCTGCCTAATTATAATTGACCACTATCTAATCAAGCAGAAACTTCGGTGGCCACAGATGTAAAGAAATACAGACATTATAGAATTAATTCAATAAAGTTCCTAAAAAAAGGAAAAGTGAAAATAAATACTAAGACAATAAAACTTGGAGAGAGATAAGAATCTGATTTATAGAGTTGCCATATTATATGAACTAACAGTTTTCAAAAAATAAATTATGAGACATACAAAAAAAGGATCAATAGAAACTGCCCTTGAAAAATAAACAGACATTAAACATACTAAACAAAGACTTTAAATCAGCTTTTTTTTTTTTAAATGTTCAAAGACCTAAAGTACACCAGATATAAAAGACTAAAGGAAAGTATGAGAATCATGATTCACAAAATAAAGAATATCTGTAAAGAGATTGAAATTATTAAAAAGATTCCAAAAAATGTTGGAGTGAAAAAGTAAAATAACGAGTGGAAATGTGACTGGATATACTCAACAGCAGGCTTTAACAGGCAGAAGAAAAATTCAGAGAGCTTGAAAATAGATAAAACAAAGTTATATGGTTTAAGGAGGAAAATGAAGAAGAGTAAACAGTCTTAGAGACTTATGGGATGCAATCAAATATAGCTACATATGCATTATGGGAGTCCCATAAGGAAAGAAGACAGATTAAAAGGAACAGAAATAATATTTGAAGAAATAATGGCAGAAAACTTCCCAACTTTATAAAAGAATTTAATACACATACAAGAAGCTCCCCAAAAAAACTCAAAGGTAGATAAATTCAAAGAGATCCACACTTAGACACATCATAATCAGACTGTTGAACGCCAAAAATAAAGAAATAATCTTGAAAACAAAAAAGAAGTGATTCATCATATACAAAGGATCCTCAGTGAGATTAACAGCTGATTTCTTATAAACCATAAGGAGAAAGTGGTATAAAATGTCTAAAACACTGAGAGAAAAAGGCTGTCAACAAAAAATTTTATGTCCAGCAAAATTATCCCACAAAAATAAAGGAAAAATTGAAGTATTTCCAGATAAACAAAACTGAATTTGTAACTAGCAGACTTCCCTACAAGAAGAACTCCAAGGGGAGTCCTTCAGACTATAATGAAAAGACAAGACACTAATTCAAATACACATAAAGAAATAAAGAACATTGGTAAATAAACTATATAGGTAATTATAAAAGACAACATAAATGTATATTTTCTTTGTAACACTTTTTTTCCTCCAATCTGATTTAAAAGACAACTGCAAAAAGTAATAATTATAAATCCACATTGATTGCAATACAATGTATAAAGATGCCATTTTTTTTATAATGATATAGCACAAAGAAAGGAGGGAATGCAGCTACACAGGAATAAAGTTATGAATTTAAGTTGGTATTAATCAAATTAGATTTTTTATAAATTAAAATCATAATTGTAGTTCCCAGTGAAACCACTAAGAAAATAACTCAAAAATATATAATTTAAAATATGATGAGGGAATTAAAATGGTAAACTAGAAAGTATGTAATTAACACAAAAAAATTAATGGAAGAATAGAGAAACAAAAAAGACATAAAAGATGCAGAAAACAAATAGTAAAGTAGCCAATATAAATACTACTATCAGTAATTACATTAAATGTAAATGGATAAAACATTCTACTCAAAATACTGAGATTGGAAAATGAATAAAATATACATGATGGTACTCTATGCTGTCTATTGAGACACACTTTAGATTCAAAGACACAAACAGCTTGAAAGTAAAAGAATGGAAAAAAGATATATATGCAAACAGTAAAAAAAAACCAGCTAAAATTGATATACTAAAAGTCATAAACAGTACACTTTAAGTCAAAAAGTGTTACAAAGATAAACAATGTTATAAATTGATAAAAATGGTCAATCCCTCAAGAAGATACACAATTGTATATATGCATGCACCTTTAATATATGCACCAAATTACATGAAGCAAAAACTGACAGAAATGAAGTGAAAAATAGATCACTCAACAATCATAGTTAGAGAGTTCAATAATGTATAGAGCAACTAGGGAGAATATCGACAAGGAAATAAAAGACTTGAGCAACATTATAACTAGACCAACTCTCCTTAACAGACATCTATATAATACTTCGTCTAATAGCAGAATATACACTCATTGTGTGTGGACATGAAGAGGTCATGTGTTAGGCCATAAAACAAGTCTCAGTAAATTTAAAAGGATTAAAATTATACCAAGTGCATCATAATGGATCATAATGGAATGAAATATGAAATTAATAAAATGAAATTTGGGACATTCACAAATATGTGGAAATTAAGCAACATGTGCCTAAATGATCAGTAGGTCAAACATAGAATCACAAAGGAAATTAGAAAATACTATGAGATGAATAAAAATAAACATGAAAATACCAAATTTATGGAATGCAGATAAAGCAGTGCATTGAGAAAAATTTATACATGTAAACACCTAAGATATCAAACAAAAGATATCAAATAAATAACCTATACTTCTACCTCAAGAAACTAGAAACATGAAGAGTAAATTAAATTCAAAGCAGAGAAAGGAAACAATAAAGATTAGAATGGAGATTAGATGAGATAGAAAATAGAAAAAAGAATAGAAAAGCCAACAAAACCAAATTTGGTTCTTTAAAAAGATCAACAAAATCAACGAGTTTAGCTAGATCTATAAAGAAAAGAAAAATAGGGAGAAGACTCAGAATACTGAAACCAAGAATGAAAGGAGGGAATGTTAGTTCTGATCTTACAGAAATACAAAGAATAATAAGAGAATACCATTTTTAAAAAGTGCATGCCAACAAATTAGAAACCTAGATAAAGTAGATGAATTCCTAAAAGACACAAACTACTGAAAAATGACTAATGAATAAATACAAAATCTGAATCAGCCTATAAGAAGTAAAGAGATTAAATTAATAAGCAAAAAATTCCATGAAGAAGCTTCTAGCATCCAAATGGTTTCATAGGTGAATATTGCCAAGAGAGTAAAAACTAATTATTACCAATTTTTCACTAAGTTTTCAAAAAAATAGAAAGGAGGGAACACGTCCCCATTCATCCTATGTGACTTTCATTACTCTGATTCCAAAACCAGACACAGATCTCTAAAAAAGGAAACTGCAGACCAATATACCTTATTAATATAAAAGCAAAATGCTAAACAAATACTAGAAAACTATATTCAGCAATACCTAAAATAGAATAATATCATGACCAGGTGGGATTTATTCTGGGAATGCAAGATTGTTTAAACATATAAAAATAACTCAATGTAGTATATCACATTAATAGAATAAAGGGCAAAATCACATGATCATTTCAATACATGTGGAAAATACATTTAAAATTCTAATACACCCTTTCATGATAAAAAAGACAAGGAGCAAGGCAAGGATACTTCTCCTGCCACTTCTTTTGAACATTGCACTGGAAGTTCTAGCCAAGGCAATTAGGACAGAAAATGAAACAAAAGACATTCTAATGGGAAGAAAGAAGTAAAACTCTCTCTATCCACAGATGACATTATGTGTACAGAAAATCCTGAAGAATAACTTAAAAAAATAATTGTTAGAGATAATATAATATTTCAGTAAGGTTTAAATGTATAAGATAAATATACAGAAATAAATTGTATTTTTATACTAGCAATAAACCTTGAAATAAAAATAAAACTGGAAAACAAATGGCATTTATAACAGCATCAAAAAAAATAAAACGCTTAGTGATAAATTTAACAACAGTGTAACAATGTACACTTAAAATATCATTGAAAGAAATATCATTGAAGACCTAAGTAATGGAAAGGCATCCTATGTTCATGGATAGCAAGACTTACCATAGTTAAGACAACAATACTACCCAAAGTGATCCATAGATTCAATGCAATCCCCATTAAAATTCCCCTATGCTGTAAGCAGGTTTCAAAGATGGTTCTTAATTATCCTCACTTTCTGATATGCACAACCTTGTGTTTATAATGGGAATGCAACATAACTTAATACTGAACATAACTTAGTGTAATACATCCTTTCACTTGAGTTTCAGCTGGAGTTAATGATTTGCTTCTAAAATAAGTGATAGAATGTCACTTGTGTGATTAGGTTACAAATGACTTGTACTTACATTTATTTAGAATCTCATTATTGCCTTCTTGGCTTACATTATTTGATGAAGCAAGCTTTCAGGTGTGAAAGGCCTGTTAGTAGTGAACTGATGACAGCTTCTGGCCAACAGTCAGGGAGAAACTGAGGTCCTCAGTCCAATAGTACATGGAAAATTGAATATCAGCAACCACTGAGTGAGCTTGGAAGAGGATCCTTCCCCAGTTGAATCTTCAGATAAGACCACAGACCCTGGGCTAACACCTTGATTGCAGCTTTGTGAGAGATCATGAAGCAGATAATCCGGTTAAACTGTTCCCAGATTCCTGACCCACAGAAAGTGTGAGGTAATAAATGTGTGTTTGGGAGATTATTGTTAAACAGCAACAGATAATATACCTGGTTTCATACAACTACTATGTCTTACTACTATGTCTTACCCTCCCCATTCTGCACACATTGCCCATCTCCACACAATTCTTTTCAGAAGATTTTTGTTTTTAATGATAAAGGAGAATGGGTTCTATTGCTTATTAACGTCATTTTTGGGCTTTGTAACACAAAATCTCCTGAAGCAAAGACGACCAAAAACATTAATCTACCTGCTTGGGATGGATGAAAGAAAAGTATCTCTAATGGTGAGATCAAAGTACAAATTATTTTTTCAGTATACCAAAATTAATATTTTGAAAACTTATTTTTAAATGTAGCATCAACTATTTGGAAAGATACTATATGGCCCTTTACATTTATCTCATAATCTAATGGTCAGTTATCAGTATTTTTTGTCTCCAAATATTCTACCTAAAGTGCCTTCCTCATTCAATACTCCCGTTTAAGATGAACTATCATTTTCGGAGAGTTTACTGTATGTATACATCATTTATTCACATTTTATTACCTAACATTTAAACAATATTGCAATATAATATTATTGTCCACATTCCACAGTTAAGAAAGATGAGTTCAAAATGGTTAATCAACCTAAGATATCAGATTTAATTTCAACTACCTGTCTCTGTTCTTTCCCGAAAGCCAACAACAATTGCCAGTCATCGGTCAGTCCCAGAGATTTCAGGAGACTTACACCTGTAACTCAGTGTTCATTGAAATCAGCTCAACAAGAAATAAGAGTTAACAATAAGAGCCACACCATTCACCTCGTTTTAATCTCCACCTTTTGTAATCAAGTCTTGGATTCATGAAGTTATGCTCCATAAGTACTTGTTGAGTTACCTGAGGAATTATGGTTTTTATGCCAAATATTAAAAAAAAAAGAAGAAGAAGAAAAGAAAGAACACCTTGTTGATGTGTCAGACTAGTTCCAATTTTTAAAAATTTTTTGTGGGCTGGAATTCCACAGACTATATTTCACATACTTACTATTTATAGTAACTATATCAAATAAATCATTTGACAAACATTAATGACCGCTTACTATGTGCCAGACACTGAGGGCAATCGTGCTTAATATCACATTTTGTGAGTTTCAATTATGTTTTTGATAATGACCAATATATTATAAAAATCTTACCTCCTAGTTTTTAATACAGTGTCAGTATTTGAAAAAAACATTTAATCATCCCTGTTTATTTATGCCTCATTAACGTTATAATATAGGTCAGAATATCTCACAATATGATTGTCAGTTATTTCAACCATTTGCTATTTTCAGTTTGTTTTAAGCTTGCATTCAATAGACCCCAGGCCTGGATTAAATATTCTGTTTTCTATTTCTTTTGATAAGCCATTGCAAATATTTTCCCCAAACTTCAATGAGAATTTGGAGAATGACTTTTATATAATAGCATCAATACACCAGGACTCCAATCACACTTATAAAGATTTAAATTCAAGAGCATTCCAACAGTATCCATGGAATTGCCAATTTACAATGTCATAATCTGAGAACTGGAACAGATCCATTAATTTATAACTGTTTCTGAGAACAGAGACCCCATACTATGTTTTAGGAGAATTGCCCAAAACATTAAAACAAGGTGAATTTGGGGCTTCATTTCTGAAAAGGAGTTCATCTCCTCAAATGCTTAGCACCAAAGGGGAATCTCAAGGAAAATAACTCACTGACAATTTAAAATAATTTGTGTAAAATAAGAATACAAACTAACAGAACTTGAGTATTGCCCACTATAACCTGTAAAGAGTATTTTATTGTATTGTTATGTGGTGACTTCATTCCAGCTGGCAGAAAGTATCATTACACATCTCCATGTGCTTTCACAATTTTAATTTGCTTGTTATGGTTCTCCTTGAAGCCAAATATCAAGTCTAAGCATAAGTGAGACAAGAGTTAATCTTCCATTTTAATGGAAAATAAAGTACAGTAAGATTTTGGAAAATGGTGCTAATATTACTGAACTTAAGAATTCGTATTGTGATCTTGTCACAGAACAATGACTGACTATATTCCTCTATTTCCTATTTAAAACGAGTATAATTATTGCTGAAAATTCATCTTTAAATACTTAGCTCTATAATTAACACCACCAGAGTACATCTAATCATTTGCCAATATAAAGGTTCTTTCATTTACATGTCCAGCTCTTCAGAGTAAATAAATTCTTCGATAATTATTTTTCTTATTTTGTCAAGGCCCCACATGATTTTTAACCTTTTTTTTTCATATCTCTAAGATATGATTAATTTGACAAACATACAAAATCTCAAAAATGATAACATTTAAAGTGGGATTGACATAAAGACTGACAGATTTACCATTTTCAAAATTTACAGGTGGCATTAAATTTTTAAATCACTCAAACTTTTCCTTGGAAAAGGAAAGCTAAAGATAACCAATATAGATCACAGTAAGAGATTCTATTTGCCCTATTTCATTTAAAAACATTCTAGTTTATGAAAAGGGAAAGGAGGAAAGATTTTTCATGTCTTTCAACTTAAGTAGGGCAGACTTCCTAGTTTCTCTGATTGCACTAAAGAACTAAAGATGAATGTTCACAAAATCAACATGACCAATTTGCTTTTTTTTCACACAGAGAGAGCTTATTTAGCGCCTAGAAGCAATTTGTGTGTAATAGAGTAGAGATGCCTTGTCTTCAAATGAGTAAATGAGCCTTTATCTCACAACCTAATAGTGCTTTTCACTTTATTCTCTAAGATGTTCTGGTGTCTTTGTGCAAACTGCTAGGAGCATGTATACCTGGAGAAATTCTGATGTGACCCAACGAAAGTAATAAAAGAAAAGAAGGGGCATTATTTTGGATAGTTACTCTTAAAAAAGGCTTCTTAAATATTCAAAAACTACTCCAATAATGTGTTTTCACAAATAACACTCACTTATTGAGTACATTGTTTATTGATACTTGCAGATTCACTCAATTTTCCAAAAACCTATGAAAGCAATAATTTTTCTTTATTTGTTTCTAACCAAGCTACTATTTAGAAATTGTTTATAAAGTTTAACTCTACTTTAATCTCATTTTACTTTTAGGTAACTACATATGGTTAAATACAGTAAACTTAAAGGGATATTAATATTTAAATACCTAAGAAAAATATTATTTGGTCAGGGGATATGTGTCTGGGTTTGAGGACGGTGCAGTGAGAAGCAAATACTCTCAGAATAAAATATTTCATTTAAAAATTTTCCTGGCAGTTTTCAATAAAACCATTCAGAAAATAATGCTTCATACCAATGTCTGAAGTACATATACAATCTGCTTTCATTTATTTATATTAAGCAAGTGTTTCTCTGTGTTGACTTTATTAAGCTATCGCTCCCTTCCTTAATTAGCCTGTTGAACTTTTCATTTTTGAAAAATGTTGTTCTTCCAACCACAGTGAATGTGAGAAGGAAAAAATCAAATATCATTTTTAGGAAATACACAATGTGTGTATGTGTTGACTTTGTATACTTAAAAATAAGGAGAAACATTAAGTTTATATTTGTATAACTCACTTGAATCACTTGCAAGTGCCTCCTTATGGCAAGCATAGTCAGTTTGTTACAGAATTTTGACTCCTGAGAGTGTAAGAGACATGCTTCTCATGTCATTCTGACCTCCACCCCAAACACCTCCTGCTAGGTAGGAGGCCTCTTAACACCTCAGGCAATAATTCTTTGGGAAATGTTCTTTTTTTGTTGTTTGTTTTTGTTTTTGTTTTTTCAGTTACTAGAGCAAGCTCTTTAGTTGAGGAAGCTTACGATAAGTTGAATTTCAATTTTATCTGGTTATTGGCTCATCAGGTCTCTTATGACCCCTCTTTCTCTCTTCAATACTCTAATAAACTCAGAAAACCCTGCCAAGTATTTGTATGTGGTTCAATGACACATGCATACAAAAACACTGTAATCTCTAGCATATCATACAAATGCTATTATTATAGTCTGAAATTTATAAAACTAGGAATACTTTATCCATAGTATTTCATTATGTTCATGGAAGAGATGTTTTATTCATATTGTCCTCTGTTCTCCTCCTCAACTACTTTTTTTCTTTTATTTTTCCTTTCAACATTAAAATTACATAGAACAATTCTGAGATGAATGGGGGAAGTTGTTTTAAACTAGTGGTAATTGAAAAGACTGGGCTGGAGTTGAAAAAGCTAGATATTTTAGCATTTACCCTAGTCTCAATATATTTGCTGAGACATAAGAATATGAGTATTTAATATTACTTTCCATCTCTGAATATATATCCTTATGTCTCAACCATACATACAATGCCCTGTTCAAATGTGTTGTAGTATCAAAATACTTCCCTTCTCATCCCTATCGTAGTCAAAATCTCCATTTTTGAGTGCTTTTCTAGCCTTCATCAATGGGATAATATTTATAGTTGATTAATTCAAGAGTAAATACCCCAGAAAACATTTTCTTTTCCTTTTTCAGGAACTTATTTAACAAACAAACTAGTCAATATATAATAATTGTAAGAAGAAAGCCTATATTTTTGATCATTATAAACATCTCTAATATAAAAAATCTTAATTAGATTTCAAAATTGTTATATTATTAGTAGACTTGTAATGAAGCTAGATCTTATTCATAGAAAATGTTATTATATATAAATATATGTAAATAAATGCTCATCTTTCATGCTGCAAGATAGTCTTGAGGTCTCTTTTTTTAAATGGTGTACAGTTAGATACTGTTAATTTTTGACAACTGATATTTGATAAGTTTTGTGTGCTTCATTATTAATAGAAACAATGGAGTTCTAATTAATTAATCAAAGAATCCATTTCTTGAGTGAGGAAGAGGGAACCTCCTACAGTGTGGATTACACAAACTACCTAACCGGGGACCACCACAACTCTTTAACCAAGACTTTCTGAGGTAAATTGTGTTGGACAAGCTTTAAGTTCAGGCCTCATTCCAGTGGCATTTCTTCTTGTCCACTGTTTATAACATTGGCTTTGCCACTCCATCAACCAACATAAATCATAATGTTTTCTTTGAAAGCCTTATCATAGTCTGAAATTATTGAATTGATTTGTTTATAATTTAAAGTCTGTCTCCAGCATTAAAAATCTCCATGACATTCTGCTTCTGCTTAAGATATAAACAGGAACAAGAAAATGAAACTCCAAACCAAACAATGAGGAAAAAAGAATCATCTACAAAATCCCAACTTTTCTTGAGCCTATCAGAGAGCTGAGGTCACAAGGTAACAAAGTAAACTAAATTATAAAAAATGATAATATATATCATATAAACAGTAATCAAATCAAATGAGTGGTTCTATTAATATCATAATAAATAGTATTTTGAATAGGAATATTACCAAGAGTAAAGAATGATAAAGAAATCAATTCATCAAGAAAATAGTGGAAAATATGTGTACCCATAAGAACCAAGCTGTAATGTATGTAAAGCAAAAACTGATGGAACTAGCGGCGGCCTAATGGCTCAGTTGGTTAGAGCACAAGCTCTTAACAACAGGGTTGCTGGTTTGATTCCCACATAAGCCAGTGAGCCCTCCACAACCAGTTTGAAGGACAAGTTGGAGCTGATGGGCCCTGGAAAAACACACTGTTCCCCAATATGCCCCCCCAAAAAAACAAACAAACAAACAAACAAAAAACTGATGGAACTAAAAGAACAAATAGAGAAACCTACAATGTTAACTGTAGACTTAAATACTTCTCCCTCAGTAATTGAGAGAATACATGGAAATAAAATCAATAAGAATATAAAAATTTTGAACACACTATAAAACTTAGCCCCTTTGAGATTTATAGAATCCTCTATCCAAGAACAGCAGGAAATACATTATTTTCAAGTATTCATAAAACATTCACTCCAAATGGAAAATATGCTGGCCCATAAAACAAAACTCATCCAATTACAAAAAAAAAAAAGGAAATCAAATTATATCCCCTCTAATTACAATGGCATTAAATGAACAGCAGAAAGTGTTTTATTTGGGAACCTAGTGTAACCTGCTGGAAGCTGGGCAGCCTTCTCTGCCCAGGAATTTGGGGATGTCAGGAGGAATGATACACAGACACCCATGAATATGGAATAAAGTTTATTATCCATCTAGTAAACAGCAGAATGATTCCCCAAGAGAAGGGCTGAGGTTCCTAGAGTGAAACAACAGTGAGTGGAGTGGGGGGCTCTGGTTTTTATTGTGGAGCTGGGCAGAATTTGAATGGTTTAAACTTCCCTGACAGAGGGGGTTCCTGGCAATTTTTTTCAGTTTTTCCAGATGGGACAAAGAGAAAGAAGGAGAGATGCGGCTTCAAACTGTCAGTTATTGATCATCAAAAAAAGATTAAATTCTTTATTGTAGAAATATATCTGAATAATTCCTACATATTTGGAAAATGAGCAACATGCTTCTAAATAGCTCATGACACAATTAAATTTGTGTTGTAATTCTTTTGAGAAGATAGAGGATGAGGTGAGGTGCTATGAGTGAACTAAGTTTTAACATAAATAAATGTACATTAGATATAATCTAGAATCAATAAATCAGAATATATATTATATGTACTGCATATTATACTATATACTATATAAAATAGCATATATTATATATACATTGTATGTTATAGTATATATTATAATACATTATATTATAAAGTACATTTTTCTTTTTTTAGTTAAGGTGAAAAGCTACGTTCTTAATACTTTTTTCCTAATTAAATGAATTTGAATAAGCTAAAGAAAGAGATATAGCATATATATGGCATATATACATACAAACATATATATAATTCAGAAATATAGGAACTTCCACCAGAAAAAAGAATAGCTAAAAGGTTTATAAGTGATTTCACTTAGCAGGTCTGACAGAACACTTTAGGATTTTAAATTTATTTTAATAGATGTATATTATAACCCTTGAGCAACCATTAGAAAACCTAATTGTTTAGAAAAAAACTAAAAATAAAAAAAAATAAAATACACACCAAATAACAAGTAAGCAAACCTTATTCCTTGCTCTGTTACTTATTGCGGGACCTTGATAAACTCACTTTAACTCTTGCAACCACATGTCCTTATCTTAGTAACAGAAGCACTGAATTTAACAATATTTACTGAGGGGTGTCCCAAGATCACTACTGTTACACATGAAAATTTTTTGATGTCAAGATCAGAAAGTTTAAGATTTGGGTAAATTAAAGGTTGTTTATTCTTTTTATTTTTATTTTTTTTAACTTTAGAATGTCTGCAAGTCACCCAAATTAGTTTGCTTAGTAAATCTCTAAGTGAGGGAGATACCATGTTTCCCAGAAAATAAGACCTAGCCAGACAATCAGATCTAATGCATCTTTTTGGAACAAACACTAATATAAGACCCAGTATTATATTATATTATATTATATTATATTATATTATATTATATTATTTACATTATATTGTTATATTATACCCACTCTTATATTAAAATGAGACCCGGTCTTATATTATAGAAAAATAAGACAGGGTCTTATATTAATTTTTGCTCCAAAAGACGCATTAGAGCTGATTGTCTGGCTAGGTCATATTTTGGGGGAAACACGTTAATAAACTAGCCACAATACTGGATAAAAGGACATCCTGGACCAAAAGCCATTCTAGTCAAACCAAAGGAATATCTGCTGACAGTAATGTGTTTCTTCTCAGAATATAATTTCAGGTCTACTATAAAGTACAAATGAATGAACTTTCAAGTTCTCGAAGCTTCTTCTACATAACAGTGCCAAAGTGCCTGTAGGTTGAAAACCTGAGATGCATAAGAGGTAACCAAAGTTAAATGTCAGTAAGACAACTATGGAATATGACCTTTGAAAAATACTAGTTTTTGATGTTCCCTCTAAACTGTTCATAAAATATGCCCTAAAATGCATTGCCACAAGATGTGTACTATGATTTGTGTGTTTTTTCTCATTTATTTTCCTTAGAGTTTATGAAACTTCTTAGATCTGTTGCATGATGTCTTCTATCAATTCTGACACATATTAGCAATCGTTTCATCAAATATTACATTCGTCTAATTTTTCTCTCCTGCAATTGCAACAACAAAGTTTAGATATCCTCTCTATATCATTATATGTGGTTTCTTATATATTTTCTTCTTTTTTACTTTTGATTTGTGTTCCAGTTCATGAATTCTTCTTCATTTGTGTTGCATCTCCTCTTAAAAGTCATCCTTTGATATCTTAAATATTGACATTGCAGTTTTCAGTTACAATATTTTT
Organism: Rhinolophus sinicus; assembly: GCF_057876585.1. Classification (NCBI taxonomy): domain Eukaryota; kingdom Metazoa; phylum Chordata; class Mammalia; order Chiroptera; family Rhinolophidae; genus Rhinolophus; species Rhinolophus sinicus. Next base: position 121,304,175 of record NC_142516.1, on the reverse strand, counting down.
CATTTTTCAAAATAGTTTACAGTTCTTTCTAAAAAATTCTCAATTTTTTTCTATCCTGGAAAGAAAGCTGAGTTATTTTAATGTCTGTGTCTTATGCTCTAGGCCACTTTATAAATCTGTTTCTACTGTCTGCTTTTTTGCTGTGTCAATCATGATGTCTTGCCTCTTCTTGTGCTGCTTCCTTTTTCATGTCAGACGTTGTAGTTGTAAAATTGCAGAAATTACTCAAGGCCTAGGATTTCAACTTTCTTCAGGGAGGAAGTATGCTGTTTTTGTCAGGAATTTGGATGGACTGGCAATCTGGAATCACTTCAGTTCAATTGCAAAGATTAAAATGATTCAAAGCTGAGCTGTAGTTCCTGCACAGGTCTACCTACTCCTGGTTCACTTTTACTTTAAAGGGGTAATTTCTCAGGTACAAACTAGAAGTAACGAGTATTCAGTGGGGCCTCTGCTTTTTGAGAGACTTGGATTCCAAACCCTACTACACTAGCTCTGTGAGACTGTCAAAAACAAAATTTAGCTTCTCCATCAATGACCCAGGGGGACATTGCCCTAAAGGACAAGACTTCCCAGTCTTGGTTTTCTTCTTTCTTTGAATACCTGGCTGGTATTTATTAGTATCCAGATGCCTTTCTAAGTAGAACTTTTGTTTTTAACTCAGCTTTTCAATGATCTAGTTGTTTATTTACAAATACTATTACTTACAAGTAGTATTTGTGATATTTGTATATATGTTACTTAGAAATCATATTATTATTACTACTACTCTAATTCATGCATTAATCATTGAACTGAACGAGCTCCCTGACTGGCTTTCAAGATTTCTTGCCTCTGTTATTGTCTTGCATCAAATCTGTCTCTATACTGCCAACGGAGTGAAATTCCAACATGAAAATTCAACAGTATCACTTCCATGTTATAAATTCTTTAGTAACTTCAGAGTTTACAGATAACATAGTATATAAATAATGAAGAGGATGAACTTTGGAGTAAAATGAACTTCATTTCAAATCCTTACTCTAATAATAGTTACATGAGTTTGGAAAATTACTTAAATTTTCAGCTGCAGTTGTCTAATCTATAAGGTGAGCATGATATAAATAACTAACATATAAAATTGTTTTGAAGACTAAATAAGAAATAAAATACTTAGTATAAGAGCATTAATGAATGACATGTATAGCACTTAGGATAGCATTGCAAGGGTTCAGCAGATATTAGAACTTTTCTTATATCTGAACTACCTCTGACCACATGAACATTCCATAATTTCTCCTCTCTTCATCCCTTTTCACATATTATTCCATCTTTTAATTTGGAGAAAAGCCACAGAAAAAATAGAAATAAGTGAGGGTTTTTTATTGTTTTGTTTTGTTTTGTTTTTATCTGTTAAAGTAGTGGGAAAGCTAAATACGCTCTTTCACAGCTCAAGTGAACTATTCATTAGATCCCTACCCACAACCAATTGTTTAGATTACAAGAGTAATTTGGGCCATGGAAAATATAATAATGAAAATGCAAATGATTTATTTTTATAGAAGGTCATATCACTGTTAAATGAGAGTAAATAAAATAGAAGCTGTTTTCTCCCACAAATAAGTAACTGCAATTACACAGAGGAAGAATTCAAGTTCAGATCAGGGAAATATTTCTGAGGCATCTATCACAGAAGGAGAACAATGCATTTTAACAAAAGAGGAAAAATTAAAAATAGGATGAAAATTATATACAATTAAGGCTCAAACTGAGTGCTTAGGTGAATAGTAACCGCTTCAGAAAGAGTTCAAGTTGCCCTTGAGTTCTGATAATTTTCTGTCACCTTAGAGAAAGAAATGTGATTTCCAAAGTAGCAGAATGGGTAACTCTCCTTCTAAAAACAGAACAATGGAGACTACCTGCTGACTGCCAATTGTATGTTATATAATTAACTTGTGTTATAAATGCATAAATTTTCTGTGAAATGTGATAATATTTATACCCAAAAGAGGAAATACCAAAGGTTACATCTGAAATAATGTCATCATTCAGAATATTTTCATCAAATACACAACTTTCTAATGTGTCCACATGATTAGCATCTTCCTAGACCTTTTCTTTAGCTTTCAGATTTTCAGTGCACATTTCTCATCTGATCCTTCAAATCAGTCATCCCTCCTTACTCCTTTAGAATCAAGGCATACATGGAATCTAAATAAGCTTAAAATAAATGGCATCTGAAGATATAAAGGTGACCTTTAAATAAACTTAATCCCACCACAATGAGGTTGATAAAATAGATGATGATTTTTTAATTTGGCAACACCATCTAAACATACATAAATTTCCAGAAAACAACTAGTTCAAATCTGTTGGAGAGCATAGGGAAAGGTTTTAGTCGTTTGATACTGTATCACACATTGAGTGAGATGGATATGCACTTACTTGGCTAATGAGTTCACCTTCAAACTCTGAATACTCAAATTGAAATAAATCACCGGGCAACTGCCTCAGCAGCCACAGAAAATAAGTAAAAAAATTAATAAATTGTAAGCCAAAGAAATATTACACACTACCAAAATACCGTATTACATCACTTCTAAGACTTCATCAGTTATATGACACACTCTTATCTGATATTCCAACAACAATTTTTCAAACACTGGCAATTCATATTGTCACACCACTGATTCTAACATGCGTCCTGATTTCAGAGATGATAAATGTGAAAAAAATGCTTATCTTTGAAAATTAATGTGGCTATTTTTATTTTATGTATTGGCTTTCACTTTTGCCTGTTGAAACAAAGGGAAGAAGTCTCAGTCTCAATCCTAGAATTTCTGATATTTTAAAAATCCCTTTAAGCAAAAAATTGATTAAACAAATGCAGACATAGAATTTCAAAGTGTGACTTGGTCTGATATGAAAGTCTGGTATCTGGAGATACAGCAGTTATAAAAACAGAAAAGAAAAAAATTATTTGCCCTTTGGGAGCCGGTGTGTGTGTGTGTGTGTGTGTGTGTGTGTGTGTGTGTGTGTGTGTGTGTGTTTACTTTATTGGTTCTAAATACCCATTTAATTCTGTCAGGGAACATTCCCTTTCTTTGTACTCCTACTTGTATGTCAACCTTAACTCTTGTAAATTGTGCTGATTACTCACCTCTCTTAGGACCATTTTTCCTGTTGTGTTTACTATAAAGACTGAACTATTAATCCTCTGGTGAGAAAAGGGAAATTTACAAAAAGAAGTTCAAATGTTCCCAGCCATGTGTATTCTTGTAGAAATCAGAACAAAGAAATTATCTTGTCTATTTCATTGCATTGTAGTAATAATACATATCAAGATTTCGAAGCTATTACTCCACTGATTGCAGTCACCAAACCTGTGCTCTAGCAAAAATATATTTATTATATTTATTGAACAACCACTATTTTCAGACACATCCACAGCTCCTTTGGTGCTACCAGAAGGACAAAATAGCCAATTTAAAGCTGCAAGGACCCTGGTCTCTATTTAACTGCAGCAAGGATCTTATTGTAGAACATTTCTGAAGAACAAATTGTGCATATTGTTCCTAGGAATAACGTAAGACAGTCATTTTCTGTAAAGAGTGTCAGATTTAGAATTAATAAATAGGAGAGGCTCACAGTGATTGATTGGTGTGTTGGGCAGAGAATGAGGACTTTCCTTGAATGTACATCTACATGTGTTTTTACATAATGCTGAATGACTACTAGTTTTATATCAAACAACTAATAGTGAGGGGTGTAGCAGTTGGAGACCAGGGGGAAGAGGAGAACAGCCCAAAGTGCACCTTGGTGCTTACCACATTCTAGACTGATGATGGTTTCAAAAACACATCCTCAAATCATCATCCCAGACATAGCGAAGTGCAGCTCATTTATACAGAATCCGTAGAGTACAATGTGCTCCTGAAAAGTGTGCACATCCTATTCAAGTCAGGTAAAAGCTAGGGACAGAGTTCCCATGGGGAAGACGCAATCTTCAAGACAAATGCTCTCTAAGAAATTCCAAAATCCAAAATATTAAATACAAGAATTTATTTCTAAAACTTCTGTTCTTACTCATTTTTAAAGTGCTTCTTTAGTACCCAAAGATCTATGTTCTTTCTTTACTTTCAATTTAAAATTCATCAGTCATAAAAGTCTGTAAGACAACACAAAAGTAGCTTGAGCATGAATAACAGCATATATATATATATATATATATATATATATATATATATATGGATATTATATATATATTATATATATGTTATTTCTAGCTGATATTAACAATCATAAATTTTACATCACATTGATTTTTCACCTCTATTCAGCAGAAACAGAATCATAAATCATGACTCCATTGTTGCTTCTGGGTGTAAGCCATGCAGAGTGGGAAAAAACTAGATACACTACATGTGAAAGATTGTAAGAAAGAAATTCTTCTTATATTAAATGTAATACACAGTTTTTGATACTGTCCAATTATAACTGGCTAGAGTAAAAATGATGGTACTCATTTTAAGTACTTATCTTGTGGTGCTAAACAATCAGGTAACATGATGATTATATATATATTTTTTTTAATTTTCCGTGTGTGTGTGTGTGTGTGTGTGTGTGTGTGTGTGTGTGTGTGTGTTCTTTTTCACTGAGGTAACATTGGTTTGTAACATCTTATAAGCTTCAAGTGTACAAGATTACAACTGGACATCTGTATACATTACAGAGTGCTCACCCCCCAAGGTCTAGTTTCCACCTATCACCATACAATTGACCCCCTTTACTCATTTCACCTTCCTCTAACCTCTTCCCCTCTGGTAGCTCCCAATCTGTTGTCTGCATCTGTGAGTTTTTGTTTGTTTGCTTTGTTTGCTTGTTCATTCATTTTTTATATTCCACATATAAATGAAATCACACAGTATCTGTCTTTCTCCATCTGACTTACTTCACTGAGCATAATACCCTCAAAGTCCATCCATGTGTCACAAATGGCAAGATATTATCTTTTTATGGTTGAGTAATATTCCATTGTATACTTATACTAATTCTTTGTGCATTCATATGTCAATGGACACTTAAGTTGTATCTACATCTTGGCTATTGTAAATAATGCTGCTATCACCATAGGGGTGCATATAACTTTTTGAACTAGTGTTTTCTTAATCTTCAGATAAATACCCAGAAGTTGAATAGTTGGATCGTATGGCAGTTCTATTATTAATTTTTGGAGGAATCTCCATAGTGTTCGCCATAGTGGCTGCACAAATTTACATACCTACCAACAGTTATGAGGAGTCTCTTTTCTCCACATTGTCTCTAACATTTGTTACTTACTGTCTTTTTTATAATAGCTATTCTAACTGGTGTGAGGCAATGTCTCATTGTGGTTTTGATTTGCATTTCCCTAATCGTTAATGATGTTGACTATCTTTTCATGTGATGTTGAATATATTTTCATATATTTTCATCATATATATATATATATATATATATATATATATATATAAATAATGTCTTCTTTGAAAAAAATGTCTATTCATGTTCTCTGCCCATTTTTTAATCGGGTTGTGTTTTGTTGTTGAGTTATATGAGTTCTTTATATATTTCGAATATTAACTCCTTATTAGATATGATTTGAAAATATCTTTTTCCATTCAGTAGGTAGTCTTTTGTTTTGTTGATGGTTTCCTTTACTATACAAAAGCTTTTTAACTTGATGCCATCCCATTGGTTTATTCTTGTTTTCGTTTTCTGTGCCATTATACTCAAATCTACAAAAAAAAAAAGAAAAGAAAAATCCCTAAGGCCAATGTCAATGAGCTTAGTATCTGTCTTTTCTTCTATGTATTTTATGATTTCAGGTCTTACATTCAAGTCTTTGATCCACTTTGAGTTAATTTTTGTGTATGATGTAAGATACTGGTCTGGTTTCATTCTTTTGCACGTGGTTGTCCAATTTTTCCAACATCATTCATTGAAGAGACTTTCCTTTCTTCACTGTGTGTTCTTGGCTTCTTGGTCATAAATGAGTTCTCCATATACGCGTGTGGGTTTATTTCTGGGATCTCAGTTCTTCTGTTCCATTGGTCTGCGTATCTGTTGTTCAACAAATACCATATGGTTTTGATTAGTATAGCTTTGTAGTATAGTTGGAAATCAAGACATGTGATACCTCCAGTTTTGATCTTTTCTTTTCAGGACTGTTTTGGTTTTTCAGGGTCTCTTATAGTTCCTTAAAAACTTGAGGATTTTTTTCTTCGATTTCTGTAAAGAATACCATTGGGATTTTCACAGGAATTGAACTGAATCAGCAGATAGCTTTAGGTAGTGTAAACATTTTAACAATGTTAATTCTCCCAATCCATGAACATAAAATATTTTACTATTTTTTGTGTGTGTCTTCTTCAATTTCTTGCAAAAATGGCTTGTAGTTTTCAGTGCACAGGTGTTTTACCTCCTTGGTTAAATTTATTTGTAGGTATTTTATTCCTTTTTTACAATTGTAAGTGGAAGTGTTTTCTTCATTTCTCTTTCTGATAGTTTATTGTTAGTATATAAAAATGCAATAGGTTTTTGTATACTGATTTTGTATCCTGCAACTGTACTGTATTTGTTTATTATTTCTAGTAGTTTTTCGTACAATCTTTAGGATTTTCTATATATAAAATTATGTTATCTCCAAAGAGTGACAGTTTTATTTCTTCCTTTACAATTTGGAAGCCTTTAATTTCTTTTCTTGCCTAATTGCTCTGGCTAGAACTTCCATACTATGTTAATACATAACAATGGTGAGACTGGGCATCCTTCTCTTGTTCCTGATTCTAGAGGAAAAGCTTTCAACTTTTCACTGTTGAGTATGATATTAGCTGAGGGTTTGTCATAAAAGGTCTTTATTTGTTAAGGTGTGTTCTTTCTATACCCATTTTATTGAGAACTTTTATTATGAATGTCATTTTATCTTGTCAAATCCTTATTCTGCATCTATTGAGGTGATCATATGATTTTTATCTTTCATTTTGTTAATGTGGTTAAGTTCCATTGAATTTGGAATTTTATATTCATAACCTTGGATTTCCACAAAAGAACTTTCTCTATTTTTCTATTTCTAAACTAAATTTAGTTCTAGAGCAAAAATCCAACAGATAATTCTGTAAACAAGAAGTATTTATATTGAATCTGAGACCAGAAAACAATTTTTTACCATCAGTTATTTAATTGTGGAATATTCATAAACTTTGTTTCAATTCTTTCCCTGTTATAATAATGCTTCAAGGAATATTATATATATATATATATATATATATATATATATATATATATATATATATATATGCATAGCCTCCTCTGTTATCAACATCCCTCAGCAGAGAAGAAGTAAATTTGTTACAGGTGATGAATCACTCAAAATTCATAGTTTACCTTGGTGTTTTGCATTCTGTGTGTTTAGACAAATACATGATGACGTTATACATCATTATAATATCATACACAGTATTTTCACCGCCCTATAAATACTCTGCCACCTATTTATCCCTACCCCTTGCACTGAAAACCCTGGCAATCACTGATCTTTTTATTGTCTTTATACTTTTTCCTTTTCCAGAATGTCATATAGTTGAAACCACGTACTATGTAGCCTTTACAGTATATAACCTTCTCAGATTAGCTTCTTTCACTTACTAATATGCATTCAAGACATTAATGTTATTTCATGGCTTATGGTTTGATAGCTCCTTTTTTTTTAGTACTGAATAATGTTCCATTGTTGGGAGGTACCACTCAACTACTGAAAGACATGGTTTATTCCAAGTTTTGGCAATTATAAATAAAGCTGCCATAAACCTCCATGTACAGGTTTTTGTTTGGACATAAATTTTCAACTACTTTATGTAAATTCCAAGGATTGTGGTTACAGGATCACATGCACTGTAAGAACATGTTTAGCTTTGTAAGAAACAGCCAAAGTGGCTGTACCATTATTACTTCCCATTGACAATGAATAAGAGTTCCTGTTGTTCCACCTGCTTGTCAGCATTTGATGTTTTCACTGTTCCAGATTTTGGCAATTTAATAGATGTGTAGTGGTATTTCATTTGTGTTTTAATTTGCATTTCTCTGGTGACATACGATGCAGAGCATCTTTTTATATGTTTATTCTATCTGTATAGCTTCTTGGGCATGCTATCTGATTTCTAATCTGTTTTCTTATTGCTGAGTTTTAAGAGTTCTTTGTATGTTTTGGATAACAGTTTCTTTATTTGATTTGTCTTTTGCAAGTATTTTCTCCCAGTCTATGGCTTGTCTTTTAAGTCCCTTGCTATTTTCTTTAGAAGAGCAGAAGTTTTCATTTTAATGTAAACTTAGCTTATCAATTAATTATTTCATGGATTGTGTCTTTTGTGTTGTATATAAAAACCTATCACCATATCCAAGGCAACCTAGGTTTCCTTTCTTTTTTTTTTTTTTTCTTTTTTTTTTCTTTTTTTTTTGCCTTCAGTATGCCTTGTAATTTTTTTCTTGATAGCCAAACATGATGTACTGAGTAAAAGAACTGCTTTAAATACAACTTCAGTTGTGTGGTGGTAAGGTTGGTAGAGAAGTATTCTATAGTCCTATGATTACGTCTCACTCTTTCAGTGAGTCTATGCCTCTAAACTATAAACTTCACAGTGTTTCTCAGTTATTTTTCTCCTCCCCACCAAAAATTATACCAAAAATTCTCATTGAATTTTTACGTGGTTGATATTCTTCCAGGTTTTTTTCTTGTGGGTTTTGTTTGTGGGGTGGGGACCTTTTTCATTATCACTATTATTTACTATTGTTCCAGAAAATTTATCTGACATAGTACAATTATGAAAGTCATAAAGGAAGAAGTAAAATTAACAATTAATACAAATTGTGTATTTTTGTTTACCTGTTAAAAAGAACATTTTCTGAAATATTCTGATTTTTAATTTATAGACCTTTAAATTTACAGTCAGTATTAAGTATATTGCTCTATGTTGTAGGTACCCAAATATGTCCGTCACTAACTATTCAGAACCTATGACTATGTTAAGATTAAATAACAAAGGAGAATTAAGATGGCAGATGTAATTAAGGTTGCTAATTGACCTTGCAATGGGAAGACTATAGTGAATTAACAGAGCAGGCCTAATATAATTACAAGGGTCATAAAAGTGAAAAAGGAAGACAGAAAACAAAAGAATCAAAGGAATGACAGCATGAAAAGGACTCAGTTCTATGCTGCCTTTGGTGACAGAGAAAGGGGGCCATGAGTCAAGGAATGCAGGCGGCCTCTGGAAGATAGGAAAAGCAAGAAACACATTTTTCCATAAAACCTCCAGGAAGATCACAGCTCCACCAACACCTTGATTTTAGCCCAGCATTTCAGACTTATGACCTCCAGAACTGTAAGATAATAAATTTGTGTTTCTTTAAGGCATTTAGTTTATGGCATTTTGTTACTGTAGCAACAGAAAACAAATGTATCCTCTTAACCTCACCTTGTACAGTGTTGTTTTTTTTTATGTTCCAGTATGATATTTTCCTTTATACTTATCTTCAAACAAATAAAAATCTATCCAGACACAAGTTTTGTCAATATACGGAGCATATGATTCCCACTGGCCCACTCTAGAACAACTTGGGTATTTTTCAAATCTTGTTCTTGGACATATAGTTGGAAAGTATGATTTTTATTACACTTTCTATTCTCTTATGGTCACTTGTGTGCTATAAATAAGAATTCTTTCTAGCATTGAAAACACTTTGAACATTGTGAAAAATTAAAATCCTCTCTTCTGTCTGCAACCAAGATTCTTCCTGTATCCACTCAGTTGTATGGGATTAATTATGTGGGTAAAGTATGTCTGCATAGTTTTTTACTTCATTCACATTATTTTTTGAGAGCTTTGCCCACCCAATGAACCTAGAATGTGAGATGTGGGGTTTGAGGCCTGGTAAGTAACATGTTCTTGCTGCATCAGAATGTTTCCTCTGCCTTTTTGTCTGTTATAGATTTTTTCCTTTGTGGATAAGGTGTGGACAGCAAAGGAGACAAAGTAAATTTCTACTTATTTTACTGTTGGCATGGTATTGCCGACCTACGAATTTCACGTTCAGTTTCTTCTACTGGCTTTAGAGCTAAGGGAAATTTCCCTACGTACCATTTGAAATGGGAAGCCTGTCTTCAACTCTTAGCAAACAATTCTTTTGGCAGCGGCTTCTTGACCTTATGTCTGCTCATCTCATTACAAGACACATTTATACTGCTCTTTGGAAATCACCTTCTCATACAGAAACTAAGCCCTACAACCAGCCCACAATGGTAAAACACAAATCAGGTTCATTTAGTAGCAGTGTCCTTGAAATTAGTCAATTTCCAATGTGAAAGGAACTCTTTGTCCCCATCAAGTTCCTTTCTCCATTTTGATTAATACCTTGCCTAAATATCCAGAATGAAAGCAAAGTGAAGCCATCCTATGAAGGGTGTTTAAATGCCAGTAGATAAAAAACTTCAAGTAATTGTGTGTGTTTTTTTCCTTACCATTCTGCCATTTCCAGGACTCAAAGACAGCAGAATTGATTGACATGGTCTTCTAAGTCCAGTCCAAATATCTCAAATGACAAAGGGTCTTGTATGGACATGGCTAAGATCATGCTAATCTAAGGATGTACTCTGTAAACATAAACCCAGAGAACTAACTGATCAGGGAACATACAATTAACCAGAGGGTAAAATGTGCATACAGAATGAAATCTACCAATCTAGGTGGATACTAAGCAGAGGTCTTAACAACTGGCAATTACAAAACTTCAGAGAAGCAGGTTATTAGCAGCAGAGATCACAGGTTTCAGCACAGGGAATTGGGTAACCAAAATGGAGACCAGGAACTGAGACCAGAGCACCAGAATGAGAAAGGCTCCAATGCAATGCTGATCCCAGGTTTGTCCAGAGAACAGTATCTGGGTTCTAGGTTGTTCCAGACTGAAGGATTGGCTTATATTTACAGGTGGAGGCTAATTTGGCATTTAAAGGAATATGGGGTGTCAGCAGCTAGAATGTCGATAAGCACCCTCACCTTTGAAATTTTAACCACCTTTACTGAATGACTACAAGTTACATTTTCAAATCCTTGCATTTAAGTACTGCCTTTTTAACATGTTAATTTCCAAGACATTTATTTTCTGAGAAATTAAATTTTATTTTGTTTCCTAAATTCTCCTCGCTGCATACTCTTTTCATTTCAGCTTTATAGCCGGATTTTTCCTTTCTTGAGTCAGAGATTTGGGCAGCTATAAAAGCAAGAACAGCCCAAAGAAGCCTACCTTTTATAACAGCCTTAGCAAAATGAGAACATGACAGCAGACCTGGAACAGTAGGGGCTGAGGGAAAGTCTTCATACCAGAGATTCAAATTTTCACCACATAGAGAAAAGAGAGGACTTTGAGTCTCTAAATCTGAGTCTGCTGCATTACTCCAAAGCAGTACCTGTGGAGTAGCCAGACCTCAGAGAGATTCTTCTCTCTACCTCAAAGATGACAAACAAGCAGAGCTGCAAAAGTTCAAGCAGCCACCATAGATTGGACAGTTCAGCTCTACCTGCAGTGACTATGATATGTCCTGGAAATTAAAGGCTTTTCATCTTCCAGGGGATAAATAAACTTCTCAGACATTGGTGGGACATTGCAAGAGATGAAAAAACACAATGACTAGTCTGACTAGAAGGTTGTTAGCAGTGAAAATTAAGCAAGTAATTGTTTTCCCACAACTAAACTTGTGGACTGAGAGCCGTACTGAGCAAACATGTCCTTAATACTATGAAGATTATTTTTCTAAACTACTTTGAAAGTCAAATGAAATATGCTCTTGTCACTTTATATCAAAAATATCAGAATATCTCTATATATCCCAAATTGTCAGCCTCTCCCCCACTAATTTTAATGTTAAAAGCAAATATAAATCATAAGTAATATCAAGTCCATATAAAAATCAAAATATTAAATAAGGAAATAATATTTTCTTCTTACTGGGCTCTACATTTTAAATGGAATCTTCAGAAAATTATTAATTTAATTACTTTTATTTTATAACAGGAAAATTCAGGTTACTAAACTAGACTTAAAAAAGGAAAAAACATTTAGGATTAATATTTTTAATTTTTGCTATTGAAATTAATACATCAATAAATGTCTTCAGACAGTTCCTTCTCCTGTGGAAAACCTCTCCATCACTGAACAAACTTTGTAGTATTCATTATTGTATCATCCTCAGCAACTTTGATGTGCTGAAAAGAAAGTTTTTTTCAGTCCCTTGGAATGTATTATATGAAGCATGATATCTGATTGGGAACGTATTTGTGTCCTAGGCAAGGCGATTAGTATGCTCACATTTGCTTATAGCTTATTTGTTAGGAAAGTGGCCTGAAAAGCAATATTTTAAACATCGTTTAACGGTTTCCATGGCATCCAAATTTTTTCAGTAATCCAAGAGACCAGGATGTAAACACAGATATAACAGCATATTGAAGACGGACTTTCTAATTGGAATAGGAAAAAAATATTTCCAAGAAAAACAATAAAAACTTTGTTCCATTAAAACATTGCCTTGTTCCCTGTGAATATTTTCAACATATCTACCTATATACCTATAGGTTTTATTCTTGAGTTTTATTGAACTTGATAAAAATCATACTTCAATGACAGCTAAATTTTACACAATTTTTGTTATAAATGAATATTTACCTTTTTTTCATATCCTGTGTCATTGGAAAATGCTCACAGTTTTTTTGTTTTGTTTTGTTTTTAATGTAGTTGATAGCCCAAATTTTATCTCTAAATGTGTTTAGTTTTATCTGTAACTATAGAGTTGTAATAAAAATGATTAAGTTTTGTAAATTTTGTATTGATTTCCTTCATTTTTAAAATTAATATAGCACATGTTCTGAACTGTGTGATCTCTATTGAATCCTTGCTGATAATAATATCAACAAAATAGTACATACATATTTTATTAAAAACTTACCCTATTGATGTTTAATGTATGCTCTTGCCATCCATTCCTCTTCTTTTTTTACTTAGTATCATATTGTGATGACTTAAATATAAAAATCATATTGTGGTAGCTTAAATGTAAATATTATTACTGTAAAATATTATTTTAATGGTTAAAATATTAATTGTATAGCTATAACTTGCCTAATCCCCTAGTGGTTGAGGATGCTTTTAAATTTTCTCACTAATATTAATGATTTTTATGCCAAAGTTTTAATGTAAAATTAATTAGTGTGTAATCCTCATCTCATTAACAGTAAGTATTGATTGTTCTCATTCTCTTGGTTACTGATTTTCAGAATTCTAATCATAACTCAGTAGTTCCTTTTTAGAGAGAATTTTAAGTGGTTTGCATTATTGACAAATGTTGTGTGTAATAAAATTATACTGCCCACCTAATAGGATCAGTAAATTACACATAAAAAATAAAAATCACTTAAAAGAAAGAAGAAAGGAGGTGTATAGTCTACTGATATGTGAAAAAACTGGCCATAACTACTGTTGCCAGCCCAATACCCATTTCCCCTTGAATAATGTAGAGATAGTTTGTTTTTCTGGCTATAGATGCATTCATTCTCCTTGTTAGTTTATTTTCCCTTTCTCTTTCTTCCTGTTGGTGAAAATGGGTGTGATAGCTTCAGCTATAGCAGCCATCTCAAGGCCAAGAAATTAGCAGATGCTGCAGTCCTGATAGCCTTGGTTTGCTGAACCAGTGCCAGCAACTATCCGTCTCCAAATTTCTTGTTTCAAGAGAAAAAAGTAACTGCTTAATTTGTTCCAGTCACTTTTTAGTTGAGTTTGTGGTGATTCACAATTATAAAAAATCTTTAACTGATACAGAATTATTTTATAATTTATTAAAATAGATAATTCATCAATAATATATTGTCAAATATTTACTTAGGACAACAATATAGATAAATATAGTTACTGAAACCAAACATTAAAAATAGGATGTTACCTGGCAAATAATTCAAAACAGAAAAATATGATGACTATAGCATAGTAGTTTTTAAAAAAAATAAGGTCATGCTACATATTTCAAGATAAATGAAATTGAAAAATGTCATGCTTCAATCAATGCAATTCTCAGAATGTTATATTTAGTATGATACCATCACCATCTGTGTAAAGTTTACAGTTTTTAAACTACATAATATAATGTTTTTAGATGCACAAATATGTAGTAAAATACTCTAAATTTATAATGGTGGTTATCTCAAAAACATCAGAAGAAAATGTGGCATATAATGAAGATTTAATACAGCTTAGAGATAGAAAAAGCAAGGAATCTATGAATTTTTTAATTCTTATTGTAAGGTTAAAATATTTCACAATTAAAAAACATACACACACAAACTTAAAATATAGCAAAATGGTATAGAATGGAACTCTGGAGTCAGACTGCCTGCATTGGAATCTGTCCTATATGATCTTGAGCTTCATTCGTTATGCCTAAGTCTCTCTACATCTATATAATAAAGAACTAAATAAGTTATGTGAAGCTTTCAGGAGAGTTCCTAGCCTAAAGTTAGTGTTTAATATTTATTTTAAGTCAAATTAAATATGGCTCTAAGCTTCTATCCATGATGTTGATGCAGAATAACATCTCAACTACCATGATGATGGACCTTCTCTATTGTAGATTGGTACAGGAATCTGAGGGCATATGTGCTCCCATAAAATGGCAGAGGAACCTGCTTTCTGTCCATGATTACCATAAGTACAGTAGTCCCCCCTTCTCCGCAGTTTTGCTTTCCATGGTTTCAGTTGCCTGTGGTCAACAGCAATCCAAAAACATTAAATGGAAAATTCCAGAAATAAACAATTCGTAAATTTTAAATTGCCTACCATTCTGTGCAGCATGGTGAAGTCTCATGAGTCCTACTTCATCCCATACAGGATGTGATCCCTCCCTTTGTCCAGTATGTGCTCCTGGCCCATTAGTCACCTAGTAGCCATCTCGGTGATCAGATCGATTGCTGTGATGCTTGTGTTCAAATTACTCTTAATAATAATGGCCTAAAAGTGCAAAAGCAGTAATGCCTGAAATTCAGATATGCCAAAGAGAAGATGTAAAGTGCTTCCTTTAAGTAAAAAGGCGAACGTTCGTGACTTAATAAGGAAATTTAAAAAAAAATCATATGCCGAGGCTGCTAAGATCTAGGTAAGAATAAATCTATATGGAAAACTGTGAAGAAGTTCAAAGTAATTTGTGCTAGTTTGCTGAGAGAGAGAGCATATTCATATAACTTTCATTACAGTATCTTGTTATAATTGTTCTATTTTATTAGCTATTGCTGTTAATGTTTTACTGTGTCTAATTTATGTTCAACTTCATCGTAAGTATGTATGTATGCATGTATAGGAAAAAACATAGCACATATAGGGTTCAGTACTATCCATGGTTTCAGACATCCGCAAGGGGTCTTGGAACACATCCCCATGGATAAGGGTGGACTACTACACTAGCGTTCCTTTTACTCTATAAAGCTGATGGCAATCTTTGAATTCTTTTGGGCTATGATGTGTGAACTAAGGGATGCTTCTTTATGAAATCTTCTTCATCAACTACAGACCCAACTACACAAAGCTTCACTACTGCCCTCAAGAGCTGAGCGAGTCACCTTTACCCAAGACCAACTTGCAAGTGAGATATGCATCTCTGCCATTTCACTCTCAGTCTTAAGAAGGTCACCCTCACTCAGCTCAGACCACTAGCTCATCTCTTCTTTTCTTGATTCAACTTCTATCTGCTAGAATTTGGTGGGGAGCTATCTTCTGAAGGGTTAGAAATATATATTAATATTTGGATTCCATAATGAGAATTCATTCAATGACTGTCATTTAGGGTGTTTCACAAACTGATTCTGGCTAGCTCAATCATTTCTTAAAAAGATACTGAGTAGCTTACAACATCAAAGAAGATGCGAAAACAACAAGGCCTTAGAAAACTGCAACAAGGCAGTTCTCTAACTAGTAGAACTCATGAACTTTGACTATTGTCAAAGCGCTTAGCACCAACAGAATGATCTCCTTCTTAGTGTCTGTTTAGCATTCATATTCCCAGGAAAAAGTCTGGCAGGTCCAGCAGAGACCACATTCTTTCCTAAGGCTGAGACTGGGAGGTGGTTGTAATGGTAGACAGTTCTAGTAATGCTCACTGCATCTCCATGGCCTGGCTCATTAGTTGATATATACTGTGTTTCCCCAAAAGTAAGACCTAGCTGGACCATCAGCTCTAATGCATCTTTTGGAGCAAAAATTAATATAAGACCCGGTCTTATTTTACTATAAGACCGAGTCTTATATAATATAAATATAATATAATATAATAAATATAATATAATATAATATAATATAATATAATATAATATAATATAATATAATATAATATAATATAATATAATATAATATAACTGGATCTTATATTAATTTCTGCTCCAAAAGACACATTAGAGCTCATTGTCTGGCTAGGTCTTATTTTTGGGGAAACAGAGTAGCTGGTGCTCAAAAGTGATTGTTGAATTTAAATATTCTAAATGACCAGTTTATTTTGAGGAGGCGCATGTTGGTTAACTGTTTAACTGTCCTTCTGATCCCATATCTCTGTTCTTTTTGTTCTTGTAATTCTTTTCAAATTCTCCTATGCTTCTGTTGTTATCAGAAATCTGTGTTTGAACAGTTATAGTATCTAAGGCTAGTGAGTTATTTTTCCCTCTGTAATGTCTTCTTTCCTGTCTTTGCCATGTTTGAGCATACATTATCAGTCCTTCATGTTAGATGCTCCTTAGGAATTCCCGTCTCACCAGAAACAGTACCTGAAGAAAACTGCATCTGAGCTTGACCACAAATCAATTCTTTTCACCCTATTCTTGCTAACTGCAATATTGATCTGTGTCACAGCATTATCCAGGGCTTGTTCATTACTATTTAATTATTTTCTATAACTTCAAGCATAGGGACATCTTCATGGTTCACTGATTCATCCATTTGTCAGCCATGTAGCCAAATGTCCAATAACCTGTCTCAGAGGAAAATGTATCTGCCCTTTTTTTAGACACTTTGAAGACCAATCCAGTTCAAGGAAATTGTTGGCTTATTGCTTTTCATATAGATCATTATCTAACTAAAATGTGTACTTGGGAGCACTACATACTCTAAAGTAGCAGTGATAGAAAGCACTATATTGTGTGCTGAAAGGTTCTACATGAATGGTTTGTTGGTAAATAAATAGCTGGAACATGAAGCAGAGTGTAAATATAACAAACCTATATATAAGATTCAGGTTTGGTGAGCTACTTACACACAAAATCTAATAAATTATTTTCAAAATACAATTCTCTAATAAAAGGAACCAGAACTCCTTGGTGAAATGTCTGATTTGGACACTAAAATAGAGAATATACAAAAATATGAGATGAGCCTGTAATATCTTGTGGTACCCCCAAAAAAGGAAATCTAGGACAAAGAAAGAAAGAAGGAAGGAAGGTAGGATGAAGCATGTTAAAGTGACACAATTGCCAATCTACCAATGGCTAAAGCTGAAACAATTTGAACAATAAAAAAATAACAATAATATTGGATTAAAATACAAAGAATAAAATATTTTTGAGTCACTAACAATAAAATGAAAGAGTAAAAGAAAATTGAGTAAATAAATAAATGAAAACACAACTCCTTTTTATGGAATAATGTCAATTAATAAACGTAGAAGGAACACAGAAATTATAAAACCCACCATTAAAAAAACTACAAAAATAATTTTTGCAGGTAAGAACTCCCCTCACCTGTTTATAAACAAATCCTCCAAAAGGAACTCAATTATCATAAATCCCTCCCCATGACTTTCATTAACCAGGGATGACTGACTCATCACAAGAGAGGAAATTAGAAGTTGACACAACACTCAGACAAACTTTGTCACAAACTGTCATACCTCCTAACTATTCTTCTAAAGGCCCATTCATCTTTCCTAAAAATAATTTACTCTCTCTTAAATAGTCACATCCTCCCTTCTCTACCTCTATTAAGATGATGTACAAGTTCTGATATCTCATCATTTTTTTTTTATTTCCTTTTTTCCCTGTGTGCTCCTGTGCACATATATTAAAAATGTTGTTAATCTCCCTGTTGTCAGCTTATTCCATAGACTCAGCTATCAAACCTAGGAAAGAACAAGGAAAGTCTTTCTTCTCCTACACCATACACCACAACTAAAAGAGAAAAATTTGCAAAATGGCTCTTTAAAAGACCCAATCTATGCTATTTACAAGAGATACACTTTAAATATAAATACATAGGTTTAAAAGAAAGTGTATATAAACGGAAGCACCTTGAAAATCTTAACTAAATACTCATATGGCTACATTAATATCAGACAAAAATAGATTTTAAGACAAAGAGTATTAGAGAAAGTGAAATTTCATACCAATTAAAGGGCCACCTCAACAGGAAGAAATAACAATCCTTAATTTGTAAGTGTCTAATGCATGGCTTCAAAAATATTTGTCAAAGTTGATAAACCTAAGAGGAAAAATTGACAAATCATCAATTAGAGTTAAAAGTTTTAACACACCTCTGTCAGTCACTTATAGAACAACCAAATAAAAACCAATAAAACTATAAAGGATTTAAACATTATTCATCAATGCTATCTAATTCATACTTAGAACACTACACCCAACAATCTGTTAGAGTCCATGGAACATTTACAAAAGAAAAGGAAGAGAAGCAGGGGGACAAGAAAAGGGAAAGGAAGAGTGAGAAGAGAGAGGGAAGAAAAATGGACAAAGGAAGGAGGCAAAAAGAAAGAGCACAGAAGTCAGGAGTATGAAAAATACTAACTTTATTACTGATGACACTAGATTGTAGAACATAGCTTGATCTGGGGTCAGAATCAACCTTCCAGATAATTTGTTCCCGCAATTAAATTTACCCTGTGTTTACCAACAAAGTACATGGGTAATGGTGTGTTGTCTTCTTGAAGAGAAAGAGCTGCCTCAGCGAGTTTATAGTAGGAAGTAGTGAAGAATATCACATACTGTGGACAAGATATTCCATAATGAGAAAAGAAGAGTCTATGCCATATATGTATAGATCAAGCCCTTTCTTTAATTTCAAATTGTTAGGTAAATTGTGGACCCTACTTTTCAAAGCCTACAAAACATTTTAGGGTCACAGATAGAAACTCATGGAAAACTAAAAGATATTACTACTAACCACAAGGAAGAGTCTTGACAATATCTTATTTCAAGCATTAGAGTTTTTCAGAGCTTCTCCACAGATTCAAAGAAGTAATTATTAGAGCCAAGAGAGATTCCACTAAAGCCTTTCAATGCTTTAGTATGTTGCAATAAGAAGCACAAACACAAAAACTCCCTTTAGTCATAAATCTATAAAAGGATTTGGCCAACTCAGAAGCAGAGCAAACAGGTCAAGTATGATCTACAAATCTGCTGATGATACCTCAACAAAAACATTTGGGCCTGATAAATATCTTTCCCCTCTCAAAGAGAAGTAAGCATTTTTATTAAGAACAGACCATATAAAGGAGTTACAGTAAAGAGCAGATTTATAAAAATGCTTTTACATAAAATAAGAAGAAATTGAAGAAATGTCAGCTTGTTCTCCTTCAGTAAGATGTAAAAGACATGCTATCCATGAGACAGGAACAAGAAAGCATGCATAGGAATAAAACATTTATTTAAAAAGAGTGAAAATAGCAGTTAAAGTTACATGATATGCGTAAGGTACTTTTATAGTGATTTGTAAACTCAATTCTCTCAACAGCTAAATAAAATACATACTGCTCTCCTCCCACTTTTGCAGGTTGGGTAACTGAGGAACAAATTTAGGTAATTTATCCAAGATTATACAAGGTGAATTGGCAGAACTGGGATTGAAATCCAAAGATTCTGGCTCCAGAGGCCACACAGTTAACAGTAGAGCACTTTTTCCATCAAAAAAATTCAAATGCAGACTGAGTTAATTTTGAAGTTGAGGCTCATAAAAGAGGATTTCCAAGAAACTACAATGTCCAAAGCAAAAACTGAAATCCTATTTAGACTTTGGTTAGAACTGAAATTCCAGAAAATTAAGGAAGTACTAGTACTCTCTCACTTTTGTTCACTGTTTACTAAATGCCAAACTTCATTCTATATGCTTTCATTTAATAATTTATGAAATCCTCACAGCACGATGAGGTGGGTATTACTATTATCCTCACTTACAATTGAAAAATCAAAGCAACATAGAGGATAAGTAACTTGCCAAAGACCACACAGCTAGTAAATGGGAGGATTTCAACCAAAGCAGGTTCATACCCCATGTCTGAGTATATACTCACTATGTTATACAACTCAACTGAAATATAAATATTATTGAATTTCTAGATTTTGGCAGGCAAAAATTCCTCTTAGTTCATGATTAATTGTGAATTGGATTTACTTAATTTTCTCAAAGTATTGTTTTTGAATGTTCTCAAAGTATTAAAAAAATAAAAATATATTTAAATATAATTTTAATTGTATTCTTACCTCTTTAGTTTATTTTTATATCATTTTGACCTAGTACTATAAATCACAGTTTTAAGAAAAACACATTATTTACAGAACAGAAGAATATATTCACAAATTGAATATTGTTTAAAATCAAACTATTCTACATGTTTTCATGAGTGGAGGGGAAGTTCATGGTTAAAACATCAATTTCCTGACATCTAAACAAGATGGCAATAATTCCCACGTTGTGTTTGGTGCACAAATTACTGTCTTCTGATTTTTGCCAGAAATTTTACCTGCTTTTTAGTATAATAAATTATTGAATGAATAATTAATGGCCAATTTTCCTATAATTTAGTACCCATTTATCAATAGACCAAAGTTTTAGTGAGTGTATTGCTAAAGGTGTTTTCCGTCCAAGTCACTCTTACATAAGGATTTGTTCAGCTTTTTTTTTAAGGAGTGGTGAGTGGGCATTTTATTTTCTTTTTTTTATGTTGAGACTGTAATTGTTGGAAAATTCCAACAAATTTCCAATTTGCTGAAAAGTAGATAATTTTAAAGGGAGATTCCCTTAGATAGAAATTGTTGTTATAAAAAATTACCAACATTTATCATGGGATAATCAGCCTCAGACAGATGAATCTAACACATATTCTAGTGTTCTCCAGGAAAAGCCATTTTTGAAAACAAGAATCCCAGTCATTCTTATCCTAAAGAATTTATGTTTAATCTTACATTGTTTAATGTTTCAGAAAATTATTTATATTTTTATCAAAGCCTTGTTAGGAAATTACAATTCATTACATGCCTGCTTGTGAATAATTAAAAAAAAAAAATTGCAGAAAACATAGGGAAATGAAAACAATGGGAAACTTTTGATGTTTCAGACATTTGTCTAAAGACTTTCCTAATATTTATCTCTTATTTAGCAAAACCCTGATGAATTTTAGGAGTCTATCTATTCTTACAGATGATACGGAAGCAAATTGATTTGCCTAAAATTAACACAGATAGATGACAAAACATAATTGTTCTTTGTATCTATTCATAAATCAACTAAGTCTTTATTACTT
Source organism: Rhinolophus sinicus (assembly GCF_057876585.1). Classification (NCBI taxonomy): domain Eukaryota; kingdom Metazoa; phylum Chordata; class Mammalia; order Chiroptera; family Rhinolophidae; genus Rhinolophus; species Rhinolophus sinicus. Next base: position 121,282,556 of record NC_142516.1, on the reverse strand, counting down.
AACTCAGAATGTCCAGATTGCTTCCTGGTTAGCTCTATTCTTGGCATAGAGAATATTATAATGAATCTCAACTATCATGTTGGTCTCTGGGAAACCAAAGGAGACTCTTGATCATAGAAATTGTATGTAGTTTTATCCTTAATTACTATAATCTTTTGTCAAAAATTTCATTCCCCTTTTCAGGAAGGAGATGAGATTGTACTTGCAATTAAATGTTACAATATTCTGAAGTAATCCTACATCTTCTCTGAATAATTGATTATTTATTCACATGAGGAATTTCTTCTAATCCACATCCTATTATTTGTCACTGAAGAATATTGTGGTCATGTAAACATGAAATTATCTCCTTCAATGGCTTTAGGACTGAGAACACACCCACCCGAGGGGAGTATTTCTTCTCCTGTGTCAAATCCTCCCTCAAACATGTATATTTCCAATTATTAATAAATGTTATACATTTTTCACATTCCTTTCAACATTTAATGTATGCTTTAGCCCTTTGAATAGAAATATTGTTGCTGTTTTGCCTCATGCACTGGGTTTTATTTCCCCTAAAGTTCCATTAACAGGAGGCAAGCCACTGAATGGCTTTGTAAGTAGCTTTGTGAAAGCTAACTTTTCAACTGAGAGAAATCTCCCTGGGGATATCTCAGAGACACAGAAACTTTAATAGCATTTTGTTTTCCTCAGCACATCTCCAGATTTCAACGTGCCTGAATTTAATGCACTAGAAACAAGCATATGTTGTCTTAACTAAAATCTCTTTTTGTGTCTAAAAAAATTTACCAGAAAAATACTAGTTACTTGATATATTTATATATAAGGAGAAATAAAAACAAATAATGAACAAAGGACACAATCGCAACATAATCTGCAAAAGCAGAAGGCTATTTCTCCTTTATGACAAATAACATCTCATGGATATTTCTGAACATTTTTATTTTTCCCCTTGGGTGTCCCTCTGAAGATCAAATTCTACCGTCATACATGGTATGCTCAAAATGAAATATAATATTACTGAATTTATCTTCTATTAAATGCTAACGCTTTATCTAAATACTATAATAATTAATCTTATTCTCTATTTGTGAAAAGAGATCACTCAGGTAAAAGTTAATTTAAATCATCTCATAATCTAAAATTTCAGTAACAGTAACTATGAATTGTCAGTTGCAACAACTTTTACTATGTCAGTAGCAACTTTTTTCTCTATCAAATCAATTCACCACATCAGTGCTTATGTAAATTATACGTTCTCTGAAACTTTCCGTAATACACTTTGGGAAAAAAGACTACATTTCAAAATGTTTCTTTTCAGTGCAGCTAAACTTTAAGTGAATTCCCAAAATGTTATTTGGGGACAGATATAAATCAATACACATAAATAACATCTTTAATTTGTTATGCCATTTGGTATTACAGAAATTATACTTAGCCTTTGAGGAAAATAATTTGCTATTATTTTTAATTCCATTTGTTTTTTGCAGCAGAAATTTACCTAAAGTTTCTGTTTTTGAACATTCTGCTGTTGAATTCCAACTATATAGTATGTATTGTATCAAATACTTTTAAAGGACAGAAGATGCAACGATACATATTCCCCTTCTCAAGTAACTCACAATCTTTTGAGGGTGACATTATAACCTCATACAACATAAAACAGATTTTGTAAGCCTGAAACACGGGGAATCAATACCACAGTTAGACTAGGCTAGTTTGCAGTTTGACTCACTGCATAGCTGGCTATCTTATAGTTAGACTTAGCTAGTTTGCAGTTAGATCCACGCTGACATTCAGATGTTTTCTCTTTGTTTCTCCCCTCACTGATTGGCTTAAAAATTCTGTTTTGTCCTCTTTCCTAAATCTACACATACCTGTTAATTCATTTAATAATCACAATCCTAACCTAAAAAGAGCAATGCCTTAATCCTCAGGTGCAATCCATTTTGCAAGTGCCCTTGCAGTTTTTACTGGTTAAGCATAAAGCGCGGTAGCAGAGTCTAGAGATAACATTATTTTAAAACAAACCAAATCTCAGGAAGCATGTCAGCCTGACTGACTCCCCCTTTACTTTGCTCTTCTCTTGTGTACCTGTGAAACCTTCCAACCGTTCTAGGAATAAGGAGATGGCGTTTGGACAGGAGTCTGCCATCATCCCAGGATGCCTGCATTCTGAGTAAACCTACTTATCTTTCCACCAACCTTGTCTCTCGATTTTTAACTTTTCAAGCGGGGAGGGGCTGGACCTTAGCACGGTACCAATCTGATGTACTATATTGTGAGAACCACATAATCATTTCATGCAATATAGCAGACTGAGCAAATATGAGCTCCTGTTCTCCATTTTCAGTTTCAATAAAATAATAGTCTATTCATACAACGAACTACTACACACAATAAAAAGAAAAATATTGATATATGCAACAGCAAGGATGAGTCTTGCTGGCATTATTTTGAGTGAAAGAAGCCAACTGCAAATTATGTAATCTTTGATTCCATTTATACAATGTTCAAGAGGAGACAGAGCTAGCTTGTAGTGATAGAAGTCAAAATATAGGTTACCGCTCGGTGGGAGGAAGACAATAATTGACTGGGAAGCAGAACAGCACAGGAGAACATTTTAGGGTAATGGAGTTATACAGGTGTACGTATACGTCAAAACTCACTGAGGTGGAAGTTTATGACGAATATATTTACAACTAGTATTTTTTATGCCCTGTACTGTATATGTGTTATGCCTCAATTAAAGGGAAAACAACAGCAAAATTTTACACAATGGAATAAATCTATCACAGAATTGTGATGGGAGGGTATGTAAATTATATCAAAACACTTTATGCTCAATTTTCTTGCAACAGAAAGAGGACAGGATCGAGCTGCTGTCCAGAATATGCACACAAAAAAATGCATGCTGTAGCTGAGGTGGAAGTTCAAGGCAGAGTTCCAAAGAGGAAGCAAGCATAAGTACCAGCTACAAAGCAAGGTTGCTAGTTACCAAAGTCAGTAATGTGAACTGAATAATGAGCCATATTTCCATCAACCTTCTTTCTGCACCATCCTCCCTAATAAGAAGCACAGAAAACAGGCTCCAAACTAAACTTTGAAAGCTGCTCTCTTAAAAAAAAAAAAAGTTTTCTTCGAATTAAAGGTAAATTAGAGGTGTAGTCTTTAATAAAGAATCTTTGGTAATTCTTCCAGTTATCTGTTTTTTATTTCTAGTTTAATCTCACTATGATCTAAGAATATAATTTGTATAGGTATGCCTCTTTTTATTGCACTTCGCTGTATTGCACTTCTCAGATATTGCATTCTTTTTACAAACTGAAGGAAAGAGTCTCCACCAGCAAAAAGTTTATGACTTGATTTATTGTGACACTTACTTTATTGCAGTATTCTGGAAGCGAACCAACAATATCTTTGAGGTATGCCTGTACATTCTTTCAAATTTGTTGAGGTTCAATTTATGACCAAGACTTTCGTGAAGCAACTGCTAACATAAGCTTAGACTCCTGAACAACCCCCCTCAGAATTCTTCTAATATACCATTTCCACTTTGTGAGTGAGCTTTACTGTGCTGTATTCTTCCTCGTTGAATGTCTCTTTGATATCACTCAATACATTATATGTATATTTGTTTTCAGAATGTTCTATGCCCTTCAGTAATAAAAGTGGTTTCAACCAATACTCAGTAGCAATCTTGCTTTTCTGTCTCAAATGCTATATAACAAACAACCCAGGCAGCATTGAGCCAACTGCAAAAGAACTTCCCTGAATAGCCCTATTCAATTTCTGAAAATTCCTACAATCTGCATATGTGCTGGTTACAGCACTTCACATATTATCTGAGCAGATGGATCACAGACATCTAGTAAAATATCTGTTCCACCACCCTTGCTATATCTTAAACAGTTGTTTTTGCCAAAGCCCCCTCAAATTCATATTTATTCCTGGTGACTTTGTGGATTAGGCCAATAGGATTAATGAATCAATATAATTCTACCAAAAGTCACACATTCCTGTGAAGAGAACTAAACTTTTGCCACCCTGAAGCTGCCTTTTGGGATACTGACGTTAAGTTGTTTATTAAGAAACAAGACTCAGTGAGAATCTTTGAGCCTCCCCACTTTCCTGCCCCAAGAGATTCAGAGAAACCTGCCTCAGGAAGGAAATCTTAGAATGCTCCCTTAGCCTAATTTCAATTAAATATGGCAATTAAGAGGACATCAGGCCGGCCCATGTTAGGTAGACACCTGCCGTCTCATTGTCTCTGAGTTGCCCAGCAAGGGTTTTCCTTGCCCAGCAAAGATGTTCTCCTCTTCCTCAACTACCTGCAAATTGCCCATTCTCACTTCTAAAATCTAAGACCCCTTCTCCCTGCCAATTTCTCCTTTGTCCAAAATGTCTTATATACCCAATGTTGCCTCACTCTCTTTGGAATTTTCATACTTACGTGAGTTCCCCATGTGTATGTATTAAAGTTTTTATTTTTCTCCTGTTAATCTGTGTCTGTTGATTTATTATTAGCCCAGGTAGAAGAACGTAGAAGGTAGGAAGAAAAGTATGAATTTTTTTTTAGCCCCCACACCTGGTAGTCTTGCCTATTATCAGTTATGGGAGTGCTTGCTATTCATTTATTTCTCATTGTAGGACTCCCTTTGCTTGCTCTAGTTCATGTAATTCTTAGGAATTTCACAGTTTGGGCTGGACCTTAAATTTTAGCTGGGTTTATCAGCCATCCTCTGTTTATCATCTGGGTGACTCTGATCCTTAATTCATCCTGATCTTCTTTCTTTACAGAGATGATTGTCATATCATCACTGTAGCAAACTCACTGCTAGTGATTTTTAACTCCAATATCCAAAGACCCTAAGAAAACCACTTTAATAGGCCATGTCATCCAAACACTTGCAGAATGCCTAAATCCTTCATTTGACACTGCATTTTATGTTCCAGTTTTAAGGACTTTTTTTTTGTTTTAATTCTTACCTTGATTATTTTTATTTTTTCTCTCTCAAAAACTCCTATTATGTGGATGTTTGTCCCTCTTGTATTACCATATTAATCAGTTGTTCTATCATATTTGTTTCCTTCTAGGAAACTAACTTAAAATTGATAAATTCATTCTTCAGCTGGATGCATTATTTTAGTCAATTCATCCATTATTCTCTTATTTCAACTAAATTTTTCACACCTAATATTTCTATTTGATTATTTTTTATCACATCTTGCTCTTGTTCCATATTGATAATATCATCCCCATCCCTGTTTTCAGATTTATTAAGTTTATTTCAAATTCTGACTCATCAATTTTAATACTTCTGCTAAAATGTTGACCAATTTATAGTTCTTAATATGAGGATGTTATATTTCTATAGTTTTCAATTTAAAGAAAATATACCTTATTATTTTAGCTGTTATTATTATCACTATTTTGGCTTATCCCTAAAGGGATAGGTTACCTATTAATATGAATGAGGGAAGGGCAGAAGAAAGAGCCTAGATCAGTCCTCTGTAGATGAGGGGATGAGCATTCAGGTGAAGAGCTCAAGTTACCGTAGCCAGAATTAATAACTCCCATTCGGTTTCAAGTAGCTCTTCAGGTCAATCCTCTACCTTCAAACACCAAGGAAAATGTATCTCTCTCGACTGTCATTCATGAGCCCGGAAAGTTTGGAGGGAAATGACTGAAAGAAGGAAAATTTGAGGCCAGTAGTGCTCACAGTTCGTTTTCTCCAATTCTTCAGCCTATCAAGGTTTTGCCCTGCCTTGATTTTATGCCTAAGGAAATGTCCAGCAGGGGTGTCAGTTTTTTGAGACCCTGGCCTTTAGAGGTCTGGATGAATATTGCCAAATTCTGCAACAAGAGGGAAGGCAAGGGGAAAGCAAAGACATTATTTAAACTGACCTTTCGTGATTTCTGCTGAGCCTAAAGCCCTTTGCATCAGGCTGTAGTCACCTACCTGCCTTTGCCACATACCACTTCTAAGTAGCCTTCTTTTTTCCTAGGAATTCCTAACATTTTTATAAGCCCATATTGTGTTTTCCTCATTAGTTCCCCTAGGGCTGATTTCTTGAAGGGAGGCAACAGCTTGTGCTAATTTACAGTCTTGGCATAAATTGGAAACTCCTACAAGAGGGTTTATGAACAGAAAACAAAAGACAACATTGCTGCAATAAAATCAAAGTAGACTCCAGAATATTCTTCTGAGATGTACAAGATCAGAACTCTGGAAGGAATTTCAAACACCTTCTAATTCTCTATTTGACTGCCCTGCCGGAATGTATTTTAACTTACGATATTACTTAAGATGTTCTCAAGTGAATGGTCTAGCCAGTTTAAAGTGTAAAACAATTGGAAGTAAAGTTTTGTAGTTTAAATTAATTTAAATTTTGATTTAAAACTAGATTTTAAATTGTAGCTAACAATGAACATAAAACAGATTTATTTAAATACAGTTAAACATAAAACTAGAGGTATATTGTAAAGTCCTAAGAAAGATACCTAAATTCCTATTTTGAGCTGTGACATGTACTTGAGGAAACCTTACTGTAGCTCTTCAAACATAATTTGTGTTGTAGTTACTTGAATCCACAGTTCTGAAAACGCATCATATAATGTAACAAGTCAAAAAATTCTGAGATGTTCTAAATTAAATTATAGCGGCTGAGAGTGCGACAGAGACAGAAGAGTTAGCCTGTTAATAACTGTGGACCAGCTCTGACAAAAGACTGTTCACATTCTTGTATACCTGTTGGAATTTAGGATTAATTTCCATGTGACGGTTTCTCCAATTATCCAAAAGGGAGAACAGCCAGGCAACACACCGTGTTTCCCCGAAAATAAGACCTAGCCAGACAATCAGCTCTACTGCATCTTTTGGAGCAAAAATTAATATAAGTGTCGGTCTTATGGTAGATAAGACCCGATCTTATTTTATTATAATATATAATATATTATATTATGTTGCCTTACAGCTGCTAAACCATTTGTTCCCCCGCGCTCTTCCCAGGATTTCACAAGGGAGTGCCTCAGCAAACTGAGGCCCGATGGAGAGATAATCGGGAAAGCTCCTTTGCGGGGAAGTCTCAGCAAACTGAGACCCTATGGAATTATATCGGTCCCTCCCCTTCAATGGGTTCCTTGGAGTTGTGCATGTGTCTGAAGGCAAAGTACAAGCTGGAACACAATGGGAACTTTCAGAAAGACAGCCAGCAGGCTACATAACACACAGATCTTGAAATTAACAATCTTTTCCCTCCTTATAGGTTAACCAATAAAAACTACGCATTGGCCCGATTCGGGGCTCAGTCCTTGGGGCTTGATTGAGTCCCTTGGCTCTGCTTGCACTCTATTCTTGACTACTGTCTTTTCTTAGCCCTGCGCCGCCCTTCTTGCTTCCCACAGCTCTTGTTCTGGATGTGACAATATTATATCATATCATATCATATATCATATATCATATATCATATCATATCATACCATATCATATCATATTATATTATATAAGACCCGGCCTTATATTATAGTAAAATAAGACCGGGTCTTATATTATTTTTTGCTCCAAAAGACGCATTAGAGCTGATGATCCAGCTAAGTCTTATTTTCAGGGAAACACGGTAGAATCCCAGGAGCTTCAGCTTCTTACACATGAGCTTTCCAATCTGCAGCCCACGGCCAATCCAGAGGAGCAGGCACTTCTTCCTTGCAGGCTCTGCTGTACCTATTTCAGAACTAGCCCTGCTTCACCTTCTCCCATCCCCTTGGTCTATAGCTAATGCAAATCCTTTCAGAACAGCTTACATCTTTCTTCTCACTAACTGATATATAAAAGTGCATGCAAAACTCTGAGACAGTGGACATATGTGTCTTTCCTACCTAGATTTGCTGCTGGTGGTTTAGATTCCATGCACCAAAACCAGTCTTCTTTTTTTATGTTTTGACTAAAAATGCAGTAACCAATTAAAAAAAAAAAAAAAAAAAAAAAACAGTATTACTTTACATGGTAAAATCAGTTTTATGAATACATTGCACACTTAAATTTACTGTATTCATTCTAATTAATCCTAAAATCCTATTATTGTGTTATTTGCTGAGACTACAAAGGTTCAATGTGAATGTAAATATAGAAGAATCCTATAAAGGACTGTCTGGCTTTGGTGATCATTATTAAACTGAAACAGCTCTGTTCTACTGACCCTGAAAAATCAATCACAATAGAGCTACTCAAAAACCATTGGATAGCCATTAATTTATGCCTCACGGCATCTACACTATAGCTTGACCACATTCTAGGTTGCCTCTTCAGTCACATGACTTGACTTTGCTAATGAAGTGTAAGTAGAGACGAGTGAGTCTCTTGTCCCTCTGGCACAAGAGCAGCACCAACCCATGTAACACTGCTCATCAACCTGAATCTGGACTCAAAATATTGAAGATACGAGAGCCAGCTTATCTATAATACACATGTAACATGAGCAAGAAAAACTTGTTGATCTAGTTTTAGTTTTCTGTTACTGCAGCATAATTAAGCCTGAGGTGAATAATCAAATGTGTCCTTATAAGACTGGGGGAAAAAGACTGGAACTTCGTCTGATATGTGGAAGAGGTGGGATCATGGGGAATCTTGTCACTTTTTTTTTTTTTCGGCACTTAACCAAATATATCTATTTAAATATTTTAATCAAATTAATATTTTAGAAATACTATGAAATCAAATACCTTTAATATATTCATACCATGATGTTCTATTCTAGCCCATTACAGACAGCTAGAAATCTATTTTGAGAAACAAAGCATCTTTATTCCTCTATACAGACTGATTGAATGACTTTTAACTCTGGGAGTATAGACCTGTATCTTGGCAATAGAGAGGACAAAGAAAAAAGTGTGCCACAAACCTGAAACCCTAGTGCACAGTTCTTTGTGCTACAAATATTCTCACAGTCTAAATTAAGACGGCTGATGTCTGATAATCGGTATTATGCTAGCTATTCCTTCTGTGAAGTAATTTATTTACTAAACTTCACTAACTTATTTTATAAGGGAATCATACTTTAAAGTATCACCTGAACTAATAGAATATGCTTCATAGCAGTTTCAGCCAGGAACCAAGTGCATGGCTCAGTCTACTCCCCTATTACACTGCACTTCCATTCCTTGAATCACTTCTGCTTCAGTTTCTAGACATAGAAGCCTGGTCCTCACTGGTCCAGCTCTTTCAGGATCTGAAGAATTTTATTAGGATTAATGTTTGCTGTGTCTCAGAGTGATATACAGCATATTTTACTTTAAATTTTTTACATTCTTCTAATTTCTCTCTTTATTGGAGTTAGATAATCAACCGTAACGCTATCTTGTTACACAGTTTTTCTTTAAAAAAAATCTACTTATACCCTGAAATTCATCCCAAGAAAAGTTGATTTAAGTAAGCATTTTCATATGATTGTTTACTAAAATATTATTTGTACAAGTTAACAATTAAAAGCAAAATAAGCAAACATTATTTAAATCTTTAGTTCCAAAGAGGTAAATATGTTGCTATAATTAAAAATTATGCCCTTCAAAGAAGTTTTAAGAAAGTAGTAAATACTCGTGATATACTGTTAATGGAAAATAAATAGTTCAAAAGTATGGATATATAGGAGTATATACACTTAAACATACATATATTCCAATTTTAATTATTTTAAAAGGAAAAAAAAGGGAAGAAACTAACTAACAAGCAACTCAGGATGGTAGAATTAGGAATTATTAGGTTGGTACAAAAGTAGTTGTTGCAGTTTTTGCAATTATTTTTAACCTTTTAAACTGCAATTACTTTTGTACCAACCTAATACCTGTCTTTTTTTTTTTTTTTGCCTTACTTGCATTTTTTTTAAATTTTCAAACATTTCATCAAAGTGAGAGGTCACTTTCTTAATTGTAGATAAAACAAATAGTGTAAAAGGTATCTCTACAATGTACATAAATTCCAGTTTTCCATAGGTAAACACATTCAGCCAATTTTAATTATTTTGAGAAATAAATTTGGCTACTATCTTGTTACACAGTTAAGATAAAACTCCTAAAGCCCTTTCCTAGCAGCTTTGCAAAATCCCCGCATTAAAGAGAGAAAGTGGCATATATTTTTTGTGCGGAGTGCTCAGATTGTGTGTCAAAAAAATTAAGTCACTTGCCCATAGCAAAACTAGAAGTTACTTACAAATAGGAAAACAACTCTGGCCTCATGACTCCTAATTTAACTTTTTTCCTTGTAAATGAAATCACATTTTAATTGTTCACATCATCACATTTCATGTACAACATTTAGCTATAAGGAATGATTAAAATTGAGACTACATTTTACCTTTAAACCTCACTAACTTCAGTATGGGGCAATTTTTTCTTTCATTTTCTTTGACCTTACAATTAAACTAAATAACCAGGTACATGTATTAATATAAGATACTAAGAGTCATTAAAAATATATGGATAGGCTCTTAAATGACCTTATTTCACTGGTGCTATAGCAAGTTTTATAGAACACAGTACAATCTTACATGAAGTACTTGGGATATCAGCATTTATATTTGTTGACATTATAAATTCTATCTCACATAGATTCAGAGCTTAATATTTTAAGAATAAAGAGTATATTTATAGTACTGTCAATTAATAACAACTTCCTTTGACAGAACTATTGCTTCTTGGAAGACACAGTCTAGAATTGCACATTATTATTTTTTTAATTTTATTATATTTAATTATTTTATTTTCCAATTTTGTTTTTTATTGTTTTTTATTTGTGTGTATTCAGATTTTCTGTGTACCCAATAACAAAGATTAACAACCTCAGCCTTAGACTTAGGCCCACACAGAATTCCCTACAGGAGGCAAATATCAACATTTATAAATAAAAAGATATATAATAGGTTAATAGGTGCACAAAAGTGACTAAGAAGATAACTTTTACCCTGAACTGATAATATTTTATCTTTCCTATGCCTCAAATAAAGTCATTCTAGTCCATCCAATGCCTCTTCTGCTGTGATTCTCTTCCGAAATAAACGGCATCATCGTAAACTCAATTGCTCAAGCCAGAAACAGAGTCATCATAGTTTCCTCATTCTGAAAATCTCATTGGTTACTAAAGCCTTTTTCTGTCTCTTGACCATCTCTCTCCAGTTTCACTACTACCTCCACCTTACTAAATGTAACCATCGAGTTTCACCAACATGATATTGTTAACCTAAAAATAAAGAGCTAAAGACAGGCAACGAGCATTGATGATTGCAATTTTAGGAAGCACTGATTAAGGCATAAACCCAAACAGTGTTCTGATTATGGGTAAAGGCAAGGAGTTTTCATAAGATGGCAAAGGGAAATAATTACAGAAATATCTTGAAGAAAGGAGTTTCTGTTGGTCCTAATAAGCTGAGGAAGGAATTTCTGTAGATGCTAATAAGCTAAGTTATTCCTTAGCTATACATAGTAATGTTAATTCTAAAGAACGTCCAAAATTTTCAGTGATCATTGTCAGGATATTTGTTTTACTGTTGGTTTTACAAACAGTTGTTTGGAATACAATGTTGGTTTGGTCAAGTCCAAAGGTTCTTTTGCCCAGCTCAAACATCCAAAGATTTGAGGAGTAAGATGTACAAGGCAATTCCTCTGGAACGGCATCTGTGACTCCATTTCAAAATGGCTCCATTTATATTATTTTTCACAACACTGTGGTCTCCAACTGTTCTCCCCACATTTGTTACATTTGTCAAAATGTTTTTGACAACTCCTTTGTAAAATGTACTATCAAAACCACAGCTAGAGTTGTGTTTTTTAAATACAAATATGATCTCAAAAGGGAAGACTTAACTTCACATTGCTCTTTAATCACTATCTTATTTTTCTGAACCCTATTCACTATTTTTATTCACACAAAAATTCCTCAAAAGATGGCCACTCTTGTTCATTCCAAGTGTTCACCTTCCATTCATTGCAAATTGGATCTAGCTCTCAAAACTATCCTAAAATCTGTCTTTTGAAGGCCAGTAACAATCTCCATGTTGTAAGTCCAATGGTGGCTTCTATTAGTCTTTTTTTTTTTTTTTTTAATTAAAGTTTATTGGAGTGACAATTGTTAGCAAAGTTACATAGATTTCAGGAGTACAATTCTGTAATACATTATCTATACTTCACATTGTGTGTTCTTACGGCACCTCTCAGTAGCACTCAAACCTTTTGAAATGTTTCTTAACTGAGATTAATTTCTCTTTATTTTCCAAGTGACTTTTACTGTTTCTCTTTTATACCTGACCTCTAAATGCTATAATGCCCCAGGACTCTGTCCTGGACCATCCTCTTTTCCTAATGTAGGAGATCAGAATATGCCACGACAAAATATGTCATTTTGGCATGAGGATTATTTTGAGTTGAAGGCAAATGAAACCCAGCAGAAGGGAAACAACGTTCTCTGACCTCTTTCTAGTACCGGCAAGGGCAAAACAACTTTTAAACACAGGAGATTTTATCAACCCCGAGATAGCATCAAGAGGACTCTCTAACAAACCTTACTAAAACACTGCTTATCTTCCATTAGTTTCCCCTATATATTTACCTTACCAGTTTACCTAAAGACTAAAGCACCTTTTCTTTGTCTTCTCACTTCTCTACAAATGTATCATTCTTTGTTAAGATGCTATACAATCTCCAACTTGTATCAACCTTTTGAGTTATTCAGAACTGAGTTTCTTCCACATGGTTACCATACTTATTTTTATTTTCATATAATTCTTTACAGATCGTTTACCTATGTTTAACAAGAGTGGTGTGTGTATCAGGGGTGGTGTGTGTATCCACAAAGTAAAGACCCTCTGAAGAAACTTGACTAAGCATTTGCAAGCCAAGGAGAGAGGCCTGAAGAGAAACTAACCCTGTCAATACCTTGATCTTGAACTTCTGGTCTCCAGAATTATGAGAAATAAATTTTTGGTGTTGAAGCCACCTAGTCTGTCATATTTTGTTATGGCAGCTCTAGCAAACTAATACAGGTATTCCTTGAACATTTGGTAGAAATTACCTGTAATGCATTTTGGTTTCCGCTTTTGTGGAGGAAAGTCTTGCAGTTATTTTAATGGTTTGACGTGTTCAAAGTTTTTATTCTTGCTTATTTGGGTCATTTTATATTTTTCTAGAAATCCATCTATTTCACCTATTTTGGCAATTTTTAAAAATACATTTATCTCACTAGAATTTTACTGGTATGTATTTGTTCATAATATGCTTTTATTGTTTTTATCAATAATTCTATCTCTGATAATTTCCCCTAATTCACTTCACATTACTTTGTCCTCTTCCTGAAACACTCTTCTCTCAGATGACAACTTGACTCGTTTGCTCACTTCATTCAAGTTTTTACTCAAATATCACTCCCTCATTGGTCCTTCTTGGATCATCCCATTTAGAATTACAATTCTTAGCTAACACTCCCTCCCCTCTCCCTGCTTTACTTTGCATCATTGCACTCATCATCCTCTAATATACGCCATGGTTTTTAAATTTCATTTTGAACTTTATATGTTTCTGCCTACTCTAATTAAAGTTCCCTGAGTGCATGGAGTTTGGTCTGTTATTTATTTTCTACTACTACGTACCCAACACATAGAAGAGTGCCTGGCATACTATATGTGCTCAATAAATAACTGAATAAATGAATAAATGAGTGAATCCTCCATTTGTTTATTTGCATCTTCTCTCTTCTTGTTTTTCCCCACTAGTCAATCCATTAATACATCCATTTTATGAGTCTTTTAAGGAACCAATATGTAGGATTTGTTTACTCACTCTTTTAATAAGAGAAAGACAAATAGAAGTTTATGAATATGTGCATGCATACATATGAGAACACTCAATGGGTGCTTAGAATTTTAGCTTATATAAGCATCTTAACAAAAGAACAATACATTTTTAAAGAAGCAACAAGAAAAATTAAAAGGCGTTTGACCTTTTAGTGGCAGCAAACTGTAGGAAGACAAATATATGGGTAAAACAACAGTAGATAAGGGCTAGTTTTAGCAAGGGTATAGAGTTGAGTCTGGAAAAGAGAGGAGAGCGATACCTTTACAAATTTATATCCTGCTATTAGGCAAATAGATTGAGGCAGAGACCTTCTATTATATCAACTTCTTCTCAATTGCCTTCACCTCAAAATAATCCTTATGCCAAAGTGGCGTATTTGGGGGTGGCATACTCTTTATGCTTCTTATGATAAGCACTGTCTCTTAATAACACATATGATAAATGCTCTTTGTATTATTCTGAATGCTAACTAATTCAGCTGGCAATTTATTGCAAAAAATAAAAAGTATAAACTATGTAGTAAAGTTTAAAATAATGCCCTAAAAATCTGTGCCTCTGTGTTTTGATCCATATTTTTATTGTTTCTTTTTTGTTTTCCTTTGGTGAATGACTATTCAAACAGTGGTACCCAGTGGGTGAAGAGCTCTCATCAGTCTTGCATTTACTGTTTCTCCTTTCAATTGGATTTAATAGGGTTGAACTCATTTTACTACATTTAATTATTTAACTGTAAGTTTTCAGCCTATAGATACAAAAGGTCAAACGTTAAATTTGAGTACTTAGAGGAGTAATTGAAATCATTATAATAAAAAGAGATATAATGATTGTCGAGGACAGTATTTACATGGTTAATGTTGATTTCTTCAAAATCTCACTCATACTCTACTGCATTGTCATAGGAGAGAGTTCTAGAGCTGAATGTTATATAGATGGAGTGAAAACTTTGAATCTTGATCAACTTAAAACTCTTCATTTGACTATCTATTATAAATCTTGTGTGTTTACTGCTACAGTAGTAATTAACCAAACTTTATGCTGAGTTTTGATCTTTTCTTCTTTAATCAAAATACACCCATTTTATGGTTATATAATGGAGAATATGACTATGTCTATTGACAACAAATTTCACAAGTAGACTGTTATTTTCAAATTTTTCAGTGTAGAGTAAAAGAAAATATGTCTTCCAGAAGAGCAGCCAATATAGCTGCCTTAAGCATAAACATGAAGAAAAGTCTTATGCACTATTTATTTTAGGGACATTAGCTGTTGGATGCTGGTAAAATCTATAGTTTATTTTCTTCCTGTGACAGTTTACATTAACTGAATTTTCTCTTAGGGAAGGTAGGATATGAGCAAGGTATAGCACGATGATTTTAGGTTTATAGAGGAGTGCTTTGGATATGATTAGAGCATTAAACTGCCTGTATTTACTCTGATTTTGAACCAAAGAAAATGATTTATCTTATATAAGCATATGGTTAAGAAATTTAAAAGTGAATTACCACAGAAAATTAAATCGGAGCCCTTGCATTTTGTAAATTCATGTTGTATTTAAATCACAACATTTTATTGCTAGAAGTAAATATAGAATATAATTAACTAATGCCTTAATTTTAAAGATATGGAAAATGACCCAAAAGTGATCAGAACAAAATAGTCTAAAGTAGAATCAGTTTTTTCTGAAAATTAAGAGAATGAAGTTTTCACTCCAGGTTCCATTATTTAATGTTGGTTACCCTGGGGAAGCCACTCCTCTAAATTTCTACATCAGTTTTTCAAAAATGTAGAATGATTAAGTGATTGTGAAAATAAAATGAGAGGAAGACACTCTGTAAGTGTTTAAATGTAGTGACATACCTCACAGGTGAATTCGTTGAATTCTTATAACAATCCTGTGAAGTAGACAGTGTTAATTTCCCCATTTTAAGTTGAGGAACTGATGCATAGGAAAAAACTTGCCCAAAATCACATGGCTGGTAGAAAGGAGAGTCATGATTCAAAACCAGGATCTCTGGTTTTGAACCCAGGCTATTAACCACCCTGCATACAACAGCCTGTAAATTGGTGACATGTCTTTCTAAGGAAAAAAATATAAGACACCAGTTGTGTATAGTTTAACTGTGACTGTTGTCCTGCCCTTTAAACTATTGCCATTTCATCTCCAGGATTATAATATTGCCTTTGCATTCTGGCTTTCATTCATTTCATTTTTCAAACATTGATTGCTCACATCTTATCAACCAAAATTTAGTGATCATTCTTCTGTCTTGGCATTTTTCACCACCACCATAACGCTCGCTCCTTGTAAAACTACTTCCTCTTCTGTGCAAACTACAAAATTATACTTTTGAAAAACCAGGGACCTGAGGTCACAAAGTAATCAGTAACCTAAATTCTAAAAACAGAGAAGGACCTATAAGGAGATATAAATCGGTCTTTCAAGAAACCCAAAAGTCTATCAAGCAAAAGAATTTATGCTCAACCTCATTAGAAATTGGAACACTGAAACTTGAAACAAACAAACAAAAAAATATTTTGAAGGCCTACTTTGAAATCCAGAGTTGGTATAAAGATTATTTTAAGATGAAGACATTTGAGATTCAACAAATGCAAGAAAGAAAAAGGACGAGGAAGAGGAGGAAGAGGAGGAAGAGGAGGAGGAGAAGGAGAAGAAGAAGAAGGTTCTCAGAACTCCCCTTATCTGACTAAAAGCAGAAATTTCTAAGAAATAAAAACTGCCAAAAATTCCCTTTGGGCCAGCTTCTACTCCAGCAGAGACCAAGAGTAAGGCTAACATAAATCCCCTCTCCATATGGAAAGACCATTCACACCTACACAGACAAACTCTCTTATCTCTCATTTGTCCTCTTAAAAACTCGTTTGTTTCCTAAATAATGCTATTTGTTCCTCCTATATAAGTCATTTCTCTGTCCTCCATTTCCCCTACTAAATTGGGGAAACCTTTAATTTTAACCATTTAAAGAGTTAAAATTATTTTGTTGGCTCTCATGTACATATGAAAACATCTTTCTCTGCTGGCAATCTGTCTTTTGTCAGTTTCATTCACAGCTCTCAGCTACTTAACTTTAGAGGGTAAAGAAAGAAGTTTTTCCTCCTTTAAAGAATGATATCATCTTTATACCCATAAAATTGGCAAACACCATAAAACTAAACAATGACAAATATTGACAGAGATATGGGAGAGAGCTTGAAGCCCTCATGCACTACTGCTGGGCATAGAGACTTGATAGCAGGAGTTATTAATATTGACAAAGATGTCCTCCTTGAGAAAACTTTATCCAGTCTCCTTTGAGCCATCTGCTACTCTGGACCCAACCTTGGGCTTTGGTCTTTATCCTGGTAGAGTCCAGTTTTAGCAAGAATCCTTTCAAGTCAGTTTAGGCAGAATCCTTCACCCTTGATATCTGATCAGTCATGATAGCTGATCAAATTCCTCATCCTCCATCATCCCCTTCAGGTGATGTCTGATCACCCTGGCCTGCCTTCAGCAAGAATCCTGTTAGTATGTTTAGCATAGAATTACCCTACCCTCTTAGGTAGCTCTATCCACTAAACACCCAATCTGTTCTTTGTCTAAAATCCCTCCTTTCCCATATTGTATTTGGAGTTGAACCCAATCTCTGGGAAACCCCATTGTAGTAGATTCCGGAATAAAGTCAGCCTTACCATCTTTAACAAGTACGAGAATATTTTTTTCTTTGACAGTATAAAGAATAAAGTAGAAATCAGTTCCCAGTACATAGAGAAAATTTCAACAGAACCAGAATAGGATATGTATAAAGATGTTTATAAAATTCTTGTTTGTTAAGACATTGATAAACATCTATCACTGAAAAATTACTAAGAAGAAAGATATGGTGGTTATTTACTTTGAAGTACTATACAAAAGCAAATGGAAGGGTAAGGTATAAAATCTCAAATTGGATAAATCTTGAAGGCATAGTGCTGTGTGAAAAAGTAAGAAAAATATTATTGACCAATTTTTAACTTTCTTTTACAATGCTTTAAATTGTTCTTGAACCTTTCCAAAACTGCTAGCTCCTGATTCCATTTTTGTTTCAAGATTCCAAGGCATTTGTTGTTATTATTCTAATTTCCAGAGTTAAATATATTAGCTCACATATTTTCATTCATTTTTGTTTAATTCTGTTCAATAACGGAAATCATTCAATAACTTAAAATTTGCCTCTGGTCATTGGTTTATCACAATTTATGTTTTAATGTCAAATATTATAATAAAAATGTGCTATAATTGCAATTTGGTTTCCTGTTTTGAACATGAAATTAAGCTGCCATATATTTTAGACTTCCACAGGGCTTTTGAGGTGTAATTTTTAGTCTCTTGCTAATTTCCCATTTTATTTTATTGCATCAGAGAACATATCACATATCATATCATATAACTATCATATAAAGTTTACCACTTTAGGTTTTCTGGTCAAGATGGTAGAGTAGGTAAACACTGTGCTCACCTCTCAGGACCACATCAATTACAACTAAACCACAGAACAACAACCATTACTGAGAATCACTTGAAGTCTAGCTGAACTGAAGCCCTACAACTATGTACATAAAAAAGAAACCACCTCAACACTGGCCGGAGGAATGGAGATGTGGAACAGGATGGCCATACCTTAAAAATCTGGAGGGATAGCTTGGTTGCAGAGATTCCCCTCTTGAAGAACGAGGCGTCCCAACTCCTCCCCAGCCCAGGGTTTCACTGCCAGGGAGAGAAAACCTCATTACTTCTGGCTGTGAAAACCAGCAGAGATTGTGGCTGAGTGAAATGGAGGGCAGCTGGAATCCTAGGAACTCTTATTAAAGGGACTGTGCATGGACTTGCCCACTGATGGACTCACTCGCTCTGAGCTGCAGTGCTATGGGCAGCAGCTCAAAAGGCACCAGGGACATATGGGAAGGAACTGAATTGTCCAGCTTCAGGTGAGACCTCGAGG
Source organism: Rhinolophus sinicus (assembly GCF_057876585.1). Taxonomy (NCBI): domain Eukaryota; kingdom Metazoa; phylum Chordata; class Mammalia; order Chiroptera; family Rhinolophidae; genus Rhinolophus; species Rhinolophus sinicus. The sequence continues at coordinate 121,263,743 of NC_142516.1, read as the reverse complement.
GGCAGTTGTCTCCCAGATGGAGGAGCTGATGGAAGCCATTGTTTCTTTGTTGAGCCCTCCCACTCCCTGAGTCAGACGCACTCAGATGTACACAGTTGCTATATCTGAGTCTCCATCAAAGTGGCTATCACCTTTCAACCACACACCAAAAGGGTAGACTGGGCAGCCACCAGAGCCCTGCTAAAGCAAACCCTGCTCTGTAGCGTTAGCTCCTGCACAACAGCTTCTCCATTATAGTCACAGCCAGTCCTCACAACCAAGCAGCCTGAGGGGCAAGCCCTCCCACTGACATGCAAACAGCAATCAAGTCTCAACTGCAATAGAGGAGTTGGGAATGGCGGGAAAAGGGGAAGGGATTAAGAAGTACACACTGGTTATTACAAAGTAGTCATGGGGATGTAGGGTATAGCATAAGGGATATAGTCAATAATATTGTAATATCTCTGTATGGTGTCAGATGGTACTAGATTTATTGGGGTGATTGATGGGAGGGGATTGGGAGGCAGGGTGAAAAAGGTGAAGGGACTAAGAAGTCCAAATTGGTAGTTAAAAAATAGTCATGGGGATGTAAAATAAAGCATAGGGAATATAGTCAACAATATGGTAATAATTACGAATAATGTCAAGTGGGTACCAGACTAGTTCGGGGGATCACTTCTTAAATTACATAAATATCTAACCACTATGCTGTACACCTGAAATTAATATAAAATAATATTTTATGTCAACTGTAATTTAAAAATTTTAAAAGGGAAGAAAAAAGGTGAAGGGAAATAAGAGGTTCAGCTTTGCAGGTATAAAATAAATAAGTCATGGAGATGTAATGTACAGCATGGGGAATATAGCCAATAATATTGTGATGGCATAATATAGTGTCAGATGGTTGCTGGACTTACGGTGATTACTTCTTTAGGTGCATAAAACTTGAATAACTATTGTGTACACCTGAAACTAATATATGTTAGCTATATTTTAATAAAAATCTTTAAAAAAATAAAATTTGAAAAAAACGTTTATCTCTTGAGATCTACTGATGTTTGAATATGACACGATCACTTTTAAAAAACATTTTATGGGCAATTTAACAGAGGCAAAGTCTTGCAAAAAACTGAGTTTGTATATACTTTTATGTCAAATACATAGTTTAATGTTGTAATCTCAATCTACTATTTTTCTTCTTGATTTTACAAAAATCAAAAGCATTGCATTACAGTTTATCTAACTTCATTCCTGTTTCTTTCTCCTTATATTGTAACATATGTTCTAATGTAGTCTTTCTTTCTTATATTCTAATTCTAAGTCTTATATTCTAATATATTTTCAATAGTTTATATTCTTCAATACTCTTGATTTTTCTTGATTTAGTAAGATTCATGACAATAATTTGATATAAAACTTCACTTTTTTATTATCATGAATAATTTTCCTTGATCTAGCTTATTAACTTTGGCCTATACTTTTGCAGCATTGTGCTATTTGTTTATTTGTTTGGTTCTCTTTTTTATTTTTATATTTCCATTTTGAATTTTTTTTTTGTCATTTTCTTACAGTATTAGGAAAATAATACCTAAATCTCTTTTGCATTTGAAAAGACAAAGAAATTGCCTGTCCATGTGTTAATTATCTTGAAGCTTAAAGGAGAAAAGGTAGATACATTAATTTGAAACTCTACTGCCTACGCAATAAAACTCAGAAACCTACCTCGCTGGCACATGGACTTGATACTGTTTTCTGCTCACTATCAATTAGTAAGGTGATTGCTGGTTGCATTTCAAGGCAAATAAACCACTTTTGAAGCCTGGATATCTGCAAGTAAAATTTTTATCTGCAAATGACACTTAAAATCTTATTGCAGAGATATAAATCTGACAACTGAATTTTTATTTTTCAACATGGATCAGGATTTATATTCTTTTTTTTTTTTCTCCAAAGACTTCAAGAACAGTTTCAGCCTCTAGTTATATCATAAAAGCTCCCAAATCACTACCCGACTTAGACTCCTACTTTTTACAATACCTGATTATCCAAATCTTACCCTGAACACATTTCTTGCTAGGTCTTTGGTCCAGAACTATTTTCGTAGCTAAGACTATCTCAATTTTCTGGCAAGGGTCATGGACATTATGTCCTGGCATTCTTTGCTTAGTTTTGGTCATGTAGAGAACACAGTTGGTTTTGAGCTATAGCACATAATTTACTGCTCTGCATTTCCATTCACCTTAGCACACTTAGATTTTTTTTTTTTTTTATGTTTTTCCCCTTTATTTCTTCTTAAAATTTTTCAAATTTATTTATCAGTCATTTTTATGGGGAAAAAGGGAACAGAGTGGATTCCTGTAAACTTTCAGAGCTTCTAGACCACATACCACAAGGGTATTTTTGTAGTCACATGTTTTTAGAAAAAAATGAAGCAAAATATAACTACCAAACATAGTCTGAAGTTACTTCATATGAATGAAGTCTATGTTCCTAATCTAATATTAGAAGGAATATTACAGAAAAAAAAATTGAAGCAGCAAGAGATAGGTTCTCAACAAAGCAATATACATTCAGTGTCTAATACAGGGACTTTAAAAAAGGAAGATAAAATTTTTGTTTCATTATATTATTAAATCTTTAACTTTGTTAGTCTGTATCTTCCTACTTTGTTCATTGCAAAAGGAAAAAGATGTGGCCTCTTTAAAATTCATGTGTTAAAATAAAGTTCATTCAGCCACAAGTAGTAATGTAATGAGTGCAATGGGAATAGCTATTAAGAAATGCAATGATATTACATTTATTCCTTTTAAAAGATAATTCAGATCTACTTGATATAATTAGGAAAAAAATAAAAGTAAGAAGAGGCTTAGAAATTCTATCAGTAAGATAAATGGTTTAAGAAAAAATCAATTAACAGCCATCTAGAGTACTTAGTGCTCAGAACAAGTGTCTAAGAATAGGCTAATACATAGAATAAAGCTATGAAATTCGCCAGTAAAAAGCCAATAGGTTGGCAAAGAAAAGCAAGCCAATACTAAGGAAAACTGAACAGTTTTGCTAGTGATAGAGTATCTAGTTGAAGTATACTATTCTTTTCTCTTTCAACCCTTTTTCTCACTGCTTGTTTCTAACAATAATATGGGCTAGAGAAGAGGTGGACGTATACCTGGGGAAAGGATGAGAATATCTTTGAGTCAGTGATGTGAGGGGGGCATATATATGTAGTTTGAAATAATAGTTTGAACTGCTATTTTAGAAATACAAAATGCAAAATCAAAGTCTACAAACATTGCAGACAGTTGAGAATATATAAAACATATGATTATAAAAAATTATTGCAAAACAATGTGATATCACTATATAATTACTAGACTCTCCAAAATCTAAAACTCTAACACCAAAATGCTGGTGAGGATGTGGAGCAACATGAGCTCTCTTTCATTGCTTGTGGGAATGCAAAGTGGTACAGTCACTTTCAAAGAGATTTTGGCAGTTTAGTTTACAAAACTAAACATACTCTAACCATACAATCCAGCAATTGAACTCCTTTGTATTACCCAAAAGAGCTGAAAATTTATGTTCACACAGAAACCTGCACATAGATGTTTATAATAACTTTATTATAATTGTCCCAACTTGGAAGCTACCAAGATGCCCCTCAGCTGGTGAATGGAAAACTATGTTTATCCAAACAGTGGAATATCATTCAGCACTGAAAAGAAATTAACTATCAAGCTATGAAAAGACATGGTATATTGACATACAATATTCTATTAGTTTCAGGTGTGATTCAATATTTATATGAATTACAAAATTATCCCCATGATAAGTGAAGTTACCATCTGCCTAAGTATTATCATCTTATTTTAAGGTCATCTCTTAATTGTAGAATTATTTCCAATTTGACTATATATTTAGTGGTAGAACACATTGTTAATATAAGGGATCTTAAAAATATTCCTCCAAATATCTACTTCAAATTCTGGTGAAATGTTATTTTTTAATATCTTTCCAAGTACATTTATTCTATTTTTTTTCTGAGAAAAATATTGTATCTTTCAATGTTTTCATTACTACTTAGATTTACTCAGTGCCTTTTCTCTAAAGAATTAAAGTGTCATTACTGCTGCAGATTTAACTAAAAATAAGACCCACTAGTAATTGGATGCAATGAGGTGTAGCCTATTTTATTTTTCTTTTTATATACTATTTAGAGTTTTGAATGTTTCACTCAGCAAAATTCTGCCTGGCTGCTTCTTTGGTTATAAATCAGATATTTTCAGATAGAGCATTATTTTAATGAGGACTTGAGAGTACTCAGAGTTATATTACTTACTGAATTGCACTCCAGTGTCCTGTCAGAATGAAACACTAGGAAGTGCACCATAATTTACCATAAAGAAATAACTCCAACAATAAACCCTATTTAGTTTTAGGAAGGAAGGGAATAACAGAACGAACAAAATAAACATCATCACAACACAGCACATTAGATGATATTTCTACAGCAATGTACAAAAATGACTTTGTAGAGTCCTAATAGGGACTTATAGCCAAAGTTTCTTTTATGAGCATAAAATCATCTTGGTATCATAAAAATCTGTTGCAGGTCTCAGGAAAGTTGCGTTTTGAGGAACGGTATAGAGATGTTCCTCATTTTATGATGGAGTTGCATCCCATTGTACATTGAAAATATCATAAGTTGAAAACATATGTAATGCACCTATCCTACTAAATATCATAGCTTAGCATAGCCTACCTTAAATGTGCTCAGAACACTTACATTACCCTACAGAAGGGCAAAATTATCTCGCTGCCACTGCTCAGCATCACAAGACAGTATCATACCACATATTGCTAGCCCTGTATATATCAAAACCAAATTTGAAGTACGGTTTCTACTCAATGCATATTGCTTTCACACCATTGTTGAAAATTTTTTCAGTTAAATTATCGTAAGTGGGAGACTATCTGTAATTCTGTTCTAATATGAATGTAAATATTTTCGGTTAAAACAGAAACAAGCAGGTCATAATCAATAATGAAATTGATCAATGCATGACAAATTAAATCATTAATTAAATTTATTTGCAGAACAATTTTATTAAGTCCTTATAACATTCTTATTTACATAATTGAATGCATGTATTTAAAAGAATAAAATTAAGATGTAATTGAATTCTCTGTAAGTAAGGAAAGGAGGAAAAATAAATACCCAATACAAATTTTGTCAGTGAAAATATATACTTATCCAGAAAAAAATCAAATATATTTAAATATATTAAATCACCAAGCTAGAGAGATAGTGAGGTAACTGCAGAGGACTAAAATAAAATAAAAATAGAAACTTGGATGCAAAGCAAGTGTGTCTGTCAAATTCAACTTGCATTTAAAAATTTCTGCAAAATTGTGAGATACATTGAAGTTTCCCCTCTCCTTTGGACTTCATGAGCTAGAAAAAAAAAGAACAAAAGAATCTAATCTGTCATAAGGACTCTAATATGACATACCTGATGAATATGGCACCCCAAAACACTATCCTGTTACTAAAAGAATGAAAGACAGATAAACCCATTATGCTTAGGATATGACTTGGAGTGGATGCTGATTGGAGATGAGATGGCACAGAAATGGATAATTTGAGAAACTATGTTCCAATAGTTTGGAAATAACTGAAGCAAATAATCAAGAGCTGTAACATGCTCATAATATGAGTTTCAAAGGGGCTAGTTAAGGGGGAGTGATTAGAAAGGAGGGAGGAACACTGGATACAGTAGCCATGAGGAGCAAATTTAACACCCATTCCTCTTTCATCCTCCATTGAACTCAAGATGTGAAAGGAAACGAGCCATTACTTTTAGGACGTCAGGGGAAGTGGTAAAATCAGAACACAACCAGGTTCAATTCAAGCAAGTGGGTATAAGGAACATTTGGAGAAAAGGTTTAAGATACATGGCATTTGGCTAATTACTAATCATAAGTTCTAGAGAGCACAGGGAAGAATTTGAAAAATTAGGGAACTGTGGGAGATTTAATCACAGCCACATAGGCAAGAACTTCTGGGTGATGTAAAATGGTGGGGAGGAGAGGAGTCTTGAGCTTCTTTTAAGATTTAATTTACATAAACATGAAAGGCAGGCCAGGATTAGTCTGGGTAATCTCTTGGAACTTGTCAGGCCCTGAAACAGACCAAGTAGTGTTACGCCTCTGGGCCTTTGCACATGATGTCGTCTCTCAAAGAAGGTTCATACCACATCCTTCAAATTCGTCATCCCAGAAAGGTTGGTACTCATTGCTCTATCTAGAGCAGCCCTTTCACCATTAGTCTCTGACAAAGAAAATTATTTCTTCAGAATGATTACCAAAATTGTAATTACTGGTTTGCATGTTTACATGTTTTTGTCTCTCCCACTTGAATATAAGCTCCAGGATGGCAGAAAAACTACATCTCTTTGGCTCATTAATGTACTACCAGCACTTAGCACAGTCCATACATAGCATATAGTAAACACTCAGAAGTACTTTTTTGATGAATTGATAAGTTACAAAAATGAAAAAAATTGCCAGCAAGTTTTTGGTTTTGTGACTGGGTAAATAAGCCAAGATCAGCACTACAGAAGGAAAAATGGGTTGAGAAAAAAAGACAAGAGTTATGTAGGGGTCTAATGAAGATTTTTGAATCTGTCTAACATCTAGATTTGGAATAAGGATCTCAAACTCATGAGCTAAATCTAAAAAGTAAATTCAGATATTGAGGTTATCAGCCTATTTGACATAGTTAAAACTATGGGAATACATGAGGAAATAATAGGTTATAATAGTAAAGAAACAAAAAAACTAAGAGACACTAAATGAGGAAATATGTTTCTGAGGACATGAAATGTAATCAGAGAGGCGGAAGCAGAACTGCTGCTGAAGAAGTACACTGTTTCGAAAAGAAAGAATTAACGGAAGATAGTCAGAGAACAGTAGGAGAGATGTGGAAAATGGCTATTGGATTTTACAATTTAACAGTTGTTAGTGACTTTAGAGAATGAGTACTTTAATGTCATTGTGGGAGTAAAAGCCTGATTTTAAAGAGTCATGCAATAATGGGAAGGTCAGAAAATAAAAGGGGTAAATAAAACCACTCTTTCAAGATGATTGATTGCGTAGTGAGTAAGAAAATCAAGGCAGCAAGCATTAAGGTACTCAAGGATAAGACTGTGTGTTCTTTTCTTTGTTTTTAGATCTAGTAGATTTATACATGTTTATCAGCTGAGGAAAAGAACCACTGGCAAGGAAAACATTGAAAATATAAAGGAAATAGTGGATAATTGAAGAATTACTCCTCTGAGACCTTGACAAAAGAGTTGAATGACTATTCATAAATATAAGCAAACATGGAAGGGGCATTAGATACTAGGAGGAAAGGCATCTCCTGTTTGTGGGGGACTTTCATTGGTGCACAGAATGTTAAAAGAGTGATAAATATCAGAAAGAGAGAAGGACTTAGAATAGGCCAGCAAACATTCCTCAATAGCACTGAGGCCCCCTTGAAACTGGAGACATTTACACATAATAGCACAAAAAAATGCATTCCTATGGATGTTCTCTCTCACTGTTCAATCCCCTAAGGTAAAAGGTAGTACAAAGAGATGAAATAATTAATCTTAGATTGGAAATCTGTAAGGCAGATGTAGGAGAGTGATTTGCGGGAGGAGAAGTAAAGGAGACTGCTTTTATAAAAATAATAAAAGGGCTAGTAGTGTAATTTGATAGGGTTTGTCAAAAATGAAGAGTTAAAGGAAAAACATAAAATAAGCAGATTTGAGAGGCTAAAAGCCAGTTTTGGATTTGTTAATATCGAGATGTCTATTATACATCCAAGTCAAATACATAGTTGGATATATAAGTCTAACTTTAAAAAAATAAATAGAGGATGGGATGTGAAGTTAGATTTATGAGCATTAAATAGCATTAAAATAGATCAGAATGATGTGATCACCTAGGGAGTGAGAAAAGATAGAGGGGAAAAAAAGAACCAAAGGCTGAACTCTGGGGCCCTGGAGCTCCAAGAGTTTAGAGAGATGAGAAAGGTTAGAAGGAGTATGGCAGATGAAATCCAAGGGACACCCCAAGATTCCTGCTCCTTGGGGTACATAGCCTGCCTAATCCCGTCCCTTTGACTACAGGTGAGACTTTTGAATATGAAGAGATTTTACTCCCATGATTAGGATACACCACATGGCAAAGGTAAAGGAATTTTGCAGATATAATTAAGGTCCCTAAATACGTAGAGTTAATCAAAAAGGACATTATCTCATGTGGGCCCAACCTAATCAAACAAGTGCTTTAATAGGAAGTCCAAGCCATCTCTAGGGAGCTATTCAGGGAGAGACTCAAGGTGTGAGAGGGTTTCCTGTTATCCTTGAAGAACCCCACTGCCATGTTTGCAAGGATCTATAAGAAGGCCACATAGCAAGGACCTAAAAACATCCATAGAAGAGTGGCCGCAAGCTGATAGCCAGCAAGAGAACAGGGACCTCAATCATACAACCAAAAGGAATGAGTTCTGACAACATGAATGAGCATGGAAGTGGATTTGTCCGGTCAGTACTCCACATGATTTGGTTTCAGCCTCCTGAGACCCTAAACTAGATTTCTGACCTATAGAAACTGTAAGATAATAAATTGGTGTTATTTTAAGCCACTAAATTTGTAGTAATTTGTTATGTTGCAATGGAAAAACAATACAGGGAGTAATCAGTAAGTAGAAGAAAACTATAAGCAAGAGTTGTTCTGGAACTCAAATAACTAAAGAAGAATAAAATACTGTGCTAGATACTACTGACAAATGCAATACATTGAGACCAGAATATTGATTATTGAATTTACTAAAGAGGAAATTCTGGAATTATAGCATAGTTCAAGAAAAAGTTTGTGGATGAAGCATAGAAATGACGCTTATGGGAAACAAAAATGTGAAGGGTTACTAAAGTTAATAAATGACTAAAATTGAATTTTCTAATCTAGACTGAATAGCATGGTATGTGTTGGTGTACATGCATAAGCATGGGAGGATGGGCATTTCTGACCAAATGTAAACGTGATACTTGGGGCTGCCTGCTTGTCATTCAAAGGATTATCTTTGATTCTTATCTAAAATTATAAATTATTAAAAGGACTGATTTACCATGCAGCATTTCCAAAATTATATAAAAGCTATGGGGAATCTGCCAAGTAAAATATCCACAAATGACATTTTCTATACATTTAATACTTTGTGTGTTTTACAAATTCTCTTCAAAACACACAAACACACACACACCTTTAAATTTTTCTATCTTTATCAACTCTAATTTTTCTATATAGGTACTGTACAGAGTATAGATTTATAATATAGAAAATAACTTGCAGAAGAATTGAACAAAAAGTCTATCCCTTGAAATTAATGAGTAAGGTATTATTTTTATATGCTATACTCAATTAATGGGACATTTAGCATAGAGCAAGTTTCAGACACACAGAGACAACAAAAGTATAAGGTAAAATAGATTCATTTCCAAGCCAAAGAATAAACCGTGTCAATGTAGTTAAAGAGATGTGTCATTCTGTAGTTACTAACTGAGCGGATGCTCATGTATTCTTTCTGAAGGAAAAATAGCTTATTGTCAAGCTTGGAGAAAAATGCAGAGGAAAGCTAATAACTCTTTTATTCCTCTTTAGTTGATTTCTTTTGAAGATTGATAAAAGTGTAGAGATATCGATTTTATCCTCTAATAATCATCCCTTAAACTGTTTCAGAATGTCATTACAACCCTAGGAAAAGAGAGCAAGAACAAGTTTAATGCTCTGTATACCCATTTGGATAGCACTACTGGTGACAATTTCTGATAATGTGCCTACATTTATAGAGCAGTTGTTTGGATTTTCAGCATTGCTGGGAACTTTTCTTTCCTTCTTTCTTTCTTTCTTTCTTTCTTTCTTTCTTTCTTTCTTTCTTTCTTTCTTTTTTCTTTTTTTTACAAGAAGGGAATATCAATGAGTTTCAGAGTGGATATGCGTTGATGTGAATCTACATTGGAAGAGCAAACTCAAGTGTATCCACAGGAATCTGGTGTTTAGTCTAAGAAGAGAAGAAAATGGTATCTCAATTCTGAGGACTGTTTCTCACATAAAATCGTGTTCCCTGGAAAGTAGTGAAACTTATTTTGGGGACTCTATTCCTGTGAATCAGTAAAGCACATGCTTTATCTTTTCATCATAAAAGATGTAAACAGCACTCAATTCTATGAGTTTCCAGGCTATCTAGAGAAACACCAGTTTAGAGGAGTTAATGCTAACGTAATTATCCTCATTCTCTTATTCAGCATTCCACTATTGTAGGAGGAAGTTGGCATTAGTAGCACAATAAATACATTTCAGTAGAGTTTATATAAAATAAAGTCCTTCGTTTATTATTTTGAATGATTGTCATCTCGCCTTGGAAAGATATAAAAACCCTTTTGTCATGCTGTTGGCTGGTACTGAGAGAAGGTGTCTGCATGTGTTAACTCAGTGTCAGTGAGTGGAAAACAAACATGTTTCTTTCCTGCATAAATCATAAGATTAGTACTGTAAATTTTCACAATGTGTAAGATGATATAATAGTATTTTGCTTTTGATACAGATTATATCGGTGAAATTAAAAAGATTTAGAAAAAATATTCTTTGTCCCTAAAGAAACATTTATAAGCACCTGTATCAGTCAGGGTTCTACCAAACAGGCAAGTAGAGGGGGAGGGGGAAGGGAGGGGAGGGGAGGGGGAGGGGAGGGGGAGGGGGAGGGAAGGGGAGGGGGAGGGGGAGGGGAGGGGAGGGGGAGGGAGAGGGGAGGGGAGGAGGAGAGGGAGAAGGATCAAGGCATTGGCGTACTAGATTGTGGGGCTGGCAAGTCTGAAATCTGTAGGCAGCCTGGACATCTCTGGCAGGAGCGACAGTGTAGTCCACACCACAGGGATTTCTTCTTCCTCAAAGAAACCTCAGTCTTGCTCTTAAGGCCTTTCAACTGATTGGACGAGGTTAACCCAGCTTGTCAAGGATAATGTCCTTTACTAAATGTCAATTGATAATAGATGTTAATTATATCTATAAAATACTTTCACAGCAAGCGTTTAATTGACTAGCTGGGTACTATTGCCTACCCAAGCTCACACATAAAACTGACCATCATAGCAGCCATCACTTGAAAGGCATTGTGCTAGCATAGGGCAGTCTAGATTGAATAAACCCTCCAGGGGCTTAGAATCTAATGGAGAGAATTATGTTTAGAACAGGGCAAAATAAAATGTGTTATAAAAATGAAGAGAAGTCTGTCATTTAAAACCAGGTTGAAATGTGATGTTTATTATAAAGCTATCATATGCCTAGTACAAAAATAATCCAAAGAGGAAAAAAGTTCTCAATGGAACTATAATATACTAAATTAGCACATGATACAAGGAGCATCACCAACCAATCCAAAATGGATAAAATTATTGAGGATGTTTTGCTGCAAAATTTGGTATTTGGGAAAAAATTGGGTTTGACTCTTAATAAAGAAGAGGTTCAAGCTATAATACAGAACAAAATGCATTCATTTGAGCAAAAATTGTTGTAACCCTGGAGATACAGATTCAGGTAGCAACTCAAACTGGGAGAACAAAGAAAGGCAGGGTTTATAAAAGCAAAAACAACAGAGTATAAGTCTTTCATGGAAATGAAGGATTGCTGGCTAGTTTTATAGGGATTGGTTAGTTCCAATATGCAAACAAGGGAGGCAAAAACTACAAGGAAGGAAGTAACTCATCAGATTGTCAGGAAATAGAGTCACTTTCTCAGTTCATAACTGATCTCCAATAGCTACTTGTTGGTTAATATTTTGTCTCACTTCTCTTTTTACTGAACAACATTCAAATTTAATATCTGGATACATTTTTGAAAAATGAGTTTCATTTTAAATAAAATACCCTTATGTATCCCCTAAGCTTTCTTTGGTTGATACTATTTTTTATTATTATTATTATTCAGTCCAAAACCGTGCCCGTATGCATAGTGGCATATTCATTATCTTCTGTTTGAGCTCAGATAACCAGAAATTGGTTTTTAAGTTTATGTTGATTTTTCATAATAAATGAAACGTTGGTGGTTTCAAACTTTGTTTTAACTAACTGAAATCATGAGGAAGAAAACCAAAGATGAAAAAGTTGTTTTAATGGACATGGAAAGTAGATCTTAAGTAATCACAGGATGGCAAGGGTTAAAACATCTGATGGCACCAGCCACTGCTCTAAGTGCCTGGCAGTCATTCACCTATTGAGTCCTTAGCTTCTGTGTATAGGTGAGGAATCGGAAGCACAGAGAGTTTACATACTTGTCCAGGTTTGCTCAGCAGTAAGGGGAGGCACTGGAACTCTGCCCCCAGGTCTGTGTGTTTGGCCGCCGCACGATGATGTCTTCACCACACCAAAAATAGCGATAGAATCACCCATAAGTTTTCACCTTTGTTGCAGCTTCAGCCTTTGTTGCAGCTAAAATAAAATTGCTTATATGTTGATGCCATCAGACAGAGTTTCTAGTTTTTACCTTTAGTGGATCTTCTATGGTACATTAGATAACTTTTCCAGAATCCAATAAAGGGAACAACAGAGGGAATATCAGATTCAGAATTGACATAGTTGGACAGTGGCAAGAACAATAATAAAACATTTTATCACCTTGAGTAGTAAGTATGATATATCAAGATATGCATTAATAACAGAGAGAGTGAGATAGAGGGTGTGTGTGTCTTGAGATGCTATGTATCTGTCCTTTGAAGAATCTTCTTCAATTCATCATCCAACTTCAAATTCAAACATGAAAAGATGCTCTATACCAGGGGTGTCCAAACTTTTTTCAACGTTTTTTACCAAGGGCCATATACGGTAAAATACACAAACAGCTGGGCCACTCACTCGAGGTGAAGTATGTATTGCCTCACCTGGTTTATTTAAGTAAACTAAATATATTTTTGGAATTTGCTGCGGACCAATTAACAATGGATTGCGGGCTGCAGTTGGCCCGCGGGCCGCAGTTTGGACCCCTCTGCATGCAAAGGATGTTGTTTCAATTGAGCCGTTTGTTACAGTCTAACAGCATATTTTCTATGCATAGCTCAATATTATAGAATTAAGACCATAGTACACAAAAGATACAATATTCAGTAAAATGTTCATAAAATCAGCTAGCTAGACTACAAGCAGTTTTTCATGATTCTCAAAAAACAACGTCAGATTCACCGGAGCAGTAAAAGAGTCGTACTTATACAACTATTTGTTGTGGTGAGATAAATGTTCCTTCAGACTCACAGAGCAACATATCCAAACTAACAGGTTAGTGAAAGTTCTGTATGTGTGTGCATCTGCACACACTTGGTACTGGTTGGTCTAATAATTAGAAGACAGCTATTGTGCTGTGTGATGCTCTGACCTACTTTTTGCAAACAGCCATTTCTGGCAACTCTGACTAGTCATTTCGTTCATATGCCTGATGATTTTTCTTTAACTGCAAGCAGCTTAAGATAAGCCATTTCTCAAGGTTTTGGTATCTCAAGGCTGTTTCTTTGAGTGTCACAGTATCAGACTCTCGGAAGTCTTCACATGCCCTTTATATTCTATGTAGAGTTTGACTGAAATCTAATTATATTTTACATCAGATTGAGTGAGGAGCTCTAAAGTGGTTTTGAGAGATACCAGCAAATATCTTAGACCACATCTCACAGATAATTTTAATGTTCCCAGGATCATTTTACCATTAGGCACTATTGGCCTGGAATCTAGCAACTACTGGTTTCACAGCAGCTGAAAAAATTTTTTTTTTAATCTGAAAAAAATTGACTTTGAAATATGAAAATAACCGAAACTTAACATTTTAAATTATATAATTTCTGCAGATAACATTAGGCATCCTGTGAGTTGCAACTCAACTTAATTTTTAGTTATATATGAATTATATTTAATTTGTGGTATAGATATATTTTGAAGGGTGAGATATACTAATAATATGCAATTGTTCTCAACAACTGAAAGAGCCTGATTGCCTAAGCCCTACTTTTCCTAATGGTAGGTTTGTCAGAAGTCTTTATTGTGGTTCTCCAGATGTTACAGTTTATAAGTTAACCATTTAACATAAATGACAAATCTTCACAGCCTGTTGAAGAGAGAATAACTTGGGTTAAAACTTAACTTCTAAACCTGGCCCCTACCACCAGTTGAACAAGGACAATTAGAATAAAATAGTTTTATGAAAATTCTGCTACCCAACTAAATTACAGATTTTTTTGGATGCTGAACCCTATGCTATATTCGTATCCCCCAATACCTCCCTCTTTCTTACTAACAATATCACTTCTGTTTGATCCATAGTTCTCAGCCTTGGCTGCACATCAGGATCACATACTAGATTTGTAAGAATTATGCCTGCCCAGGCCTCACCCAACACCTTTCAATCAGAATCTCAGAGATGGATAGCCTCAGGCACTTATTTATATTATAAAAAGAATTCACAGGTGATTCTGGTGTGCAACCACTGTGGAAAATAAATAGACTAAAAAGTTAAAAGTGCTACATTTCTCTGATGACTTATTATCTAAATGAACTTCACTGATGTGGCTGACAGTGTTGTTAACCAGGCAAAGTGTCAAATTTGCTCATGTTGTCAAGTGCCATTTCTGTTTATGTTGCTGCCTTGTTTTAAATGGACTGTTTTTTCTATACCATCAACTGAAAACAGTATTTTCTATGAGTATATGAAATGTATCAATTTCCTGCTGAGACTATGGCACCATCCAACCAAGTAAAAAGCCACTATTTTCCGTCTTTAATGCTGACAAGGCATCTTAAGAGAGACCATTTATCTTTCCTGATAGTCCAGGATAGGAGAGATGAAAGCATTGTCTCCACACTATACTTTCAAAATCAAACAAACACAAAACAAATTAACTCATCTAATTTCTAAAACAATAACACATTTAATAAGAAACATTTGAGATAATAAAATAAAAATATTTATTTTTATTGTGCACATAGCACTTAGAATGGCTGGAGCCTATTCTTTTACATTCTACAATCGTAAATGTGATGTTTCTTTCTGAATTGTCATACTCTTGTAAGAATGGTTACCAGCATACAAAAATAAACTTTTCCCAAATTCTAGCATCAAAGTAATGATGTACTTAAAGAAAAGGAAAACAGTAACCTGAGAGCACTGTCTTCCCACTAATAATCTGGCACTTTCAAAATAATGTTAAATATTTAAAAAAAAAAATGCCTTCTGAATTAGGTCCTAGAGCTGATACAACAACGTATCCCAAACAGAGTGTCTTAACACAAAATTAAACACAAATTTAATTTCTCACATTTCTAGAAGCCAGAGTGCAAAGTCAAGGTGTCAGCAAAGATGGTTTCTTTTAGAGGAAGAATTTGTGCAATATGGTGATGGAAGGAGAACTGACTCTGGGTGGTGAACACACAATGGGATTTATAGATGATGTAATATAGAATTGTACACCTGAAATCCATGTAACTTTACTAACAATTGTCACCCCAATAAACTTTAATTAAAAAAAAAAAAATCTGTGCTATGTTCCCCTCCTAATTTCTGGTGATTGCTGGTAATCCTTTGTGTCCCTTGACTTACAAATGCATCGATCTAAACTTATTATATGATCCAAAACTTCCTCTTTAATGAACAAATTGACACATTAAAGATTTGAATGATTTACTTGTGGCATAAAAGTTAGGGGTAAGAAATCCGTGATAAGCACTAGATTTCCTAAATCTAGAATACTTCCAACTACATTATCTTGTGCTTTCAGAGTTATGAAAATACTGGATTTTTTTTTTCCTTTTAGTTTTCAATATTATAAATGTTAATGAACCTCAGTCAAGAGAATGACTTACTTTAAAATTTGCCTTGGAAAGCAAGAAGCAAATTGATACTCTATACATGTCCTTATTTCAATCCTCAGTACTGCATTGTATGGTATACATATTGTTGCCACACAGCAGCCTACCTATCTGTCTCCAGGTACCTGCCCCTAAAGAAAGAAGAGTCTGTGAGACGGATCCTTTCAGGGACATTGCTTCACCTTTGTGCTTGCACCTTATGCCTCCCAGATTGGCCTCAGAAACATGGCTGGTCAGCCAATGACAAGTAAGATTCCCCACGGGGCAGGGACAACTCAAGCCAGGCGCAGTCAAGTGGGGACCAACAGGAGAACCCACTGGGTTCACAGATGTGGGCATAGCCCTCCCCCCCCAAGGAAAGCCTCTGCCTCGGTGGCTGTATTCCTTCCCACAACCTGCAAGGGAAGAGATTCAATGATGTGCTCTCCATCTATTCATATGCATAAAGGTTTTGTCCCTTGGGGAAGTACATACATCCTGAGACTTATGGTTCAGCTGCCTGCAGGCAAGGGTGATTGGCTTGACTCAGCTTCCTATTATGATGTATGGAATTCACAGACCTTGAGATTGACAAGCTTTATCTCCTTTACTTCCCCACCTAAGTAATTAAAGCTAATGCATAGGCCCCATTGGGGCCTAGTCCTTGAGGCTGCAGCCCCTTGGTCCCACTTCACTCTATTAATGGCTACTGTCTTTTCTTAACCCTGTGCCGCCCTCCTCGCTCCCCACAACCCCCGTTGCGCAGGACGCAACATATAATATATATAATATGTATATATACACATAAATACATGTTTGGTTTCTGCCTTTCCTTTCAATTTTATTATCTTCTACTTATATTATACTATCCTCATTTCTGAATGTTTTCTTCCAATACTAAATTTTCTTAAGCTACAAGGAAGCCTGGGGCATCACTGGCCACCACTCAGTCAACATTGATGGAAGCCATCAAAATTGAAACTTTGACAGGGCTCATTTAACCCAAACTCCATCACCTGGACATTTTTAAATTTGGTAACTGCAAGTAGGGCATGCATAACTCTGTCAGCTTTACTTATAGAAGTAAGCCTACTACCTTTGAATAAAGTCACCTTAACTCCATTGGTGAAAATTAGAGTATAACTAAAACAGGCAAGTCAAGTAAGTCCGATGTAAATATATGACATTTAACTCTGCTGGAGTCTACTTAGCTAGAATCAGTGTTATCAGAAACCAATATGGTTTTATTATATACTATTAATATAAAATTAAAATTGTTTTAATCATATTATTTATTAATCAAGTAATGTTCCTTAGATATTTTAATCTTTCATTACTTAGTTTTATTTCACACACTTGCAATCTATCAATTAATCTTGCCTGAATAAATTTCATTTATAGATTTTTTTAATAAACATAATTTTGAAAAGAATTGCTTTATTATGTAGGAATATTTCATACATTTGTAAATGCAATGAGGATTATTTATTCTAAAGGATTTAAAAGATTTAGTGTCAAGAATTCTGCTGTATCATAAACTAAAATATATAATTGGAAATCACTGTGAATTTACTTTGACAATATGATAAACTTTGTTGCCTAATGCTATGAATCATAAAGCTTTACTCAAAATCCTCTGGCTTAACTCTAGAAATTTTATCATCAGTTTTTCTGAGTATACCTATAATCACTTTTATTTTTCATGTCAGCAATTTGTGGCGCTAAGAATTTTTCCTCAAATATTCTAACTTTACCAAAAATAAGCAACAATGAGAGAAGCTCCCCTCCCACTTAATAGAGAGTGAGCTTTCTGTGTCTTAGCAGGACTGCTCTCTCTTTTTCAGTTAAATCGTCCAAAATGTAATTCACCTAATATTATATAAAAATTATACACTGTTGGTGGGAATGCAGACTGGTGCAGCTGCTGTGGAAGGCAGTGTGGAGATTCCTTAAAAAATTAAGAATAGAATTACAATATGACCCAGCAATCTCTCTCCTGGGTATCTAACCCAAAAATCTGAAAACATTTATCCATAAAGACATATATGCTCCAATGTTTATTGCAACTTTATTTACGGTGGCCAAGGCATGGAAACAACCAAAGTGTCCTTTGATAGATGATTGAATAAAGAACTTGTGGTATATATACACAATGGAATGCTATTCTGCCATAAGAAAAGATGAAGTAGTGCCATTTGCGGTAACATGGATGGATCTTAAGATTATTATGCTAAGTGAAAAACTCAGACAGAAAAAGTTGAGAACCATATGATTTCAGTGATATGTGGTATATAAAACTGAAAACAACAAAGGAACAAGACAAACAAATGAAGAAACAAAAACTCATAGACACAGACAACAGTTTAGTGGTTACCAGAGGGTTAGGGTAGAGGGGTGTGTTAGATGAGGGTAAAAAGGATCAAATATATGGTGATGGAAGGAGAACTGACTCTGGATGGTGAACACACAATGTGATATATAGATGATGTGTTACAGAATTGTACACCAGAAACCTATGTAACTTTACTAACAATTGTCACCCCAACAAACCTTAATTTTAAAAAACTTATAAGCATTTCTGTAAAGATAATACATTTTTCATATTTTGTGTGAAATCCAATAATTTGACATAAAAGTATTAGCACCATTGACTATTTTTAAAGATCTATGTATTAGTCAGGTTTTGTGGATAATTTAAAATCGCAACCAAATAGATTGAGTGAGTCAATTACACAAACATTCTCAAAATATGAAGCAGTATCTTCTCTAATTATTTCCCACAGTAATGAAAAAAGCAAAAACACCATGGAGAAATGGCACGAGAAACATGAACATTATGTTAGCAACCTTGACAAACATATCATTTATGCCCCTATCATTTCTGTCTTCTTAAAAGCAATAAAATGTTGTGCTTCAAATAGTATGAGTTCATGGTTATACAGGGGAAAGCAATTCATTTTGTGGTTTAATTCCTATTAAAAGCAAGGGAAGGGTAAAAACAGTAATTTTATGTTGGAGAAACTTGACAAGCGCTACCTCTGCCAGTTAATCAACATCAACAGTCATGAACCGTGTTGATAGTATGTACTCTGGATATGATGTAATGAAAATGATACCTCTGTGGTCTTCCTTTCAATAACCCAGAGCCCTGCTCTTATAATGAGAAAAATATCAGACAAATTCTAATAATGGGCATCCTACAGAATATTTGACCAACACTCCTCAAAACTGTCATGGTCCTCACATACAAGAAAAGTCCAAGAAATTGTCACAGCCAAGACTAGCCTAAAAAGACATGACAACTAAATGTAATATGGTATCCTAAATGAGACCCTGGAACAACAACAACAAAAACAAACAAACAAACAAACAAAGAAACAGATTTCTTTAGTTTTTAGTAAAAACGAAGAAAGATGAGTAAACTATGGACATTACTTAATAATGTACAAATGTTGGTTCATTAATTATAACAAATGCACTATACTATTATCTGAGTAAAATGTTACTAATAGGAAAAACTGGGTGTGGAATATATGAGAAACCTCTGTACTACCTTCTAAACTTTTCTGTAAATCTAAAACTGCTCTAAAAAAATAAAGTCCATTATAAAAATTCCCCAAATTATTCCATTTGGAGAAAAAAAGCAGTGTACACATGTTCAATAAACCATTAAATATGAAGAAGTGAGTTTTCCTTGGTCATTTGCAAAGAGAATATTACTATTCATTATCTACACACCTTCTTTCTTCTTTGTAACAAACTAACAATGAAAATTTGAAATTATATTCAGAAAAGACAATTCAGCTGAGAAAGATAAAAAATCAGAAATTATCCAGGAGATATAGGCTGATAAGCAACTATCATTTTTAATCTAGATTAGTAGTTTCCTGCTATTACTCTATTTCTAATCATAGATGTGCTCCTAAAATATTTCAGTCCTCTTTTACCCCTTTTGCCATTTGGGCCTAACTCAACTTCCTTCTTAAGAGGCTGTCAAAAACAGAAAGCAAGTCAATCATATAACACTTAAATTGGAGTAGATACCTATTCTATTTAAGTAAAAAGACACTTGTTAAAATAAGAATACTTCGCATGTCAGCAAAGATGGTAGTAAGGCTTGGCACATTGCCCCTGGCTCCTCATTACCAGCATTTTTTTTAAAGTGTAAGAATTTTTGTGGCGATATTACAAACAAAAGAAAACACACAAAAATAAAGTTCAGCTCAATGGATGTTTGTAAAGTAAATCCACCCACGAAATAAGGACCTAGAAACAGTGTTACCACACACCAGAAGCCCCAGCAACCCCTTCCAGACAGAAGGCCCTGTGGTCATCACTGTCTCAAGTTCTAACAAAATCAAGTTGTTTTGCCTGTTTTTTTGAACTATACATAAATGGAACAACATAGTGTATATATATACATATATACATATATTCTTCTACTATGGGTCTTTTTATCCAACATTACATGTCAGCGATATCCATGTTATTACATGTTTCATTATTGTTGTTGAACTGTATTCCATTGTCTGACTATATAGCAATTTATTTATATACTCTACTGGGCATTGGGGTTGTTTCCAGTTTGAGACTGTTATGATTAGTGTTGCTATGAAGATACTTATAATTGACCACTACCCTCTTCTTGACCTTATTGTACCTACATGGCCTAGCATCTCCAGTAAAAAAAGCCAACTAAATATTTTCCGAACTCAGAAAACCTATGTGTTTGTGTTTGTAATAAAACCATTCAAAAAGGGCCACGACCACATTTTTCTCAGTCTATCCAGTAAGCAATGAAACTGTTACTCTAAGTGTAGCCAAACAAAGAAGGATGGAGGTGTCAAAACAGCAGTAGACTAGACTTCAGACACAGGGAGAGCTTAGCATTAGCTGATGCTAATACAGCATTGATTAGTGTAATAAGTGAGCATTTAACATTAAAGTGTAATCCAAGAAACCAGAGTCCTGAGCAAAAATAAATTCCTGTTCTTTGACATTTTACCAAGCTACTACCACAAAATATCTTTATACTGATAACTAGGTCCATTTCACTTGTTATAAAGACCATTTTCAAAAGGAAAGGGAGGACTTCCATGTCATTCCAGTCACTACAAACTATAGATCACGAGTGTTATTGTTACGTATGTGTGTATTTATTCCAATCCTCACACCTGAAGCAGAATCTTGGGGATTACTACATAATCCAGTAGATCCAATAGCACAGTAAAATATCCTTCTGAGTCTCAAATTTGTCTGACATCCAAAGTTGTCAGTTAACGTCATTTGAAATTTTGCACATCAAGTTTCTTCATTGAAGTCCAGGTGAGAGTCTGTGAGAAAATGTTCAAAGATGCATACTCATTTGCAGCATATATTAATCATAGTAGTATTTTTTTTTGAGGACCTGATGAAATAATGTAAGGGAATATCTTTCTGTAAAGTTTCACACAATATGTTTCGATAGTATTTCATAAATTAAGCAAAAGTCCTCATGAAGGGGCATCAGTGTCATGGAGTCAGCAAGTGCTAGATTTTATCCAATTCTTTCATCTTCAGGTTGGGGTAAAGACCTTCATAAACACTTCTGAAAACAAGCATTAAGGTTTGTAGAGCACATAAGAATAATATTGTAGGGAGAAAATAGTGATATTTTAAATGAAAATTTAAGAGAGCTAGATTATAGATTCTGAAATGGCCGTTAAGTGACTTCAACTACCATATAGTTTCAGAAAGCCCTTACGAAAGAAAAGAAAAGGGTTATTTTTAATAATTTCCTTAAGTGTTGACTAAAGGGAAGAAAACAAATCAAGGTTCCCACTTCTGAGTTGTAGTACAACTGATTATGAGGTCTTTTACCTGTATGTTCCAGGTACTAAAGATTGCAATTAACGTAAGAGTTTTATTTTACAATAACATGTGAAAAAGAAGCCCTTTTATATAGAGAACTTAATATGTCATCAGAGATGCATGTTTTATTATCTCTATAGTTATAACATCTCTGAGATAGAGAAAGCATTGTTCAAAATTTTGAATCTTCAAATCCTCAGCCTCTCTAATAGGTGCCATTGAGTAAATGCACAAAGAGTAGCTGCCAGAGGAACATTTCTCATTATTAACATTTATTAGGCTCCAAAGTCTTATCTTCTCTCCTACCATTGAGAGAGGGCCGGACCAGATGGCCCAAGACCTCCTTTT
This sequence comes from Rhinolophus sinicus, assembly GCF_057876585.1. Taxonomy (NCBI): domain Eukaryota; kingdom Metazoa; phylum Chordata; class Mammalia; order Chiroptera; family Rhinolophidae; genus Rhinolophus; species Rhinolophus sinicus. Next base: position 121,241,643 of record NC_142516.1, on the reverse strand, counting down.
CCCCTTAGAATATATAAGGAGAGTGGTGGTTGAATATTTCACTAAATGGGAAAGACTTAAAAATTATTAGCTGATAATGAGCACACAGTAAATGTTAGCTATCATTTGTATTACTCCCTAGGTTCACCTCCTGATTCTGCCCTTATAGCTCCTAATATCTGATGTTGAAAAGAGGCATAAAAAGACAATATAAAGTTTTCTCACTAAGGCCTCTCATTCTAATATTTTTTGTGTGCCCTACCCTTGACCATGTTTGACTTCTAAAGTGAAAGGAGGCTTGTCCCAAAGGAGATACAACTTCAGTCTCATTTTGCATATCAGTTGCATGCAGTTCTGAAAGAAAGATGCAATCCAGGGAGAAAGATGATGAAAAAGGGAGGATATCCCTTAAAACGATGAGGAAAAAAACACTGAAAATTCCCCAGGATAATGGCCTCAGTGTGTATCACGCATTATGATAAATTGTTCTTACAGTGGTGCCAGAAAGCAAAGCATCAACAGGGGAAACAAATTTTACTGTGATGAAGAGAGATTTGGGCCATATTAACTCAGAGAAACATAGTTCTACAAACTGGGCTTACATGTGCTACTCACAAAATACTTTCTATATTTTGAGACTAAAAGGATATTCTTACAAGCAACAGCCAGAATATTGTGGGGTTTTTTTCCAGTATCTTTATCAACACCAAGTACTACAACAAAGAAAGGAGAACTAGATGTCTGTTAAACAAAAGGTTTACACTGTATCTCATTCCTAATCACTTTAGTGAATGTGGTCACCGTCCAGTGTTTTGGTTTTCATTCAAATACTTCCTGGTTCCACAACAATTCAATAACACATAAAAGAGTAAACTCACTCCAGAAAAATATGGACATAGTTAGTGTTGGATAAGAGCAACAAACAATATGTGAACATAAGCAAACCATTAGGGAAAATCTTCATCTTTTCTGATCTTTTCATTTTGATATAAATGGCCCAGAAAATATATGCTACAATATACAGAAGGTAATACATCAAATAAAAAAGCACTATATATCATAAGATGCCACAAGCCTTAGGAGATCCATGAAAGGATAGCACAAATCCCTGAAAAGTTTAAAAATAGGAGCATTCTGAGTCTCTGAAAATCTTTGGGGACTTAAGAGTATCTAGAAAGGCAATTTATTACTTTCTACAGCTTACAACACTAAGGCATTCTAAGAATGCACATTTTTTATGCTTCTTCTATAAGGTTGGTTAACACAGAGGTCAGAGCATTTTCTTTACAACATTTCATTTTTGTGGAACTATTGAAATTGCACAGATTTGAATGCCAGAGGGAGAATAGAAATTTCTATGTTATGTGTTTGATAACAAGCATTGCAGATAAGAGGTCAATGGCCAATGTTATGGTGAGGAGCCTACAAGCCCAAACTTTTAGATAAAAATAATGGCATGTGTCTTTCTTCTTTAAAAATAGTAATGTGGGAATGAGAAGGGGCCCCCATTTGGGGAGCAAAGGGAGGGACAGATGAGCCTGCCCTGCACTTGAAAGTCAGACCATGTAATAAAGCAACTCTTTTCAGAGCTCTGGTAGCCTGATTTGCAACTTTCGTAGCCTAACAGCAACTCCAGACAACCAACCCATTGTCTTAATATATGTGTCTTTTGGAGTATATGAGATTGTACTACGAAACCATTGAATCTCATTCCTCAGTTTACCATCTAAGGAAATAACAAGAAACAATTACCACATACCCACAACAATAGCAACCAAAAAACAGCTCAAAAAAGAAAAATGAATTTGTTACATTAAAATTGCACATGTTAGAAAAAAATTGATTTGTACTAATAGTAAACCTAATTGAATGTACAAAACAATTTTACATGCTAATATCTATTGCTAACATTACGTGGATATTAAAAATGGTAGGTAGGGCCCTTCTAGCTAACTATGACATTGGCACAGGGATCTAGCCACTGTTTTCTTCAAATCCCTATTGAAATGATCAAAGAAAAATAAAATTAAGAAGAAACTGTGGCAGCACAGAATAAAAAGGGAAAATGACATTCTAATGCCACAGTTTTTGAGGAAGTGTCACCTGAAGTCTGACAAATTCAGTAAATTCTTTGAATATCTCAAATTTAAAGTATGAATGCTGGGAGCATGGGATAAATATAGAACAGATAGAAAACATTTCAGAACTCTTTTTGACAGCTACTGTATTCAGAGGCACATACAGCCACATAAAATAAAAAGAGGGCCAATGATGGAGCACTTCCTGACATATTGGTCAGTAGTACCACGAAGGAAGCAGACATTCTGGTACCCCTACCACCCACGCACACACACCTAGAATAAAAGCTGAGTCAAGAATTAGACATCGAAAACTGACCCCCTGCCAAAGAAGCATCACTGGATACAGAGTACGAAATGTACTGAAATAAACTCAATTTATTTGGAATGCCCTTATTGAGCTGCTGAATTACAGAGCTGATAATGTCACCTTACATCAACAATTTCTTCTGTAAAACCCACCAGAAAGAATTTTAATAACCTCCTTGTGAACAGTGAGAGGATGTAAATGAAGTTTCTGACTGTGTTTGTGATAACTATCAGGCTGGATTGATATATTAACAAAATCCAACATTGGGCCTGGATATTTCTTGTGTAAAGTTAAAGAAGGAAAACAACGTAGCTTGGTATTGATATTTACTAGGAAAACAAAAGTAAACAATGGTTGAATAAAGCAAAGGAAAAATTAAAAAACAATAGATAAAAAAAGCAATAGATAAAAGCAGCATTATAGAAGTAGAAACACCTTTAAACATATTTAATCCAAATATGAAGTTAATCAATTTACTAGAACTATCTGAATACACTGAAATAGGACAAAGATGAAAAGTACAAGAGAAAATATGGTAGGTATAGAGGACAAAAAATTTATTTGAGATCACTGAAAAAGAGACCATAAAAATGGAATAGAAGCAACAATCAAATATATGATATAAATTATATATATATACATATATATACATGTATATATATACATATATGTGTGTGTGTGTGTGTGTGTATATATATGTATGTATATCCCTCAGATGAGGGCTACAATCTACACATCTAAAGGGATAAAACTTTCCAGAAACAAAATTAATGAACATAGATAAAAGGCTAATGCACTCCCATGGAAAAAAATTGAACATCAAATCCAAAAAAAGAAACATACAAGTAAGCATCCAGATAAAATAACAAAAGAAAAAATATATTGAACTAGTCCAGACTGTTCTGTACTATTATGAAACAAGTTTATAGATTTGTGCAGACTGAAAATGTTGCAAGCTAGTTATTCTATAACAAAATAAAAGTGAATGTTCCACATATAAATTTAAGGGGACATTCTCAGATACTCATTAAGTAAACACATGTGTTTAAAAAAAAGAAAAAACTACTTAGAAAGATATTCTAGGTAATCATTAAAGGGACTGAAATAACTCAGGAATAGAGAAACTGAGGTGGAGGAAAGTTGCCTAGTAATAAAATCACTTCAATATACAACTAAACCTCATTGTTGTTGTAAATGTCATTACAAACAAAAATGCAAATTAAAAAATCATGCTTTAAAAATATTGTTTAATAAACTAGGAATATTTTTCAATGTGTATGATGGAGATATTTTATTTGTAATTTTCTCTTACAAACTGTTAAGTGTAAACACTACAGTGAAGGGCAACAGTACATCAAAAGATGCTAAACATCACTTATCATCAGGGAAATGTTAATCAAAACCACAATGTGACATCACCTCATACATGTTAGAATGGCTATTATCAACACAAGAAGAGATAACAAGGGTTGTTGAGGATTTGGAGTAAAGGGAACCTTTTTGCACTCTTGGTGGGAATGTAAATTGGTTCCACCACTGTGGAAAACAGAATGGAGGTTCCTCAAAAATTTTTAAATAGAACTATCATATTATCCAGCAATCCCACTTCTGGGTATATATGCAAAGAAAATAAGACCACTTTTTTTAATTTTTAAAAGATTTTTCTATTACAGTTGAAATACAATATTATATTAGTTTCAAGTGTACAACATAGTCATTAGACATTAATATAACTTACAAAGATATCACACAGGTAAGTCTAGTACCCATCTGAAATCACTACCTTGAAGAGATCTGCGCTCCCATGTTCATCACAGCATTATTCACAAGAGAAAAGGCATGGAAACAGCCTAAGTGTCCATCAATGGATGAATGGATAAAGAAAATACAGAATATTATTCAGCCATAAAGAGAAGGAAATTTTGTCATTTATGACAACATGGATGAACTTTGAAGGCATTAGGCCAAGTTAAATAAGTCAGACAAAGAAAGACAAACACCATATGATTTCACTTATATGTAGAATCTAAAAAAAGGCATACTCATAGAAACAGAGTGATTGCTGCCAGGAGCTTGGGGGTGGAGAAAATGGGAGTTTCTAAAAGGCACAGACTTCTGGTTTTAAGTTCTGAGAATCCAATGTAAAACAGATCTGTGCAATGGTGACTATAGTTAACAACACTTCAAAGTTGTTAAGAGAGTAGATCTTAAATATCTTCACCACGCACACACACACACACACACACACACACTCATACACACACAATAGTAATTACGTGAGGTGTTGGAGGTGTTAACTAAGCTTACTGTGGTAATCATTTCATAATATATATGAGTATCAAATTACCATGTTGTATACCACTGTATACTATAAACATAGTATTTACTATATCTCGATAATAAACAGTACAGATAAAATGAAAAAAATAACACAAATAGAAAAATCCCCAAAGAAAAAAGCAACATAATCCTTTGTTTAAGAGATTTCTGAAATTTGAGTTTCATCATTTCAAGTTGGAGAACAAGAAAAGGAGAACAAATTTCCTGTATATTGAGAATTTTCAACAGAACATTTGTAATTTTTTTTTAAGAGATAGAGAGGTAACAGTCAAAATGATTTTGGTCAGGTTACATATTGACTGTCTTATTTTAAAATATATAATAAATTACTTAACATTGTATACTTATCAGTAAGACATGGCCAGAAGAATATTGGACTTACTAAATAACAGTTAAACCAATTAGACCCTCTGCCTGGTAATACCAAAGAGAAGACACAACGTCTGATATAAGAGGCAAGGTAGAAACAGAGCAGTCAAAAAAAAAAAAAAGAAATTATCCTATTCTGACAGCTGTCAAGGTAAAGTCAACAACATAAGGAGGCTGAAGGTAGAGCTGATAAAATATACAGAGGGCGCCAAAAAAGTGTATACACATTTTAAGAAAGGAAAACTGTATTAAAATTGTAATACTCGATATATACCAATAACAAAAGGTGAATACAAGTCACCTCTGACTTCTGCAATTACAAGAGGTGCTCGAAGTGGTTAGCATCAGCGTCCAGACACTTCTGATTATGGTGAACTACTGCTTGAGCAACGTTGACCAAAGTGTTCACTTGTATACATTGTTTTGGCACCCCTGGTATATTTCCAGACACTGTTAGGAGAGCCAACCTAATTATTTCTCCAAAAGAATTACCTGACACCGGACCCCAGCTTAACCCGGGCTCAAGAGAGAGGTTATCAGGACAATATCCTTTACCAGTTACACTCAAAGAGAAGGTCCAGACTGTGAGCCATAGGGTCATAGGTGGGAAAATGAGGAAATGAGTCATCAGTGGGACTACGATTAACTTTTTATTTTTTCTCATTTTCTCCAGTGAGCACATGTGATGTTTCTATTCAGAAAAGAAAGTGATTATTTTTAAAATGGTGGTTGTAGATAATATGTAACATAGGCCATGTTTATGATATAAGTGCTAAAGCAGGTTATGAAACTGTACAAATTCTATTTACAACTATGAGGAACAAATGATTTGGGAAGGAAAATAAACAACAAAATTATATGCACAGTAAGATTATAAATGAGTGTTTAACCAATGTCTAAACATTCCATAACATGGTTACATTTTAAAATCATTTAAAAATGCTTTAAACATAATTTGTGTCCAATCATTGTGCAATAAATATAAACTGACGACATTTGTGATTTATATATCATGATAGTATCATAAATTCCAGACTTTAAACGGAATACAGGATGACCAATGAATCTTAATACATATTACAAGTATTTTTTTTTAAATTTGGTGCATTGAAAAATAATTAGATAAACCTGGAGACTTAAAATGTCAGTAATCTCCAAATGAACCATAGTTTCAGACCCACCCTTTTTAGAATGTGTAGCAGCAGCCATTGATTTACTGTTGGCACAATAAGAATTTTACATGTGGGAAATTTTCATTCAAATGAACCAAATTTCTCAGCTCATCATCGCTGACCCTACCATCCATATATTACAACTATCATTAAGGTCATGCTAATCAGCAGACTTAAGCTATCAAACAAATACAAGTTCTCTTGGATGTGGTAAAACCCACATACTTCAATGAAAATTCGGTGTTCCTTGCTTTAAGGAAAAACCAGAAGGCCAGAGAACCTTAACTCCTGCAACTATTGTTCTTCAGAGCATTTCAAGAGCTCACTGTCAGAGAAATGGAACATGATCCTGCTTTTGATTTAGAATAAGTTCTTATCATAGAACTGTCACTTCCAGGCATTCTCACCTCAGGCACATGATGAGCTGTGACCTGACAGAAGCTATAATCAGAGGTAAAGCAACTGGTGATAAAGTATGAGGTGTCATGAGTTTTGATATAAATCAATAGAGAAATTCCATCTCCATCCAGTTAAATCATTTATAAATTTATTGTCTTACAGGAAATATAACCAGTGTCAAAACAAATGCAAAGCCAGAATCCGCAGCTATAATTCCTATAATTTCTATTTTCTAAACAGTACCTCAGCAAACCGCTTTGGTCCTAATATTTGAAAAGTCCATTACTGATTCAAAGTACCTCACATTAATCCTACCCTGGGTACAAGGGTAGAATCCTTGTGTTGACAATTAAGAACTGACAGCTGTGCCTTTCTCCAGAAATTGCCCTCCAGTGGTAGGAAGGGCCTTGCTTTCCCCACCTTCTCCCCAGCCACAGGCTCCAGTTAATGACTGAATGATTCTAGTGTTCAATAGGTCAATCGCATTACCTTTTGTGCAGTTAGTATTCCAGAGCATCCCACTCCCCATCCCCACACCCACAGCCCCCACCACCTTCACGTATCAGACCAAGGCCAGACTTCATCTCAGACTATATCCTTGCTGTGCTCCTTTCTCTCCCTTCCTCCCTCTTTCCCTATCTCTACTTCATTTCCTTCCTTAAGGTTTTCCCTGAATAGAATGTCTTCAGTAAATCACTGGCACCCCAATTCCTGTTTCAGGCTCTGCTTCTCTAAGTCATGGTATCAGTTCAAGAAAGGGGTGTTGGCTTCTAAGGCATATGTGACTTCGCTTAAGTCTATTGATTAGCATAACCTTAATGATTGGAAAAATGTAGGACAATAAGATTCAACTCATATACTTGGACCTCGTATACTTGGATTGTATTTTTGTATGCAACTTCTCTGAAATTAGTAGTGGAAAACAGATGATCCTTTCTCCTCACTTTTCTGTGACTCCTAAATCGCTTAACATACGTGGGTGTAGCTTTGATTTGCTTTAATTCCTGCTAAAGAGAATTTTAATTTCCATTTCAATCACTAGGGAAAAAAAAATTTTGAGAGCACCTTCTCTCTCCCAGGCCCTCAGGAATAGAGCAATGAACACAACAAACAAAATTCTTATTTTTTTATGATGCTTTACAATCTAAGTGGGGAACATCAAAAATAATAATAATAATAATTTTTAAAAAACGGAAAATAACAATTTCCAGAAATAATACATTCAACTCTGTCCCTAAAGTTTAATGTAAAATTTTAAAGAACCGTCTTTTCCTACATACATTGCATTCTAGGCCTAGGAGCTAAGTGTTCCAGTGTGATACATTGGACCCTGCCACAAGTTCCCCTCCTTCTCTTCCCTGACTGTAACCTCGTGACATTCAAACACACCGATAATGCTCCACCCTGACCCCCAATAAAGGCACCTTCTCAGGTCCTCACTCTCCCCCTTGGCTCCGCAACTGCTTGGTTGAACCCACTCCCTCCGAGCTCCTCCTGTATGGTGCTTTGTGTGGTGTGCCGTGCCTCTCTCTTCTAGGACCTGCGAGTGTAATAAATCTCTTTTGCTTTCATATGCCTCTTCACCTCTCCATGATATTATTTTCCATTTTCACTCCTATCGTAACTGATCATCAAAAAACTTCATTTTTAAGTAACATAATTATTCTTTACAACACAAGGTATGTATATTATCCCCTAATTAAAATGTATAAATGTTCAAGTTTGTTCCTATAACCACTAATTTTGCCAGGTATGATTTTCATTTGTCTACACATGTTGATGTTGACAATGAATCTGTCAATTAAGACTTTTCCATGTATATTATGGAGCATTATGAACATCAGCATCATACAGAGTGGCACAATGTGTTGTCTTCCTGACTGTCATTGCTACTCTCAATAAACTTACACCTAGCATGAATAATACAATATAGATGCTCATTAAAAACATATTTAATAATTGCTTTCATGTATGCATGCATGAGTGGAAATAACAAAAATGTTACATGCCACAGAAATGTTGTATTTAGAGAATAACTTTTCCTAAAATCTTTTTGATCCTTCTAATATATTTAATAAGAAAAGCATACATCTATAATGCAAGTCATAGCTTTACTTTTTGACACTTAAATAGTATGTGTTGTTTACCATATGCCATTTGAATAACATAAAAATAATAACTAACTTAATCCCTATAATAACTCCAAGGTAGGTAAACATCCCCATTTTATGGATGAGAAAGCTGAGGCACAACTTCCTCAATACCTTATGACTATGGTAATAAGTGGCCGAGGAGGATTTAAAGCCTGGGTCCAAACAGTCTGGTTCCAAAGACTGTGCTCTTAGTGACTGCAATGTTGCCACTCTGTATGAAATTTAATTTTTAAAATAAAATGTGCAATGTCACCCAATGTTTCATACAAACTCTCCACAAAATGCAAGCAATGCAGGTTTCTGACTACTCATGCCATGGATTTTTGCAAGTTTTATAACTCAAATAGAAAATTTCAATGAGCTTTCTACAAGTGAGAAGTGTTTTGAGGGCTTCTTGGGCAGCCTGGCTCTCTTAAAGGGTTGGAGAATCCTCTTAATTTCCCTCAACAAGAGATAATTAATGCATCAAAGATAAACCAATTTTAGTTTTCATGATTAAGCAAAGGCTACCCAAAATTTCTCTGAGCCTTATTTGTATTTATATCATACTACTGGTATGTGTTATTGGGAATCTGCAAAATAATTTTACCCAAGAAGACACATTTCACCTTGTAGCACCAAATAGCGATCTCCTAAGAGAAGTTAGTGCTTAAAACCAGGAAGGCGCAATACTTTTATATATAGTGCTTTTAAATATAGCAGAAAATCATTAAAGCCACTTCCATCCAACTGACAAGCATTATATTTGTTCATTAAACATGTCTTTGGATTTAGGCAAAATATGTAAAATAGTCAGAGGTGGCCATTTGCAGTTTCTGTCCATGCTCTTGACTGACTAGTGTGACAAACACTGTTATACCGAGTAACCATCTCTACCCCATCTCAACCTTCCTTAGTAACGTAATTCCAATTTTGTTAATGTAGCAACATGCTCAGAGAAGGGGTGAAGTTCCAGGGTGTTCATCATGATTGGTTCCAGGCTATCACAGTTCTACTCTTTCCGCCCTAGACCGTTGTCAGAGAGTGGTTTGGCAGTAGGCATGTTATCCAGTTCTGAGCAGTGAGGTGTAAGGGGAAGCCTGCTGGGACTGCCAAGGACAGAATTTTTACCCTGAAAAAAGAAAGACGCAAAGCCCTGATACCAGTGAGCATTAAATCAGTCCTAGAACTGCCTGTTTCTGAACTTCTTTTCACGTGAAATTATAATTCTCTATTACCAAAACTAACTGCATTGAGTATGATACTCTATCCAAAAGTACTCAATTCATATACCTTAGCTGACCCGCTCTTCTCTCTACAAAACCATTGTCATAAGTATGCACATGCTACTGGATATCCTGACATTTACATTAGCAGAATTGCTCTTCATAGGCACCCGAGTCACTTTGCTTTATTTTATATGTAAATGACATTGATTTAAATGAAAATATAATTATTAGAAAACAAAATATGTTGGAAAATGTTTGATGTCTAAATTGAGATGATGACCACCATCACTAATTAAGATGGATTAAACTGTCCCATAGCAAGAAATCTAGAAATATCCTGATTATGCACATTCAGTTTGTTGAAGTATTCAGAAATATGGTCATATTTTTTGTAAAGCACACAAATCCCTGTGAGCACACAATTTTCCTTCTCTGAATTCTGAAGCATACTTACCTCCTGCAGATACTGAAAAAACTGACAAATAGCTTCTGACAAATAGGCAACTATTCTATAGCAACATGACACTGGAAACACACACTGGGCCAAATATCATTTTATATTGAATAAAATACACTAAATTTTCACATTGTAGGTCAAGTTTATATACTTCACAATATCACATTTGGGGAAAAGCTTTCCTCTTCCTTTTTCTTTTATAATATCCTCGTAACAACCTCAATCAGAAATCTAAAGGGAAACTAAACAATATGAGAGTCTTAAATTAGAAAATTGTTCCCTGGCTAGACCACTTACTGCGTTTACTAGAACTGTGTATTTCAATTTGAAGAGACAACAGTGGTTACAGAAGATGTGCAGGATGTGTTCCCAGATTTTGGAAACAGGAAGGAGAATGCAAGGTCATTCAAACATGAAATAAATATTGCTAGAATGTATATCAGTGAGGAAACTACTGTGTATTGCAGTAGTAGGACAACTCAGTTCAGATTGCAAATAAATGAAAGTGTTGCCAAAAATCTATAAAGCATAATTTAGAAAAAGAAAAAAAAAAAACAATATCTAAACGAAGATTGGTTCCTGAAGGAGAAAACCACTTAGCAATCAATAAACTCATGGTGTTGGATGTCAGTATCCAGGCAGAAGCGAGCAGAAATTCAAAACAGAACTTGACTGGAGCAAACGTTTCCAGGTAGGACTAAATCTACCCTTTATCACTTCAGTATACAACTCGAGAATTTCAAAATACAGTATTCCAACAGAGACTTAATAAGAATTGAAACACTAAGATTGAGCCCTTTGGCTTATACAATATTTATGTTGATGTCACAATAAGCCCTTCACACAGGTACAAAAACATTAAACATTCATTAAAATCTTTCTATCAACTGCCCACTTCTTCAAAGGGGATTTTATTTTTATCTTGAACAGATGGCAAGCCTATCCCAGTGTGTTCTTTATGACCAAGCATAAACACTATCTGATTAAATCATTCTAAACCCAATTAAAAACTCAACATTTACTTTCGTAAAACATGTCTACAAGGAGAGTGAACATGAGAAAACAGTCAATTTATTGCACCATCTCCAAAGGAAATTTTGACATAGGACAAGGGGTTAATAGAAAAAATAATTGACCTCACTCTAGCTGTCCTTTTCCACCTGAGCTCTCAATTAAAGGGCAACCAGCCAGAGATGTCAGAATTTCTTTCTAAAATACATATTGGAATTCTCTAATGATAAAGTCATAAAACACATACATAAACACATGACACAAAAACCAAAAAAAAAAAAAAAAACTAATTTAAAACCTAGATTCCCATTACAGAAAACAAACAAACAAACAAACAAACAAATAAAACAGATGTTACTCTAAAACAAGTCTGGGCTCAATCTATCTTGTAGCCAAAATATCAAAAACTCCCTGTGTATCAGGTACTATAACATGTGACTACCTTACATTATTTCATTTATTCTTCATAACAACCTATTAGGAAAGTACTAATTATTATACATTGTACAGATCAAGAAACTGTGTCTTCATGAAGTAAAGCAACTTTCCTAAATTATACAGTATGTAGAAGAGCCAGGCTTTGTATCCATGAGTTTTGATTCTAGACGACATGCTTGAAACTACTACCCTTTAGTTCCTAAGAGAGAATATGTTTTCCTAAGCCCTTTTAGAGAAATAAAATTAAAAGAGGAAGCACTTTAAATCTAAGTATTGCTGGAGCAAATTATTTTCATGCATTTCATACAAACTACTGAAATACTAAATACAAATCATTCTCATTTCTTCATTAAAGTATAATGAGAAAGTCTTTCTAGTTCAAATTACTATATATACTTAAAAGAAATAAAATGACTATAAATATTCTAAATTCAGATTAGTTAAAAGGATGAATTTTAAATATTCATATTTTAGATTTTCCATACATGCTATAAAAAATGAATTTGAAATAGTGCAAATATTATATTAAAATGTAAATGAGAATCTAATAAATCTGAAATTCATCACCAGAAAAGCATGTATTATTAATACACGACATGACCTAACTATTCATGATTCTAGGTGCTTGACAAAACATTTACAGGAATGGCTCCAACTAGGGTGCAAGACTTTCAGTGGTAAACTGGGTCAGGCAGAGGCAAACTGGGATAAGTTGGACCCCTAATTCTGAAACAGTATCAGGTACCATGGAAAGCCACTATCCAGGAAAGACACGAATATCTGGAAAAACATCCTCATGATATGATTTATTGCTGGAAAAATACATGTGAAATTATATACTTTCTTGTGAAATTGTGGAATCATAATTGCTCTGCTTAATCAGCCCCCAAATTTTTGCTACAGCTGGAGAATAATTGACAAAAACGAAAAACTATCTGTTCCAGGACCATTCTCCTAGTGTGAGATATATAAATATTGTTTGAATAGTCAAATATGACAAAATTTCTCTACTCAGCTTTGCTTGATCTGAGAGATTAAGGCATCATCCAAAGTTATTATCTTAATATGCAGCTGTAACTGGCACATCCAATATTTACTACTTTAACACATATTTAATGTGTGTTCTGATTAGGGGGATGATAACTACAAATTCATCAAATTTATGGTATTTTTCTAAAAATTGCCTCACTACAGTGCATCTGAGGAAATGTTCTACCATGCATAGCCAAAAAGGCTATGTTTATATTTCATTACTGATATTTACTAGATGGTAACAAAGACATTTCAAAGTTAAGGTTAAATTTAACAGATTTCACTACTTCACGACCATGACAAATAAAACTAAATTTGGACTCCATCATTTCACACATTTGTCCCAGTGACAACAAACGAAACTAGGCAAATAAATTAATTAAGTGAATTTAATTACTATTGGGTCATTATCAATTTCATCACAACTACAAGAAAAATAACTTAAAATGCAGAAAGAAATTGCATTTTCAAATATGGCATGGATCATAGTAAAATATTAAATGAGTAAAGTTAAAAACAACTAAAAAATCCACATGCTTTTAAAGGAATACATGTAAATGCAATAAAACCATAAAAAGAGGAAAGAAAGAATTCTTATAGAAGTCAGGTGGGAAGAAGTATGATGCCAGGTGGTTAGGGGGGCGGAATCATATGTTTCATTTGGCTACTGTGTTCATAGTGCTTATTATATTATTTTACATAAAAATAAATATATTAATGAATGAACGCAAGCCATGCCTAGGAAATGAAGAGTGGGGCATATAATAAGGATTACCATTTTCCTAATTCTGACCACTTAAATTTTCTTAAAATAATGTATAGTCATATCACTCTATTGACAGCCTCACTATCGGAGTCAGATAGAATAGTTAGAAGATCTAAATCAATCTTCCTGTCTCTAGTGCTTCCTACTCCACTTCAACCTACATATCTCTGATAGTCTCTCAGAACTTCAAAGCTTCATGTTGTCCACAATAGAGCCAGGGCAAGAGTCCCTATGACACAGATTGGATCTTCCATCTCCACCCTCTCATTGCTTCCATCATGGAATACCACACTGCTATTCATGCTAGTCCGTGGTCCTGTTTGCTTCCCTGTACTTCAGCATCTCCTCTTTTTCTGACTAAGCCCTGCTTTCCTTGTAAGCTTAGCACCAGGGCCACCACATCCATAGATTACCTGGTCTGGAATTCATTTCCATGCTGTGCCCCAGAGCACAGTATATGTACTTTGTAATGGAATGTATCAAATAATAAACTGAATTTATTTGATTTTGTATTGCTAATTTAGCAAAATTGTATTGATGATTTACTTCTAATAATTAGGTAATAAACAAGTTTGGAAGGAAAAAGATGACCAAAGCATATGCAATGCCCTCATAAAGTTTCTATTATAGTCTAGAATTATTTATATTCCCATCTCAATTGTCCTACTAAATGATAAAAGAGGCAATATCAATAGATACAACCTTTGTATATTTTCTAGTACTTACCACACAGAAGGTAATTAAATAATAATACTTTCGACTGTCCCCACCTACTTTTTTTTAACTTCAGAGCCCACTGACCTAAACAAGAAGTCACTTCCCGTGTCATCCTATACTTTGTATCATTCCTATGATCATGTCGGAATAAATACTAAAATTCCTGACTGAGTCTCTTCTATCTTCTCACTATAACATTTGTGAAGAAAAAGTCAAACTAACCAGAAATTAGCATCCTACTTGCAAAATCTGGAAGTTTTCTGCTGGTAATAAGACTTCAGAATCTGAAATAAGACTCATCATCCTAGGTTGCATTGAGGCTGCTCCTCTTCACTGAAGGCTGCTTTCTCAGCTGGCCAGAGGCCTTCTGCATTTATAGCTCTCTTCTGACTTGTACTGCCAGTAATTCAAAACGGCAAAGGTCTTTGAGCCTATGATTATTGGTCTTCATCCCTGGTTATTAAAAAAACAAACAAACAAAAACCTGCAACAAATTATGCTATGGCCATATACCCTAAAGCCACAGTTTTTCATCCATTATTATTGGTACTAATTTAGCTAAATATTGCTTCAAATTATGCAAAATTAAGTAATCACTGGTTAAGAGGACAAGATATGTCTCTTCAGTCTAGCTTCAAGTATAGATGAATGGCACATGGATATATGACACTTTTCTAGGGTTGATCACATTACTAATCCATCAATTCAAAATTGAGAAGAGAATTCTCAGGGCCCAAGAGAAGAACTGAATCAGTCTCTGTATAATTCACAATGTCTATTTTCTCTATCTTCATATTAACAAACTCCAAATTTGTGAGTACATGAGGGCTTGTACTAGCTAAAAATAAATGTGTACTCAAATTCCATTGCAGCTATGTGTGGCCATGAGAGAGATGCTATCTATGTATCACTTTTAAGAGATGCTATCTATGAATTACTTTCAAAGCTGAATTTAATTACAGTAGCAATTTATAGTATGATGTTCACTCAAAAGATGGAGTTAATCAAATGAATGCTAGTGTCATCATGCAACATGCAGGACAAAGAAAATGGCAGAAGCACGGTTGTCATTCAAGGAGCACAAGGTCATTTTGAAGTAGTATTTGAAATTCGAGAATGTTGTAGAAGTACAATGACAATGGAGGCATGAGTACATATGGAACCTCCAATGTGCCTAACAATTGCACACATTCATGATACTATTTTTCCCTGAAAATAAGACCTACCCCGAAAATAAGCCACAGTTAAGATTGTCAGCCAGACGGACACCTTTAGTACATTATGACAATGTTCCAAAAGAAGATGACATGACTGTATTTGAATAAATGTAGATTGTTGTACATGAATAAATAAGACATCTCTTGAAAATATGTCCTAATGCATCTTTTGGTGCAAAAATTAATGTAAGACCCAGTCTTATTTTGGGGGAAACATGGTAAGTTTGAGACATATGAGACTGTGTGAAGAAATTGAAATGGCATATGCAGTGATACAAGTGGACACTTTGGTCAGTGTTGCTAAAGCAGTAGTTCACCATAATCAGAAGTGTCTGGACGCTGATGGTAACCACTTTGAGCACCACTTACAATTGCAGAAGTCAAACGTGACTTGTATTCATCTTTTGTTATCAGTATATATTGAGTATTACAATTTTAATACACTTTTTCCTTTCTTAAAATGCATATATATTTTTGTAGCACTCTGTGCGTGTATATACATGTTTATTTATACACACACGTATACATATATATTTTTGTGGCACCTTTTGTATATATGGATATACATATATACATATATGAATACATATATGTATATATGTGTGTATATATATATATATATATATATATATATATATATATATATATACAGAAGGTGCCACAAAAATGTATACACATTTTAAGAAAGGAAAAATCTATTTAAATTATAATACTCAATATATACCAATAACAAAAGATAAATGCAAGTCACATTTGACTTCTGCAATTACAAGAGGTGCTCAAAGTGGTTACCATCAACGTCCAGACACTTGGATTATGGTGACTACTACCTGAGCAATGTTGACCAACATGTCCACTGATAACATTTTTTTGGCACCCCCAGTATATATATGTATATATATCAATAGCCACTTAGTGACCATAAAAGTCACACTAGGGTTATTGGTTCAAAAGCTGGAAGAAGATTTGGTCCTAAGCCACTTCCTTGACCAGCTGTGTTGGCTGTGGACTCCTTTGATCTAGACTTCTGGTCATGTGAGAATAACAAAGCTCTATCTGGTTAAACCACCATTGTTCTTTCTCTTACCTCAGGCGAGCAACTGTAACTGACACATCATCCCTGCTTATTAGGCATAGCAGGCTGCAGTCACTTCTTGTTTAAAGAATGAATAAAAAATTCAAAGAAAGTGTGGAGATTAGAAAATTTGTCTTTAATGTAAAAGAACATAGCTTCAAGAATAGATTCTTTAAAGGATAGAACAGGAAATGAGATTTTAGAAACACTGTATTTCGTTCACAGTAAAATTCAAACTGAAGACCTGTGAAATAAGAGCTGAGAGAAACTAAGATGACACACTGATATGAAAAGGAATTTGGCGAGGAGGTAAATTGAAATAAAAAGGAAATAAATTAAAAGTAAAATGATGATATTAATATCTTCATGAGATTAGAATCACTCAAGATTAGATTCACTAAACAAAGCTAACACTGCTGAAAATTGAATAGTATGTGTAGAACAAATTTGAGCACCTGCTTCCAATTTATAAGAAATGAGCAGATTAAAATCATGAAAGATAAAGTAGATGTAGTTGATGTAAAAAATGACGTGCAACATAATTTGTGTTCTTGAAGAAGAAACCATTTTAATAGAAATTTAACAAATCTGAGTTATAATAATATACTGTATTCCTATGTAAAAGAAAAGTTTGACTCTACAGATAGAAAAGTGTCAATGATTAACAAGCAATATCAATAAGAATGAAAACCTGAATTGATCCTGTTGAAATTCAGAATTTCAAGAGTAGAGAAAATAGCATAGCTATAGTCTTTTTCAAAAGATTTTTATTAAAATATACCAAACATACACTATTATATTAGTTTAATGGGCACACCATAGTTATTCAACATTTATATACCTAAAGAACTGATCACCATAGTCCACCAGCAACCTGACACCATATTATGCTATCACAATATCATTGACTATATTCCCTATGCTGTATATTACATCCCCGTGATTTATTTGTTTTATACCTGGAAATTTGGACCTCTTATTCCACTTCATATTTCCCCCCACCTTTTTAGTTTTTTAATTACACTTCACATTTAACATTATTTTATATTAATTTCAGGTGTATAGCATAGTGGTTAGATATTTATATAATTTAAGAAGTGATCCCCCTGACTAGTCTAGTACCTACCTGGCACTATATGCAGTTATTGCCATATTATTTACTATATTCCCTATGATTTACTTCACATCCTCATGACTATTTTGTAACTACCAGTTTGTACTTCTTAATCCCTTCATCTTTTTCACCCTGAACCCAACCCCTCTCCCATCCATCACCCCAATAAATTTGATACCCATCTGATACCATACATAGTTATTACAATATTATTGACTATATATAGCTTATACCCTACATCCCAATGACCACTTTGTAACAACCAATACTTCTTAATCCCTTCCTCTTTTTCACCCACCTCCCCAAATACCCTCCTATCTGGCAGACATCAAAATGTTCTCTGAGTTTGTTTCTGTTTTGTTTGTTTATTTTGTTCTTTAGATTCCATATATAAGTGAAGTCACATTGCATCTGGCTTTGTCTGTCTCACATACTCCACTCAGCAAAATATCCTCCAGGTCCATCTATGCTGCCACAGATGGCAAGAACTCATTCCCTCCATGGCAACCTATATTCCATTGTATATATGTACCACCTACTTTTTGTCCATTTGTCTATCATTGGACACCCAGGCTGCCTCCACATCTTGGTCATTGTAAAAAATGCTCCAAAGAACATATCGATGCACATGTCCACTTGAAGTAGCATTTTGGATTTCTTCAGATAAATACCCTAAAATGGGATTACTGGCTCTTGTGATAGCCTTCGTTTTAAAGTCTATTTTATCTGGTATAAATATTGCTACTCCAGGTTTGTTTGTTTGTTTCCACTTTCTATTTTCATGAAATATATTTTTCCCATTCCATTACTTTCAGTCTGTGTGTGTCAATCTGAAGTGAGTTTCTTGTGGACAGCATATGTAAGGGTCCTGTTTTCTTATCCATTCAACCACCCTATTTTTTGATTGGAGCATTTCATTGATAGATATGTAATTATTGTCATTGTATTATTCAAATTTTTATCTTTTTAATCTTTTTTTTTAAAGAATTACCTCAAGATTCCTTGTAATTCTGATTTGGTGGTGATGAACTCCTTTAGCTCAAATTTTTTTTTTTTTTTTTTGGCTGGGAAGCTCTGTATCTGTCCTTTGATACTAAATGATAGCTTTGCCAGGTAGAGTAATCTTAATTATAGTTCCTTGCTTCATATCACTTTGAATATTTTGTGCCAATCCCTTCTGACCTGCAGAGTTTTTGTTGAGAAATCAGCGGACAGTCTTATAGGAGATACCTTGTACGAGCTTTTCTCTTGCTGCTTTTAAGATTCTTTCTTTGTCTTTAACATTTAGAATTTTAGTTACGATGTGTTTTGGTGTGGGCGTTTTGGGGTTCATCATGTTTGGGACTCTCTGTGCTTCTTGGGCTTGTATGTCAATTTTCTTCAGCAGGTTTGGGAAGTTTTTTGTAATGTTTCTTCAAAAGATTTTCAATTCCTTGCTCTCTCTCTTCTTCTCCTATGACGTAAATGTTGGTATGCTTGATGTTGTTCCAGAGGCCCCTTAAACTAGTCTCATTTTTTTGGATTCTTTTTTTCTTTTTGCTATTCTAATTGGGTTTTTTCTGCTACCTTATCTTCTAAATCACTGAGTCAATCCTCTGTTTTCATCTAATCTATTGTTGATTCTCTCTAATGTATTCTTGATTTCAGTTATTGTATTCTTTTTTCTGACTGGGGCTTTTGTTGTTGTTGTTTTGTTTTCTGCCTCTATTTTTATGTTTCCTATCTCTTTGCTGAAGTTCTCCCTGAGATTATTGACATCCTTATAACCAGTGTTTGGAACTCTGCATCTGGTAGATTGTTTATCTCCATTTTGCTCAGTTTTTTCTAGACCTTTTTCTGTTCTTTAATTTGGGACATGTTTCTTTGTCTCCCTATTTGGCTGCCTCCTGTGTTTCTTTCTATGTATTAGGCAGGGCTGCTATATCCCCCAGCCTTAATCCTGTGGGGCCCAGTGATGCAGTTTCCCTGGTCACCAGAGCTGAGTGCTTCAGATACGTCCCTTATGTGGGTTGTGTGTGTGCTCTCCTGTTGTAATTGAGCCTTGATTGTTGTTTGCACATCAGTGGGAGGTATTGACTCTCAAGCTGATTGGTTGTGAGGACTGGCTGTGACTACAGTGAAGTACCTGTTGTGCAGCAGCTGACGCTATGGAGCAGGACGCACTTTAGCAGGGCTCTGGTGCCTGCCCAGTCTATCCTTTGGATGTGTCATCCTCTGAAGTGGCTGGTTATTCTCCGGCTTGGTCCAAAGCTGGCCATTGAGTGTGCCAGTTTTGGGGCCTCATGGGAGGGGCCTTGCCACAGGCAAAGTTCAGCCATAGGCTGTGCCCTGCCTGAAGTCACCTGGCATGGACCACAAAACAATCTGCAGTTAGCTGCCTCTGACACTGGGCTTGGAGGTGCCTAGAGAGGCCAAGCCATGAACTGAGTCTGGCTGCCACTAGTGCTAGGCTTGGGGCTGCTTAGCATGAGGTATGGGACACACAGAAGCCAGATGCTGCTTATTTGGGTTTTAAGAAACTTTGAGACATTTTAGAAAATTTGTCAGCATTAGCCAAGACAGGCCATTTGTATGGAAAAGCCACCAGGAGCAGCTTGGAAGGACAAACAAGTTGGGTGGGGTTAAATCTCAGAGAATCATCAGGGTGGAGTGAAAGAAAGGTGTTAGAGAGGTTGATGGAGACTCAGAAATGTCAGCTTACTGTGCCTGCATGCTGGGGTGGGGGTGGGGGGGAGCTCAACAAGGAAACAATGGATTCTACCAGCACTTCTGTCTGAGAAAAAGCTGCCCTTCCAGTCCTCTCCTTAAGCCAGGCAACTCAGTTTCTCCCCGTATGCCGCTGGCGCCTTTCAAGCTGCTGCCCCAGCACTGGAGCTCAGAGCAAGTGAGACCATCAGTTAGTAAGTCCAACTATGGGTCCTTTAAGAGGAGTGCCTGGGTCTGAGCCAAACTTGTCACACTCAGCCACAATCTCCGCTGGTTATCACAGCCAGAAATCATGGGGACTTCTCTCCCTGGCACTGGAATTCTGGGCTGGGAAGACTGATGTAGGGCTGGGATCCCTCACTCCTCCAGTGGGTGACTCTACAGCTGAGATATCCCTCCTGATTTTTAATGTTCACATGTGGTGGGACCAGCCTGTTCCATGTCTCTGACCCTCTTACCAGTCTCAAGGTGGCTTCTTCTGTATAACCTTAGTTGTAGGCTAGACTTCAGCTGATTTCCAATGATGGTTGTTGTGTAGTTTAGTTGTAATTTTGATGTGGTCATGCAAGGAGGCAAGCACAGCATTTACCTACTCTGCCAATTTGACCGGCTCAATATAAGTTTAATTCTTAACTAAACAGAAAATTTTACCTACAAAGGAGAAAAAAAATTTAGACTAACCTTAGGATCCTCTCTAACAGGGGTATCTAAACTGCAGCCCGTGGGCCAACTGCGGCCCACAATCCATTGTTAATTGGCCCGTAGAAAATTCCAAAAATATATTTAGTTTACTTAAATAAACCAGGTGAGGCAATATATACTTCACCTCGAGTGAGTGGCCCAGCTGTTTGTGTATTTTACCGCATATGGCCCTTGGTAAAAAACATTGAATAAATTTTGGACACCCCTGCTCTATAACAATAAATACTAGGAAGCCAATAGGCCAGCATCCATAGAGTTTTAGGTGGTAAAAATTATAAACCTAGAAACCCATACATATTTCTTATTTGTGAAGATCAAGTAAACACATTATCAGATGTGTAAGAATTCAAATGCATGTCAATTATATTTTTGAATATGAAAGATTTAAACATCAAATTCTAACCATCTAAATGATTAATCAAAAGTTAATAATTCAATAATAAAGACACTAAAAAACCATATTCTAATCAAATAATCAAATAACAGATATATGCACAATTTCAGTATATACATGTTCATCATGGTATTATTTATAATAGGTAAAAATTGGAAACACAAATGGTCAGATATACAAAACTGGTTAAATGGATTATAATATCAAAAATGATGCACTAATATGTAGCTTTTTTAAACCACATATTCCAACAATAGTGAAAAATATAGAAAATCACTGCAATATATTGATAAATAATTACAAAATGCATGTGCAGGAAGATTTTGTTTTAATAATGTATATAGTTGGATAGAAAAATGTTGAGGAAAATAGAGTAAAATGCTTACTCAATATGCAGATTTTATTTTCTTCAATTCTTTCTTTCTGTATTTTCTCTAATAAGTGAAAAATAATTTGCATTTTCAATCACCTCTCCCTTTTTGGGAGGGCATTAATGTAATAGCAGATTAGTTGTAGTGTCTCCCTTTTGGCTTTGGAAGCTCCTTTTGTAGTTTGCAGTAATGTGTGAAGTTGAGATAAGAGTTTATTATATCATATCACTTATTAGGTAAAATGATTATGCTCTGATCAGTTTTATTGCAACTGACAATCTTAATAAATCAAATTTTCCATTTGCCTATGACAAGAAAACACCAGGCAATTTATGTTTATGTAAGTTTCTTTAAAAGCTAGGAAACTCCAGAATCTGAGCACGTTTTCAATATGCAGACCTATACAGTAGTACTTTTTGTTTTCAGTGTAAAGCCATAAATATTTTGGAACCATAACTTTGCTTCCAGTCTTTCTTTTCATCATATCACTCTATCTTTCAAGTTTTGCTGAATTTAACTTAGCTGACTGATAACCTTTGTATACCTAATATAGGTTGGTTTTTTAAAGAATATGAGTATATATTAAAATAATAGACCTTTTTCAGTAAACATTGCACTTTTCTATAGCAAACAGAGCTATAGGTTTAACTGAAAAAGAAAAATGTAATTTGATTTTCTTTTAGCTGTTTTCTAGAGTGAGGAAGTTTTTCGCAGAAAAGCTCAGCACAGTACTAGCCTTTGGCAGTGAGCTAGGGAGATGAAGCTGTCAGCTCAAAGAAATATATGAACTTGAAAAAATGGACTGTTTATATTATTATCTGGAGGTTAGTTTATGGGCTCCTAGGTTCTGAACTCCCCCTGGACACACAGAAATTCAGTGAGAGCCTCAAGCAGATGCACTTAGAACTGATTCTGTTTCACCTTTGCTTCTCCATTTGCAATGGGGTCTGCACAGGAATTGGTGAGAATCCATCCACTAAACCCAAGATGAAACATCCAGAATTTGACATTCTAATTCCCTCTCTGCCCATGCCTTGCCAGCAATCTCTGATAAGGCACTTATCTGGTCTGTGCCTAAAGCAACTTACAAAGTGAGAGTAATATTTTGACACCAACTGTCTAGGATGCTGTGATGGTTAATTAATAAATTGTTTTGAAGCTAAGAAGAAACATAGATATGCCTGGAGTGATCAGTATATTCAAATAAACTCTTTAAAAATCATAGGTATTATGGCTTTCTCTTGCCCAACTACTCACTGTAAAAATGAGGAAGAAATAATGTAAGGAAAAAGAACATTTTCAAGAAGCAGAAAATGTGGATATTCTAGATCAACAAATCTCTACAGGAATGTAACATAAAAACGATTATTTTACCTCATCTATTGATAAGCTTTCTTTCATTCTTTTATCAGATGTAGCAATTATTTTATTTTTATAAAATGTCCACATTTACATTTGCATTATTTTATGATTTTTCTAGTATCAAAATTTTTGCTGTAGTCACTTGAACTTGAATGAGGCAATGAATCAGTTTTATGTATCTTTATAACCTTTCCTCAGTATCTTTTTATTATTCCAAAGTAGCCACCCCATCAGTAGTCACAGTGGTGTAGCTTTCAATCAATGATTGTCCTTATAAAGAGGTCACATACTATTGAGAATATATTTTCTTCCACATATTTTTCCTTTAATTTCTTATAAAAGTATAGTGTGCATACATTACATTATTGAAATAAAATACTATATGATGAAAAATTAAATTATAAAACATAAAATAAAAATGCTGTATTTTTATTGACAAGCAGAATAGCATTGAGGGGAGGTCCTAAAATAGGGGGTAATAGGATACTTATTATGAATAATAAAAGATCTATTCTTCAAAATTATTACAACAGTATCTGACACATTACAAGTAATCAATACATGTTATAAATTAATAGTATTCTATTACAATAATACACATTATTCTAATCATATTAAAGTTCTGAATATTCAATAAGTAAAATCCAATGTTTTATGTATTTTCAAATACTTCAGAAAATAATATTTCTAAAATCTTGATTTAAGTTAAAGATGAAAAAGTTGAAATTATCTACAAAATCAACCAATAATTTGATTATTTTGGTCAATGTTCTTTTTTAAAATTAAACTTATTGGGCAACATTGGTTACATTATATAAGTTTCAGGTATACAATTTTATAATACATCCTCTGTATATTGCATTGTGTACTCACTACCCAAAGTCTAGTCTCTTTCCATCACCATATATTTGACCCCCTTTATCTTCTTCATTTTCCCCTACCCACTTCCCCGCCGATCATCACATTACTATTGTTTGTGTTTATGAATTTGTTTTCATTTGTTGCTTTGTTTTATATCTCACATATGAGTGAGACTGTATGGTTCTTCTCCTTCTTCTGACTTATTTTATTTACCATGATACTCTCAAGATCCATCCATGTTGTAAGAAATGGCAAAATTTTATTATTTTTTTATGACTGAGAAGTATTCTATTCTATATACGTACATTTTCTTTATCTAATCCTCCATCAAAGGAAACAGGTTGTTTCCGTTTCTTGGCTATCATGATAATGCTGGACCTTGGTCTCAAAGGAGATTTTGTAAACTTGACCCAAAAGGCAAGGGAAGTAAAAACAAAAATAAATAAATAGGACTACAAACTAAAAAAGCTTCTGTACAGTTAAAGAAACCATCAAAAAACAAAAAGTCAACTGACTGAATGAGAGAAGATATTTGCAAACGATCCCTCCAATAAGGGGGTAATATCTAATATACATAAAGAACTCATACAACTCAACAACAAAAATACAAACAATCTAATCAAACGAGCAGAGGAATAATCTAATGGGCTTTCCTTTGTAGATTACTGTCTTCTTTTCCCTAGCTGCCTTGAGGATTCTTTGTCATTAATTTTTGAAAGCTTCAATACAATATGCCTTGGATAAGGCCTGCTGGGATTGAGGTAATTGGGTGTTCTTTTTGCTTCTTGGATTCGAGGATCCAGTTCTTTCCAAAAGTTTGGGAAGTTTTCATCGACTATTTCTTTGAATACACTCTATTCCCTTCTCCCTTTCTTCTCCTTCTGGTATACCCATTATTCTTACTTATATTGCTCTTTCTGATGGAGTCAGAAAATTCTTGTAGAGTTCTTTCATTTCTTTTAACTCACAGTTTCTCTCTTCTTCCATCTGTATCATTTCCAGATTTCTGTCTTTGATGTCACTGATTTATTCATAAAGATATATGTGCTCCTATGTTCATTACAGCTTTATTTACAGTGGCCAAGACATGGAAACAACCAAAGTGTCCTTCAATAGATGATTGAATAAAGAATTTGTGGCATATATACACAATGTACTACTATTCTACCATAAGAAAAGATAAAATAATGCCATTTGTGACAACATGGATGGATCTTGAGATTATTATGCTAAGTGAAATAAGTCAGACAGAAAAAGTTGAGAACCATCTTTCACTGATATGTGGTATATAAAACTGAAAAAACGAAGGAAAAAGACAAACAAATGAAGAAACAAAAACTTATAGACATAGACAATAGTTTAGTGGTTACCAGAGGGTAAGGGGGGAGGTGGTTGTAGATGAGGGAAAAGGGATCAAATATATGGTGATGGAAGGAGAAATGACTCTGTGTGGTGAACACACAATGGGATATACAGAGTATGTATTACAGAATTGTACACCTGAAAGCTATATAAATTTACTAACAATTGTCACTCCAATAAACTTTAATTAAAAAAGAAATTTGAGCAGAGGACCTGAACAAACTCTTTTCCAAAGGAGACATACAAATGGCCACAGATGTATGAAAAGATGCTCAACTTCAGTAACTATAAGGGAAAAGCAAGTCAATGTTCTTTTTATGGAGACACTATTATATAATGGGGATACAATGACCTCAAACATATTGTTCTTTTCTACTGGAAGCTTATATCTGGGTTTGCCTGACACTGCACCTGCATGTAATGATACTCAATACTCGGTGTCTATTATTATATATAGTACTCCTAAAATTTAAACAGATATCATAAACTGCTTATATTGTCAGCTAAATGCTAGATAGATATAGATAGATAGATAGATAGATAGATAGATAGATAGATAGATAGATAGATAGATGATAGATGACTTACAGATAGTTGTTCAAGGAAGACTTTGTGGCAGAATTAAATTTGAGCTCTACTTAAATTAATAGGTAGGAAGGATTCTGTGAATTTTGTTGTGCTATATTATACTATGTTGTATCAAATTACATATATATGTATATGTATACATATATATTCAGAATCCATACCATAGTGAAGTTATCTATACAACGATTATCTCAAGACTTGCTCCCATTGTTAACAACAACAAATACGCGCACACACATATGGAGAGAAAGAGAGAACCAAAAAAAAATGTGTGCACATTTTAGGAAGGAAAAAACTGCACTTAAGATTGTAATACAAAGATTGATGCTAGCATTCATTTGATTAATGCCGTTTCAGAGAACATCATACTATACATTGCTACTGCAATTCAATTCAACTTCAAAAAGTAATACATAGCTAACATCTCTTAAAATGTGTACATTTTTTTGGTACCCCCAGTATATGTATATTATATGTATTATATATAATATACATTATTATATATATGTATGTGTATGTATATATATATATACACATTATTATATATATACACATATATATGTATAATATATATGTACACATATCTGAGTGTATATAATATATATCAAATACATATTATATATATAAAATGATGTATGATCAAATAATACAGATAATGTTTAAATAAAAGAAATGTATTACAGTAAAAGACACATTGCCATTAATCCCCTTCAAAATACTCCCTCTTCCTTTGAACACAATTATCCCATCATTCTTGCCACTTTCTGAAGCAGTTCTGGAAGTCTTTTTTCGTGAGTGTTTTCAATTGTGCTGTCGTGGCTGCCTCAATGTTCTGAATCAATTCAAAATGTTTACCTTTCATGGTTATTTTGAGTTTGAGGAAGAGCCAAAAGTTGCACAGTGCACGATCTGGTGAATAAGGTAGATGAGGACACACCATCATGTCTTTATTTGACAGAAATTGCCGCATACCAGAAGTGATGTGTGACATGGAGCATTGTTGTGATGGTGGATGATTTACAGCACACTTTAAAACACACCTTCTCTCAACTATAGCTCACACCCAACTGACTGTACTACACAAGTTGAAACTTGTCACACACTGTTGCTAAGGTTGGACATGCCACTTTCCGTAGTGAAGATGTCTGCTTTTCCATTGGATAGCACTCCGCAGCAGCATTCACTGCATATTTTGATCACATCTAGTGTGTGTGTGTGTGTGTGTGTGTGTGTGTGTGTGTGTGTGTTTGTGTCTGTGTGGAGAGAGAGAGAGAGATGACACATCTAAATTCTCAGCAGTGAGAAAAAGACCAAACTTAAAAAAATGATATAATAGATTTTCAGAGTCTCATTAGAGAAAAAAGATAAAAATTTAGGGCCCAGCAAAATATCAACATGAGAAAACAACTGAGCTGACAATAGAACCTAGGTACTTTCTATTACCCACCCTGTTTCCTTGTCTTGGAAATGGAAAGAGATACTAAAAATGTTGAAAAATCACTCCTAATCCAAAATCTTCATTTCTGGCATCCCTGAATATTTATTTCCTTATGCCCTGAACTTGTCTTGTTCCACCTCAATAATATCTAAGAGAAATCCAGACACTACTTAATACAAGTTGTACCATTCCTACCATGATAATTAAATTTGCAGGACAAAAGAATATTTAATTTACAAAGAAAAGGGAATAAAATCAAGTATATCTTTCAAGAGAGCAAGACTACATATAAATTCTATAAACTGTACAAGATATAGCATGTGATTAAGGCATAGTATTTGATTCTGCAGAAAACAAGCTCCATGAGGTTCTACTATCACAAGCAAAAATAAAATTAAGGTAAAATATTTCATAAAGTCTAAAGGTACACAAGAGACTGTGAGGAATGATGTGCAACATGTAGGACAAAAAATGTATACACAAAGAACAAATACAAATTTATATGTAAATGACAAGCACACCAATAGAAAAACGGGCAAAGGATATAATGAGGCAATACCTGGAAGAGGAAATGCCAGTAAACCTTTGAAAAGTTGATCATTCTAACTTATAGCCTGAGAAACACAAATCAAATTAACTATAAAATATCATTTTCATCCATAATACTAGCAAAACATAAAATTTTGACAAATGCAGACTGGCTAGCAAATGCAGAAATAGCCATTCACATGCAATATTGATGCAAATATGAACAGCTATGAGCATTCTGAAAAGTAATTCAACAGTGTCTATCAATAACTAAATGCACATACACTCTACCCCAGTAATCTCCCTTTTGGAATCAACTCAATATATAGAAATTATTAGTGTGCAAGAGCATAGTACTTTGGTATCTATTGAAGTATTATTTACAGTAACAACAAAACTGCCTTTAATAGTGGTATAATTGAATAAAATTTAGCGCATCCATAAATTAGAGTATTAGGCAGCTATTTTTAAAAATGGGTTCGATCACTGGCTTGGAAGGAGATTTACTGTAGATTACTAAGTTTTTAGAAAGAAATTTTTTAAAAAAATATATGGTGTAGGATCCTATTTTTAAAATAAATAGAAAATTATGTATGGCATATGTATGTCTGGGCATATATATTAGTATGTATTAATAGCAGAAGGAAAAATATAGACATAGACACATAAGGCTGTTAGCAATAGAGACTTCAGGGCTGCGGAGTGTAGCAAAGAAGAGAATCTTCTCTGTACACCTCTACAGTATTTTCTAACTACAAGAAACATATAATTCTTTTTTAATTCTAAGTTCCAAACAAAATAAGCAGGAAAGTTCAGTGAAATGAGAGAGAGAGAGAGAGAGAGAGAGAGAGGAAGAAGGTGGAGGAGGAGGAGGAGGAGGAGGAGGAGGAGGAGGAGAAAATGGAGGAGGAGGAACAGAAAGGTAGAATCAATTATGGAATTAAACACTACCCAAAGAAAAGGGGAGGGAAATCTCCACAATGAGACATTTGTACTCTAGACAAACTCATGGACAACATGAAGTCGATAAAACAGAAATCCAAGATGAAAGGATAAGACAACAGAATAAAGTGAAAAATGAAATTGCAAAGCTAAAAAAACAAAATCAGGATCAAAACCACACTACTATATAAATAATAAATAGATTTCAAAATAGCATAAAACAGAATATATGGTGCAGATACTGAATAAGAGGCTAAATGAGTACGGAGAATAAAACAAAGAGATTACAAATTCTTAGAAGAAAGTTATCAGACAGATAATGAAGATGCAGCAAAAGAAAATCTACTTTTTCCTTCTAGGGAAATCCTGTATTCTATCCTATAAATGGAAGAAGGGAAAACAGTTTATTCATATATTAAAGGAAATTTTCATGAACTGCAAGGAGGAAAAAATGGATCTACTGATTAAAGGAGCCTGCTGTGTTTGGGAAATAAAAATAAATATCAAACAGAATTAATCAAAACTAAGATACATACTAGAAAATTTCCTGGATTTTATAAATGAAAAATCAGTTGTGCAGGAATATAGTCAGGAAAAAGGAAGAAAAAAGGAAGGAAGGAGCGGGGGCGAGGAGGGAGTAGAAAGGCAGCAGGAAAACAGCTAGTACAATGGGGAAGAAAGTTTGATTGTGAGAACCTGAGAGTGAGTAGTTTCCAACGTGTCCTGAGGGCAGGGAGTCACAAAACCTATCACATTTACCCAACATGATTAGCTAGGTGAAATGTAGGCATTTGTATTTTAACTGTGAATAAAGCTTTAAATCATTGGGAAAAAAAGTAATGGGGAAATACCAGACAACAAGGAGTTAGTGGAGAAAGTATTTCAGATACTTAAGAAGTCTGAAATAACACCATGTAGATAGCTAACATTGATCCTTCTCAAAAAAAAAAAAAAAAAAAAAAAAAAAAAAAAAAATTAAAATTTTTCTTTAATATATTCTGCCCTTTCCCATCCGTCTACTTTTTTAGACCAGAACCAGAATTTGGTCAAAAAATTGGAAAAGCATTACAGATGTGATCAAGGAACAGCATTTAAAGTTTCCAAGTATAAAGAGTTTCTATCCTCTGATCCTTAAAATTGGCGAAGATCCTGAAAATTAAATATCCTCTCAAAGCAAATAAAACCCTTGACAGATCCTAATTCTGTATTAAATTTCTGCATCACTTGACTTACCTGGATTTCTCATTTCAGTACTTGTTTATATTCAGCCTCATGTGGCATGTGACTGCATAAATGAATATAAAAGCTATGCCACTTTTACTTGTGGAGCATTGTTGCCAAGCTTAAACTTGTTGGCACTAGAGCTGCGGACCAAAAGGAGAGTTAAAATCATGGGCCTAGAACTTTTCTTGAAAGTCTTAGGAAGAAAAGAATTATATTTGGCAATCGTTAAGTAGCGGAGAGGCTGTCTAAGCCTAAGTGGTAAATGAGCACTGATAAGATTTAGTACAAAAAGAAAACAAAGAAATTCCCGTAGCAAGTACAGACTGTCAGATGCTGCCTCAGTTCTTTCCTGTAGTATGATTAGTTGAGATTAAGTCTGTTCAAAGTTCTGCATTTTTACAGATTTAGAGAAAGATGATAGAGAGATGATAGTTGGAGAGAGAGAGAGAGAGAGAGAGAGAGAGAGAGAGATAATTTAAAAAATTGAAATGCTATCAACAAGAGATTGGGGGACAATTGAATTAAATTTTATCTTAAACATAGGTCTCTGGTCTGAATAATATGATTACTACAAACATATTCCAGTGATAGCAAAAGATTATTGAAATAATATTGATTGCCATTAAAAATCAACATCTTTCTAACAAATAAGACTATTTAAAGTTGTACTTAAACCAGTTCTATCAAGCAGGAAATAATGGAGACCCATTGATCTGAACAAACTAGGATTATCTAGATCAGAGTGCAACTACTTAAGCGCAATGAAAGTAATTCCACATCATGTCTTGACCCTATAAAAACTTGTCATCTGTTATATTGGATTTGCATTTGACTCTCAAAGCTCAATAGAATGGCACAAAAACTATACTTCCAGTTTATCTGCAAATCATTTTGTATTCATGGAGATACCATTTCATTGTTAGAACTGCCGAGAAACCAGACTGAAAATGTCTATGAATTGAGTAAGTTCCAGAAGGACAGTGATTTGCACAGTAACCACATGTTCAGAACTTTGAAAAATATATATGTCAAACAAAGTTAGCTGAAATTAACACATTTGTCAAAGTTCTTCATTTTTTAGTTTCAGAACTGCTATCATCAACCATGAATCGCTTTATGATATTAGATAAACTCTTAAAAAATCATTACTGGTCATCAAAACCATGTTTTAATAGAAATAGGGTAAAATCATATACTATTTTTCTTGTTACCTACCTTTCAGAAATTCTATATAGTTCAAATACTCCTTGACATAGTATTATTGGTGATATATGAAGGCCTAACAATTAAGTTCATGAACTTGTTGCAATGGTGTTGCTAACCATTTTTTATATGAGAGCAGAGGGATTATTCATTATGAACTTGTACCAACTGGACAAACAGTTAACCAAGTTTATTATTTGCAAGTGCTGAAAAGGCTGAGTGAAAAAGTTAGATGACCTGAAATTTTTGCCAACAATTCATGGCTCTTGCATCACAACAATTCACCAGCTCACAAGGCACTGTCTATGAGGAAGTTTTTAGCCAGTAAACAAATAACTGTTTTGGAATACCTCTATTCACCTGATCTGGACCCCAATAACTTCTTTCTTTATCCGAAGATAAAGGAACTATTGAAAGGAAGATATTTTGATGACATTCAGGACATCAAGGGTAATATGACAACAGCTCTGATGGCCATTCCAGAAAAAGAGTTCCAAAATTGCTTTGAAGGGTGGACTAGGCAATGATGTCGGTGCATAGCTTCCCAAGGGGAGGACTTCAAAGGTGACCATAGTGATATTCAGCAATGAGGTATGGAGTACTTTTTCTACGATGAGTTCACAAATTTAATTGTCAGACCTCATAGTATTATTCGTTCCTTCCACAGAGTATATTAACAGAGAGAGAGAGAGAGAGAGAGAGAGAGAGAGAGAGAGAACCTATGAATTTGGAATAATTCCTATGGCAATAACTAGACTTTTTCACCAGCAATAATAGCATTTTCTTCATAATCTTAAAGATTCCCATTCTTTGACCATCACCTTGGGTCTTTCTCACTCCACTTCCTCTAGTACCTCAATTCTAACAATCCTCAGCCCTCACCAAAACCTCCAATTCATTATCACTACCACCTTTTTTTTTTTTTAATACTTCCTGCATTCTACTCTCCTTACCCAGTTGAAATTCTGTGATAAATTATAGTCACACCGTTGTATACACCTTTAATGATCTTCCATCCTCCTCCACCTTAAAATCGCCATACATGAAAAAGCAAAACAAAACAAACAAGCAAATCTGCAGGTATTA
Source organism: Rhinolophus sinicus (assembly GCF_057876585.1). Taxonomy (NCBI): domain Eukaryota; kingdom Metazoa; phylum Chordata; class Mammalia; order Chiroptera; family Rhinolophidae; genus Rhinolophus; species Rhinolophus sinicus. The sequence continues at coordinate 121,209,041 of NC_142516.1, read as the reverse complement.
AGTATTCAAGTTAGCCAGACAGCACTGACAGATTAAAGAACAAAGTGTTCTATAATAAAGGATTTAATGTAATAAGTAGTTCTCTTGGTCAAGGCCAGACTGCATGATAACAAAAGAGAGAATCCAGACTACTCTGTTTGGGTTTGGTTTTTTAAGGCTCTTTTCTTAAGGTTAAAGGGCATCAACAACTTCTTAGATGTTTGTAACAAGAAAACAATGCCTCTTCTGTAAACATAACTTTCATATATATTGTTATATACACATACATATACAGTTATTTGTATTTTGTCCTCTTCTAAAAAAAGTGGTTCAGTCATTCTCAACACATCCCTTTAGGGCTCCTGGAGTCTCTAATAAAAACAAAAAAAGCCCTCAAGATATTTTTATATTAATAATCGGATTAGGAAATATAATCCTATTTATTTGTATTTGGCAGTGCATAATAAGTGTTTTACATGCATCATTCTTTTCAAATCTTCCTAATAATCCTGTGAGATGAAATCATCGGGACCTTATGCCTACCCATTAGAGTTAAGGCAGGGAACCCACCATTGTGTAGAGAATTCTGTCCGGGTATTCTATTTCCTGGCACATCACCTAGTCTTTTTTGGGTGTGTTTGTCCAAATCAGTACAACCATTTTAAATTTAAATGAATATTCACGTCCTTTTATTACTGTAAATCTTTTATTAAAGGTCAAATTTGAGTGAAAAGAGCAAAGACCAACAAAAGATAGCAGTAAGGATAAGATGAAGACCTGGCCTGGAAGTTTCTCCTCCATCGCTCAGCCACTGCACTTATTCTGTTTCCAATTTAAAAGTAGTAAATCTCTAGATAATCTCTTGAATGGCTTCCAGTCACTGAAGTATATTTTATGGCTTCTATAGACATGTAACACTGATTGTAAGTAAGATTTGTGAAACATCAAGCAGCATTACATCCTCAATTTTAAAATGAAGATTTGTATTCCACAAGGCTGTTTGAGATAGCCTTAAGCCAAATCAGCTGATTTGATTCAAGGCTTGGCTGCCACAGAGTTATTATAGACAGAGAACTCTAGAGATGTTTCACGGACTAGATATTCAACTTTCTAACAGCTTTAACTCATACCCTGGTCATACAACTCTGAGGAAGGAAGTCAATACTGAAACAAAATTACCCCAATATAATATTAGTAATAGCTTTATTTTTAACAGTCGTTATATGTTAGGCACATACTATTCATCAAATATCCATTTATTCAATAACTATTCATCAGGATTAAATAATTTAAAATAATGATAGAGTTAGACTTTGCAGCTCGTCTTCTTTGGTTGTGACCTTAGATCTATCACTTATAACTAAATGACCTTGGTCACAATATTTAAATTCTCATATGTAACCTGGGATAAAACCCTACCTCACAGATTGTGAGAATTACAAGTGTGTGTACAGAAAGCCCTTGAAAGAGTGCCTATCACCGCTCTCAATAAATGTCACTGCTATTGAGCATGACGTCTACATCCCACATGATTACTGGGCCCTGGAAACCTGATGGTAAAGAGAGCCAAGTTTCCTTCCTCAGTGAAGTTTATATTCCTATGGGGAGGAGTGGGAATAAAAAGAAAAGTATGTAATTTAAAAAGATAACTCTATGTTGTGACAAAGAAAATGAACTTGGTGATGAGACTGGCAATAGGAGAGCACGACTGAGATGAAGGGGTAAGGAGCGCCGATGTGTAGACGGATCACTGAGGTGGACCTACGAAGGACAATGAACCACCCGTATCAAGAACTGGGAAAAACCATTCCAAGCAGAAGGAACAAGTGCAAAAGCCCAGAGAAGATAAAGCCAAATAAGAGCCAGATCTCTCAAGTCCTTGCCGTCCATGAAAAGAAGTTTAGGTTTTATTCTAAGAGCAAAAGGAAAATGTCAAATGATTTTAAGGGGGAGAGTGACAGAATCTGATCATGCAGTTTTTAATACTTTGGTTTCTGTGTAGTAGGGTGAGAAATAGAGAATAACAAGAGGGGAAAGACTGATAGGAAATTATTGCAGTGTTCCATGCAAGAAATGATAGGCAAAGGGGTTAGGATAATGGCAACAGATATGAAAACAGGTTAAGTCAAATCACAATATGACTTGGAGGTAAACAAATGAATAATAAACCTGTTAAATATGATGATTTTCCTAATTTTATACATAAAGAAACTAAGGCTTATGGAATTTAAAAACTGAGCCCTTAGAGGAGTTAGGATTCAAACACAGAAATTTCTGACTCTGCCATGTAGATGTTAGGATAAGAAATGTGGTTGTGTGAGAAAATTAACATTCACTTTAGCACTCACTAAGCCAGATAATCTAGAATCAAACTGAACACCATAAATGTTTTGCAAGTACACGTCCATTATGTATTTGCTATATGGAGTAGCTCTGGTTTTGTTTTAAGTATTGCAAATTGTCAAAGTTTGTTTTATTTTTTCTTTCTGCTTTTCCTTTAGTCTCTTAAGTTCTGATCTGAAACAAAACACTGCAGGATAACGTGTTACTGTTTAAATTTTACTTGAAGTAAGACTGGTTTTGTTGTCATATTGCCCAAAATGTGAATTGTCTTCTGAAATGTGTGAACTTCCACTTAAGAAAAGGAAATTGAACTCTTATTTATCTCTAAGCCCACTTGCCCACACGAGGGAAATCAGAATTACAGGATTGTTAAGTTGCCACATGCTGATCTTTACCTGAAGCAGAATTTTTGTTGCAAAGAAAAAAACTTTCCAAAGAAAATTTATTTTAGTGCTGCCAACATTCTTAGTTTCTCTAACAAAATAATCAGCTTTCAGAATTTGGTACTGCACCTCCTGAATGTACTCTTACCCCAAAAACCTTTGACCTATATGATTGTCCACTGTTGTAGAAGTTCATAAATGAAAGTATTGAATTCTATTAGGATGATTCTCTATGATCAGCACAGGGAGAGAGGTTTTTCTGGAATATATTCAGGTAAAATAGGTACCTTCATCTAATACTTTCTCTCCAAATATTCTAGAAAACATCAGTTTTAAGATTTTTTAAAAATTTAATTAGGAGAAGAAGTACAATAGTACAACAACAGAGTTTAGCCATTGGTACAAAGTTCAAAATGAGGAAAGGAGAGGGAAAAAATTGAGTAAGTTCCCTTTTGTAAAAAGTGTTGCAGTAACAACTTACTCTGAGAAATCTTAAAGGCAATTTCACTTCTCTTTTATAAAAACATTTTTGAAAGTAATGTTATTAGAGGGCAATTTTTAAGGCTAACAATGTTTTATATGTTATGTATATTGAAATTGACTGGCCTTTCTACCTTAGTAAAATATTTGTAGAAGGAAGTTGACATAGAGTAAAAGGAACAGAGTGTTTGAAAATTTAATAGATATTCATAATCTAGTCATTAACTTTCTAGAGACTCTCTATTTTCTCAGTTTCATTCCCTCTTCATTTCTTGAGTCAAGAGGAGATTGAAGTCTGTGGTAATGTGGAAAAGTACAATAGAAGAAAAACACAGAACCAGAATTGAGAGTAAAATTATAGGCTATACCTAATAGTCAGAGAGGAGTGCATAGCCCTGCATCTGACATAATGAACTTTACCTAACTTTTAGTATTAGAAATACTAACTTTTAGTATTAGAAAGGGAATATTTACCTCTATATTTTCTAAATGCCACCATAAAGTCCTAAAGAGTTTAATTTGTACAACTCTACTACAAAGTCATGTTTACGTTACCAATTTCACCATGAATGTGATAGGACTTGGCTACTACTGTAATTATTGGAAGTACTAAATAAGACAGGTCAATCACAAGACTTATCTACAGCTTTGAGATGTTTCCATTTACGTTACAAATTTCTTTCTACTTTTTACATTGGGGACTCTATTTGTATGAGGCTCATAAGTAATTACCCAAAGCTTACCATAAGGGCTACACAAATAAGCGTGGGACATTTTGATGTACACATATATTCTCCTGTTTGGTATATGGAAATGAGGAGGATTAGAAAGGGGACAAAGTTCTTTGATCTCCCATCCCCACTACTTCTATTTCCATCATTACAATTAACATCAAGTCGATTACCTCCATAGCTGGTAAATGTTAAACAAATAGCTCTCCCAAAATAGAACAGACTTGTTTTGTAACATTTAACAATTGCTTGGTATAAATACTACTGACATGGCCAATTTCAAGCTCCCAATATTATGTTACTGAGCACAAAGTTGGGAAGAGACACACATAATCAGCTCTGGTCAATTATTGGGAGCACTCTAACACATACACCATCAACAGTATGTTTTTGGATGGCAACAGGCAGAATGAAGATGACAGGGAGGATGAGAATGAGAAGGCCAAGTTATTAATTACCACAATGCTTGCTATTATAATTTGCCACAGTTCTTACATAAAAGCTACTTTTATGTCTTATGGAATGCAAGGTTTAGCCACTAGATAATGCCAGAATGCTGTGACTAGCTATACAAGAAATGTTTGGTACATAATTAAAGAAGTTCACAGGAATACAAATTCATTTCAATAGCTCTTATTTACATCTTCATCTTTTTTCATTTTTTCTTGGCATTGTCTAATTTATCTAGTATGAAAAAAAAATGTTGCTATCTTTAAGAGATTAAGATAGGCTATATTCTCCCTATCATCCTGAGTGATGTCTCTGGTTCTTGGTTTGAGGTGATGCTTTGGTTTGCCATAATATAGTTAACACAAACATTAAAGATAACATAACAAAACCCAATGAAATAATATATAATCAGTGAGAATACATTAAATACCTGTTATTTGACTTCTGATACAAATATAACTATAATGCAAAAGTTCAACCACACCTGAAAACTTCACCTAATACCCGTCACTTAACACTTTGACAATTCTCCTGACTTGTTGAAGCAAGCAAATTTAATCCTGAAAAAGCTGAGCTATTCCAAATTTTAGACAATTCATGTTCAGTTACTCCTGAGTGTCATGATGTGTCTTCTCCAGGAGCAAATACTTCCCTTTACAAAATTCAGAGATCAATTTCCTACACAAAATAGCAGAGGTAAAATTATTCATGAAAGCATATGCAATGAACTGCTAATCCTACCTGAAAATGTACATTCCTCTCTTGATTTAAAAAGTAAAATCTTCTTATCCTACCTTAAAATGTACATTCCTCTCTTGATTTAAAAAGTAAAAGGCAACATAAATTCATTTTTGTAAAGTAACAATGCTATGCAACATTTTAATAATTCTAAATTTAGCATCAAGAAATCTATTCAATGAAGGTAAATGCATCACCTCTGGTGTTATTCCACCTCTCAGATCTCCCTGTCAATGCAGTAGCCTCCAGCAACACGTAGCTATTTAAATTTAAATTAGCTTAAATTAAATAAAATTTAAAATTGTTTCCACTCACAGTAACCATATTTCAAGGGCTTAATGGCCACATATGGTTAGTGGCTACTATATGAACAGTGAAGATATAGAACATTTCCATTATCACAGAAAGTTTTATTGGCCATCATTGACTAAGATACTCTGACCCCATTACACCAGCAAACCAGAAAATGGAGGGAAGAAAGAAAAAAAAAACATGAAATTTGCCCTTTGCCTTAAGTGCATTTGTAATAACTACATTCTCATAGAGATGATTTTTGCCTAGCAGGATCTTTTAAATAATCCAGTATTAGGAACCTCTTAATCTGGAACCCGATATCCTTGAACGAATATGCAATTCTTTCTTTCATATATAATTACAATGGGGAAAACATTTATCAAGTCATGTTTAAATAGGAATTCAAAAGTACCACATGGGCCAGTAGAGAAATAAGTAAGATTCTGGATGCTCAGAATTAATTCCTTATTCTCATTTTTGCTATTCCCATTGACCCTGGTATAGAAATCTTCACAGCCAGAAGTATTTTAGCCCTTAGGAGAAAACCCCTCAAGTGCTCCCTAATCTCTTAGCAGCCCAGATGTTTCTCTACCAAATCCTGACTCTCTCCAGCTGGATGTTAAAATCCATTCAGACAGCCTTCTCTCTTGAGCCTACTAATGAAGCAAAATTTTCTGTCATTGACAGGCCAGGGCTAATTATTGTCGTTGAGTACGAAAAATCTGCTCAATAATCCCAAAAGGAAAAAAAAAAATCAAAATTCAAACTTAAAGTTTCTGAATTTAATTGCACAGACCAAGGTGGCTCCGTAGCGCAATGGATATCTCATTGGACTTCTAATTGTGCAGATCATCAGATTGATTAATTTCTATCTCATTCAGCAACAGCTCTGTCCTTGGCCATAATCTGTAGCCTTTCATTATAGTTGTTATCACAGCAGTAAAAATATCAGCAAAACCAATGCTATGGTAGTTAAAGCACAATGTTTTGTAGTTAGAGATCCAAGATGGTGGAGTAGATAAATACTGTGCCTGCATCGTTCCATGACCACATTAAAATTACAACTAAATTATAGAACAATCAACCTGGAGAATCATCTGATGTCTAGCTGAACAAAGTCATATAACTAAAAATATAAAGAAAAGCCATGTTGAGACTGGTAGGAGGGGCGGAGATGCAGAACAGGCCCCAAAACTCTGTGCAGCAATTAAGAATCAGGAGGGATAAATCTGCTGCAAAGGTTCTCCCCAAAGGAGCAAAACTCCCCAGCCTGGAGTAGTGGTTCTGGAAAGAGGAGTGCCCATAACATATGGCTGTGAAAAACAAAAGGGGATTCCAATGGAAGGGTGCAGGAAACTCAGACTCCCTCTTAAACCACCTGAGCATAGAGTCACTCACTTGAGAGATTCACCCTGGGCTCCAGTGGAGAGAGAGTGACTCAGGGAGTTTCACAGGCATTACAGGGGGCAGACAGAGGTGTGTGGCTTTGAGGTGAGGGCTGGAGAACAGTCATCATTTTCCCCGTGCAATCGGCAGGCAGGTGCCATATTTCCAGTGTAAGCTCTCCCCTACTTGGGCAAATCTGAATCTGATTGGTCTGGTGAGCTCTGCTGGGACTCCACCCAGCTGACTCACTAGGACCCCACCCTACCCAACTCCCCCAATGCCAAAGGCACTTTTTCCCAAAGCAGCCAGTCCCACCTGCATTAAACTCTTTCTTGGAAAACTGTCAGAGTCTGGCAGGACCCAGGCAGGTGGTGACTGAACTTGGTGTGCTCTGAGACTTGCTTAGTAGCTCCAGGCGCAATAGTGGCACCAAACTAGAATTTCCATTAACATGGTGACCACAGCTCTTCCCATTCTAATGACTCCCTGAGACCCTGCCTCACCCAACTTGCAAACCACATGAGGCACTATCAGCAGTTGAACCTTAAAGGAGCCAGCAGGTGGCAGCAGGCCTCAGGGTGTCCTCCCTTTTTGAGGAGCTATCCTAGGCCCAGTACTGGTGGCAGATGTCCTTGTTTGCAGTGTGGCCTCTCCCGTGCACCTCCAGGTTCAGCACAAGCAAGGAACAACAGCAGATCACTTTGTAACTTTTACCAGGTACCCCCTGGCTGGTCACAGGCAGTGGGTGACCTGGGGCTGCACCAGAGCCCCTCCCACGAGTCCCCAGAACAAATATACTTGGAGGCTGACTTCAGACCACAGCAGAGCACCGCCCAATTAGCTCAAGTGAGCAGCATACACAATGAGTGGTCTCAACAGGTACCAGAGCCTATGAGGGTGAATCCCACTCAGTGGGGTAAGCTCCCCACACAACAGCCTGTAAGCTGTGGATGTGGTTAAACACCACAACCAATCAGCCTGAGGATCAATTCCACCCATTGACATGCCAATAGTAATCAAGGCTCAACTATAACAGAAGAGAACACACAACCCACACAATGGACACTGCTGGAGCACCTGGAGCCGGTGACCAGGAAGACTGTGCCAAGGCCCCACAGGGCACCTACTACATAAGGCTACCAGCCAAGACTGGGAGACATAGCAGATCTACCTAATACATAGAAACAAACAGAGAGACGTAGCCAAAATGAGAAAACAAAGAAATGTTTCCCAAATGAAAGAACAGGAGAAAACTCCACAAAAAGACTAAATGAAATGCAGGTAAACAAACTACCAGAGACAGAGTTCAAAACAATGGTTATAAGGATGCTCAAGATACTTAGTGAGAACTTCAAGAAAGAGACAGCAAGCATAAAAAAGGACATAGACATAGAAAAGAACCAGTCAGAAGTGAAGACTACAATAACTGAAATGAAGAATGCACTAGAAGGAATCACTAGCAGACTAGATGAAGCAGATGATAGAATCAGTGAGTTGGAAGAAAGGGTAGCAGAAAATATGCAATCAGAACCACAAAAAGAAAAAAGAATTTAAAAAACGAGGACAGTTTAAGTGCCCTCTGGGACAGCATCAAGAGTAACAACATTTGAACCAGAAGGAGAAGAGACAAAGCAAGGGATGGAGTACTTATTTGAAGAAATAGTGACTGAAAACTTACCTAACCTGGTAAAGGAAACAAACATACCAAGTCCAGGAAATGTAGAGAGTCCCAAACAGGATTAAGCCAAACAAGCCCACACTAAAACACATTATACTTAACATGGCAAAGGTTAAAAACAAAGGGAAAATCCTAAAAGCAGCAAGAGAAGGCAACTAGTTACTTATAAGGGAGCTCCCGTAAGACTGCCAGCTGATTTCTCAACAGAAACTTTGTATGGCCAGAAGGGATTGGCATGAAATAAAAGATCTCTGTCAATTATTTTTAGTTCATCCTTTTCCTATGTTATGTCACTACTACCCCAGTCCTTACCCACTGATTCTCCTCTGGCTGTGAGGTTGCATATCTAGAGACTATGCAGCTTTACAGCCAGAATCTGAAAGTGCCTGTTCACAATGTGATCTCTAAAAAGGATCTTTTCTCTCAATCTTAAATTACCATGAATGTATTGCCCATTTAAAACCTGAAGAATTTCACAATATTTCATAGCTTACTTTGTTCTCATTGGGAAAAAATCCCAGAGGATTCAAATCAGTGCAAGATAAACTTATTTTCTTCTCATTTAAAATATTTTTTTTTGTTTTACTTATTGTATCTGACTTTGTTCTTAGTTCTTATTCTAATTCTCTTTTCTAATTTGAAATTGTGTGTTCTCTTGTGATTAAGTGAGTAAAATATTTTTCAAGGGAATGCTAAATTGCACAGTTAATTTTATACCCCTTAAGTCATTTTCACAGGAAAAACAGTGAGCACATATTACAGGGTAAATGTTAAAAGCCAGATTCTGTTTCCTCCCTGAATATTGTTTACCTGAGCAAGCTGAGTGCTGTTCATTTCTCTGAGTGATTTCCAGGTTGGTAGCAGCATGAGATTCTTTCACCTAACAGAAAGTGGACATTCTATGGCCCATCAGTTTCTGGTTATTCTAGCCTCCACCAGAGTCATGGAAAAAAAAAAAAAAATGAAAAACTTATTTCTTCTATTTGTTCTGTCATCTGTAGAACTTAGCTGAGAAAAAGAGGCACCTTTTTCTCATTAATCATTGTAAGTTAAGGAACAATTTTATTGCTGTGAATGTTTTGGGCAGCACGCCCATCTCGAAGCAGAAGATGTTAAGCTGACCCATTTTCTCATAAGATGTATGTTTCTGCATCTTCAACTAATATTACTTAGTCTGTTGAAATACATTAAAAAGTAGGAAAGATAAATAGACCCTCCTTAGCTGTAGCTGTTTTGAGGTAGTGGATTGAACTACAAGGCATGTGGAAGATAAAGCTTCATATCTATGTATAGTATAATAAATAACTTAAAAAATACACAAATTTAAATAAAATCTTAAAATAAACCAGAGGCTAGAAATATAAACCACTAAATGATCACTCTGAAATAGAGGTCTCACTTCACTTAGTGACCAAACCTGATTATCAGTAAAGCAAATATGAAAGGTGTAGGAATGTTGGGTGAGAAACGCCTCTAAATAAATATAATGCACCATTTGCTTTGCCAATATTTGAAATCTCAGTTTAATAGAACACAAATAAAAATGGTCTCATGATAGGAATGCTGGCTTAAATTTGCCTTTTTGTTAAAAGGAAGAAGAGGAATCATAATATATCTGTGAATAGATTGTAAACTCCATAGCAGTGTGTGTGCTTGTGCTTGTGTGTGTTTGTTTGGGTGTGTTATTCACTGATGACTGACGTATGTCTGGCATATAGAAGATGTACAATGAATATCTGTTGAATAGAATTTATGAAAGAATTTCCTGTATATGATCTCAGCTGACACAGCCGTCTTGAAGAGTAGACACCAGTCATACACATTAGCCTGTAGGTGGAGGCTACGAAGAATAGCACCTCAGATGGTCTCATAGAAATGGATCAGCCAGAAACTAAGGGATGGGCTATTGGTAAGAGAGGCAGTGATCAAGGCATGCGAATGTTCAGCTCCCCATAGACACCAAATAAATATTCATTGAATGGTGAAGCCTTCCCTAAAGATTCACTCTGACTTAACTCATCCCCCCTCCATTTACTATCACAGTATTGCATTTTAATTTCTTCTTAATTCTTACCATGATAAGAAATTAGATTACTCAGCTGTTCACCTACTTGTTTATTACCTTTCTCATCTTACTAAAATGTAAGTTCCATAAATAAAGACTCCTTGTCAGTCTTAGTCCCTAAAGGAGGGACTATCTGATACATGTTAGACACTCTACAACAGTTGGATGAATAAGTGAATCAACCAACCATCTAACTGAAATAACCTGTCTGCATTGGTTTTTTCAATTGTTCTCTCTCTTTTGCATACATTATTTAGGTATTGCAATTGTTTATCTGTTTCAGTTTGTGTGTATGCTGCTGCTTTCCTTCTTTTCTTCCCCTGTAACTTGGACCTAATTCCTCCTTAACCTTTTTACTGCATTAATTGATTTCAAGTTTGTTCTCCAAAATGTGTCAAAATGCACAGAAAATAATTACAGTATTTATATTTTTAAGTAAATACAGTTAAGGTGCTACATTTTATTAAAATAAATGATTAAAGTATAAAAAATTTCCTATAGTTATTTATTCTTGAAAAATACAAAAATATAGAAAAAATGTACATCTGCTTTCCTAAACTTCCTTTTGGAACACTTCCTTTCTGGAACTCCTGGGGTAAAGTTGAACGCGGCAGTCAGCAGCACGGAAATGTCACTCTATGATAGACAGACATAGACCACAATGAAAATGTTAAGGAGGTGAGAAGCCCTCAGAAGATCCAGCAGGACCATGGTAGGGTCCAAGAAAAAAGAACTATGATTTGGCTTAGTGAAGAGATAGCTGAAGAACTATGGCTTCAGCTATCTCTTCTCATACAGCTTAAGAAAGAAATGTTCTTTCTACCTTGTATTTATCTTCATGTTTCTTTCCTTGCCATAAAAGTGGCGAGACCACAGGAGACAAGAGGAATAAGGAGGCTACCAGGCCTGCTTCTAACCTAGGCCTTCTAAACTAGGTAGGAGAAAGATCCTCTGTGGCTTACATTCACTCCACTCACCAGAATAATATACAGCGTAGAGTTCCCAGCGAGTAATATCACGCACATTTGCCTCGATTGCCTTTTGTATCACAGCTATTTTTCAGCAACCAAGGTGACAATTATTCTGATCCCTGCGCTGTACACTCTTCTATCAAAACTAACAGCATAAACATTGTAGACGAGGAAACTATTCCTCTATCAAAACTATCAGTATAAGCATTGCAGACAAGGAAACTAAGCCTCAGAGAGGTATTGAGACAGGACTTCAAACAAGTATCCCAAGTAGGAGGCATTGCTCTTCCCTCCCAAGGCCTGTTTTTATTACGTTCACTTCACTGAGAATATGAAAATTAAAAGTTTTAAATAATTATACTATGAAAACACATTTTCATCATTTCTTCTTTAGTTGAGAGGTAAATTCAATGATTTATTCTTAAGATACCAGGCAACACAAAAGATGTAAACCAGCCTTAACTTGAAAACAATAGGAAAGTTCTATTATCGATTGATTGTTATTTGTCATCTTCACTTATTGCTTCTTTCTCTCCTTCCAGACAATCTTCTGGAAATATTGAAAAGTTTTTGTTCTCATTTTATTCAGTATAGCAGCATGCCTGAATCTTGAATTCATAAAACTAGTCATTATAAATTCAAAGAAAGACTTGGAATATATTTTATAAAAATCTGGCTATGTCTTCTCATTTGTGTCACTTAAAGAGTTATTTGTTCAGCTCCTGCTGCTTTTTGAAATGGTTAGATCTCTAATACAAGTAATAGCTTTTCTTCTTCAATTCCGTATGTTCCCTTGCTATCACAGCAGCTCAGCACTTTATTCAACACTTGTGATTTGATTTACTAATCTTCCTGCAATAATTACTGGTTTTCTTCCATTTCCTGTATTTTTTCTCTTCTCACATTGTGAAAAACATGCTTTTGTACTTACCTTTTGTGCCTTGCAGAGTATTAGTTCTTTCAGAGCAAGAAAACTGTCTACATATCTTTTGACCTCTGGCAAGGGACAATCTATATAAATGACAGCAAGGGCTAATATGCTACAATTATACCCTTCCGTTTGCTCTACTCACCCCCAATATTTCAGTTTGTGATAATTAGATTTGCATGGAAAATGGAAATTGAGAAAAAGCTTTAGGCTAAAATGGACATGTTCCCATTATTGGACATTGGTTGTAACAAGTCTGGGCAAATCCTAAGGAATTAACCAAACACCCTGAGCACTTTCACCTTCAATCCCACTACACTTAAATGGCTGTATCCTTTGAAATTGTAATCACTTAGAGAGCTGTCGTTAGTATCCTAGAGGCTCCTGGGTGAAGTTATTATCCTATAGTTTTTGTTTTCCAAGTGCTCAATGCTCTTGAAGCTATAGCTCCACACAACTTTTTCTTCCCCTTGTAGTCAAAAGTGGTAAAATCTCCAAACGGATGACTCAGAGATTGGTCATGGAACAATGTCAGTGAATACAGTAATCTCATGAGTTTGTCACGGTGAAGAATTGGCCCCTTATGTGAAACCTAAACAGCTTTTTTCAATTCCATCGCACCAGGAAGAAAAGAGAATGATAGCTTTGTACAAAGTGGGTTCTGGATTCTGACATATAGGCTTAAAATTTCAGGAGATGAGTTTAGTTTTGGAAGGAAAAAGTTCTCAACTGTAAAAGTTATTTGACACTGGAATGTAATCTGAAAAAAAAATTGCAGTGTTTCAAATCTAGGATTTTAAGTTTTTTAAATGTAGTGGGCTCTCTCAGGGCTATCTGTGCTCCAAAAAATAACCTGTTAAAGAGAAGTCCTCTGATTCTATAATTATACTTACCTATGATAAAGAGTTTCCTGACACTGGGGATTTTCAGAGGGTGGTACAAGTCATTGGAAAAATGAAGAATATTCTTCTGGAGGTTTAAACAGAAAAAGATATATTCTTGAATCCAAATGGTTTTTAAAGTTAACTCAGCATTGAAAAATACAGTCTTGCACATAAGTCCCTCTGATGCACATAAGAACATCAGTTAACCCCCTGTACTCACAGAATACTTGGCACTAGGCAAAACATTCCCAAAATAAAGTGCTTGCCCTTTCTGTGTCTACAGTCTATACAGAATGGTACTATCTGAATGTTACAAAAAGTCAATCGATAATCCATTTCCAAGTTTGAATTATAAATCAGCTTCAAAGTTGGAATTATAAAACCTTTTGGGAGAAGCATTCGTCACAGTTGTGTAAGACTAATATTATTTTTCTCTGTTTTGTTTTTTTTTAGATTGGTTTTCTCTTTTGTAAGTACAATACATACATTACCTTCTCAAAGCCTGTCACTGTCTCGTTTCAAATGAAGGCGTAGAACAATCCAAATCACTTGGTGGACCACAAGGGAATTAATCCAGCTTTCCCAGAGAGAGTTGGGATCTTTTCATCCCAGTGTTACCCATCAATTACACAGAACTACACTATACAGGAAGGACCCTCATTTAAATGCAAGCAGCATGTGAAGCTCTTTTTAAGTTATTATTTCAGGTAAATTGTTTCATTTAAAGCCTCGCAAAGGAGACAGCTTTCTGTGCTTGAACCGAAAAAGTGCCAGGGACAGATACATAAGTCAGCAGAGCCCAAATTAACTTACTTCATTATCTTATCCACTCACCTACACAGAAGAATCTACCTTTCACATCATCTCTTCCTCCTTCCCAGCAGGGAGAGAACGACCAGAGAACACGTTTCAATTCACTCTCTCTGAACACCTCCGGGAGGACTGCTCTAACTGTGAGTATTGCACACTTCAAATGTTATTCAGGGACAGCTTCTGGGCATCCTGTTGGGGCGATATTTAAATATTATGCCTACCAGCTTTTTTCAATTTTTTTCATGCTATCTTTAGAAGTCAGTGGTTGTGTTTCTAACAGACTCTACAGGCATGGAATGTTCACTGAAAAGTCATTTTCTCCTCTAGAGGTTTAATAGTTCCAAAAATGACTTTACATCCGTAAGAAAAGTTTTCCTTTCTTCAGCACTTCCCCCACATATAACTGAGATAATGAGTGTTCCTTGCTTGCAGCTATCTTTCCAAAGGCAGGCACCAAATAGGGAAAAACATTCATCAGTAAAACTTTAAGTAAGAAAATAAGGCAATCTGTTGAAAACTCGATGATGGGTTCAGGATGACTGAAGTTGAACAAGAGAAGCAGTCAGGGCTGGGGGCCATTCTGGTGATTATTAATAGACGTAAGGTTAGTTCTAATGGCTCTTTGATCATTTTTCGGTCTATAACTCACAAACTCCTGCCATTAAAAATTCAAAGAATTACTATGCAACTGAGCATGCAATGGATTACTTTTTAACACACAGTTTTGTAGAGCATGGTTCTAAGCACTTTTTTTAAGGCAATTCTGGAAACTACATTCAAAAAGGTAAAAAATCTAAATTAGAAAATATTATCACAAAGTACTGACTCATGTACAGTATTCTCTGAATCCAAATGATCCCAAAGCACATCATAAAACAGTTAAATGAGTATAAAAATTTATGTAGGAAGACAGATTGGTATCCCCTCACTATAAAAGGAAAAATGACTCTTTTCCCCAAGGGTAGGCTAGCATCCTGCTGCATTTTTCAAATGCTATAAAGTTATTTTACTTCTAGTCCAAATTGTCTCCAAAAGCAACAGTTATAGTAGCAATACTGCCGATGAGCAACAACAGGACAGCTGGACAAGACCAAGGGCTCAAGTCTTTTCACTCATTACTATGTTTCCCCGAAAATCAGACCTAGCCAGACCTTCAGCTCTAATGCATCTTTTCGAGCAAAAATTAATATAAGACCCAGTCGTATTTTACTATAATACAAGACCGGGTCTTATATAACATTATAATATAATATAATATTATATTATATTATATTATATTATATTATATTATATTATATTATATTATATTATATTATATAATATAATATTATATAATATAATATTATATAATATAGATAATTCGGTATAATACTGAGTCTTATATTAATTTTTGCTCCAAAATACGCATTAGAGCTGATTGTCCGCCTAGGTCTTATTTTCGGGGAAACACGGTGACCTAGAACTCACTTTGACATAGCAAATTCCCACTATATCACACCTTTATTTCCTAAGTCCACTGTCCCCTCTACTTTCTTGGAAACTTTTCAAACACATCCGGCTTTCATTTTCTATACTTATTATCTTGATTCGACCATCCATCACTTTGTTCACTCTTTGTCAATATCCCCAAATCCTTCTGAGTCATCAGTTCTAAATTAATAAGAGATGATAGAATCAGACTAGTGACGACTTAAAGCACGAATGTTTCATTTTTGTCAAAACCTTCCATAAACCCTGCGTAGAATACATTTTAGCAAATCTAGAAATTTGCAATTTTTCTGCACACTGAAAGTATTCTATATGTATTTTCACTTTCTCTCACTGTTCTCTTTGGCTGGCAACTGAGAAAAGCACATTATCTTCCTGACCTATAATGACCTTATTTGTTTGATATTTGTGGGTAATAAATTCATAAAGCTAATAATCTTAAAGCAACTATATCTAAGCATCTTCAAAGCTCCATGAGCTGACCCAACATGGTAAAGTGTAGGGGATATACCCCTGGCCTCTCACAGCTCTGGCTAAGGGTGCTCCAAACATCATCACACAATTGGAATGCTTGTGCTCAGTGACTTGGGATTTCTTTGGCAGATTCAGCTAAACCTTGTAACATTTAAGTGACACCCAAAAAGGCCATAATTCCTCTGCAGGAAGTGAGAATGCCAACAATCAAATTAACAACATAAAGCAGGAAAGCACAGTTGAATTTTCGCTAAAGTAAGGCAGAAGCAGAAGAGAATTGACTGGCACTAAGAAGATTATCGCTGGTTTTTCAATACAGCAGGCAAATGAATATTGAAGATAAATGTGCTATCAACTTTATTCCTACAACTCTGATAGTGACTTTAATCCTGACCTTGAAATGGCTTCTCCATACACACAAAACCTTTTTGAAATGACATTGCACCAAAAAAAAAAAAAAAAGTGAACCAATAATTTACCTAATGATGAACTTTTATTTGAACCAGGCAACTAAGTGCTTTATCTACATCTTGTGCCATTGAATCTTCACAACAACATATGAGGTTACTATTAACACCCACATTTTATAAAGATGGAAACTGAGGTTTTGTGCAGAATCAGGTCTATCCGATATCAAGGCCTGAGCGCTTATGCCTCCTCTGAGACTATACCCCAGTAGTTTGTGTTTCTTCCATCTGGC
The DNA here is from genome assembly GCF_057876585.1 of Rhinolophus sinicus. Classification (NCBI taxonomy): domain Eukaryota; kingdom Metazoa; phylum Chordata; class Mammalia; order Chiroptera; family Rhinolophidae; genus Rhinolophus; species Rhinolophus sinicus. Next base: position 121,192,256 of record NC_142516.1, on the reverse strand, counting down.
TTCCTATCAGTTAATAGTCAGGGCATTTGACATGTACTGATAATTATAAAAAGCAAGTACTAAAAATAGAGCAGGGCAAATGACAGCAGGTAATTGATTGCATGCAGGCTATACGAAAAAGGAAAAGCAAAATTCACAGCAAGTTCTAGCCTTCCCTAAACAAAAAAGCAGGCCATTGACTATGTAATGACATTTAAGGACACCTTAAAACTTCCTCCACACATATATTAAAGACTTTTCTCACCAGTCTTCTTTAGAGCCAGACATTTTTTACCCTTAACCTCCTTACCGGCATTTTAAGGACACATGTATCTTAATTGGGTCAACTGTTACATATTTTACACATTAGCTAATAAAATGAAGGAATTGATTCATCCACTACTATGTCTTTTCAGTTAACAGAGACACACCTAAATGTTAAGGAAAGACATACCTTTTGTGACTTCTTCTTTTTGTCAGTCACTCTTTTTAGTGTTTCACAGTCTTTGTATCACAGATAAACTTCCAACATGCAAGATGCTGTGGACGTTATAAATTTCAGTAAGCACTTTTCCTGCCCTCAGAAACTTTAGAGTCCAGCTCTAGAGAGGAAGTAAGAAAAGTATGTAAATAAATACAAACAAAATAGAATGAAATATCTTCTATAACTACAGTACCAATACATTTTGGATTTTTTGTAATAGTTCTAATGTCATATGATTTTATTAAGAGAATGCATATAATATAATAACTAAACGTTTCATTAAAAAATTTATAAGCATTTTCTTCTCAAATAAATTAATGATTCAAAAAAAATGTTCCTTTATGTAACTACATTACCCAATTTTGTTATTAAAAAAAAAGATATCTCACCCATAATCCTTATTCAGAGACTTCTTTTATGAGGCAAATAAAAAAATTTTCCAGCTGGAGCTGGAATATATTCAAAATAGAAACGATACCTTCTCTGCTCAAAATTGGTTGAAATCCTGACTTTGCTCCTCCCCAAATGGCAGAGCGGAAGAACCAAGCTTGACACCACCACTGAAGTTAGCTGTTGATCACCCATCCAAGACACCCCAGGTGATTTTGAAAAGTTGCTAAGAGACAGAAGCAAGGTTCTTCTGCTGGTCATTACTGTAAGCATTGACTTTTTCGCTTCCTGAAGCCAGTGAAAGCCTGGTCAAGGGAAGGAAAAAAAGATGTGAGATCCAAGAACATTCACAAGGTAATTCCATCAAGGAAAATTTCCCTAGGACATGAAAGATGGCATATTTTCCTGCTAAGATGGAACAACAAATGCAGTACTGAGGCAAAAATACCATTATTTCCTTTTATACCTAAGTTTGGGATGGGTTTCGTCAGACAAATTCTAAGCATTTACAATGACTCACAATAGTAGTATTAATAGGATTTGGGGGAGATAGATTAGAAGAGATTCGTTTCTATAAGTGAAATTGATCAATATATTTGTGAATAAAATTCCATCTCATACATTTCCTTAAGACTTCTGTCTTAAGTGGTTTTTAGACCTAACTCATGCCATAAATACAACACCACTGATATCAGAAGAAATAACCCATTGTTCTGGCCAGATAATGGTAAAGGAAGGTCTCAAAGGCATACTGAGAAAGATAGGCAAGGTTTATAGCTTGTCAGAGGTTAGCCAGAAAAAAAATAATTATTTTCTTTAAATCCACTTAACTTCATGGTAATAGTATTAAATTGCTCAAGATATGCAAACAACATGATGTCTATCTTCCTTGAAAGAAAGGACCAGACCTAATAGACTCTGGACACATTCAGTGAGTGGTAGATTGTGTGCGTTAGAGGAATGTTTCATAGGTCACAGGCAAACACAAGCCTCATAGCTTGAATTCTGATGCTTTGATTCAGGAGCATTTGGCTATTTTTTCAGGGTGGTAGTAAGTCACATATTCCTACTCTTTTCTGAAACTTTAAGACAAGAAACTGTCATCACCAGGAAGCTGGAATATCTCATCAGTTTGATTTTCTCTCTCTGGAAGAATGTTTCAAATTTTCACATGAACATCTAAGTTTCAGATTTATTCTACTAATTTTTAACAGCTTTATACATACAGTAAATTCTAAATGTACAATTTAATGACTTCTAGTAAACATATTGAGTTGTGCAACCATCTTCACAACCCAATTTTAAAACACTTCCATCACCCCAAAAAGAAACTTCATGCCTAGTTGCCAGCCCTCCTTATTCCCACTCCAACTCCCAGGCAACCATTAATCTACTTCCTGTCACTATAAATTTACTTTTTCTTGACTTTTCCATTAAATAGAATAATAACATATGTGATCTCTTGTGTCTGGTTTCTTCCCCTTAACACAATGTTTTGGAAGTTCAGCTATGCTGTAGTGTGCACCAACACTCCATTCCTTTTTATTGTCCAATAATATTCCTTTGCATGAATAGAACATTTTTTGTTTATCTATTCATCCATTGATGATGGACATTTGGATTGTTTCCATTTGCTGGTTAATATGAATAACGCTGCTAATGGACATTTATATACAAATCTTTGTGTGGATATATGATTTCATCTCTCTTGGGTAAGATAACTAGGAGTGAAATTGCTGGGTCATATGGTATATTTAACATTTTAAAAAACTTACTGTTTTACAAAGTGGTGGTACCATCGTTTCACCTACCTTTAATTTCCTGAGTACCAGATAAATGACTATCACTCTGCTTTGAACAAGCCTAAATTTCCTAACCCAAGTAGACTGTAAACCTCTGCCAACTGTTAGCAGTTAAGGCACTTCCATTATTCCATCATTTTCTATTATCATATATATCACTAAAGTGATATAATTTAGTAAAATTAAATGTTAGTTACCTAGCACCATTAGGAAATTCAAATACAAATGTGCCATTTAAAGTTACTTTCCTTTTATAAAAATTCTACTTGAAAAATATCAGAAACATTCATATCATTGTTACGTTTACTGTGAAGAGTTCCATTAAAGTGATGAGGAGATGAAGACTAATAAGAAGCATGGCCATATTGTCTGGGGGAATCCTTCAATAAGTCATCTCTATAAAGAGACAGAAGGGAGTCATCAGATTTAGTCTTTATAGTAGTGTGGCATTTCTGTGAAAAACAATATTTTATGTGAGACTGTTGCTTGAGCAGCCCATGAAGGATAAAGAAAAAAGGAAACAAAATAATGTTCACATATTAATACATGTCTTTCCACCTTGAGTGAATTCTGCATTGTCAATCTCAAAAAAGCCAAGATATAACCGTGACTTTAAGTAGAGTCTTGCTACCAGCACTGAAGCTTTCAGTTTTCCACAAGAATCTAAATTTCACTTAAAAAAAAAAAAAAGAAAATCCACATTTAATGAAAGAGCGAGGCCTCCCCCTAGTGGATAATTTAAGAATTTGGTCTTTACAGTGTAGTTTAGGATTTACACAATAAAATGCCTTAACAGATACATAGAGATACAAAATAGATATTCCACAGTCACCAATAACGCATTGAAAAGTAAATGTAGGCAACAGAAGAGAGTGAAATAAGGCAAACTTTTAGAAGTATGGTGAACATTAAGCTAGATGATTAAAAATGTATACGTCTGAAAGCAACAGTGACTGAATTATAAATCCTCAACACCATCTGAACTGCCACGGTGCACAGGCCACAGTGTCTGGGGTGTTACCCTCAGCAGACCCGTGGATAGGCCAGATTTTCTGGGGTCAGAAAACAAAAAGTGACTGCACTTCTAAACATGTCATTTTCAAAGGCAATTATGGGATTCTTATAACTTTTTAAATTTTAATTTTACAGCTTATTATTGTGTTGTAATGTATTTATTAAAATCTCAATGCACCTGTGCAGAAATTAAACAAAAATTGTGCTAATTTTTGAGAACTCACCACGTTCTAGGAACTGGTAAGGACGTGATATAAATGATTTGATGTAATCCCCAAAACAATCCTAAGCTTCCCCCTTTTTACAATGAAGAAACGGTCTTCAACAGAAACAGCACAGAAGTGGCAGAACTGGAATTTGATTCAGGAAGTCAAACTCCAGGGGCCACATTCTTAATCTCTAAATGAAAACAGAAATAAAGTCAGTTAAATATAAATGCACATTTCTCAGTGTTTCTAAGGAGAAATATGCATCCTTTCTTATTTATGTTATTTATTTGGTAATTGTAAAGAAGTTGCTAGCATCCCAATTTAGTGTTAGAACAAGCTGTGAAGGGACAACCAGGAGTCTGGGCTCTAACTTTGTCTCTGCCTTCACTTCCCTTTTGACCGTAGACCATTTATTTACTCTTTGCAATGAAATGACTTGCCTCTTCTTCTAGTATTCCTGATATTGAAGCCATACAGTGCTGTATTAAAGTCAATGGGATGTAATAGGGTCATGTCTAAAGTGAATAAATGTTCCTATGCCTACTGCAAGACAATCATAACAAAATATAAAATATGAATTCAAATCTCCATGTATAAGAGAATAGGCTTGAGAGATAATGAGTATCATTTGGTACGATCCCTGGGGCCCATTTCCTTTACTCTAAGATAATGTTGCCTAGGACTCAGTTTCCCTGTCTGACCTCAATAGTGCTATTAGCCTGTGGTCAGACAATTCTTGGTTGTGCAGGATTATCTCATGTTTGCAAGATAGTTAACATCTTTTTGGGCCCCACCTTTGAAATGCCCGTAGAGCCCTGCACCTTCTAAAACACCCCCATGGGAAATGGTACAACCTCCCAGTGGCAAAGTTCTTGCAGTCCCTGAAATCACTATCTCTCAAGTTGCCCAAAGTTAGTCGAATATAAGGAGATATCACTGGAGACAGCATATCATATGCACTTGGAATCAACCAGTCAACAGGCATATATGATTCCTTCTGGTTTGAAATGTGCCCAGTGAGAAAGACAGGCAACAAAGCCAGGAAGGACACATGAAATGTCTGATAGTGGTTCCTGTTGTGATCTAGCTTTTTAGTCTCACTTCTGGGTTTTTGCAGATTTAGAAACTATGGAGCTATGATTTTCTAGTCCTCAACATAAAATAGTAATTGATCAGACAGGAAAATGCAAAAGAGTATTTATAGCCATAGCATGTGTGGGTTGAGGGTGTAGAAGAGGAATGCTTGTGCAGGGAAAGAGTAGGATAGTTCAAAGACATTCTAGGTTGCAAAAAAAAAAAAAAAAAAAAAAAAAAAATTTCTCTTATTTTTCTATAACTCAGCCTTAATTTCAATACCTTATTCCATATATAACAGAAATTTGATCTACAAGTTCTGATCATTAAGTTCATGAACTCATCCTAGAAAAAGTGCTGCATATGTCATTGCTGAATATCATTATGGTCACCTTTGAAGTGCTCCCCTTGGGAAGCTATGCAGGATGCAAGTGCCTAGTCCACCCTTCAAAGCATTTTTGAACTCTTTCTGGAATAGTCATCAGAGCTGTCGCCTGTCCTGACTGTCATCAAAATGTCTTCCTTTCAATATTTTCTTTATCTTCAGGTAAAGGAAGAAGTCATTGGGGGTCAGATCAGGTGAGTAGGGAGGGTGTTCTAATACAGTTATTTGTTTACTGGCTAAAAACTCCCTCAGAGACAGTGCCGTGTGAGCTGGTATGTTGTCATGATGAAAGAGCCATGAATTGTTGGTGAAAAGTTCATGTTGTCTAACTTTTTCAGGCACTCTTTACAGCACTTCCAAATAGTAAACTTCGTTGACTGTCCAGTTGGTACAAATTCATAATGAATAATCCCTCTGATACCAAAAAAGTTTAGCAATATCGTTTTGACTCTTGATTTGGACTGAAGGAAGTTTTTTGGTCATGGAGAATTGGCTGACTTCCATTGTGCACTTTGATGCTTTGTTTCAGGGTCGTATGGGTACACCCATGTTTCATCACCAGTGATAACATGGCCCAAAACATAATTTGCCTCTTCAAAAGATCTTGGCAAACTATGACTCTCCTTTGCTTTTGTTCATCAGTGAGCTCCTTCGAGATCATTTTTGCACATTCCTTTCTCATGTCAAGATCTTCAGTTAAGATTTTCCTAACTATTTCTCTATCGATGTTTACTTGGTCTGCTACGCTTCTCACAGTCAGCTGACGATTTTGACACACAATTCAACTGATTTTTGCAATGCTTTTGTCAGTTCTGCTCAATACTGATTGCCCTGACCTCTCTTCATCAGTGACACATTCTCTCCCCTCAGAAAACATTTAATCCATTTGTACACTGCCATTTTCTTCATGGCATTATCCCCACAAACTTGAACTAATATGTCCCTAATTTCACTTCCACTCTTACCAAGTTTAACAAGAAATTTAATGTTTGTTCGTTGCTCTAATTCAAGCTCAGACATTCTCACAGCGGCACACAAAAACACGCAACAACAATAATGAATGCCATTCAGCAAGACACCACCACACGTCAACAGGAACACAGCTGAGACACAGATATACCAAGGTTATGAAATCTTACCAAGCTGATTGTACTGTGCTACCAATGTAAGCGCACAGTGGCAAATTCGCGAACCTAATTGTCAGAACTTGTAATCGTAAAAAATAAACACCAGGGTTTCCTTGGTCTTTTTTAATTTAAGCTCAGTATCTGCCATTGAACTCCTTTTCTATTTGATGAGGGGGAGGGGGTATGAGGCTAATAATAGTAATAATAACAACAATGATAATAATAGCTAAAATGTTTTGAGCACCTACGGCATAATTCCTTTTGCCACTTCTCCCTGCCTTCTCATCCCCAGGCAACTGAACTATTTCTGTTATGATATATTAATCTGCATTTTTTATAATTTTATATAAATGGAATTATATAGTACATACTCTTTTTGCTTGACTTCATTCACGACGTATAATCGTTTTGAGATTCATACGTATTGTTACATGTGTCAATAATTCATTCCTTCTCATTGTATAGATATACTTCTATTTCCTGTCCATTCATGGTTAGTGGAAATTTTGGTTTTTAGCTATAACAAAGAGAGCCCCTATGAATATTCATGTGCAAGCCTTTTTGTGGACATGTACTTCCACTTCTTTTGGGTAAATACAAGGTAGTAAAATGGTCGGATCGTACGGTGGATGATCATACATCTTTTTAAGAAAATGCTAAAGTTATTTCCAAGTGGTTTTATCATTTACATTCCCACCAGTAGTATATGAAAGTTAACATCTTTCCCAACATTTGATATGATCAGCTTTTTAAATTCCAGTTACTCAAATGGATTAATAGCAGTATCTCATTGTGATTTAACTTACATTTCCATAATGGCAAATGATCTGGAGTAGGTTTTTATATTTATTTGCCATCTGTATAATTTTTTTTTTTGAAAAAATATCTGTTCAAATATCTTTCTGATTTTTCTATTGGAATATTTTCCTTTTTTTAGGCTGTAAAACATTTTTAATGTTCTAAATACAAGTCCTTTATCAGATACATCTTTTTAACATTTCTCTCAGTATTATTTGCTTAACAAAGCTAAAGGTTTTAGTTTTGATATATATTTTTTTCTCTTATGAATTGTGTTTAGTTGTATTTAAGAACTCTTTTTCAAGATTAACGTCACTGAAGTTGTTTTCTATGTTATCCTTTAGAAGTTCTATGTTTAAGTTTTTTGAAACATTTCAAGGGTATTTTTTATTATGTTGTGAGGTAAGACTTGAGCTTCAGATTTTTTGCATGTGGCTATAAATTGTTCTACACCATTTATTGAAAGGATTATCCTTTCGCCAAAGAATTGAATTCCATTAATCTATACCAATATCACACTCTTATTTTCCAGCTTTATGGAGATATAATTGACATAAAACATTATGTAAGCTTAAGGTATACAATGTGTTGATTTGATATATGTATATATTGTGAAATATTTACCACTATAAGATTAGTTAACACATCCTTCACCTGACAAAATTGCCATTTCGCTGTTATTGCTATAGTTAGAAAATTAAAAGTCTACTCTCATAGCAACTTTCAAGTATACAGTATTGTATTAACTATAGTCACCATGCTGTACATAAGACTTTAGAGTTATTTTTCTTATAACTAAAAGCTTGTACTTTTTCCCTAACATCTCTCCATTTCCTCCAATTCTTCAGCCCCTGTCAATAACCATCCCACCCTTTGTTTCCATTAATTCAATGTTTTTAGATTCCACATATAAGTGAGATCATACAGCATTGTCTTTTTCTATCTGACATACATATGTATGTATCTGTATTTTTCACATTTTTAAATCCATTTTTCTGTCATGGACACTTAGGTTGTTTACATGTCTTGGCTACTGTGAATAACACAGCAAAGAACATGAGAATGTAGATATCTCTGAGACAGTGATTTCATTTCCTTCAGATATATACCCACAAGTGGGACTACTGGATCATATGGTAGTTCTATTTTTAATTTTTTGAAGAACCTGCATACTGTTTCCCATAATGACTATACCAATTTGCGCTTTCACCAACAGTGCAGTAGGGTTCCCTTTTCTCCACATACTCACCAGCATTGATCTCTTGTTTTATTAATAGCAAATCTAATAGGTGTGAGGTGATATCTCATTATGGTTATGATTTGCATGTCCCTAATAATTAGTAATGATGAGTACCTTTTCATGTAATAGTTGGTCATTGGTATATCTTCTTTGGGAAAAAAATGTCTATTCAAGGCCTCTGACCTTTTTAATTAGATGGTTTGGGGTTTTGCTATCAAGTTGTAAAAGATCTTCATACATACACGTATTTTGGATATTAACTCTTTGACATATACATGATTTCCAAATATTTTCTCCCACTCTGTAGGTTGTGTTTTTATTTTGTTGGTTATTTACTTAGATGTGGAGAAACTTTTTAGTTTGATATAGTCCCACTTGTAATTTTGTGCTTTAAGTGTCATATCAAAAAAAATTGTTGGCAAGACCAATGTGAAGGAGCTTTACCTTTATATTTTCTTCCAGGAATTTCACGATTTCAGGTCTTATGTTTAAGTCCTTCTCCATTTTAAGTTAACTTTTGAAAGTAGGGTAAGATGGATCCAGTTTCATTCTTTTGCATGTAGATATTCAGTTTTCCCAACATCATTTATTGAAGAGGCTATCCTGTCTCCATTTAATCTTCTTGGTTCCCTTGTCAAACATTAGTTGACCATATATGCATGGAATTATTTCCAGGCTCTCAGTTTTGTTCCATAGGTCTATGTGTCTGTTTTTATTCTAGTACCATGCTGTTTTGATTATTATCGTTTTTATACAGTTTGAAAACGGGAAACATGATGGCTCCAACTTTATTCTTTCTGAAGATTGCTTGGACAATTAGGGTCTTTTGTGTTTCCATATAAATTTTAGAATTTTTTTTTCTATTTTTGTGAAAAATGCCACTGGAATTTTTATAGGGATTGTGTTGAATTCTATACATGGCTTTGGGTAGTATGGCCATTTTAAAAATGCTAATTTTTCTGATACATGAACATAGGCTATTTTTCCACTTATTTGCATCTTGTTCAATTTCTTTCCTCAATGTCTTATATTTTTCAGTGTATAATCTGTCATGCCCTTAGTCAAACTTACTTTTAAACATATTTTTAATGCTATAAATGAGATTGTGCTCTTTATTTCTTTTTCAAATTGTTCATTGTTAGTGTATAGAAATACACGTGATTTTTGTATGTTGATTTTGTATTCTGAAATTTTATTGAATTCATTTATTTATTCTAACTATTTTTGGTGGAGTCTTTAGGGTTTTACATATATGATGTGTAATCAACAGACAGTTTTACTTCTTCCTTTCTGATCTGGATGACTCTTATTTCTTTTTCTTGCCAAATTCTCTGGCCGGGAATTCCAGTACTATGTTGAATAAGAGTGGCGAGAGTGGGCACCTTGTCTTATTCCTGATCTTAGAGGGAAAGCTTTCAACCTTTCACCAATGAGTATAATGTTAGCTGAGTTTGTCATGTATGGGTTTTATTATGTTGAGGTATGTTCCTTCTAACCTCAATTTGTTGAAAGTTTTTAATATCATGAAAAGATGTTGAATTTTGTCAAATGCTTTTTGTCTGCATCTATTGAGATGATCATATAAATTTATCTTTCATTCTATTAATGTGGTGTATTGTATTGATTTTTTTAAATGTCTGAATTTTCCTTGTTTTCCAGGGTTAAACTGCACTTGATCATCATGTAAAATTCTTTTAATATGCTGTTGAATTCAGCTTGCTAGTATTTTGTTGAGAATTTTTGCATCCACATTCATCAGAGATATTGGCATGTAGTTTTCCTTTTTTGTAGTGCCCTTATCTGGCTTTGGTATCAGGGTAATAATGACCTCATTAAATGAGTTTGGAAGTGTTTTCCTTCCTCTTTAATTTTTGGAAGAATTTAAGAAGAATTGGCATTAATTCTTCTTTAAATGTTCAGAGAATTTACCTCTGAAGTCATCTGGTCCTGTGCTTTTCATTGTTGGGAGGTTTTGATCACTGATTCAATCTCCTTATGTGCTATTACTCTTTATAAGATTTTATATTTCTTCATATTTCAAACTTGATAGGTTGTATATTTCTATGAATTTATCCATTTCTTCTATGATGTCCAATTTTTTGGCATATATTGTTCATAAGAGTCTCTTATGATTCTTTGTACTCCTGCGGTATCAGTTGTATTATCTCCTCTTTCATTTATAAATTTATTATTTTAATACTCTCTTTTTTCTTGGTAGGTCTAGCTCAGGGTTTGTGAACTTTGTCATTTCAAGAAACCAACTCTTAGTTTCTTTAATATTTCCTATGGACTTAGAAATAAGACAATAATTTATAGATCCTATTTTATTTCTGCTTTGATCTTTGTTATCTCTTTCCTTCTGCTAACTTTGGATTTAGTTTGTTCTTCTTTTTCTAGTTCCTGGAGATATAAAATTAGGTTGTTTATTTGAAATTTTTCTTTTTTTCTAATGTAGGCATTTATCAATATAACATTTCCTCTTAATACTGCTTTTTGCTGCATTTCTTAATTTTTGGTATGTTGTGTTTTCATTTTTGTTTAAGATATTTTTCTAATTTCCCTTTCAATTATGTATTTGACCCATTGATTGTTCAAGATCGTGTTGTTTAAGTTACACATTTCGTGAATTTTCCAGTTTTCCTCCTGTTACTAATTTCTAGTTTCATTCCATTCTTGTCAGAAAGTTACTTGGTATGATTTCAATCTTTTTAAATTTGATGATAATTATGTGGTGACCTAACAGAAGATCTATCCTAGAGAATGTTTTGTGGGTACTTGACAAGAATATGTGTTCTGCTGCTATTAGATGGGATGTCCTGTATATATCTGTTTGTACATTCATTTGGTCTGAAGTATAGTTCAAATCACGTTTCCTTATTGATTTTCTGTCTGGATAATCTATCCATTATTGAAAGTGGGATATTGAAATCCCCTGCTATTATTGTATTGTCTATTATTCACTTCAGATGTGTTACAATATCACACTGTCTTTATTACTGCAGGTTTATACTAAATCTTGAAATCAGGTAGTAAAGATCTCCCGATTATTTCTTTCCCAAAGTTGTGTTTTTTCTTCTTTTTTTTTAATGTTTAGGCCTTTGCATTTCTATATAAATTTTAGAATAATGTTTTGAATTTCCCAAAAAAAAGCTTTCTGTGATTTTATGATTGTGATGAATATATAGAGCAATTTGAAGGGAATTGATAATAATATTGAATCTTCTAATCAAAATAGAATATGTTTCTCCAATTACATAGGCCTTTTTAAAATTATCTTAGCATCTGGTAGTTTCCAGGCATTATCGGGTACATCTTTTGTTAAATGCATTCCTAATTAATTCAACTCTATTTTCATGTACTTTAAAAATTTAATGTCTAATTGTTCATTGCCCATATGTACAAATACAATAAAATTTTATATTATGTCATCTGTAAATAAAAGTAGTTTTACTACTTCCTTTCTTATCTGCATACCATTTATTTGTGTTGACTGGTTAGTACCTCCAGTACAAGACTAAGTAGAAATGGTGAAAACATAAATCCTCATTTTGTTTCTTTTCTTTGAGGAAAAGCATTCAGTCTCACCATTAAGTTTGATGTTAACAATAGGTTTTTCACGGATGCTTTTATCAAGCGAAAGAACTTCCCTTTAACTTGGGAAGTTCTGCTGAGAGTTTCAGAAGTTGATGTTGGAATTTGTCAGAACTTTCTCTGCATCTAATGAAACAATCATATGGTTTTCATTTGTAATCTGTTAATATGGTGGATCATATAGATTGATTTTCAAATGCTAATACAACCTTTCCTTCCTGCATAAACACCACTTGATTATAATATATTATCCTTCATATATATTGTTGGATTTGATTTACTAAAGTTTTTACAGAATTTTTCACCTGCATTCATAAAGCCCATTGATCTGTAGTTTTCTTGCATTTTCTTCATTCAGTTTTGGCATTTGGATAATCTTGAAGTTATTTCCAATCCAACAATATTTATAAGGATAATATATCATGATCATGAGCTCAAGTTTCAGAAAACAATTTTAATGCTGTCTTTCTTTGAGAATAATGACTGCAGACAACATTTAAGGAACTCTTTTTTTCTTTCTTTTTATTCCATCTTATTGACAGATAGGCAACATGTTCAGTATACCATGATTTTAAGTATTCCTTCCAAACTAATGCTCCTTTTCCTACTCATTCAAGTGCTAACATTCTAAAGGATTTCCTTCCAATTTAAGCACCAAAGAGATTCTTATCAAATATACAATGCATGTAAATTTAAGATAACATAGATTTCCAAAGATTTTATAGCTTCTATTTGACTAAAATGAAGAGTGTAGTCCTATTAAAACTTTAAAACCATGAGGTAAAAGCCTCACTTTCCACTGCTTTGATTACCATTTTATGCAGATGACTTCTAAATTTAAAGCTCTTTTAAGAATCAGAAACATATTGGTAAATTCCTGCAATTTATGTAGATACTCTATTGTCACTTCAAACCTAATAAGACCCAAAGTAAACCTTATATTCTCCCCATCGACTAGGTTTTTTTCCTGTTTTTCTCATCTGATAATGTCACTACCAATCTATTAGTCATATAGGTGACTGATTTTAAAAGTCATCTTCATTTCTCCCTTTATCAACAGTTAATCAGTCATCCATTTTGCAGACTTTTTTGCGGCCTTTTGAATCAAATTGTGTTTCTTTTTCTCTGTTCACATATACCACTGGGAAGTTCGGGCCTTTGCTCCGTTTCTCCTCATGATTATAAATATTTCCTTGAACTTGATCTATTTAAAGTTACTGTCCAAAAACACAATTTTGACTATGTTACTACCAGGCTAAAAAAGCTTCAGTACCTCTCTGATACCTACTTAACCTCCTATTATTATGCAATATCCCATCCAAACAACCTCTCTGTCATAATTCTCCTCTCACAAAACACACAGTCAAACCCCAACAGTATATTTACTATTGCCCAAGAATATCTTATTTTATGTTTTTAATGATGCTGTTTCTTTTGTCAAGAAAATCTGTCATTATTTCCTCTCCTGCTTCATCTCTACTTGTTCAATCCTATTCAGGCTTCAAGGCTTGGATCAAATAGTCAGTCTACTACAAAGCATTCCTAAAAGTCCCATAAGGGAATAATCTCCTTTCTGTATGACTTTTAAGTACCAGCTAATTATTATTCTCATTTTATAATTTTTATTTTTATCAGATTATTCTCATTTATTCTCTATTCCCTATATGAAATCTTTGAGTGGAAGCTTGGTGTCATGTTCGCTTTTGTGTTCTCAAAGTCAGAGCTCAAAGCCTTAACAAAAATAATTCCTGAAAGCTCACCAAGAACAAGGACTGATTAGGTGTTTTATTTTTATCAGAACTATACCATTATCACTTAATATAATGCTTGTCACTAGTTTGAATTAATCTTGAAAATGAGTAATTGCTGATTTAATTTAAGTCTTCATTGTTAGCTTTCATTTGAAAGACATCTAAAATTCACTGTTTGGTAAGAATATGGAGCAATGGATCAAATTCAAGGAAATTTTATTTATATGCATTGCCACGAAGGTTCTGTCTTCATATAATGACATCTTTTGCAAAAATAATCCAATAGTAGAAACATATCTATCTTTGGATACCATGCATCAACACATATCATTCACAATTTTGCTTGACACGAAGATAAATTACAGTCACCGCTACACTCAGTTGCCAATAAAAATTGTGAAATCTATGAAATTGTGATATTTATGTTAACACCTGTGTAAGTTAATATCTCTAAAACTTGTAGTGATTCCAATTGAAGGATATGTTCTTGACTGTGGTTTTATCATATGTAGACTTGATCTTCAAAGAGAAAGAAAATGTAAATGTCTTTCATTTTCTTTTTATAACGTATTAATAACAACAACATATGTTTAAGTCTTTCTAATTTCAAAGAATTACTCTTTACATTATTTTACTAAGATAGCCAAAAATCATCTAGAGTTGATTCACGAATAAATAGATGATTTAGAGTAGCAATCAGGAATTACTCTGAGCTTTGTTTTTTCCTCTGTAAATGAGAGAATTGTAGTAAATGACCTCTGAGGACACTGCCAGGTCTAACTTATCATTACTTTTAGTGAGGTTTGTCAGCTCAGTTTGGAAACTCATCAAAATGGAAAGTTCCAAAATGTTTGGAAGTGGTAACAACCAAATATTACAGTCACCTCCACAGAGTAATTTTTTTTTAAGAATATAACACCTTAGAAGCGTTTACATTATTTTATGGCTCAGTAGAACTTCAGGTGCACTGACTGCTTTACAGACCATTTTAGCCTGAAGTTTGTTTTTGTAAATAAAGTTGTATTGGAATATAGCCACACCCATTCTCTCACATACTGTCTGTGAATGTTTCTGAGTGGCAGAGTTGAGTAGTTACAAAACAGACATAATGACAAGCAAAACCTAAAATATTTACTCCCTGGCTCACTACAAAAAAAGTTTGTCAATCCCTGATTTATAATAATAACTTATTTCCATATATTATTAAGTTGTTCATTTTTTTCACAAAAGTCTTGAGAGCAGAGATTTTTTTTTTCATTTTCTGAAAAAGTCTTGGCAATTTGTAAATGATTAATACAAGTTAAATCATAAAATTGATTTATATTTAATTCTGTTTATATGAAATCTAATACAGAAATTTTTACAATTTTCTCATATAATGATGTTTTGAAAACATTCTTGCCCAATATCTTTCCTTTCTGATTTCAGTAATCCGGTGAATCCTGTAGCAGTTGTACTGTTTTGATTGATCAGAAGAGGGCGTGCTTGATTCAACATAATTGTATACACAAACTGTCAGCCTGCTCTGTTTAGCCTGGCAAAGGTCAAACACCGCTTGGAGGAAACTTAAGGGCGTAATTATTAGTGAGCTAGTTTTCTATTGTGTTGGTGGTGAAAGAGACTAGAAAAACACAAGAAGACTAGTCTATTAGCATTTTAGTGACAGTAATGTTTTTCCTGAGAAGAAAAGTGTTCATCTACTCTTATCTTTTCTCATCTCAGCATTGATTTGCAGGGAACTTGAATATTTTCAACATGAGGCAGCATCAATTTGGCTACAGAAAACAGGATTTTTTTCCACCAAGATGATACAGCATATCTTGTGATAGTGGTTACCCTTTCTCCACCCTCCATCTCTTTGCATTGTTGCCTCTCTTTGTGTCCTGATGCCATTAGTATTGAGAGAACCATTGTCCATTGTAAGAAAATATAAAAGAAGATCATTAGAAGTTCAGATTTCTGTAGTGGCTCTCTGGGTTTTTTGATCAACGCAGAGGCTGTCTGAAAAGTGAAACATTTCCAAGGAGAATGTGCTGCTGGACTAAAGAATGCTAGGACCCTAAAAAGAGCTTGAAAAAAACCCACCTACCAGCAGGCTAGACAAAGGGTGCAGGTTGGGGCCTCTTCTTTGAAAAACCTGATTAATGTGAGGTCTTGTTACCTGCTTTATCACTGTTTTGTTATGAGTGAAAGGTTTCAGCATTCTTAATTTGTCTTGGAGATGGGAAAAGGGAAGGCAAACTTGCCTGACGGAGGTCTAAGGGTAAAGTAGATCCATTTGCCCTTGGTGAAAAATAACAGACACAAAAGATGCAGGTTGTTCTACAAATTCATACTGAATGTATTTTCTAAAAAAGCAGCCCAATGGCACTCATCACTTGTCCATTTATCTTGAAGAGTAAGGTGTAGGCTGTGGTGATCGCTAAAAATAAATGTTCTCTATTATGCTAAAGCAAAAATAAATTGAAGCTACAGAAAAACTGAATAGGAAAAAGTCTGTTTTAGGAAGCAGTGGGGAAAGTAAAGAACACTTATGGAAATATAAAAATTAGGTAATGATTTTGGGAACGCTATTACTGTAATCTTGTTCTTTACTAGGTTATTCTATAGCACATTTAGGTTTAAGGTCTTTTGGCATAATCTTCTCATAGTATGTGCAATTTTAAAATTAATTTGAAAATGCTTTTTTATATCAACCTAAAATTGGAATGTATGTAGCGTGCTCTGAAGATTTGGAGTTTTTTAGACAAGAAGCAGAATGCGGGCCTTTCACAATGTTTACCTCTGGCTCTCTAAAATTTAAGTCATAAGAAAATATTAAGAGACACATGTCATAGTTAATGACAGATGTCCAGTACATATTGTCAGTGAATGAAGAGAAAAGAGGTATAGATAGATGCTTATGCTGGGTAATTGTTTCATGAATATTGTTTAGTGAAGACCAACAATTAACAGAACTTGATATTTGTATTATTGTATTAGACAGTCACAGATACCAAGTAAAGATCTAATTGAGTTGTTAATTAGGTAAAAAATACCCCACAATAAGCAAACAAATAAGACTGTGTATGAAAACATATGGCACATGATGCTATATATAGAAAACCCTAAAGACGCCACCAAAAAGCTATTAGAAACAATCAACGAATACAGTAAAGTTGCCGGCTACAAAATCAACATACAAAAATCCATTGCATTCCTATATACTAACAATGAAATCTCAGAAAAAGAAATTAAAAAAAAAAAAAAAACAATTCCTTTTGCTATTGCAGCAAAAAGAACAAAATACCTAGGAATAAACTTAACCAAGGATGTGAAAGACCTATATGCTGAAAACTACAACACATTTTTAAAAGAAATTGAAGAAGACAGAATGAAATGGAAAGACATTCCGTGCTCATGGATTGGAAGAATCAACATAGTTAAAATGGACATATTACCCAAAGCAATATACAGATTTAATGCAATCCCCATCAAAATCCCAATGGCATCTTTTAAAGAAATAGAACAAAAAATCATCAGATTTTTTGGAATCACAAAAGACCCCGAATAGCCAAAGCAATCTTAAGAAAAAAGAACCATGCTGGAGGTGTCACACTCCCTGACTTTAGCTTATACTACAGGGCAACAATAATCAAAACAGCATGGTATTGGCAGAAAAACAGACATGTAGACCAATGGAATAGAATTGAGAATTCAGAAATAAAACCACATATATATGGACAGACAATTTTTGACAAAGAAGCAAAAAACATACAATGGGAAAAAGACAGCTTCTTCAATAAATGGTTCTGGCAGAATTGGATAGCCACGTACAAAAGAATGAAACTGGACTGCTATCTGTCACCATGTACCAAAATTAATTCAAAATGGATCAAAGAATTAAGCATAAGACCTGAAACAATAAACTGCATAGAAATAAACATAAGTACTAAACTTATGGACCTCAGGTTCAAAGAGCGTTTTATGAATTTGACTCCAAAGGCAATGGAAGTAAAAGCTGAAATAAATGAATGGGACTATATGAAGCTTAAAAGCTTCTGCACAGCAAAAGAAACCATCGACAAAATAAAGACGCAACCAACTGAATGGAAGAAGATTTTTGCAAACAGTGCCTCCGATAAGGGGCTAATATCCAAAATATACAAGGAACTCATGCAACTCAACAACAAAAAAACAAACAACCCAATTGAAAAATGGGCAGAGGACCTGAAGAGACATTTCTCCAAGGAGGACATACAAATGGCAAATAGACATATGAAAAAATGCTCAACATCACTAATCATCAGAGAAATGCAAATAAAAACCACAATGAGATATAACCTCACCCCAGTTAGAATGGCGATCATCAACAAGACAAATAGTAACAAGTGTTGGAGAGGCTGTGGAGAAAAAGGAACTCTCGTACACTGTTGGTGGTAATGCAGACTGGTGCAGCCGCTATGGAAGGCAGTGTGGAGGTTCCTCAAAAAATTACAAAGAGAATTATCATATGACCCAGCAATCCCTCTCCTGGGTATCTACCAAAAAAAATCTGAAAACATTTATTCATAAAGATACGTGTGCTCCAATGTTCATTGCCACTTTATTTACGGTGGCCAAGACATGGAAACAGCCAAAATGTCCTTTGATAGTTGAATGGATAAATAAGTTGTGAGATATATATATATATATATATATATATATATATATATATATATATATATATATACATACATACATATATATATGTATATATATATACATACATACATATATACAATAGAATACTATTCGGCAGTAAGAAAAGATGAAATAGAACCATTTGTGACAACATGGATGGATCTTGAGATTATAATGCTAAGCAAAATAAGTCAGACAGGAAAAGCAGAGAACCATATGATTTCACTGATATGTGGTATATAAACCAAAAATAACAAGATCAAGACAAACAAATGAGAAACAAAAACTCATAGACACAGACAATAGTTTAGTGTTTACCAGAGGGTAAGGAGGGAGAGAGGTGGTAGATGAGGGTAAAAGGGATCAAATATACGGTGATGGAAGGAGAACTGACTCTGGGTGGTGAACACACCATGGGATTTATAGATGATGTAATACAAAATTGTACACCCAAAATCTATGTAACTTTACTAATAAGTGTCACCCCAATAAACTTTAATTTAAAAAAATGGAAACATATGGCATCTGATCCAGATATTTATTCCACAAACTGTACCTATTACTAGTCATTATCATAGAGTAAGTACTTTTGGGTTTGACCTGATATATTTTGTCTATCTTTTTATTAGCCGTTGGATCTCACATGTAATAAAATTGTCCTAGTCTTTTCCTCATTATAGCCAGACTTTGACATCATGTAAGGGAAAAGTGATTAAAAAAATACATACATACACTTATTTATGTATGTTTATAGACATACATATAACTTTTTGTTATAGAAGATTAATTGTTGGTTCGACACATAAGCTTAGTGGTTGAATAATAAATAATTCCTGTTTCTTTTACATTATTTACTGCCTCCAAGAACTAAGAGTTACACTATTAGACTGTGTACACACTAGGTTGAAAGCTCATTACAAAATGCAGGTCTTCCTGATTTTTATATTCCCCAAGCCCAATACAGCCCCTCACATAAAAATCTACTTTCAAAAAATGCTTGCTAAATGAATAAACCCAGATCAGGTACAACCAAAATTTTTAAATTATGTGACTGTTTCCATCAATATTTTTTTTAAAAGAAACTGTAAATAAATATCCATCCTCCCGAAGTGCATAACAACTTCTCCTAGTTCTCATACCAGCTAATAAGCATTTTGCCAACTCTCTGAGTCCACCATGGTAAACATTAGCTCAAGCAAAGGAAACCCTGTCAATCTGAATCATGCACTAAGAACTATTGTCTGATGAGGAATGGAATTTCATAATATCAAAAAAAAAAGTAAAATTCAATAAATGAACAAATGCTTCTTCTAAAGAGAATACCTATTCACCGTGCCTGTTTACCTTGAGTAGTACAGTGGGAGCATCTTGATACGGGAGTGAGAGAGGTATGGGTATAAATTCTCACTCTGCCTGACCGTGGGCAAGAAATTTAATCTCTTTGAAACACAATTTCCTTGTCTGAAAAACAATGATAATAATATCTCTAAATTTCCTGAGGCTCCTTGGAAATACAATGGCCCTTCTTCCACCTATATAGAAGCCAGCCGTGGTTCAGGAGCACGTGTCATTGTGCCAAACTTCCAAGTCCTCAAAAGTTAGAAATTGTTACGTATAACAAAGACTCGCTCTTATAGCAATAACCGGCTCCTTTCTGATTTTCTCAGAAGCCCTCAGGACTGCTCCACAGAAGTCAAGATCTCCCTCAGTTTTATCTTTATGTAGTTTGTTGACAAGCACTTATATGTACCTATGTGGCAGGGACTGTATGAAGCACTTTACTAACAATAACTGATTCAATCCTATGATCTTGATGTTACCCCTTGAAATATGTGATCTGTGGTCTTATTCTACTTAACAATCTCATCTTCATTGTTAAATAATTCAGCTTTCATTCCTAAAATACATATTGAAAAATGGAAGTAGTTATTAAGTGTGGGGAAATTCTTTACATGCATCATAGAAAATTTGACGGGCAATGTTCAAGAAAATCATTTGGAATTTTATTTTAGGAGAAAAGAAAAGAAATATCTTCCACCTCAGCATAGCCATGTGATTGTCAGAAGATGTTTCCTGTCAGCAAGGCCAGATCCAAGAGAAGAATCCAGATGTCTCTCTGAAAAGCTAAATACCATTTGCATCCCTTTCATTTTTACTGAAGCTTTGAAGTAAATAGGGATAGAACCAACCCTAGTAAATTACCTGAGGACTGAAACATTTTTGACATAAGTCTTGAGAACAGAGCAACGTATTTCTTTTCCTCCTTCAGAACATTAGCTTTGTTTCATCTCAAGCCTTGAATGACAGAAATGATGATGGACTGGTTGGACAGCCAGCCTCACTCCCCTGATGCCAAATACAGACCAAAGTAGCCTAAGCTGCTGCTTTCCAGAGTCTTGGGATAGGAATTTGAATATGTATTTGATCACTAGGTTGCACTGAAACTGCTCTGTTAAAATATTTTAATATTAGAATAATATGGTGATTATGACAGGGGGCTTGATTAGATAGACGTCCTTGAGTACGTGCCAGTCTCTACCACTTACTAGCTGCATAAATCTGGACAAGTTGCTTCACATCCTTTTGCCTCAGTTTCCTCAGTTACAAAATAATTGTAATAGAACCTATCACATAGCTGTGCTGTCAAAATTAAATGAATGAATGCATGTAAAGCACTTCACACAGTTGCTAACTCATAGTAAGTACTCAATAAATGATAGCTATTCATATTAAGACTCTCCCAGGTTAGTCATAGCAATTGGGCTAAATCTCTCATTGTTGAGTTCCCAAACTATGTTCTGAAGCCCACTATTCCTTGAAGTTCAGCAAAAAGGAGTTCCCTTTATCAAATAATCTTGGAAAACACTTTATTTGCCTTGGGAATTCAAAATGCACTGAAATATATCAAAGACTTTGAGAGACCTGCAATTAAGAAGTCTGTGTAGTCTCGTTTAGTCTTATGAATTTCACATACATACGTAAAACCATTTGACGGTTTAGTTTGACATTTACTTATTAATTTTTGTTAGTTCATCTTTGTACTCTCCGTTTTTCCTAAAAATAGACCATTTCATTTCCCTTTAACATACATGGAACACCAAACAGTGTCATAAGTGCTTAAAGTGCTTAGTTTGTAAACACACATGTGTAGGTATAGTAGGTCTTCAACAGATATAATTCAGTTAAGGATCCTGAGATGGAGAGATCACCCTGGATCATCTGGGCGTGTCATAAATCCAGTGACAACCATCCTTATAGGAGAAAGGTAGATGGAGATCTGAGATACAGCAAGAAGAGATACAGACAGAAGATGAGGCAGCAATGTGACCATAGAAGCAGAGATGAGAAGCATATGGCCACAGGCCAAGAAATGCTGGCAGCCACCAGAAGCTGCGAGAGGCAAGAAATGAATTTTCACCGAGAACCTCCAGGAGTACAGCCATACTGACATCTTGATTTCAGACTTCTAGCTCCCAAAACTGTGAAAAATATATATTTTTGTCATTTTAAGCCACCAAGTTTATAGTAATTTGTTATGGCAGCCCTAATACACCCGTTTCACCATTTACAAAATGGGGTTAATAAAAGCCCATCCTGGCCTGCCATTGTCATAACAGTGCTTTGAGAATCAAATATAATAATATATGTGAAAATACTTCCATAGTTTAAAGCACTTATGCAGACATAACACTATTACATAACACTATTTTTATCGTTATTATGGGGAATCCATGAACTATCTCTTCTCCAGCTGAAACAATGATTCCAACTTCTTTACTTTACCTTACTCTTTTGTTTTGTTTTATGAGAACTAGATCCAGGATCTTCCTCTTCACCCATTTAACACTCAATATGTCAAATACTGGTTGCCTTAAGAAAACCTCAGCCATATTTATCATCCACTTCCTGCCTGCAGGGCACACAGTTACAGAACTGATCTGAAAAAGAATAGCTCTTCTTCCAAAACAAATCAAAGCTTAAATCAATATTTACATATTTAAATTAAAACAAACCCGTTGAGATAATGGAGAAAATATTATGCTAAATTACAAACAATTAACCTAGATTGCAATTAAACAGCTCAAGTTATTAAATTACTTGCTCCACAGATATTTAGCATTCTGTTTCAATTTTAATAAAAGATGTACTGGACACATTTGAATGAAATCTGCCTCATTGGGTTCTGAAAATAACTATATTAGCTTTCCTCAAACTTTTCCCTGAAAAACCACAAGAGCTTTAACTACAAAACCTATGGCTTTTAACACAAACCAAATGCAATTAGAGATGCTGCCTCCCATACGGAGAGGCACATGAGAACCCTCCTTTGTTAGAGACTTGCTTCCTTAACTACCTCAAGAAAAGAAGTTCAGAGATGGCACATCTGTCAAGAAGCATTTTGAAAGAGCCAACTTTGATACTCTCACTTTCTTTTTGAAACTGTGTCCTTTTCCTATTCATTTAGCAATTGACTTTACTTACTCCCAGCAGTGATCAAATTTCTCTTTCCTTTTAAAGCAAGAATCTTCATTTGATAGAATCTAGACTTGACTGGATATTTAGCTCAGAGTGGCAAGCAGTGAGAGTTTCCAAGGGGTCTTTTACTGTATTTAAATTTAAATTTATTTCTGGAAACTGTTTCTTCTCTCAAATCATTCTCCATGTTATTGGAAATTCAATAAATGTATAGAGAACTTTGCTGATATCAAGGAGAATTTCCATTTCAACTCTTCTTTTTTATTACCACACTCTCTCTTCACAATCTCCATTACCATGTAAAAGTCCTGACAAGATTTTTCCCTAAAATATTTTAAAGTCTTTTAAATGGCTACTCTGGGAGAACGGTGTTTTTCGTTTTTGTTTTTGTTTTATTTTTCCAATTTTGTTTGTGACTCGATCTACACTTATCTCAATATAGGCCACATGTCCCTGTAAAACTTCTGCTTTTCTCATATGTACCATTGTTCCAAATCGATGGTTTACATACGTAACTACGATGACTGTGCATCCAATTGACATGTAAATCATAGCAGGTGAAAGATGTGGGAAAGGTTTTCAATGGCATGAGCCTTTAGTTTAATAAATCTGCACTACTGAAAACCAGCATTTTTATGTCTTATACGATCCATCTTACAATTTTTTAAACACCAAATATGTATCAAGCATGTTTCTAGGAAATTAAAATATATCAGTAAATTAAAGTAACAAAAATCCCTGCTTTCAAAGAGCTTATATTCCAGTGAGCAATAGTAATTAATTCCTACTATTAGTCAAGTATTACTTTTAGTATTACACATATTAACTCATTTAACCCTCACAACTTGATGCATTGATATAATTAGTATCCCTATTTAAGAGAAAAGAAAACTGGGCCAAAAAGGTTAAGTGACTGGCCCGGAGCTTTAGGAATGAAGTCCATCTTAGCTTTAACCTTCAAAGGAAAATTAAAATGCAAACATTAACAAAAGAATATGATAAAAGCCCAATGCTTAGCTCAGTGCTCAATAAAATCTGGTAAATAAATTCCTCTTCATTGAACTATTAAAGGATCTTAGTCCATTTGGGCTACTATAACAAAATATCACAGACTGGGTAGCTTATAAATAACAGAAATATATTTCTTACAGTACTGGATGCTGAAAATCTGAGATCAGGGTGCCAATACAGTGGGGTGAGGGCCCTCTTCTGGCAGACTTTTTGTTCTATCTTCACACAGCAGAAGTGGGCAAGGAAACTCTCTCAGGCCTCTTTTATAAGGCACTAATCCCATTCATCGGGATTCCACCCTCATGACAGGTTACCTCCCAGAGGCCTCCATCTCCTAATACTGTCACCTAATACCATCACGTTAGATTTCGACACATGAATTTCGGGCAACACAAACATTCAGACCCCAGCAAAGGACTTTTGTTATGCAGCTTCTTTTTACAATTACCACGGCTAAAGTTGTTAATATGACCATGATAATATCCTCCAGATTTAAAGTTATAAAATCAATATAAAAATTAATATTTCACTACTGTAAGGAAAGAGCAATTGATGGTAGCTTTATTATTCAACTACTGTTTTTAGTAATACAAGTTCTTTTATCATTTATCACAGTTAATAACCATATAGACATTATATTATTATGTCTCTTTTAGATACGCCCTCTTCAATAGCAAAGACTAAACACAATAGGACAACACCTTGTATATCAGAAATTTATAGGTTTAGCGTTTACCTCTAGGCTGCTTTGTGAGCATGCTGAGGATATTGACTATAAGGTATAGTAGCCAAATATATGCACATTAATTTGCGATGACAATTATGCCCAACAAGAAACTTTTACTGGACTAAGGTGCTAAGACAATTCAATGGGGGCAGAATCTTTTTAACAAATGGTTCTGAGACAACTGGATATCCTCATGCAAAAGGATGAATCTGAAACCTTACCTCACACCATATACAAAAAATAACTTGAAATATATCAGACCCAAATGTATGAGCTAAAACTATAAAACTTTTATCAGAAAACATAATAGCAAATGTTGTTGATTTTGGATTAGGTAATTATTTTTTGAATACATCGAACACATGAGGAAGAGAAAAAGCAAACAAATTGGACTTCATCAAAATGCAAAACCTTTGCACTTAAAAATACACCATCAAGAGAGTAAAAAGGCAAGCCAAAGACGACCAAAAGAAATGTTTCAAGTAATATATCCAATAATGTATTTGTATTTAGAATATATGTAGAAGTCTTACAACTCAATAATTAAGAAGGTAAACAATGCAATTAAAAAGTGGCCCAAGTATCTGAATAGATATTTTAACAAAGAAGATATTGGGATGGCCAACACACACGAGGAGACACTCAGCATCATCAGTCATTAGAGAGACGCATACTAAAGTCACGACGAGATCTCACCTCACACCCACTAGGATGGCAGTGACCCAAAAGGCAGACAATGCCAAGTGTTAGCACAGATCTGGGGAAATTTGAAGGAACCCTCATAATAGTGGGAATATAAAGTGGTACAGCCACTTCTAGAATACTTCCATCAACCAATGTAAGCCTGATGAATTGGCCTTCTCTACTTTTTAGATCAGAATCAAGACACCTTTTCACTTTACAACTTCAGCAAATAAAAGGCAAAAATCCCACCTTCTCTTACCCATGGTCCATAAAAGGCAGCATTCATTAGTCAATCATTCAACTCTCCCCCCACCAAACCTACACACAACTTCACAATTTTCTCTACAGAGAATGTTATGTAAATATTTCTATTTGATGTCTCATGTTATTTTGACTCCTTTTAGACTTCTTATCAGCAGTCCCTTCTTTTATGAAAATATTACCATATCTGCTCTTACATATGTTATATATTAATCTTACCTGTGAGCTTTAAAAGCGTTTGTTTGTTTGTGTGTTTGTTTTTTGGTTTGTTTATTTTTTCGTTGGCATAGGGAGGAATTTCTTGCCTATACTCTAAAATTGAACTATAGAAGCCATTATATAATGGACCCAGCCATAAATCTTTTCTTATATAAAAATCAATACTATACTAAATTATGAGTTTATTTTCAGTCAAATATTTGTTTATTTCTTAATCAAATATAAGTTAGAAACCTAAAAAAAAAGTTTTTTTGTTTAAAAATAAAAGAAAATAATAACACCATATATTAACTCTTTGCAATAATTGCTGGGGTAATTTTTATTACTATACAAGGTATGTACAGTGTGCATAATTATCTAATTTTAGGGTTATCCAAGAAAGCAAAAAATAGAGAGAGCCTTAAAAGATCCTGATACTAAATCTCACTCATTTCAACTACTTTATACAATAAAATTTTTACAGTAAACAATATTCATTTTTCTCTTGTTAAGTTGATTCAACCACACAAGCCTCAGTTTGAGCACTGCTGCCTTTTGTAAGCGAGTTTGTAACGTCTGCTATCAGTTATGAAAGAAAACTCTCGAGCTACAACATTAATCCTCTCCTTAATTCTATTTCCTGACCCCTTGTGTTGAGGTTATAATTGTCACTGAACATCATACAGATATCTCACAGGAACATTTTTTTTTTTTTTAATTTCATCTTCAACCTGAATAGAACCCATAGCCTTGAAATCACCTGCTGGGTTCTTTGTTTCTAACTGCCTTAAATCTCATGCTATGTCTTCCACAGCTAAGTACAAAATCATGTAAGGCAGACTGAATTTCCTGGAATGATTTTAAATGCTGTTGTAGTCCACAATATTGTAAGTCAAATTGGCCTAATGCAATACAATACACTGTTAGAGTAATAGAAAGTGAGATAAAAGTCTTCATTAAGGATCAAATAACTATTATCTTACCAACTTGGAGTGTTCTTTTAAGATGCACTTAATACACTTGTATCTGTTGAATACAGCAACCTTGGATCATTAAAAAAAAAAAAAGAAACAGTGATTTGTCCTATTCAAATGATACCTCAGGCACCTGCTGCCCACAGAAAGCATAAACATGCAGTAACAAATAAATCTGAGATCTGGCTGGTGGTACCCAAATTACATCTTTCCAGGACACTCTGTGCCATGGGTTGTCACCTTTGTAAAATATTCTCTCTGCACAGTTTGTTTTGGTGCTCTGCCTCCCCCTGGGTCATTAATATCAGCATGACAAAATACGCAATTAGGCTCCTCTATCTTAGTGTAGTTCTTTTGACAAGAAACAACACTGTGAATCTCTGTGTTAACAAGAACAGGTGATAAAAGGGGTCAAATAGCTAATCACAGCTGCCAATATCAGAGGGTTACTTGAAACACAGAAATCTAAAAGCCAGCTATTTAGCCGAAGCCCCAGGGAATGGAGTTTGCTTTTCTAACTCCCAATGTGTTCTCCTCTTTCTGGTTGTGCCAGGAGCACTTTCTCTCTATACAGCTTGGCAGCCCATTGAAGCAAAGCATTCTTCAGTTGGTGAGGCAATAAAGTTGAATAATTGCTGCCTTGAGTCTTTCTCAAAGTCATTTGAAAGATGACCATTGTAAGATAGGTTTACTTCTGGTAAATGATCTATGTTAAAGAGCAAGTTGCAGAACAGCAGGACTAGCTGGGCAAAGTTACTGGCCGTGGCAACGAAGTGGCAAGTACTCTGTTTTCCCGAAAATAAGACCTAGCCGGACAATCAGCTCTACTGCATTTTTTGGAGAAAAATTAATATAAAACCAGGTATTACATTATATTATATTATATTATATTATATTATATTATATTATATTATATTATATTATATTATATAATTATATAAGACCTGGTCTTATATTATAAATAGTAAAATAAGACTGGGTCTTATATTAATTTTTGCTCCAAAAGATGCAGTAGAACTGATTGTCCAGCTAGGTCTTATTTTGGGGAAACACAGTAAAGTGCTTAAAGAGTAGTTATTGCCTCAGTGACCAGGGCTCTGCTGAACCCTGAGCAATATGGTTTGGCCTGCACTGCTGTTAGCATTTACTAGCAAATATTAGATCACCTATTGCTTTACATGAGCTCACGAAACAATTGCATTTATAGGCTAAGATAATCATCTGGTCTCTCAGAACTAAGTATGGTTAACACTAGGAACATGGGAACAAAGACTGGGAGACCGCAAACTGAGAAAAGGTACAGTCCTACCCTAAAGTCATTTCAAACCTAACAGAAGAGATGGAAGAATACATAATTCTACGTACAGAGACACGCATGGACGTGTACAGTTTGCAGAGGGCATTCTATGGGCATTTCCTTATTTAATAATGAACACAAGCTCTGCCATTTGCTGAGTGATCATTGTTTCAATTACTTAATCTTTCCCCGAGTCTATTTCCCTATTTGTAAAATTAGAGTACTATCCTCTAATGCCGCTGTGCGGATTAAGTGAGAGACTACCCAAAAAAGCAAAAAACTTGACAGATGGCAAGTACTTAATAAATGTTGGTTTTAAAAAGTCTACTAAAACATAAACAGCAGAAGAACAAAAACATATAAAGACATTTATATAGCTCTCTGGAATTAGAAATTAATATGATGAAAATAATGGACCTTTCTAATTACCAAAGCAAAGTGCGATTTTCTGACAAGACTTTGATAAATAGACATGGCTTGATGGAGAAAAATAGCAAGATTTCTGAGGGGAGCAGAGAGAGGAAATGCATTTTAATCAAAATAAGAACCAAGAGTTGTTAAATTGTCATCATAGTAGAATGAAACCATGAAAAGGAGTTAATGTGATTAAATGACAATTTCATGATCAATCCTAGAAATCAGAAGATCTTATTCTGATATTAATTACTTCATTGATTAAATACAGATATTGAGCTATAAATTATCCAAAGCCCCTTCCAGACCTACTTATGATTCTAAGATATTCTTAACATGAAATTCTTATCATAGTGCTCCTTTAATCAAGAATTTAGAAAGGCTCATTGAAACAGTTAAAACTGCATTATTTTGAAGGCCTGCTTCAATTTGCTCTTTTGCAACATCTCATTTAATCAACTTCACGCAATTGCTTAAGTCAAATATTTCAGAATTTTATTTAACTTCTCTGGTTATTTTTTCCTCCTCTGGTTATTTTTAACTCTCACATTTTATTGGTCATTTCCTGTTGACTGTATATCCATAAATTCTAATCCAAAACTTTGCTTCTTTCTATAATAGCCAAATAAAGCCCTTCCCCTTTTTCTAACTTCTATTAATTCAATTTAGATTTTATTTATCAATACTTACTGAGGATTTCAACTTCCAAGTGTGATAAGTTTGACACTACCAGGCTGAACTGGCCACTGAGGGCAAACAGGCCAAATTTAAGTAGCTCTAAAAGTGTTAATTCAGGATGAATAGGAGAGCAGAATTGTGAAATTTGCCAATAAGAAAAAAGTTACACAACTATGGCCGAATGCTAATGAGGAAACATTTGTGTCTCTATGGTGTTTATTTGATAGAAAAGTATAGACTGCTACATAAGTGTATTGAATAGGTAAACTATATTCAGAGGAAGATTTTGAAGGTTGTGGGGGTCCAGAAATCATGTCTTACAGGGGATAGAGAGTGAATCAAATGCTTGAACATGTGCATAATCTATATACACACTTTTGGAGAACACTTCAGCATGCTCCAAACAATATAGTTCTAGTTTCTTCTTATCCATGTGATTTTCAGCTTTTAGTTTGTATGAGAATGACTTAAAGATTTGATTTAAAATACAGACACACCCAAGATTATCCCAGGAGATTCTGGTTGAGTAGGTCTGGATTGGAGCCCAGGAATCCTCATTTTTAACAAACACCCAACTGTTTTTGATACAGACGATTGGTGGACCACACTTTGAGAAAAACGACTCCACAGAATGATATAAAAATAAAGTAGGCTATAGGTTTGGTGGCAGCCTCTCACTGATAATGTATTTTACATATATATAATATATAATGTAAATATATGATATATATTATATATATTTACATTATATATAATGTAAAAATATTTTCTTAAATATATATATATATTTTATTTTAACAGTTTTCAATCTTGACATATATATATATATAATATATAATATACATATAATCACTGCCTTTCAATATTTGAAGAACTATTACATAGGAAGAAAAAGAATATTTTTAAAATTTTTATGTTGCTTTAGATAACAAAAATAAGAAGGTAAGAAGGCATATTTCTCCTCAATACAACAACTATGTCTGTTGCAGAATGATCCAGGGTACCTTTCCCATGTTAGACTGTAAGCACCGACAGTTCAAGACCCATACTTGTCCAATTCACCAGCATACTGCAATGCCTACAATGAGGTACAGAATCCATTTGCTAAATGAATGAAATTCATCATGCCTATTAAAATAATGAATGTCATTGATTAGTATGGAAGGGATACTTATGTAGTAGTGCTTTGCAAACTTTAATGTACATCTTAAATATGAATGGTGAATCATTAAAATGCAAGTTCTGATTCAGTAAATCTGGAGTGGAGCCCGCTAGTCTTTGCATTTATGACAAGGTCACAGGTGGTATTGATGGTATGTGGACCACATTTAATAGCAAGAGTCTAGAATGGCACTTTGCAATATGTTTGCCACTAGCCACATGTGGCTATTTAAATTTCAATTTAAATAACCAAAATAAAATTTAATTAGAAATTTAGTTCCTTTGACACATTAGCCACATTTCAAGGACTCAACAGCCACATATGGCTAGTGACCACAATGTGGGATAAAATAGATTATAGAACATGTTCATCATTGCAGAATATTCTATTAGACAGTGCTTTCCAAAAGTATTATAACCCACAAAATTACCTGATTTTACACATATAACACAAAAAATTGTTACTTGATTTTTTTCCAGAGGTAACACAAAAGTACATATAAATATAGATTTTTAAAAATCATTGCAGAAATAGATCAATGTGGAAGGTATCCTGATAGGAATCAAAAGAATTTGAACACACTCCTAAGTTTTAAAAAATACCCTTCATAATATTATTATTACTACTACTATGAATAATAATAAATGGTGAAATATTACTAATGAATTCAAATTGAATTACATATTGATGCATAACAAAACATTTCAAAACTCAACGGCTTACAACAAGATTTATTTATTATTTCTCATGATTTTATCACTTACTTGGGCAGTTCTGTTGGTTTCACCTGGGTTCATTCATTTGGTTGCATTTAGTTAGAGGGTAGGCTGGGGCCTCTGTCTTTCTCTCCTGGTGATCTTTCATTTTCAAGGATGCTAGACCAAGATTCCTTGCCAGATGGCAGCAAACTTCCAATAGGGTTAATTAGATGCCAGTTCATAATTTCTTATCAAGCCTCTGCTTGCATGGCACTTTCTGATGTCCAACTGGACAGAGCAAGTCACATGATCAAGCCCTAGTCAATGTGGGAGGGACTATATAAGGGAATGTGCACTGGAAGGTGTGATCCATTGAACATCTTTATGTTAATAATCCAGCACAAAAAAAGAAGCTGTAATTTTAAGAGAAGAAATTTCTCAAGATAAAGAAAAACTCATACTTGAAAATCAAAAAGAAATATCAACTTCTAATAAACTTTAGAAAAACAGAAAGAACAAGAGAGAAAAAGGGAAAAGAAGGACAAAGATTCCCTCCTTAACCAAACTTTCATTAGGCTCCTCTGAGCATTATTCTTGACTAGGCCTTGACCTTGGCCTGCCTTTAGCAAGAATCTTACTAGTCAGTTTAGCAAAAATTTCTCCATCCTTGACATCTTATCAAATCCCTCATCCCCAACCATGACATCTAAGTCCTTGGTCTGACTTTAGCAAGAATCCATTAGGCCAATGTCCTTGATGTCTCTCCTTAGTAACTTTCCATCACTGACCCTCTCATTGGCTATAAATCCCCACTCATCTTTGTAGTCAGAGTGGAGTTCGATCTCTTTCTCTCCTATTTCAAAAGGCTTTTCCCTGTTGCAAAAGTCAGAAATATAGTCTTTCTTATCATTTTAACAAATGTCAGAATAATTCTACTTTTATACTAAACCCATCCTGGCCAGATTATTTTATAATTTTTGTTACAAAAACACAAAATTAATTGCTGCTATTTTTAAATTATTAAGCAACATACAATGGAAGAGAGTTTTTATTCATAACAAATATATATAGAGAGAGCTTACAAATATTATTTCTCATGCTTTTATCACTTAGTTGTGCAGTTCTGTTGGTTTCACCTGGGTTCGTTCATTTGGTTGCATTTAGTTAAAGGGTAGGCTGGGGCCTCTGATATGTAAAACCTTAAATTAGATGAATAAAACTACAAATCATACTGCTAGATATAGAAGAATAATTAAATTAATCTAGATACATGCTAATTTGAGAAGACTGCTTAATGAAAAAAAAATGAATTCATCAAAAACTAACTTATCATTTTACCAAAATGCTAACATAAAATCGAAAGAATCAAAGCAACAGAAGTGATAACCTGATAGAAAAACCTAGTATAAATAAGCTTAATATGAGATAAAAAGGTAAAATGCACGAATGATAAAGGGATATATTTTTCATTCATTGTCAATAATTATTGATTAAGTATGAGACACGTACCACTAATGTTCTAAGAGCTGGTGTTATACTCGTGAACAAAATATAAAAATTTTCTTCTTTTATTGAGCTTAATAAACCATTTATTATTTGGAGGGGGAGTACTGGTTATTTGGAAAACAATTAATTTTGAAAACCACCTTATAGATATTGCCAAAATAAAACATGAAATAAGAGGCTAAATGTTAGCCTTAACTGGAGGTACTCAATAATATTTGAATAAATAAATGCTTATTGGGATAATGTGAAAACTGGATATTTATTAATGTTAAGAAATTATTCATTTTTAATATGTTTAAAGGCATTGTGGTTCTTTAAAAAATAAAGACCTCATCTTTAATAGCTATATGCTGGATATTTATAGATAAAATATATGATGTATGGAATATAATTCAAAATTACCCAGTTGAGAGACAAGGGAGTGTATAGACAATAGATGAAACAAGATTGTCAAAGAGTTGATCATTTTTGAAGCCAAGTTGTGAGTGTATGGTGTTTGTTGCACTATTTCTCAACTTTTCATAGTAAAAATTTTTTAAGGTATAGCTACAGCATATTAATTAACCAAGTTTCATGGTTTGAACTATCAGTTATAAGGGCAAAATAAAAACCTAGAACAAAAGCTTGATAGAAATCAATATAGAAAAAATGTAATAAAATAATCCATGAAATGGTATCATCTGTCAGAAAATAGAATGTGTATTTAGTTACCAGTTTCCAATTCTATATTGAACACAATATTTTCTTGTCTGAAAAGATCATCATCTCCTTTTTGCCAAGTACTTTGCAGTATATCTTAATCAACAGGAACATTTCAATTAATTCTGCTACAATATTAGGAGACCTGAAAATGAGTTATTATAGTCCACACTGAACAGAGGTTCTTATACCTCACTAATTAATAATTCCAACTTCTGAGCAATGACGTGACTTAGTTTCATTGACTGAACTTATTTCCTTGATTCTCTTGAAAATGAATATATTTTTGGTAGTTGCATTGTCTAAGTATTCAGGCTTAAATTTTTGGAGTCATCTTATCTTTGAATTCTCTTTCTTTTTAGCCCTTTAAGCCAAGTTCCCAAGTCCTGCAGATTCTTGCCAAAAAAGTCTTTCACACAATCTATTACTTTATATCACCAACAACAGAAACTTAGTTCAGGCCTCCTTAATACTTGTAAAGCCTCTTTTCTTCCCATTATCATTACATGCTTCCCCCATATGACTTATTCTAAAGCACAAATTGAATCATATTCCTCTCTGAACCAATTTCAGATGTGGCTTCCCATTTGTCTTTCTAAGGGAAGGGTAGTAAATGGAGGAAAAGGAATAGGAATGGCATCAGAAAAGCTGAATTCAAATTCTGACTATGTAATTTAGTCACTGTATTTCT
Source organism: Rhinolophus sinicus (assembly GCF_057876585.1). Taxonomy (NCBI): domain Eukaryota; kingdom Metazoa; phylum Chordata; class Mammalia; order Chiroptera; family Rhinolophidae; genus Rhinolophus; species Rhinolophus sinicus. The sequence continues at coordinate 121,158,274 of NC_142516.1, read as the reverse complement.
TTGGAAAAACCAAGTTTTAATCCAAACAGAAATAATATAAATGAAAGTATTATATGAAATCTTTGAATAGATGGTAAACCATCACAATATTGGTTATACAGCAGGTCCTAGAATAATATTGATTCTTTCAACATTCTTTCATTATAACATTGATGAGATGCCATAGAAATGTAATTCTTGTTTATATTGACATTAAGTGAGGACTTATTTTATATACCAGGGGTGCCAAAAAAATGTATACACATGACTTGTATTCATCTTTTGTTATCAGTATATATTGAGTATTACAATTTTAATACAGTTTTTTCCTTTCTTAAAATGTGTGTACATTTTTTTGGCGCCCTCTGTATAAATGATAATGCATCAGCTTGCTATGTCAGGAACCGTTTAGGTACTTAACATCTAGATCCTTGAAATGAGACAGAAATCCCTGTCATTGTGGCTTTTATATTTTAGTGGAGACAGAGAGGGAGAGACAATAAACATGATAAACACAATAACAAACATGGTAAGTAATACATAATCAGATGTGTTAGAAAGTTGGCAAATGCTATGGAAAAGCATAACAAGGTCAGAGCAATTCACAGTGCCATGCTCAAGGGAGGCCTCCCTGCAAAGGCAACACATGAACACAGGTTAAAGGAGAGAGGGAGTGAACCTGCAGAGAAAGTGTGAGGGGAGAGGTGATGGACAGAAGGCCAGAGTACTCGTGCAGGAGATGCAGCCTGGGACAAGGCAGAAACATGGGAGCCATTTAAGGCCTTGGACATTTACTCTGAGAGAAATGTGGAACCGCTGGAGGTTTATGAGCAGATGTGACATGATCCGTCATACATTTTTAAAAGACCACTATGGTGGATCTACTGAAAATAAACTCTAGTAGGTCAAAGGTGAAAACAGGGAGACAAGTTAGGAGTACACTGCAGTCACTTAGGTAAAAGATGAAGGTAGCTTGGAACAAAGTGGTACTAAGTATGAAGGGGGAAGAGCTGGTTAGATCCAAATGGTTCCTCTAGGTTTTATGTGGTGTGTGAAAAAAAGTGAGCAATTGGAAAAATGGAGTTACGATCAACTGAGATAGGGAAATTTGCAGGGGTAGCAGTCAGGAATCTAGTATTAGGCATGTTAAGCTGGGGATGCCTGGAAGACACTGAAATGGAAATGTGCTTACTCTCCAACAGTGACCGGTATCATACTAGCCACATTATAGGCATCATCATTTTTGAGATGATTCTCACAACAACTTCGTTCATAACTTTTTACCCAGATGCTAATTAACTTTCCCCAGATCAGTGAACTAATAAAAAAAAAAAAAAAAAAAAAAAAAGGTAGAATTCGAACTTTTGCTTCTCTCTGTCAGAAATCTGTGCTCCTCGCCTCTACATAGCCTCATTACTAATAAATGGGGAAATTATCCTAAGGTGTCATGTTTCTTAAAATTTATTACCTAACCAAAAACTGGCCAACTAATAAAATCTGACAGTAGTGAAATTAGAGTGAATTGCAAAATAGTATCTGAACACCAAGCAAGAAAACAATGTTCCAAAATTTACCACACTATGCCCCAAACACAAAATAAGAAATCAAAATTTGGCATCAGGCCAGCTTTAAGCTTTCATCATTTTAATTTGCAAAGATTATTATTTCAATTTAAGTAGCTTATGTGATTTACCTTCATAGGTCAGAGCAAAAAGTCAGCAGTGATTTGGAGAAAGACACTACCATTGTGTTCAGTGACATTTTATATTGCAAGGAAACCATTTATGCAATTATTTTGTGTAATCCTTACATTCCTATTGGTATAAGCTACAGAAAAGAAAAAAATATATATATCTGTATATAATGATCATGTTCCCTAGTGTGACGTTGGACAAAATGCTGTCCCACTGCTGATCCCTTCTTTCTGCTGAAATGTAATTATGCCACTGAAGTACCTACAACTAAGGGAAACAAGAAAATAATTTCCTTGCAATGAACAAGAAACTTGAGACAGGGACATGTTTTCAATGACTTTTCCACTTTACTTCTCTGGGACTCGATTTCTCCTTGCAATATTTTCTATTTATGAAACAAACACAAAGACACAACTACATTCCTTTAAGAATATTGGGAACTAGAGTGATACTCTTAAGTTCAAAATTGCTGTCCCTATTTTATTAATTATTGTGGTGACCATTAATTTTGTCTCCCTTCTTAATTGATCTTGATCTGCCAATAAAAAGTTAGCTCTTAGTTGAAAAAAAACATATTGCTCCTTCTATATTTTATTTATTAGCTTAGCATATTTTCTAAAAAGCTAGGTTGTGAAAAATTAGTAGGACTACTGAATCTAAACAAAGATTAGAAATTTTAGGATCCATTTAATGATATAATTTACACTTGAATAGTACTTTATATTGGTAGTTATATCATATCTATCTGAAATAATGAAAAATGTATAGTCCTTAAAATGTCCATCCACTTTAAGCAGGCCTGGCCAAAGACTGAGAGCAGATGACAGGTGATTCTTAATCTTGTGGCACCCTACAGTGATTAGGGACATAGAGGATGTATTAGTCAGGGTGCTCTAGAGAAACAGAACCAATTATATAGAGAGATATATATACCATTGGTGTCAAAAAAATGAATACACACGATTTGTATTCATCTTTTGTTATTGGTATATATTGAGTATTACAATTATAATAGAGTTTTTTCCTTTCTTAAAATGTGTATACATTTTTTTGGCACTCTCTTTCACTTTCTCTATATATGTATGTATACATATATATATACATATATATATGTATATATATGTATGTATACATATATATGTATATATATATGTATATATATACCAGGGGTGCCAAAAATGTGCACATTTTAAGAGACGTTATCTATGTATTACTCTTTGAAGTTGAATTGAATCACGGTAGAATGTATAGCATGATTGCTCAAAAGATGGCGTTAATCAAAGGAATGCTAGTGTCATTCATTGTATTACAATTTTACTACAGTTTTTTCCTTTTTTAAAATGTATACACATATTTTTGGCATACTCTGTATAATATATATATATATATATATATACATGTATATACATGTATATACATGTATATACATGTATATACATATATATATATATATATATATATATATATATATATATATATATATATATATATATATATGGTGAGAGAGAGCGCTCATACAATTGTGGGTGCTGGCAAGTCTGAAATTCTCAGGGTAGCCGTACAGGCTGGATGGAGACTCTTGGAAGAGTCAATGCTCCAACTAGAGTCCAAAGGCCATCTGCTGGCAGAATTCCATCCTCCTCAGGGACACCTCAGTCTTTTTCTCTTAAAATCTTCAACTGTTGGATGAGACCAACTCACATTACGGAAGGTAATGTTCTTCACTTAAAATCTACTGATTTAAATGTTAATCTTATCTATAAAAGACCCTCACACAGACCTTTAGTCTAGTGTTTGACCAAATATCTGCGTACTGTTGCCTAGCTAGGTTGACACACAAAACTAACAATTACAGGGAGTTTGGAAGGCTTAAGATACAAGAAGTAAGAATATAGATGGTGTAATAGGTGCCATACACAAGAGTAAACTCCTTAATTAGATGTATAAACGAGGGGGGAAAACTAGTAACTTTCAGTTTCATTAACAATTTAAGTGGTATTAACTAGACCAGTAGATGGTAAAGTGTGGCCCCAGGACCAGAACCATTACCATCGTGGGACCTTGTCTCTGGCTCCACCCAGACCTACTGAATCAGAAACTTGAAGGTTCAGCCCAGCAGTCTGGGTTTTAGCAAACCCACTGGGTAATTCTGATGCTATAATCTGAGAGCCAACAAATTAGCCTAGACCATTTCATCACTACAGAATTTACACACTTATATTTCTTCAGGGAAAAAATATTTATTTTACATTGATATTGGTTAATGTACCCAAACAGTGTTTTCTCATTCACCAACAATCATTTACGGAGTGTCTTCTATGGGCCAGACTCTGTGCTATTGTTAATTTTTTCTGGAGTAACAAGGTAGTTACAACCAGAGAGAGGTGAGGCTGTCGAGGTAGAGCTGGCTCAGCTTGTATCGGGGTTTAATTGCCATGTTATGGTTCGTTTGTCTGTCTAGATGTTGACAATTTACTAACTTCTTAAAAGTAAAACCTATTATCAAAAAGTAATTCTAATAGCAGCTGAAGAAGTAGGACAACTGGAAAGTTATAGAAATGCCAATTAGAAGAGGAATTAGAAAGCCAATAAAATAGTCCAGACAAGAAAGATGTAAAGCGGAATGATGGAGAGAATGATAATTGTAGAAATAGACTCAATGGTAATAAGTGATCGGATGAATAAGAAGCATGAAGAAAAGAATAAAGGATGACACTAATGCTCATCTTAGAAGAGTGGTAACATGTACACACACACACACACCCAAACACACACACATGCATATAAAATGTGAGAGAAAGGCTAAACTTAAAGTAGAATATAATTTGGATATGAATGGGGGAAACTGGAAATGAAAAATACATTGATCTCAGTATAAGTAATAGATTTGAGATTCTTTGGTATAGAGATTGCACTTAAAGCCATGGTAGTAGATAAAATTGTACAGTTTACAGCATGTAAACCATGATTTTTCAAATTGCCTATAGTAGAGAGAGGGATAGAGGTCATGATTTTTATTAATAGTGTATTTGTTAAAGCATATTCACTATACCTAATGTATATGAAAACAGGAAAGTCTGACGACTTTGGCTGAGGAGACATGCAGATATAGAGTGTCATAGCATGGGATAATACACAGATAAAAGGCGACAGATAAAATCCTGCAGTAAAAATAAAAAAAATAGGGAATATCAAGACAGAATCCTAGAGAAGACCAATAACTCTGGGAAAAGCAGAGGAAGAGAAAGCAATTAAGGAGGCTAATTTTTTCATAGGTTATTTTACTAACACACTAACAATTTCCATTTTTATAACAGACTATATAATTTACAAAAAAAAGTTTTCCCTGGAAGAGTAATATTGAAAACAAATGAGCCTCTGGAAATGAAAATTTTTTAAAATAAAGTAATATTTTGTCTAATGATCAGGAACATCCTTTGAAGAATATTTCAGCAAAAGTTTATAGGGACATAGGGAATGTTCTAAGCATTCAAAGTACCGATACATACTTTTAACAGAACTCATTATATTTCACCATAAAAAGTGAAACACTTTGCTAACCACTCCAGGAGTGGTAATGAGGTTAAAAAAGAGGTTTATGAAGAGAAAAGGAAGCACTGCTAAAGTCCAGAAATTTCTCAACTTTCGCTCAATGATTTTTAAATAATAAATTGAAAAAAGTTCCAACTGTTTCATGATCTGAGCACATGTGGTGGGACAGTCTGAGAATGGAGTAGTACAAAAGAAATTTGTGCCAATCTGAAAAATTAATCCTGGTTAAATTCTACATCCAGCTGTATAGGAAAGGGAGACAAATGAATTGGCTGATTTTTAAACAGAAGGTGATAAGAATCACAGGCAGGCAAACTATGAGAGAATATAATATAATAACACCCAAATAACATTACAAATAGCCGCAGTAAATAAGTAAGTCCTCAACTAAAAAATAAAAAAAAGTTTAGAATTCAATTTTTAATTCAAATTCCTTTTTGACTGCCTCAACATTTTTATCTTAACAAGAATTTTATGAAAAATAAAGAAAAAGAAATATTTTTAAAGAGACAAAGTATTTTGTTTCTCTTGGAGTTCTGTAAGATCATTCTATAAGGTCATGTTGTATGGACCAGGGTATATGTGTTTGTATACATCTGTATTTAGATAGATATGTACAATCTATACATCTATATCAATAGGTGTAGATATAAATTCATGGATAGAGAAAAATATAGATAGATAGATAGATAGATAGATAGATAGATAGATAGATAGATAGATAGATAGAATCAGGTGCCAAATTATAACAAAACCAATATACCAATTACAAATTTTAAGTACTATTTATTCAATGTTGGACCAACTTTCTGACCTGACACACATGATAAAACACGAAATGGAAGGTTAGAAATACACAAAATGTTAAGTTTGTAATTATGCCATGATAAAATTAGACTAATACAAATATTACACAACTAATATTTATACAAATATTACACAACACTTATGATCAAGCTACTTAAAATAAATCATTTTGTTTTATTTATAGCTATTCTTGGTATGTAAGCCAGTGCCATAAACATTGTAGGAGATAAAGAGATAATTGTGGGAAAGAAGGAAATTATTTTCAAGTATATAGAGCATCTACTGGAAAAGCTGCTAGAAGCAATTCTTAACAATTTATTGAAACAAGAATCTCTATGTGACATGTCTTTACTATCACTCAGAATCAGGCTATCCATTTAGGTGGTTCGTAAAACTTTTTTCATTTTTCTAAATTTTTAAGTATAGACTTTCCTTTCTCAAGAGTATCCTAAATTATTAAGGTTATACAATTAATCACAGTGTAAATATATAACATCATTCTGTTTTCAGTTTTGAAATGGAGTTTATGGTGGACAAATATCATTATAGTTAATGCAACTTATGATCACTCAAACATTTGTGTCAGGGACACAAAAACCGAATGAAAGAAAATATGATCAGTGCTGACTTCTTATGCATGAAATATTCTGTATTAAATTATTCTCTCATGGAGCGAACTACATAGCAACAAGAAATCTTTGAGCCATTAAGGAAAAAGACTTTTCTTTCATAATTGCTCAAGAATTAGAGGTTCTATATTTTAGTGACCTTCCAATTTTTTTTTTTTTAGTCTAATGGGAATATGAGTATAGTCTTAGAATCCTAAAAGGATAAATATATTCACTGGAATATATTTATACATAGGAAATACATAGGAAAGAATATACTCAATAACAAGATTAATATTTAGAATGAAGCTACAATTAAAATTGTATCTTTTCAGAATAATATCATTTTTAATATTAATTCACACTATCAATAGCACAAAACCTTTCTAATTTTCTTTGGCCCTGCATTCAGAAAAAAAAATTATTTTTGTATTGTATTTTTTAATAAAAAGATATTATTCCAAAATGTAAGGTGTTTAAAATACACAGCAGTACTCTTTGACTAAACAAAAATAGTTATTGATTCTGCTGTAAAACTCTCATACTACAATTTATTTTCTACATTTTCTGAATCAAGTCTCTCATAAGAAACAAACATCTAGGATTACCGTTAAACATGGGTATGTTTTGAAAGAGGCTAATCTTACTTGAGTCAAATTAAATAGGGTTAAACATGAAAGTCCACATGAATAGTCTATTTCCTGTTCCTTCTCAGCAAAGTAGCTACCTAGAGAGGCTCTGAGTCTGCAGCTGTCATCTTCCCCAGTGCTTGACTGATGAAGGAGTCTTTTGTTCTACTGATAAGTGATACATTGTGCACTGCTCAGGTGCCCAGAACAAAAGTGTAGGGCACACAATGAGCCTCTCTCCAGTCAGTTTTAAGAAGATGAAGAATAAAAGTAAAACTAGCTTTACCTGAGATGTGTTTCTTTCAATGAAACTTTCCTTGCCCATTCTAAAGGAAAATATCATTTTGTCTGTTTTTAAAAGCTTACTTTATAGTTTGCTCCTCCCCCCACCCCACCCCACCCATTCTGGGACAAAAGCAACAGGAACAGAAGGTCCTTTTTTTTTTTTTTTAATTAAACGCTTAAATTGGGTGAATTGCTGGCTTTTTGAAAGGGATTGTTGGAATGACTTTATCTAAGATAAGTTGTCTCAATGTGTCTAAACAACCAGATACAGTCATTTAAATAACCATTGACTGTATTTAGTTATCAGTGTAGAGAGATTTTTAATTCTTTTCTATATGTTCTTAAACTCACCCAAAGTGTTTTACTCAACATATTTCTAAATGTAAAAAAATAACATAAATAAATATGAATGAAAAATATAAATAATTTATAATAAATAAATAAAACCCTACAAGAATGCTTTTAAAATCAATGTAGTATATATAAATTGTTTAATGAAATCACATCTTATATTTAAAGAAAATATTGGTATTTTCCCAGAGATATTGTCAAACCACAATGTGAAATACATGGGGGAGGGAAACGAGAGGGGACCGCATCTCTTTTTCCACTCTCCTATCAATACATGAAGATGCTCCGCAGAACATCTTGTTTGACCCAAATGGAGTACATAGATTCCAGCTACCATAAGCTGCATCAGTCCTCTATGGCTAGACAAGTTCACTTCATCAAGAAAAGAACGCACTGCATTATTGCAACAATGACATAGGTTAGTGCTGTTTAGATACCAGTTACTGAGTTTTTCTCATCCATCTTCCGTATTTATTGCATTTTTATAATTTACAACTCTGTGATTATTATGATCACTAAGATCAGTAAAGAAAGTTTTTTTCACATAGCATTTCCATGAACGCAACTGAAAAATATTTTTTGCATAATGAATACAAGGCACTCAAACATGTGACTTAACATGACACAACTCCAGTGGTGCTTTAGCCTTTAGCTGTACCACTAGTACTGTTTACTGTGTTATAAAGTCTATTAAATGCACACATACACGTTATGCACAACATAAATGCATATAAAATGTCTGTACACTTTACATGTAAGTGCCTGGAGGGCAGAATTTGTGTCTGTTTTATTAACCTACAAATATCAAGAGTCTGGACCAAACCCTGGCAAACAGTGGTGTGATACTTGCTTAATGAATTGGCAATAAGATGGTAATACAAGTTTTGAAGTTATACAGAATATTTTGTAACTTCCACTTAACCAAAGCCAAATATAAGCATTGATTCTATTTATTATTTTATTCTAAATATTACCCAAAATATTCTTCATTTCTTTTGCATTTGATTATAAGCTTTACAACAAATTGGGCATTTATTATAATCTTATTGACATCATCTTCTACAATTCATTGTTCTAGAGACCCAGAGACATAAAGAAATCAGAATTCTAAAATTTTCAACACTTCTATCACAGCTTATGAATATAAATTTAAATAACGAATAGATTAATGCATTAACACATGAAATGACTAATGCCCTTTTTCATAGCACTAAGAATGTAAAAATTCAAAAAGTTCTAGTTTTACTCACTGTTGCTTTAAGTTTGGGCAATAGAGAAAAAAGAGAAACAAAGCTAGTAAGCATATCTTCATATGTTACTATCTCATTCTACTGGAACCATCAAGGTCAAATGGCTATCAATGTCTTAAATTTAGATAATAAGAAGTTGGGATTTTTTTTTAGACAAGTTTATTTCTTTTGGTAATCCAAAGGCCACAACTGCCCTCTAAGTCATTTGGAAGCTCTTAAGTGACCCTGGATGAACCACCTCTTTCAAACCTTTTTCTCAAGTCATATAGTTGGTAAAAGAAAGCATATTGCATTATAAAATCCTGTTATAACAAAAGTAAAATTCAAAATTTGTATGGAAGATCTTTGAGCATCCAAGCAAGTTCTCAATAAACAAAAGACGAAAGATTAAAATTTTAGGATTAGGTATATAAGAAAACAAATGCTGAATTTTATAGTTATCTTGTATATTTTATGTAAGACATATTCATATACATGAATATGTTATATATGAGAGAGAGGGAAAGAAGAGAGATAGTCTGGTTGAGGAAAAGAATAAATTTTTCAGTGAATAGAAAAACATTTTTTTTTCCACTCCTGCAATTATATACATCATTAAAAATCCATAGTTCAGTAGCTAAAAAACTCACACTACTAAATAAATAAGTTAAATTGAAAAAGGCATTTTCAAACATCTTTGAGAACTTAATCACCAGCTTGAGCTAGACCCTGTTCCTTTGTTCTAGTTTCTTCTGATTCCATCATCTTGAGATCATAGACATTGCTTTATGGTGCTTAGTTTCCATATCCCTATATGTAGGAAACAAACTTCCTAACCTGTGTTATTCATATGGGAAAGACACCAATGCAAACACAAAGAGCAGCATCTTACTTTCCCTCAAGAAAATGGACTGTAAAATCTAGACTGACAAACTAACAGGTGATACTCATAAGTAACCACTTAATGTCTCTGTATTTCAGTTTTCAATTCTTTAAAAAATACCAAATAATTCATGGTTTTGAGAATTACATGACATGCAAAATGAAAAAATACTTTAGAAATTCTGAGGTGTTGTACAAATATTCCATACGATAATGAGAGTTTACAAGTAGGTACTAAGTATCTATCAGTCAACTTTTCTTCAAGTATCCAACTGGAAATGTTTTGCGTTTATTTCAATGAGCTATCATTATTAAAATGTATTTTAGAAATCTTCTTTTAAAATCCCTTCAGTGTCTGATTATGATCCTCATGAGAATATTAATCTTGATAGATCATGACAACATGATAGTTTTCCTGACGCTAATCATCAACATTAATTCTCAAGTTTTGAGACATTCCTACTAGGTATACTTAAGCTTAAATTGAAGAATAGTTTATTTTTAAGGAGAATGTTTAAATGTTGATAGCACTTCTTCAAAAACTGAGTCCTAGCTAGTGCTATTTATGATGAAGTCACATTTTTATAATATATTAAATATTTTATAATTTTTCTCTCCCCACCAAGGGGACTGGAGGAAGAATATTTAAGTCAAATATAACTTTTGCTTTAGAATTCTCTTGTACATAGAGATCCACTCAATAAAGACATTTATGTCAATAATAAAATAGTAATTTTTTTATTCATTTAATCAAGCAGTTGATCAAGAAACATTTCTTAAGTTCTTACTGTGAATACTGAGTCCTGGCCCTAAAGATACTCAAAGTCTAGCAGAAGAGACAAAGTAATGTTGGTGAAAAACTGGAAGAGAAAAAGATAATAGAGACCAGTGTACTATAAAGAAAGGTAGGTTTATAGTACTAATTAGCAGTTACACGGAAATTCCACTGCTGAAACTTTGAACAAGACTCAAGTAAACCTTTAAATCTTAGAGTGCTTATTTGCATTGTTGAACTCTAAGCTGTCTATCACATGCCTAAACCACAGATGCTGAAAAGATTTCAATACACTTTTATTAAGCTCAATGTCTGTTAGCCAATAAATAAACACAGAGTTCTGGATACTGCCCTAAGAAGTGGAGATACTTTTAGACAAAACAGACACAGCCTTTTCCTGTGTAGCCAATGGTATAGCTGAAAAGTCAGATATTAAACTATTTCAAAGTAATTAAATCACTTAAAATGTGCAAAGTGCTGGAGAAGAATATAAGATGCGCTGGAAGTATATAACATAGAGAAGTTATCAGACTTCAATATCCATCTGTTTTTATTTGAGATAATGTAGACAGTTTAGTTTTTAGAAAAATAAAGCTAGCAAAATATAAATAATGCTGCAAAGTCATGATGAAAGTTGCCCTTTTATATTTTGGGTAAAATACACACACACAGGCTACTTATGAACCAATGTTTTCTCACTGTCAGTTGCAACTTCAGGAAGGTAATTTTTATTTGGTTCTTTAAACTTGTCACTTTTCTGTTGTTCAAAGTCTAACAGATAACTTTGGGAATTCTGAACAATTCAGGATGGTATGAGCTTTAACTTATCTGTTGTGTTTTCTAAGTTGCTAATAAGTTATCTTTTAGTCTCTGAAGGAGTTCATCAAGTAGGAAGCAAGGATTCATCCCTGGATTTCTATCTGGGTTCCACATTGAAAAGCAACATAAATTATTTAAAAACTAGCTTACAAATTTTATCAATTTGAAATTGAACCCAAAAAAGTTTCTAAACTTTTGCCTCAAAATCATATCATAATGCTCTGGACAACCATAAAATTTACTATGAAAGAAAAGTTAACAGGAAAACAAAAAGAAATTATTTTGAAATGTACCAAAGATAAAAATAAGGGAAATAAGTCAAACAGAGAACTGAGAGTTTTAAGTTGAGGAAATTTTTTAGTGAAACAATTTAGAACTGTCTCCAAACTAATCGGAATTATTGGGAGAAGTTTGGTAACACCGCTCCATGACAACAAGAGTTTGTTTGAGGGATAATCTTTATTATGGTCAATCAGACATCAAATTTATGTTTCTGTAATTTATAACACAAACGCTTGTTTAAAGATTTGGCTAGGGGCTAAATCACAGCTTACTTATTACCATTTGTCCTTCTTTTCAAAAACAAAAACTTAAGAAATAAAGGAATTTATTTTCCCTTTTTCTTAGCTTAATTGTAGAAATGGTACATTATTAATTCTTACGTGAAAAAAATAAAATATAGAGGGTCTAGTTTCTATAGAAATATGACAGCTTAATTTTTCATCTTTCCACTTTTCTGCCTGAATACATATATGTGAACATAAAAAATGTATTTACATATCTATAAGCTACATCCTCATAGATGAGGAGACAGAGACAACCAAACATTCTGAATAGTAAGAGCTGCCAAAGACAAAGACAGACTGAAATCCCACAAGTGCAGGCAATGAGGAACAAAACTCAGAAGGGCTGACTATGGGAAGATCTCAGAAGTCTTAATCAAATATTTCCATCTAAAAGGAGAAGGCCCTACCTGGAAGGGGCCTGTTTGGAAACTGAACAGAGTAAGATTACTATGAAAGGGCAGAGAAACTAAATTCAGAAAAGTGCCTGGTGTGTAGAACATAGAAGAGGTAGCTTGATTTGAAAAGCTTCAGCAAAATCCAAAAGTGAATCCAATATTTTGGAAGACAAATGATATGAAGAGATCTAGGAAGCTCAGGGAAGGTGATAGAAACTCTCCTATACTCATCTAAGCTGTGAGAGCCAGAGAAAAAGTGACTACCTAGAAGGGCCAGGCATTATTACCTTTGCTGATATAATACAGATATAATAACCCCAGGATATGGACTCTGACACATGTCCCACCCTATCCCCAAAAAAGACACTCCTAAAGCCTTCTGCTACTAGATAAGAAAAATCCATCTCCTAAAATATGGATGAAATGAGAGTCAAATACTCTCCCTCAATAGAAAGATTTGGGGTTCAGTGTTTAATTGAGTACCATTTTGGTTCTGTGTTGTTCAGATCTCCTATAGCCTTAGTGATTTATTTTTTTAAATAATTTAAATATAGTTGGCATACAATGTTATATTGGTTATATTGGTTTCAGGTATGCAATATAGTGATTTGACATTTTTCGACCTTACAATGTGATCACCCCACTAATTTTAGTCATCTGTCACCATGTGAACTTATCCCAGTATTATTGACTATATTCCCCTTCCCCTGTTCCCCACCACCTCCCGTCTGGTAACCATCCCAATGTAACTTTCCTTCACAGGATGTGAACACACTAGAAAAAGTATTTCCAAAAAGTTAATGAAAAATTATAATAACCTTCTGAACATAAAGAAGAAACAAGAAAGAAGGAAAAAAGGAAAGAAGGAAGGGAGGGAGGGAGGGAGGGAAGAAGGAAGCACAGAAGGAAATTATTGACTAAAATTATAGCTATTTAGAAAGACCAAAAGGCAAAAAATATAAAAACTCAGAGAAGAAACTGACAGAAAATAAGAGCATTTCCAAACAATAAGGTAATAAGAATAGAAATTGACAGTAATGAGAAATAACTAAAGAAAATGAATCCCATCAGAAATAAAGATTAAATTAAAAAGAGCACAGGTGAGAAGAGACACCATACTAAAAGGTACAGAAAAATGAGACAAAGAAAGAGAAAATTATAGAGAAAGTGATTTGAGAGAAATGGAAGACCTAATGTGTGTCTAACTGGTACCCCTAAAGGCAGTATTAATAAATCAACAAATAGTAGAATAGCATAAATATTTCTAACTGGAATGAGAAAACCTGGATGGGTTAAAAGCAGAATACCTGAACACAAACTGATAAAAGATTGTGCTACTGAAAGAACAGAATCTGAAGGAGGGGCTTTCTGAATTGACTCTGGGTTTTCTAGAATTTATTCTCCAATCTGATTAGATTCAAAAGCATTAATAACTCCTTTTCCAGTGATAAAGAGGGCACTGGTATTCCATGGCATGATGTAGCAATAGAAATACACAAAATATTGTCACTGGATCCTCCTAATCAATTATTTATAGAAGTCAAGGTTCTAGGTGACCATGCATTTGCCACCTTAACTTTGGGACATTTTGGTCAAACTAAGGAGTATAATGTCATTGACTGTTTGCTTCTAATTGCTAGAAAAAAAATGGAAAAAGAAAAAGATGAGCTCAGAGTTTCAAATTTACAGCTCTGACTAAATAAGTATCTGCAATTGAATGGGGAATTAATGGTCTTTTGAATAAATGTAACAAGGTCAATTTGATAGCCATACAGACAAAATAATAATACTCTTAACCCCTTTGTCATTGAGATAAGTTGCAAAATTGAAACTAAATTCCCCCCATCCCTTTAAGTACATCTCTTTTGCCTCTCCTTACATAAGAAGGTAAGTCTAATTATTCCTCCTCTCGAGTCTGGTGACTTATTTAACCAAAGAGACATTAACAAATGTGATGCAAGCGAGAGCACTAAAAAGCACATTCACATTGAGACTTGCCCTTTTTTGCTCCTGGAAACCCCCAAACCATCATGAGATAAAGCCTGGACTAGCCTACTGGAGGATGAGAGAGCATGTGAAGAGAGGCCACAACTAACCCAGCCATCTCAAGCAGCCACTGAATTGTGAGCTAAATGAAATGGTTGCCCTTTTAAGCTACTACGCTATGAGGTCGTTTGTTACACAACAAAAGCTAACTGCTATAGTTATACTACATAAAAAGAAATTCCAGTTATAAAATACATGTCTTGGGAAAGTAATATACAGTATGGTGGCTAGAGTTAATAATACTGTATTACAGACAGGAGAGAAATTAAAACAAAACCACTATGAGGTACCATTAAACTCCTACTTAGAATGGCTAAAAGAGTTAGCAAGAATATGAAACAATAGAAATAACATATATTGCTGATGTGAGTATAAAGTGGTAAAATTACTTGGAAAACTGTTTAACAGTATCTAGTAAAGCTTAAAATAAGCATACCTCACAACCCAGCAAATTCTATTTCTAGTTAAATAGAAATGTGTACATATGTACATGAAAAGACATGTATAAGAATGTTCACAGCAACAATATTTTAATAGTCAAAGCTAGAAAAACCTAAAAATTCAACATTAGAATGAATATAATATTCAAAAAGTAAAGTACTAATATATAAATATAAATATTATACATCTATAAAAAAATGAAAGATAGAAATGTATATGTACTGAAAGGACAAGATCTCTTTGATATATTAATGCAAGAAAAAAACAAAATCAAGAACAAAATATAGGTAATAAAGGAGGAAAATAAGAACATATACTTGTTTTTGCTTGATTTGGCATAAAAACTATGATGAGATAAACAAGGTACTAATTTGTTATCTATAGTTTGCAGAAACGGAGATGGAGAAAAGACTGGAAGCTGATTGTCTTAGTGTATACTGTTATTATTGTTTTGATATTTGAAACACAAAATATGCATTATCTATTCCAAAATTAAATTAAATTTTTAAAATTAAAATAACAAATTCAATAGTATAAGAATATAATTATAATTCCCCTTTTACATACAATTCTAATACTCAGAGATAAAGATTATAGCCTGGTGACTATTATTCCTGATCTTTTTCTAAGCAGTCACATACAAACATATTGTATTAGTCAGCTATTGCTGCAATAATGCTGCATAACAAATGATCTCAAAAATCAGTTGCTCGGAATATTTCTTGTTATTAGTCAGGCGATTATGAGGCAGCTAGGGAAACTCTGCTTCGGGCCATAAGTCAGTTTAGGTTCCTTTCAAACATTTTTTCCTTTGGAGTTATCAACTACCAGGACTTCATTCTTCTCATGGCAAATAGTGTACATATAAGAAACCAGGCAAAACCACACAAGCATATTTAAAGTTTCTGCTCACATTGTGCCCTCTAAAATTCCATTAATCCTGACAAATTATATGGCCAAGCAAGACAATGGGCAGGAATATACAGACAAACAAAACTATAGGAATTTAGTATATGACAATGTCAGTATATCACATTAAAAAAAGGAGGTTGGTGTACAATTCTATTACAGAGACGGAGGGAGACTTGGGAAAAATTAAGGGATCTCCCATACATATATATGCACATACCAAAATATACAGATTTGATTTGTTTGAATTGGTTGAATTTCTTTGATATTTTATTATCTTATTA
The DNA here is from genome assembly GCF_057876585.1 of Rhinolophus sinicus. Taxonomy (NCBI): domain Eukaryota; kingdom Metazoa; phylum Chordata; class Mammalia; order Chiroptera; family Rhinolophidae; genus Rhinolophus; species Rhinolophus sinicus. The sequence goes on along the minus strand of NC_142516.1, from coordinate 121,142,023 downwards.
GACATATTATCTTGAAACTTGTTTTCTTCAAAATGTAACAACCTATTCTAAAGAGTTTTCTGTATGTATGTGTGTGTATATATATATATACACATATATATTCCTAGCTCAATATTGTGATTGCTGCATAATGTCCAGTTATGGCCATAGTTTACCTATCCATTCCTCCACTGATAAACATTCAGTCTGTTTCCAGTTTTTCACCATTGCAAACACTGATGCATTGAATACCTCTATATCTAAGCCTTTATGTACCTGTGAAATTTATCACATTTACCTCTAAACTATGCACAGCAGAAATAAGGAATCACCTGATATCCTCTTCAGGAAGGAGGCTATAACCACTTACTATGTTCACATACAGAGCATAGAATAGCGAAAGTATCCAATAAAGAATGATTTAAATTTGTGAGCTCTATGTCCACAAATTTAATAACTTAGGGGAAATATACTGATTCCTTGAAAGACACAAAAATACCAAAACTTACTCAAGGAGAAATAGATAATCTGAATAGGTGTATATCTATTAAGGATATTGAATAAAAAACTAATAACTTTCCAAAAAAAGAAAGCACAAGGGCCTTATGATTTTACTGGTGAATTCTACCAAATATTTAAGGAAGAAATTATATTAATTCTCCACCATCTCTTTTAGAAAATACTAAGTGACTAATTGCAGCAAGTATATAATACTAATGAAAGATGGTAAAAATAGGGGACGGTGGATGTGGGGTATATGGGATCTCTGTACTATCTTTGCAATTTTTCTGTAAATAATAAAACTTCAGAAATGAAATAAAAAGTGAAATGCTGGAAAAAAACGAAAAAATAATTTAATGTTCAAAAATAGACTAAAAGCATAAATTCATAGAAAGGAACTTAAAGATTAATTATTTCTCTTTTGCATTATTTAGCACTCTTTGCCTTATACACCAGCATCATTTCTACCAATAGATTTTGAGCTACTGTATCTTACTTATTTTGTCAAACAAGTAATAAACCTAAGAAATTTTTATAAATTGTTTACCTGAAAAATCTTGCTCCTAATCCCCTGTACTCTGCCCTAGTTTCCTTTTTTTTTTTTCATTTTTCATAGCACTTAGCACCTTCCCCCATACTACATAATTTACATGTCTATTATGTTATTATCCATTTCCCTCAACTTAAATGTAAGTTCCACAAGACCAGGCATTTTTTTTTAACATCTCTTCCTATCACAATGCATATTCTGAAGGCCTCAATAAATATTCTTTAAATTGATGAAATCTTTAAAACAAATTTCTTGGCATATTTATAAAATATGTATATTCTAAATATAACCCTCAAACTATTGTATGGAATCTATAAATTGTATCAAATGCCATTTTTTAAATCTAGCTTTCCCTCTCCTTGCTTCTGCTAATAAAAATAGATAATTTTACAAGGTCATTCTCACATAAACTGAGTTATGTTATATAGAATATATTGCAGAATGGAATCATAAAATATATACTCAATAGTTCATGAAATGTAAAGGAAAAATAGTCACATGGAATTGTGGAATATTTGTCTAGTAAGTAAGACTTACTCAGTCAGTACACCTTCTCTACAGCATTAACAAAAGAAAAACAGTTCATTTGTTTTCCCCCTGAATGTTATTTCTAGGTGGAAGCAGTTATTTTTTCTTCTAAAAAGAAATGGATATTTTTATGATAATCCATGTCCCAGCAATCACTCAATCGTATACATAATTTTAAAATTAATACAGCTTTTTAAAAATAACTTGGTATGTCTCACGGAATAATTAGTTACTTTTCTATCAGAGTTCACTAAAATCTCCATGTTGCAATTAGGAGAAATTAAACAATTTTTTGTTTAATAAAAAGACAAGCTTTTATTTTTTTGAGAAATTGGCAAACATTTTAACAACAGATTCACCTAAAAAAAACCCACAATATAATAATATTTATGGCATCATTAAAAAAAAACAATCATTCTGTAACCAATGAAAATGTTGTCTTTACTTATCCCATAATTACAGTATTTTATGACAGGTTCCTTATTTTTTTATTTTAAATAAATTAAAAATCTTTTTGAGAACTTTTTGTGAATTCTATAATATCCATTTTTAGATAAAATGGGCACAATATCATAAAATCAAGATTCATATCTAAAAGCAAACCTTTGATAAAACTTTCTACCAAGACTATCCCACTCCCTTTTTTTGTTTGTTTTATGCTAACATTTTTAAAGTCTTGTTTTTCACTTAGTCATTCAGCTAAAGGCCTTAATAATAACAAACTTAAAATCCCATGATGTCAATTATTGAAGAGACCTCCACATTGAGTGTATTTACTTTTAAAAAAATACAGACACCTCCTAGTTTACAAATTGCATATTTAAAATTTCTCCTTTAAACATTATATTTGGTATCTGAACATCTCCCACAAGTGAAATACTTTTCAGTACATGCCACTTAAAATACTTTATATCATTCCCTGATGAGAGGGGTCATTAATATAATTATGATTAAAGAGAATTTCTATCATAATAGAACACTTCCAAGATAGATTATGCTTAATATAATTATTCTTAATTTCCATCTTGTCAAAAACAACTCTTTAGAAGAGATGCTCAAGTTATGTATTTTAAATTTTTATACAGAATAATAAGTTACCAGGGCTTTTTAACTGAGATAATTGAATATAATACTAGTTACCTAGATGTCACACAATATTACTTGGAGTGAATTGTTTAATAAGACAAAATAAACATGTATTTATTTTCCTCTGAATTGATTCCTCAACTGAAAAATCTAAATCCAAATTTCTATGGAATCAATTTGTTTTCCATAAAGTCATGCCATGATGCCAAAAAATATATATATATTGAAAAACTTCACCTCTGTATCCAAAGGCTGTGATCTAATTTCTGGGCACCATGCCATATTTCTAGTCATTCAAATAGATGACTCAGTGCTTTTTGGGCCTCCCTCTGGCTCAGAGACCAAAACCTCTTCATCTCCTGGCAGACATCCTTAGTGATGTCCTCACTTATTGTGAAAGGCAAGGCTCCTTCAACCTGAGGACGAGGACTCAGAGAACAAAGCATCCTCATTCCATCTCATCATTTTTACTCTACCTTGGGCGGTTTCCCAGTGGGCTCAGCACCCGCTCTGTGTATGATTAGGCAACTGCTGTCATTCACAGCTCTGTGGCGGTTCCTTTCTCTCAGTAATAACATTTACCTCCCGCATAAAAGAGTAAGTCATTCAATGAGGTAAGTTTTGCCTTCTGCTTTTCATCACAGAGGAAACAGTTCAAAAAAATTGTAAAACAACTACGTCTGGTTTTGACCTTTCTGCCTCATTTATCTCAGAACTCTTTCTTTTCCTTGAAAACCATAATTTCCAGAAAAATCTAGGATCTCTTTTCTGAATAGCAAAGGAAGATTGGTAAATCACACAAGAATCACTTCAACGATAAAGAGAAATAGCTAATGATTGAACAAAAGTTACTTAATTCTGATTACCAATGAGCAATATTACAGTAAAATTCTGAAAAAATGTGAAAACTTATATTCACATGGGTACATTATTTCTTGAGGGGTGTGTGTGTGTGTGTGTGTGTGTGTGTCCATTTAAACACAGTTTACCAACTACCTGTGACATTCCAGGTACTACGCAAAGTGCTTCTTTCAAGGTCTCATTTAACCCTCACAAAAACTCTGTGAAGCATATATTATCATCCTCGTTTTGCAGATGAGAAAATTGAAGTAAGAAAAAGTGAATTACCTATGATTACACAGAGAGCAAAGAGCTGGGGCCACTAATCTTACGCTCGCCAGTCTGATTCTTAAGCTTGTACTCCTGCTATTCAGTTACCTTTCCTTCCACACACTTCTCTCTCTGAAGGTTTTGTACATCCTCTGAAACACAGTCCCAATTCTATCCTTAAAACATCTGCCAGAATCACTCTCAATCATAAGTGGACTTTCCTAGCCAAATATTTCCATAACACTTTGGTTTGCTTGGCCATTAACAGTATGTATAGTTACCTTCCTAATGTTAGAGTGGGTAGGTATGGCTCCACCTCACCACTAGATTGAGTCACTAGAGAGCAGAATCTAAACCCCATCTTTACATCACCAATAGACATTAACACAATGAACACAAAGGTTCTGTGTTGAATTTAGTTGAATCATCATAGTGAACTAATAGAACCACTGGAGCAGCCTGTTCCCAAAGTCAGACAGGCTGTCTTCATGATGGGCATTCAGGTTCATCCTGCAAATCTGTGGGAGGCTGGTAGGCATAAATTGCCCTGTGATCTCACAAATTGTCATCAGTGGTGGTAAATTATGAGAATACCAAGAACATAGTACACAAATTTATAAATGCTAGAGACGCTCCAAATTAATAAGTCCAAAAAAAGTCCAAAAGTTACTTAATGAAACACTCACATTTTAAAAAATTAAGAATTGCAGTCTCACATAATGACAAAATGTATTGTCCTGAACTCTGTCAATTTATTCTGAAGAAAGACTCCAGTTTTTTGGTTTGCACTAAAAAGTGTATTGTCATTTTGAAACTTCATTAAAACTGAAAATAGATTCCCCAAAAGTCAATTAGCAGTGTTTACCAAAATTGCTTCATGTGAATCTGTGCAAAGGACATAAAACATTGACAACAATGTATTTAATTTAGGAGGGACTTTGAAGAGAATCTAATTTAGGCAATTTGCCTCTTTAACTTTATATATATATATATATATATATATATGTTATATAATATTGAGTCTAGAGTCTTGCTACCACAAGAATGCTTATTTTTAGATCCAATTCACTAAAAGAGATCACTGATGATTTTAAAGGTACATTATTTTATTTAAATAACCATATCACATCTGGTAGTAAAATCCATGACTTTATAATCAAATAGCCTGGGTGCAAATTTAAGCTTTGTTACCTACTAATTGGGTGATCTTGAGAAAAGTTCTTGATCTTTATGTGCCTCTATTTCCTCATCTATAAAATGGGGGCAATAATGGAACCTACCTTATATGGTTCTTGTGAAGATTGGGATGACCCGTATGAAATAACTGGAAAAGTAGCTGGGACATGACATTTTAGTTACTATTTTCTCTTATTAGTAGGAACAATCACATTATAGTTCTTGTTTGTATTATTATCATTATTATGTAAGGTGTTTTAAAATATCTTGTTCATAGTAACTACACAATTTTAGTTTCTGTCATTGTTATCATTGTAAGTTGACAATAATTATATCCCTTCATAGTCCCAATATATGTTTTAAATATGTTAGATTTCAAACAATATTCATTGAACAATTCAAATATTAAACAGTTCAATATTGGCAAAACGTCAACAATTTACATACTTACTTATTTTTTTAAATTTAATTATTATTATTATTTATTTTTTGTACACACACCACTTCATGAAGGGATCACTTCCAAATAAGACCCACTTGAGTATTAGTTTCCATGTTAGACCTACTTGGATTCAAATCCTGGCTCTACCATTATTCGCTGTGTGAGCTTAGGCAAGTTGCTTCATAATTTTCTCATCTGCAACCAGGACAAAATGGTGCCTAACTTGCTAATGCCATTGTCAGGAATAAATGAGATAAGGCGTACAAAATGTGGGACACAGTGCCTGTTCATAGCTATGATGGGAGAAGAGGTAAAATGAAGGATCCTTTATAAAGTGACTTGTATAATGAAGAAGTTGAGAAGATTTCATCATCAACCATTATTGTTTATCTTTCCTAATTATTTTTTTAATGGTTATCAAGAAGCTCCACATTAGTAATAAAACTACCATTTGGTCTCATATGTCTGCTTTTCTAGGGAGGCTGTCTGTCTTTGGATGTCCAATTAAAGCAAGTCAGAATTATCCATTTTTCCTAACTCAGGGCTTATTAGCGTAAAACTTCAGAAAATGAATCATGAATACACAGCACTAGATAGCTAAGGGTCTTCACTAAGTGTTCAGGAAAGAGTCTCTGGAACACCTCCTGCCCTAGTATAGGTATGATGTGAAAACACTGCATTTCCTATTACATTATTACAAGTTTTTGAAATAAAAAATCAGAAAATGTTCCATATTTTGGATAATATGTTAAACAGTATATATAATAGTCTCATAAGAAGAGAATCTAAATAAAACAGGACTATACAGAATGTAATATATTTTAATTTTATTTTTAATTTCTTCTTTTACTTATTATAAATAAGCCTGAAACCATCATTCTTGACAGATAAGTAGGAGTGATTAAAAGGTTTATATTTATCACTCTCCAGGACAGCCTCACCAATCCATAAGTCACATTAAAGGGATGTAGTCTGGTGCCAGAATAAAGGACTTGGCAGCAGAGAGCATCTGGATTTCAGCCCTCACTCACCTGTGCAACCAGCACAAGCCCACTCAGGAGACTAGGTGGCTTCACGGATGCAGTCAGATGGTACCTAGAAGTCAGACAGTACCAGACCAAAGCACTGACGGGGCCAGAATTTAATGTTTACAATTCTCTGGGCTATACGGCAGAGGCCGTATTGACAAATCCCTGGAAAAGCTTTGAAGTGGGGATGCTGAAATTTCCAGAGACTCTGCAAAGGGTATGAATTGGGCTGTCTTACCAGTAGATGTCTGCTGTGATTGGGAAAGTTTAATCTAAAAATATGTATCCTACCACCAACTTATTGTACCATCTTTATTCCTTTGGCTCCTGAAGTTTTCTTTCCTTAAAGGCTCTCTATCAAAATATCTTTTCATTAACACTCTCAAGGCTCCAGGCTGAATCCCAGGATTTCTGGGGGTGGGACCCAAGTATCACTATTTTTCTCAGTTTTCAAAATGCAGCCAAGGATGAGAACCACAGGTCTAAGTCCATCATTGTAATTCCCATTTCCATGATTGATTTAGAAATTAACATGTGACCCAGTCCTTACCAAGGCATGAGAAATCTCTTGGAGGGCTGCTAGGAAGGCTTTCTTCACCTCTTTAAAATTGAAAAAAAAAAAAAGAGAGAGAGATATAAGAAAGAATCCTCCTTCTTCTGTTAGGCATTGTTAATATGAATCTGCTGCCCATCTTATGACCATGACAGAAAACAGCTTAAGAGTGAAGGTGACTTTGAAGATATCAAAGAAATAGAAAGAACTTGAGTCCTTGATGAAACCTTTGAGCCACCCATATCACCTACGCTCGCACCTGATCCACTTCTGAGTCTTCTGTAGAACAGTAGAAATAAATTACCTTGTTTAAGATGATAACAGATAGATAGATAGATAGATAGATAGATAGATAGATAGATAGATAGATAGATAGATAGATATCTCTTTCCAAAAAATGTTTGAAGAGGTTGAATTTTAACTCGCTATCTGATCATATTGTAATTATCAGTTCATAACCAAGCAGAGATTAGTAAAAAGCCATCAGGAAATAAATAAATAAAATTAAAGATAAAGAAAAAAGAGCCATCAGGAAGTACAAATGGCATTCACTGTAGAGTTTTTCTTGAACAGGAATTGGAGGGCGAGAGAACCTATATGTAAACTGGAAATCAAAGCGATACCAAAGGAATACTGCAGAGTAGCAGAGTGTCATTGACAAACTGCCTTCCCTACATTTTGCATATAGTATAAAACTAAGGGGATTAACGTGCTGCTGATCTGCACTTGCAAAGGGAGGTTGCTAAAAATTCAAAGGAAAATCCTGCACAATTATGTGACATACATCATTAAACGAAAAATGGTAAACCCTTTTTACAAAACCATTATTATTATATAAATTTAAAAATTTTGGTTAAATACTCTCTCTAAAATAATATATCCTTTTTAAGTGTATTTGAAAAGTTGTGCCTCTGTATATATTCTTTTACATTAAGGAACTGTCAAAAATCCTTACGGACATGTCTACTATGATGAGTTGCCTCCGGGTGTGATGCATTTAGAGGTCTGTAAGAAAAGCTATTTGAAACGTGATTTTATACAGTAAAGTAATCTATTCCCATGCAGGAAGCCCTGAATATCTCTTAACATCTTTTGGCCACCCATGAACATCACAGCATCTCTGACTATTAGAAAAGGTTAGTAATATGTAAAGTATTTTTCAAACTAAATCTCAATTTTCCTTCAGTAATTTTCCCTTCCATGGTTATAAACTGACTCTGAAGATGAAAAAGCAAAAAACAAAAAAAACCTCTAACTTCTTATTTCAAAACATATTGTCAATTCTTGTAAATTTCTACCTATCAAGTCAAGATCAAGAAAGCGAATGTTAGTGGGTTAGTTAACTGTCAACAATGTTGATTTGGTTCCAGTTTATGGACCCTGGTTTTCAAATAGGGAGTATCACATAAGAATGTTAACTGTGAAGGTGAAAACAAATCCCTATTCTCGGCTTTCTTCTTTTATTCTTCCTTTATTTTTTCATTCTTTGTTGGACTTCCTTTATTCTTATTCTTTCTTTACCCCAGGTTGACCCCTGTCTCTCTCTTGGTCTGATTTCTCTATTTAGTGTCTCCCATCTCCTCTTTCTACACTCTCCTTTTCAAGTCTCATGGTTCTTTTGTTTAAGACTCTCCTCTTTAAAGCCATCCTCTGCCTCCCCAATCCTGCCTTTGTCACCAGCACCCCCCACTCGATCACTACATTCTCTCCTTTCCGTCTCACCCTGGCACCCAAGGCCTGCCAAAGTTGACCCGTTGGAGAAACATGTGCTACCTGAAGACAGAGTCTTACCTCAACCTAGTCTTGCCTATCAAAAAAAAAAAAAATGATTCAAGTGTGAGTAGAGGCAACTAACCTTGGAGTTTTAGTAACTTCATGGAACAACCTTCCAAAAATGCGAACCTAATCAGAGCTTCATGTTTATTACAGCGCCAAATGCTTTTATAATGTGTCAGGAATGTATCACTCATAAATAACCTCTGCATAGGAGTGGGACTCCATTTACCACATTCAACTACTTAAATTGGGATTTAAAAAAAATCCCTGGGGGCAATGTTTGAAAAGAAGGGAAACAAAACATCTAAATAATACAGTATAATTAAAAGATGAAAAGAAAAGTTGGAATCTTTGCAGACTTTTAGCAGAACTGAGTTATAATGAATTACCTTGGAATCTAGCTAGATGGTGCTAGAGCATGTGTGGGGATAGTTGGTATAGTACACTTGCTGAATGGTAATTACTAGTCAAAGAGATGTTTCATATTTTTGGGGGTACAGGACTCTGTTAGGAATGAAAGATATTACCACAATTAGAATTATTTTAATCTAACTCTTCCGAGAGTGATATTTTGCATCTTTGAAAGAGACAGCAATTAATATTTATCACATACATTCTTTGACCCTGAAGTGGGACCATTAATATTCACATTCAGGAGTTTCATCATTATGAAATCCTATCTTTCTTTTTTTTAAGCCTTGCTCATTAATTAATAGTGGCAACATGTTCTACGTATTTGTGAAATTCTTCAGCAAAGATAACTGCTTTAAAAATCCCAAGGATCTTTGGGATTTATAGCACTCTGCCAGAAGCTTCTCTTTGATCAAAACTGGCAGTCACCCAGCTGATTTCTCAAAAAATGTTTCCCTCCTTCCAAACTATACAACTCCAAATGGAGCAAATGCAAACTCATAGGACTCCAACTCCTTTATATTGCACACTTTTACCCAAGTACTAACTACTCTATAGCTAATTTTTCTAACATGTCGTTATTCAGCTTTAATTATTGATTTAATTTCATTATTTACATCTTTCATTATTACATCTTTCAGGAACTTTGAAGATAGGCCACTTTCATCAGCAGCCCCCTGAAGAGGGGATTACTCTGTGTTACTCTCGTCTCATTTATGTTCATCTAAAATGAGTCATAGCCAAACTACTAAACAAAAGAAATGAGTAGATTTTAGTTCTTGGTTTGTGTGTTGTATTTATAATTAGCACTAGTGTTTTTATTTTTATTTTTCAGAAAAATGTTTTCAAATTCTCTTCTATAGAACATGACGTAGACAGATAATTATCACTGCCTCCCATTTCTGCTTGTAGAAACCAAGCAAGAGTAACAGAATTACCATTGCATTCAGTATTTGAACACCTCTCTTCTATAATTAATTGTTACAATGAACATGATGTATATATATACACATCCATGCCCAAAATATATGACTACTTCAGATTTATCTAAGAAAAACAGTAAAATTAAAATATGTACCATTTGTAGCGCACACTTTCCAACTTTGTTCTTTAGAATCCTATGGAATCTTCAGAAGTGCCATTTAATCTAAAATGTTGTGTTTAAGTTGCTGTTTTATCTTAATCTTCTTGACTTCATTTAAAAACTTCAAGTAGACTCTGCACAATATAATGGATAAAACAAAATTTTCTTCTGACCCTTTCTCATGGAACTTCCCTACAAGCAGATATTGAGACTATGTATAGTCCAAGCACTGAAGATTCCTGTGCTTATAGAAGTCCTGATGAGCCAACTGCATCCCCCTCCATTGCATCTATTCCTCACTTATTCATTTAATATTTATTAAGCACCCACTTTGAGCCAGGCACTATACTAGGCAATGAGAATTCAAAATAAATCATAAGCAGTCCTCCCAGACCTCTAGAAATTCAGTTTAAAAGGGTAAGGCAGATACCCAAACAGATAAATAGAAAACAATGAGATGGATGCCAGGATGGAAACATCTATAGTGTATGAATAAGGACAGAGAGTTCAAGATAGGCTTCCTGGAGGAGGTGATACCTGACGTAAGTCTTAACCAAACACTAGGTGTTAACCACGTAGAAAAAAATCCAACCTCAATGAAATCTCATTTACTTGTAAGAGTCCAGAGAAGGAAATTGCAAAGACCATGGGAAAGGAGAAGTATTAAAAGAAAGCAACTCTATAATAAATTTCACTCACTCCATACTCTAAACTATTTCCAAATTATAGAATAGCAGGTCACAGGTCTTAAATACAATCTATGTAAGAGCTGGATAACATCCTATATGAATTTTATAATTGGGCAAGTAAATCTTTGAGACTTCCATTTCTTTTTTGTAAAAATAAGGAAATTATTACTTATAGAATCATTGTAAGGATTAAATGTGTAATACACTTAAAAAATATCTATTATAGCACATTAGCAATGACAATTCCCTATCATCTTTTGTCTACAGCCCTTAATACCTAGAATAATTGCTGAATATGGGGTATGGAGCAAAACCAGGAAGGATAAAGTGCTGGATATAAAGTCAGTCAGGTTTGAGTCCAACTCTACCAATTAACAAACTCTGTAATCTTGACTCAGTTAAGTGACTCTTTTGATCTACACTTAAACCATTAATAAAACTGAGATAATAAGGCCCCCATATACCTTCCTAGACAGGTTTGTTGTGAATATCAAAGGGGATAATATATATTAAAGTGCTTAAATAAATAAAAGGCACTGTACATATGACATAGATTTAATAAAGACGGATGTTAATATTTTATTAGGGGGAATGTCAACAATGAATGTGGAGGAGTGTGAAAGAGAGAAATGCTGCTAGAAATATTAATATATTTTATCTCTTTTACACTAGAATCAAGATCAAAATAAATATAATTTTAAAGAACAATGATTTTAAAAGTACAACATATTACTGAGAAAAAGATATCTAATAAAGCACCAAAGAAAGTGATATCATTAAAATAGATTGACTCTAAAATCAATAAAGAAAAAGATAAATACCACAAATATAAAATTGACCAAAATATGAGCCAGAATGTGACTAAAAACAGAATACCCAAAGAGCTAATAAAGCTGTAAAATTTGATCAAATTTGTTAGAAATCAAAATGCAAATTAAGTAAAAATTATCTATCAAATTGTTAGAAAAATAATCATAATCCCAGTGTTGGCTACACAAAACAAGGATATGACTCTCTCACACATTTGTGGGGAGGATACAAAATTGGAGCGATCTTCCCAGAATGGAATTGGAAATACTATTCATGAGCCTTTAAATGTTTTTTATGCAAGTAATTCACTTTTAGATTAATATGCTAAATAAGAAATCATGGATAAGCAGTATGTTTGTGTAAAATAATTTTTCATAGAACTATTTACTATCATAAAACCTTAGTAATAAACTAAAAGTCTAACCATGAAGTATTTCATTAATCATGATGCATTTATACAATCATATAAGGTATGACCATTTAAAAACCTGGTTTTGAAGGGTTATTTAGTATCATAGAAATGTATGGGAAAAAATCAGAAAGCAAATTTATGTTTACATTATTCCTATTTTAATATGTATGTATTTGTTTCTTGGAAAAAAGACTTGAAGAGAAAACAATGAATTGTTATCAATTTTATCAGTTATCTATGGCTGTGTAACAAATTACCACAAAATTTAAAAGCTTAAAGCAACATTGTTATCTTACCATTTCTATGAGTCAGGAATCCAGGCATAGCTTAGCTAGGACCTCTGCTTCAGAGTCTCTTATGAGGTTACAGTCATGTTATCAATCATACAACCAAGCCTGAGGTCTCCTCTGAAGGCCTCGGAAAGGTAGGAAACCACTTTCAAGCTCACTTAAATGGTTTTGTCATGACTCATTTCCTCAAGGGGTGTTGGACTGAGGGTTCTTTGCTGCCTATGGCCAGAAGCCAGCTCTAGTTCCTTGCTACGTGGGCCTCTCCAACATGGCAGCTTACTTTATCAAAGCCAGCAAGAGAGAGTGTCTGCTAGCAAGACAGAGATCACAATCTTTTGTTACTTAATCACAAAAGTGACATCCCTCAAAGTAACTTACTGTTCTATTTGAAGCAAGGTACTCAAGAAGAGGGAATTCACAAAACCAGGAATATCAAGAGATGGGGATCATTGAACTTCATTTCAAAAGCTGTCTACCACATCAATGAATACCCCATTTTCTTATATGTCTTCGTTTTTATAAATATAATTATAAACATATTTCATATACTAAAAAAAGTTGTTAAATAGTAAATGCAAATGGCTAATCTATTAAGAAAGCAATTAGTAAAAATATAAGTAAGTTATAAAACTAGGTCCTATGAGGCAATAATTTTTAAAAATATACTTATTTATACATCTAGTATCCAGGACAGTTTAAACATATTAAAAAGAAAGGAAGAAAAGAAGGGAGGGTGGGAAGAGGGAAGAAAAACAAGTGATTTAATAACCAAACATTTAGTGAACAACTGGTTTAAAAATATAAAAATTCTGTCACCACATTAAAATATCTTTTTAAATGAAAAATATTCAGGTATACAGAGATACATGAAAAGTCAAAAAATGTTGAATTCCAAGCAAAAAACAAAATAAAATATACCATCATGTTGTAAAGTAAGAGCTGTGTCTGTACCATTATAATTAAGCTTCACTTACACATAGTGATGAGGTAAAGAGATATTTTATGATTTTGTTAATAGTTTATGCTTGTATTCCCCATTTAAAAATTAGTGAAACAAATACCTTTTTTCAAATAAAATAGTCTTGTTATACTTGACCAATGCAGGAAGATGCAAATTATTTTCTCACCTCAGATTTACTCAAAACAAGTTTAAGAAATAATCTGACCACTTCATATCAATTATCTCTTTCCCACAACTGTTATAAGATGAATGAAATTATACAAATCTAAGGCGCTTTCCTCTTAGACTGAAAGGTGTCCTTATGCTGTACAAAATCTCTTATGTGGAGAAAACAGAGCTGTCTGTGAAAAGAAAAGACCTGTGTTTCAGGCCAGACAGTTTATCTGATTAAGGAAAGAGAAGAAGGTTTACAGTCAAAGATTAATTCTCCAGCACCACACAGTAAGCTCTCCAAACAAGATTTGTGTCACTCCAAACTTCATTCACAACAGTTAAGAAGAGTTTTTCAATTCCTGGTAGTATAATTGATTCTCAGTTGCAGTTGTTTGGCCCAATCTTTTGTAAAATGCTATGAACAAAGAACATCCCTACTGCTAGTGCCAGACAGAATCAACAGTAACAGTGTGAGTTGCTCTGCACACAACATGTGTAATTGGAAGCTGGTTTTATTAAATTAAACTACAGATTTTAAAATAAATGTATATACCATCCTTGGTAAGTTTCCTCTTCAAAACATATGAAAATTAAATTATCCAAACATAATTTGAATGCTAATGAAATAAGCTGAAAGTATATTTTGCTAAACAAAATAATCACTCCAGGAGGTGAGAGTGGAATAAAAATAGTTTGATATTGGACACGAAGTTGGTCATCTTTATAGTAGGTGAGCAGGTATCTGAGAGTCATTCTAAGATAGAGCTTCAGTTTTCCCTTCTAGGTTTAAAAAACCAATAACAGAAGTCAGAAATAGAATGCTGCTATGTGTCTCTTACCTATGAACATTATCTCTTGCCTAAGAACATTAAAGATATTTAAGAAGTTAGAGTTCAAAGACCATAAAGAAAACGACTCCTATATTATAACAATGCCAAAGAGTTACTTTATCTTTATCTCAGCAATAACATGCAAAGACTTTTTCTAACATATAATGTTTCTCCTAACTTGCCTTTGTTCCACTGGGTTTGTTTCGGGGTGGGATTTTTTTTTTTTTTTTTTTTTTTGATGTAACTGAGATTGAATCATTATTAAAGCAGCAACTGTAGTTCACCAGCTTAGTCACCAAACCAACCACAGATATTTCAAATGGGTGAACTAAAATAAGAATTAAGCTTCAAACTAGAATCAGGATATCAATTGTGTTAAAAGATCCAGTTTGTCCTTTATGTGTATATATCAGTGATAGAATATGAGTTATGACAAAACAAGATTTATATCTACTTTGTTTAAATTTTACAAACAAGAACTTCATCAACAAATAATCAGAAAGAAAAGAAATAAATTCAAATAAATTTTATACTGACTTTTAGCTAATTCCAACAATTCCTATTCTACCACCAAAGGACTGACACCTGACCATTCCTATCTGCCCACCCACTGAGTTCACCCATGTCCCTATTTCCCAAATTATTTGGCATTTGGACTCTGAATTCAAATATACCTAGAGTTGACCCTTGGTTCTTCCACTTATTACTTGTAGGACGATAGGTCAAATATTTACCTTACATATAAAACATAAGCAGTGGCAGTGCCTTTGTTCAAGAGTATTGCGAAATAAGGCAGGTAAATTATTTAGCACAATGTCTTACTTATATTAAAACATTTAATATTGTTTTATAATGTTAAAATTATTATTAATGTCACTACTTATATTGATGTAATAAACAAGTTTCTATTGTTGTAATTTTAGAGATAATTTACTCTTATATCAGATTTCCAATATCTTTGCTTTCAATTTGTCTAACCAAATCCCTTAAATAGCTTTGATACTAAAAATTATTCAATAAGATATTTTATGTAAGCTTCATGGTAACCATAAATGGAAACATTTAGTAGATACACAAAAGATAAAGAGAAAGGAATTAAAGCATAAAATGCAGAAAACTGCATCACAAATCAAATCACACAGGAGGAGGGGAAGAAAGGAAGGAACTGAAATACAGAAAACAATCAACAAGATAGAAACAGTGAGTCTTTATTAATAATTACTTTAAATGTAAGATTAAATTCTCCAATCAAAAATCACAGAGTGGATTAAAAAAAATCCAACAATATGCTGCCTTTCAGACACACTCATTAGTTTTAAGGACACACATAGACTAAAGTAAAGGGATGAAAAAAGACATTCCATGTACATGGTAAACATAAGAGAGCAGTACTGGTGATACTTACATCAGCTAAAATAGACGAATTCAGTCAGAAATGGTCACAAGACACAAAGGATGTCATTAAACAGTGATAAAGTGATCGATTCATTAAGAAGACATAACAATCATAAATATACATACACCCAACATTGAAGAATCTATTTTAACAGAACTGAAGGGAGAAATAGGTTATACAATAATAGTAGGAGGACTTCAGTATGTCACTTTCAACAACGTATAGATCATCCAGACAGAAAATTGACAAGGAGACAATGTATTTGAATAATGCTATACATCAAACGAACCTAATAGACATAAGAAGAACATTCCATCCAAAAGCACCAGAATAAACATTCTTCTCCAGATCACACAGAACATTCTCCATGATAGATTATAAGTGTGCCACAAAGATAATCTTAACAAATTTTAAAAGACTGATATCATGAAGAATTTTTTCCAACCACATTGGTATGAAACTAGAAACCAATTACAAAGAAAAAACTAAAAAAATTGCAAATGCATGGAAATTAAACAACACTCTCCTGAATAACCAATAGAAGAATCAAAAGGGAATCCAAAGGGAAATCAAAGAGTATCTTGGGACAAACATAAATAGAAACACAATTTACCAAAACTTATGGGATACAGCATAAACAGTGCTAAGAGGAAAGATTATAGCAACAAATGTGTACATTAAGAAAAAACAAAGATCTCAAATAAACTTCCTACCTTTACACACCAAGGGACTAAAAAACAAATAGAAAACTAAGTCCAAAATGAGCAGAGAATGATAAAGATCAGAGCAGAAACAAGTGAAATACAAACTAGAAAGCCAATAGAAAAGAGCAACAAAATTAAGTGTTGATTTTTTGAAACAATAAACAAAATTCATAAACCTCTAGCTAGACCAATCAAGAAAAAACAGAGATGACTCCAATAAATAAAATTATAAATAAAAGAGGAGACATTACAACTGACACTACAGGAATACATAGTATCGCACATGTGCAGTCAACTAATTTTTGACAAGGGCACCAAAAATAAACCATGGGGAAATGATAGTTTTTTCAATAAATGGTGTTGGGAAAACTTAATATCCACACTCGAAAGAATGAAACTGAATCCCTACCGTACACTGCTCACAAAAGTTAATTCAAAATGCGTTAAACTTATATAAGACCTGAAACCATAAAACTCCTAGAAGAAACCATAAAGGAAAGCTTCTTGACATTGATATGGCAATTTTTTTTAGATATGACACCAGAAATATAAAGAACAAAAGTAAAAATCAACATGTGGAAATATATTAAAATAAAAGACTTCTCCACTTCAAAGGAAACAATCAACAAAATGAAAAGGCAGTCTACAGAATGGGAGAAAATATTTGCAAATCATATATGTGATAATAGGTTAATATCAAAAATATATAAGGAACTCATACAACTCAGTAACAACAAAATCAAATAACCTAATTCAAAAAATGGGCAAAGGAACTGAACAGACATTTTTCCAAAGAAGATATCTAAATGGCCAACAAGTACATGAAAAGAAAGATGCTGAACATCACTAAACATCAGGGAAATGTAAATCAAAGCAACAGGAGATATCACCGCACTCCGCACTCCGAGGATGGCTATTGTCAAAAGACAAGAGATAACAATGTTGGCAAAGGTGTGGGAAAAGGGAACCTTTTTACACTGTTAGGAACAATGTAAATTAGTGCAGTCACTATGGAAAACAGTATGAAGTTTCCTCAAAAAAATTAAAATTAGAGCAATCCCACTTCAGGGTATATATCCAAAGGATATGGAATCAATATCTCAGAGATGTTTGCATTCCCATGTTCATTGCAGCATTATTCACAATAGCCAAGATATGGAAACAACCTAAGTGTCCATCAACAGATGTATTTTAAAAAGTTATAACTCAGTCATAAAAAGAGAGATATCTTGCCATTTGCAAAAATGTGAATGAACCTGGAGGACATTATGCTAAGCGGAATAAGGCAGAAAGAGAAAGATAAGCACTGTATGATCTCCCTTATATTTGGGACCTAAAAAGTTAAACTCAGAGAACAACGGGGTAGAACAATGGTTACCAGGGGCTGGAGGTGAGGATAAGAGGGAGGTGTTTGTGAAAGAGTAAAATCTTTCAGTGACAAGAGGAATCAGTTCTGGGATCTAATGCATAGCACGATGACTATAGTTAATAACACTGTCTTATAGACTTGAAATTTACTAAGAGTAGATCTTAAATGTTTTCACCACACCAAAAAAAAAAAAAAGTGCTAGTTATGTGATCTGATGGATGTGTTAATTAACTTAACTGTGGTAATCATTTCAAAATGTCTACATATATCAAACTATTACATTGTATACCTTAAATATATATAATTTTTACTTGTCAATTTTACTTCAATAAAGCTGGGGAGAGGAAAGAAATATTCATTTGCCTATCAATTTAGAGCCAGTCACAAAGGAATTAAGGCCAAGAAAAAAGAATGCGTTAAATAAAATAAAGTTCAAAACTATCAGGCCCAGGAAAAAATAAAAGAAATGAAATGACAATATATGTTTAGTGAATTTTCTCCTTAAAGAAATCCTCTTATGAACCAACTGGTTGGATTTCACAAATGGTTCATAAATGGCAAAAAGTCTCACAAATAAAAACTCTAATAAATGATAAACTCCATTAAACAGATCCCGATACATTTTTTCCAGTTATCAGCACTTAGACCTACTCCTTGATTGTCTCTTTGACAGCTATCTTTCTACTGAAAGTCCACTGAAGAAATCCACAGAATTTTTTTAATGAGTGTTTTTAATGTGATAATAAATGTATTGAATGTTACATGCTGTGAGGAAGATTCAGTCTATACATAGTAGATGTCTTCTCTTTTCTTTACTACCTTCTCATCCCATGGTGTTTCTCCCTTAATTCATACTTAGGAGGGGAAAACCTGTGGCAATAAGGAAAATTTTGGGGAAAAAAAAAAAAAGAATTTAATGATTTTTCACTTCCATTATGTGCTCTGCAAAGAAGAGACATCACACAAGTTTATGGTTTAAATTTTTGTGCATTAAAAGCACTGTGTTCATCCAGAGGCAAAAAAAAAAACATCTACGAGGCGTTCACTGTTTGCCTGGCATTGCTAAGTGCTGGGGATTCCTTTCGAGAAGATCTGAGGAGGGGAGGATGGAGAGAGGAGCTGCAGAGACAGAGTGAACTCTGTTGGGGTTAGCTTTTGAGTCTTGGTTGGGGATTAAGGAAATCACTAATTTACACATCTGGGTTATCATTGGGTAGGAAAAACCAGATGTGCAGGCTGGTGAGACGATCCATAAACTGAACTAATTCACAGAATCATGACTTTACAAGAGATAGGTAGCTACAAGGATATAAGTAAGCATCTTAGAAAGTACGTACATCTGGGGTTGAAAGTGGCAGTTTTGGACTCCCACAGAGCATTGGCAGTTCTAATCAATCTGATCTAGATTTCAAAAAGCAAGAACTATAAATGACATGTGAGTTACTCAGAAAATACCAAGTCATTGTAATCCCAATTATATCCAATAGGTATATCCAATACCCATAAAATTATAACCATAAACCCAATGAGCCATAATCTCACTACTTCATATTTGACCTTATATTTTAGCTGGACATCCCCAGAAAAACAGAGCTTGAGCAGAGGGCTTGCATGGGGATAGTTTCTATGAGTATGGAAGGTTGGGGAACTGGAGCAGAGGGATTGGAAAGAATAAAGTCAAGGAA